>NW_017728923.1:8651921-8662833 GCF_001723895.1 Crocodylus porosus | reverse complement strand
GTGTGTGTGTGTGTGTGTTCTCTAAGTGCAAGCCCCAGGCCCACAAGCCTTACTGTTAAGATGCCCCCTACTCTTCCTTGCTCCTAGCCAGAAGGCTGAGGAACAGCTAGGGTAAAAGTGCAAAAGCAGTTCCCCATTGCATATACATCTCTATGTTTGTGGCAACAGAGAGATATATATTGATATATACAGATATATAAATATCTCTAGATTTTGTGGCAATGGTGAGCCACCATTGTTTGGGGGTTTTTTGCAAAGAGATTGATAGATAGATAGAAATTGATTTTTTGTTTGGTTTTTTTTGCAGGAAGAGAGAGAGGGGGAGAGAGAGAGAGATCTTTGCAACAACAAAAAAAAAAAAAAAAATCAATTTTGTAGCAATGGGGAACTGTTTTAACACTTTCACCCTTGCTGCTCCTCAGCCTTTTGGCTAGAAGCAAGCAAAATATGGGGTATCTTAACAATAAGGCTTCCAGGCCTGGGGTTTGCACATAGGATGCCACCCACCAAAAAAAGTTCCCATCAGTATGTCTGCCCAGTATGGGCCATGTGTTTTATAGTCATGCTCAAGGTTGGCTGCATTTCATCAACTTCATAGGTGGCTTCATTACCGAGCACATGCTGTTTTTGGCAGCAGTTTAATGATAGGCAAAATATTTAATGAGGTTTTCTTGTATGCAAATATAAGATCAAGAGCCTTTTCCCCTATGCTGATTGGGGGAAAAAAAAAATCTCATTTTATATTTGAGTAAATAGTGTGCGTGTGTGTGTGGGGGGGGGGTTCCTTTTAAAATATATAGCCAATCAAATTTTAAATAGAAAAAACAAAGCCTTAACAAATTTCAGGTGATCTAGCATTCTCTCACCACTACAGCCCACAAATAGCTACCCAATCGTGAATACTACTCCTGAAATGTTAGCATGTTACTTTCTCTGAGAATGTGTTAGCCATCAAAAATATGGGTTGTCTGGGAAAGGATTTGATGGCAGGTTTATAAGACATTTGCCTTTGGCAAAACAAAACAAAACAAACAGAAAATAATGGAAATAGCTGGCATTTATTGTCCCTCTTTAATTATAGTAGAACATAAATCTAAGACTATTAATTCTACCAAGAAACCTCCCCTGATTAACTCAAGATGATGCTTGAATTCATATACTGCATGCTTATGTTTCTCAAATTATAATCTTGAAAAGGAAGAGAAAGCATTCCTGTACAAGAAAGATCAAGAGCTATAACTTCCTGCGAATTGTCACTAGATGGCATCTTGTCATCACACTTAAAAATCTCAGAGTTCATCTTTACTATCATCACTGTTTTTCTATTATTTAACATTTTATATAAAAAACTGTCATGGAACATCATAAATTAACTTTGATTAAGATGACCACTCACACAGCACAAAAGGCTTCAAACGCTTTGTTCATGCACGTGCAGATTTCTGATTTATAGGATTATTTTCAAGATCGGGGTGGATTTGCGGGATCTGTGTGTGTAGTTGCAACTAATGAATGACGTTCCTCAAAAAAAGGAGATATACCGCCAAACCACACACAATAAATATCAAAATTTGCTTTGAAATTTTCTCACCTTACATGACTATTTTTAAATATTTCATCCATTTCAAACTCCTACAGCAGAGCAGGCAAGATGAAATTTGCAGCAGTTCTGACAAACACAGTTGACTGGCATTGGACTTATGGACAACTATTTCATAGCTGCTGGCTTTGATCTTGCTGCAGTGTATGCAAACTATTAATTTAATCTATTTAGTTGCCAGTAATTTGATCTTGAGTATGGCTTTACAAAACACACACTCAAAGCAAAACTTGATCAAAATCATCAAATTTCCTTTGAGAACTACTTGGTTTCCACTTGAGCAGTTTCAGGAAGTTTACAGATTTATTTTATGAAACATTATCCTCATATTGGGATGTTTTTATGAAGCATCTCTCTAATATTGGGTTTGTAGTGAATACAAATTGTACACAGAGCACTTTGAATTCAGTGTTTGTGTCTATGTTACTCCCATATGAAAAAGGGCCACAGTCACTTGATAAGGTTAGCCCTGCTGATAGAGAATGATCTTGATTACATAATTTGCCTACTACTGCCTCTTACCTTTTTCCTAGAATCATTTCATAAGCCTGTCCTTCGACTGAGACCATGGATCATCCTTGTCAAATATACAGAAAGTGCCTAACAGTAGCATAAGCAGAGATGGACAAGCAGGGAATCAGCTCCAGGTGCCAGTTGGCAAGGGATGCCCATGCCAGAGTAGTAGCAGCAACAACAAGAGCCCAAACATAAGGAGGTGACTTTATGGCACCTGCCCACTCTCCTGTTCTTGGGCATCTCTGCCCAAGGTCAAAACATTCCTAGTTATGCCTCTGGTGCCTACCTCAATTAGAAAGCTACCATAAATGATTTATAGGTTAAATGTTATAAAGCTCTTTTCCCCCATCCCCTTTAAAAACACGTGTTTTGTCTCTTCCAGCCTACGCCAATACTTCCTCAATCTCTATAGCTCTTTAGGGGGCATAAGAAAATACCTATTGGAAACACTTCTCATAATGCCTGTGATAACTTTTAATGGGGAGTAATGCACAAACAAATCTGTTGGCAACCCCAACCTAAATTCTTAGATGTTCTGTGTTCCCATTCTCTTTATCCACTCAGCTCCTGTCCAGCCCCAGGCTTTCTTCCCATACACCAACAACACAAATGATCCAAAGAGATGCAGTGATCTGCTGTTGAACTTTACCTGACATTCCAGCAGCCCATTGATTCATATGTTTGTTAGTATTTGAATTTACAACTGGTCCATGACTTAAAGCTTCTTTCTAATTTTATTTAGTCTGACTTTTAATTCCCAGTCTAAAAGATGGGAGCAGGACAACCTTGGATTGGAAAACAGCAGACGGACTGGTAATTCTAACTCTAGTTCATAACCATATAAGATAAAGAATGCAATTCACGATATCCTGGTTCAACAGAATTCCCAAACCTAAAATCCCTACTTTTTTGCAAGCTGTTTCCAGCTAGCAGGATCTCACTGGAAGTAGTAGTAGAGAGGTAATTCCAGGTAGTTCAGCACATTTCCATTCAGATCACAGAGTTCAATTCTTGCTGCAATTTTATTTCTCAGCAAAAGTCATTACTGGCCATATTGAACTACCTATTTTACTCTCAATATCTTTTTGCAATCTCTCTTGATTAAAAGGAATGTATGATATTTGTTATCAAATATCAATATTTGGCATGGATTTCTGAAATGGAGATTAGGGAAAAAAAGTAAAGGCATTTTAGTAAAGAACAAAACTTTAAGTAAATAGAAGGACAATTTTAAGGTAGCCCTGGAGAACAGTACAAAATTGAAGATAGGGAAGAAATGCAGCCCATTCAGCTGTTTTGTGAGAATTGTTGCAGCAGATCCTGAAAAGAGGCACTGGTATTCCCTGTGGAGAAGCACTTGCTAACTTACTACTGGTCTGGGGAGAGAAGCTTCCCAACCTGCTACAGATAGAGTAGAGTTAATTTAAAGACTGGCCTATTTCCTTAAGAGAAAATTGAGTCCCATTTACTGCACAATATATTTCACAACTCTCCTGAGAAACCATGCTGGAGACTTTCTCAATACTTATGGGGCACTACAAAGAGAATTTAGTATGGAAGAAGACAACATAATGACCCAGCTCAGTAATAGATTATGGACAAGGGAGCAGGTTGCATCTCAAAGGAGTGTAGTAGCAGCACATTGCTCTTGTATAGCAGGGAAGTTAAGGAGCTACTTTACCTAATATTTTGCTTTGTTTGCATGTGGCTTGGATTCTCTATTACCCCTTAACAAAGCCAAGTCTATCAAGCATAATTTACTGCCACGTGGGATCACTGCTTTCAAGCAGTTACCAAATACTAGTTGTTTAGTGAAACAAATCAATAAGGAATTTCAAGAGAGATGTTTAAGCACCCCCCACACTTAATTAGTGGTTCCCTCTAATTTCACTTAATGAGTTCTAATGCAACTCACTTTCTTCCGTGGAAGTGTTATTTTGAATACAAGGTGTAAAAGACTGAAGCTTGGATTATAATGTTCTCAAAGCATATAGGACTAGAATGAAGATAACCCTAAAAGTAAAATAGGAGGGGAAGACAAAAAAAAGTAGAAAAAGGGCTAGGAGTTTCCACAAGGTTATCCATTGGGATTAAGGCCCAATCTACATGTTACAGTTAAGGCATGATTAATCAGCTAATCAGATCTTAAATGATCACCTGGTTACACGTTCAATCAATTAATGGCATGATAAGTAGGGACCTACCTAAATTGGAGCAAGACAAAGGGTTTTTCACAGCTTGCCTGAAGCATGCAGAGCCACTTTCGTGGGCATTTCATGGAGGCCTCACCCTAACTGTTGATTGGCTGAGAGGCTCCAGAGGTCCCACCCCTTGCTACTGATTGGCAGAGGTCTACCCTTTGTTTAGCTCTACCCCTTGCTGCTGATTGGTAGAGGAGACTGCCCTTTATGGGGCTCCACTCCCTCACCAGTGATCAGCAGAAAAGCCCCACAGGGGAAGGAGGGATGAGGAGGTGGGTGCCATCTCGGCTGCTCCCCTTCATACCACTCTGCCAACTGATGCCTTCTCCCTAGCAGGCTGCAAGGCTTAGGAGCAGTGGCTGCGATGACTGTTGGCTCTCACGGGGGAGCTAGCATTTTATTTTTAGTATGCTTTAATTTTAGTTTTTTTAAGGCAATTCCGCAGGAAATTCCAGTAAATGCTTTTTTTTCCACAGCAATCATGAAAACCACCATTTTTCAGTTTCTGCAAAAATTTCAAAAGTGAGATTTAAGTACGTCCCTAATGATAAGAAGAGAAATAAGCTATATAGTTAAATTCTACAAAATGTGTAATAACTTTGTAGCTGCTTCCTATCATGCCGTTAATTGAACATGTGTCTGGGGGGCCCCCCGTCAGCTTATTGGAGCTTCTAGCTGCAGAAGCCCACATGCAACCCTGAGCCTAGGAGCTTGCAGATGACATTGGTTCTGGCCCATCAGCTGACAGGGCTCCAGCCACAGGGGTACCCCATGCAGCCCCATGGCCAGAAGACCACAGCTGATGCAATGTCCCAGGTGCAAGGACACCCTAGGCACCCCCACAGCAGGGAGATTACATGTCCCAGTTGCAAGGGTACCCTGTGACTGGAAGACCATGATAGCTTCAGTTCCCTGTCTAAGGGACCCCTGGGGCAGCCCCTTGGCTGGGAGCCCAGGTCAGCTGATGGGGCTCCCTGTGGCAGGAGTGCATGGTACACCCCTGAGGCTGGGAGCCCCATCAGCTGCTATGGGAATCTGCTTCTTGCCAGTGCAGGGGGAGCCCAGGATTGTGATCCTAGGCTCCTCCTGCACCAGCAATAAGGCGTGATGGGATCTGATTTGTGATCCCAGTCACACCTCCTACCATGTGTGTGTGGCAGGGCACAAGGTAGGCTCATGTGTTGGATATCATAACGCTTTTTTCTGTACATCTAGAAGGGCCCTAATAAACATTTCTATTGTAAAATAGAGCTTTTGATCTGGGAAACATTACCTTTACTGTAGAAAAAGGTAGCAGTTTTTATTTTCCTACAGAGGGATTTTGTGGGGGTTGACTGACTCGAGAGTTAAATCTTAGTGAAAAATACTATTCAAAATAGCCATAAAAGAACAGAGTTTGGTTTTTAGATTCTGTTAATTTCTATCCACAAATAAAGTGAATTGAAACATTTCCAAAGTAGATACCCCAAAAAAATTCTTCTCTAGCTCATCCTTCTCATTAAGCCAAAAGGTGGCAGCAATCCACTGACCTTATATTTCCTAAAGAGCCTCCAAACCTTGTAGCATACCAGTGTACAATTGAAAAACACAGACAGTAAAAGGACAATAAAACAAATACAAGTCTAAGTCATATCTGGAACACTCTGGCAAAAGTCAGGATGAGATTTCCATTCAGGGTTTTCTCTAGTCAGAGTGTCATTCATTTTACAGGGGTAATGTGTATGCTTAGTAGGACAGAAACATACACCTTTTAATGCCTCTTGTTCAGGAAGAGACTAATTTACTTCCCCAATTTTTCTAAAGAAGGGAGAATCCACAGCCTACAGAGCAACAGAAATAGCTCTACTCACTACCTGGAGCAGACACCTTGTCTCTGCCTGAGAAGAACAAGAACCAATTCATCTGCTAATCTTCAGATTCCATTCAAATGGTACAGATCTTATTCTGCGCTGTGGAAGCCAAAGAAGTTCCATTTGATTGAGAGAAATGGAGAGAAATGGAGCACTTGCTACTAAACCCAAAGCCCTCATTCTAGAGTACAGCCTGTATAGTCAGGTAGTGCAGTGGGATTTCACAGGGACTCACAAAGGAAGCAATCCTCCATACCACCATGGGACAATAGTAGAGCTGATTAATATCCACTAGTACACACCAGAGCTGGCACAACTTCTGCAACACCAAAAACCCCTGCAAGGCAGGAAAGGAACAAGTGACATGATGCAGTGGCAGACTGTCTGTTCCATCTGTGGCCTTACCTCTGAAAATGCACTGTGTTTTGGTCTACCACAATGTCCCACTTATACTCCAAATACAGAAATAAGACCCTTCCATAGCACATCCAGTTCCTAGCCTATGTCCACACAGTAAAACTGCGCTGTTGATACTGGAATGTCAGCGGGTTTGACTGTCAAGTCTTAGGTCTTTTTTTTATAAACCCCAAACTGTTATACAGACTCAGAGAATAAAGGGATATTGTGTTTAAAGTGGAATTAGCTGTGCCGGGATGCTACTGGAATCATTTTATTTCACTGGAACCTACAGATGTTGCAAGGGCTGTTTTCCCAACAGGGCTGGACCCTTGCTGCTTCTAGGGCTTCAGGGGTCTAATCCTGCAGGACAATAGGCATAGAGGCCACATCCCAACTCAGAGATGAATCCCACAGTGCACAGTCTATAAGTACAAAGGAAGAAACCAGAGGTGTTCTCGCCTCTGTGCTTGCAGACACACACTCCAGGCATGCAGCATCAGGCCCCTGAAGCCACAGCAGTGCCTGCCTGGGGAAGCTGGAGAACACTGGCAGCCCCAGACTGCCTGCATTATTCCAAAATAAGTGAACAGACACCAGCTACAAAAAGGCAGCACAAACTATGACTATGGCTAGGGACAGAAGTTGCACACAACCTGGTTTAAGTCATCAGAAATGGGTTTAAACCTGGAAGAGAACCAAAGTTCAGGGCACATAATCCAGTTTCAAAATGGCTGAAACTTGTTTAAGATAAACCTGGTTGAATGTAGTATCAGACTTAACTGATTTGGGTCAAACCGGTTTATGAAACTTCTGTCCCAGACCCCTTGCTTGTTCAAGTTAAATCAGAGTCCCCCAGCATGCTTACCAGCCCTGGGCTGTACTGTGCTGTCTGCTCTAGCGGAGAAGGGTTGGGGAAGTGAGGGACGAGAAGAGGGAGATAGGCAGGGATTGCCACCCCGCACCCCCCTGGCAAACCCTGATGGGTTCTGAGGCCAGGGAGGGGGGTTAAACCCCACATTCCTCCAGTTAATCCCCCCTTCCCCACCCCCTCCAAGTACACAGATGCACAGCTGGTTGTGACTGTGGACTATATATCCCAGAGGCACCTGGAAACAGGAAGAGGAAGTGATGAGCAAACCTGCAGTCCTGCTTCAGTGACGCTGGACTGCAAATCCCAGAATCCTCAAGGGCAGCAGGAAGAGCAAGTGCCAAAAATCCATGCTGTAGCTTCCAGCTCCTGGCCTGAGCCACTGCAGGGATGTGGCTGCATTTCCTGAATTAAAGATAAATGTGTGTGCAGTTGTTTCTCAGTGTAATCCCTGCAGCTTAGACTAACCTACAAACACTGAACCTACAAAGCCTCAGGCTTTTTGACTGTCTGTAGTTAGACTAGGAGTCATAATACTTGCGCATTTGGGAATTTTGGGTGCAACAAAGAACTAAGATGTCCGTTTGGTCAGATTTTGTGCCAATATAATGGGGGGCTTTTGGTGGCACAAAGGTGACATTTGTTTGCAGCCAAAGTGCATAAATGGACCACTTTATTCACTGCTCAAGCCGATCTCCCAGAGGCTTCAGGACTTTTGTCAGACTAAATCAGTGTTGGTGCTGACAGTCCACTGAAGACACCGATTCAAAAAGGCTTCACACTGAAAAAAATTTTTCTTTGAGACTTATTTTAGTACCACCACAATCCTTTCCCTTCCACTTTGCTCCCCCAATCCCATGCTAGTCTCAGCACTCCAATGCTACAGGAATTTCTTCTATTAATTCCTGCTTCACGGTCAGCAGGCATCTTGACCAAAGCGTATCTTTAAAGATAAAAAAAATATTGATATATATGTTTCTAATAATGAGGAATATACCACAACTCTTAACAAATTGTTCCAATAGTTAACTACCTTTGCTATTAAAAATATGCGTTTTACTGTTACTCTGAATTTAACTATCTACAAGTTCTATTAATTGACTCTCATATTTTTCTCTCAGGACTGAAGAGAATTAGCAAATTTCTATTACCAAATTTCTGTTTTGCCACACGCTATAACCTCTCTATTCCTATTCACTATTCTCCTGTTTATATACCCAAGGAATGTATTTTCCCTTTTGGACGCAGCCTTGTAATGACAGGTCATTTATCCCAAGGCCTTTTCAAACTCATTGCTTCCTAGAATAGAGTTCCCTATCCCATAAATATGGCCTTCATTCACTGTTCCTCAACTTTGTGCCCTTAACTTTGGCTGTACTGTGCCACACATTGTTTGCCTCGACCCAGGTTACCAGGTGGCTCTGTATCAATGATCCATCCTCTTTGTTATTTATCAATTCCCAACCTTTGTTTTTATCAGCAAAGCTAATTGGTAATAATCGAATGTTTTCTTCCAGGTCATTGATATACGTTAGTATACAGCTAAAAAGTGATTCCTGTGAGAACCTACTTGAAAAAACCCTAGCTGTTTGATTATGATTCTCCCTTTAAAACTGGATTTGAAATTCATAATTTAAACTTGCTTTTAATCCATTTACTCTGTAGCATGTTGATTACACATCATTCTAGTTTACTAAGATGCTGTGCAGTATCAAGTCAAATGCGTTATATAAGTCTAACACTATTATTTTTATCAACCAATCTTATAATCTCATAAAAAGTTATCAGATTCATCTAACAAAGCCCATTTTCCCCAAACCCATGTCAATTGGCATTAATTATCTTTCCCTCCTTCGATTCTTTAATCAAATCCTATACCAGCACTTCCATCACTTTGGCAGAGATCAATATTAAGCTAACAGTCTTATAACTACATGAGTCATTCTGTTTACCCTTTTGAAACTTTAGCCAAACATTAGCTTTCTCCTTCAGTGTTCCAAGCCTTATCATAAAATCTACATAAACAGTGAACTCTCACGTTTATGACGGGGAAAGAAAAGCTCCAAGACATACAAATAATAGGACCAATAACTTTGAGCCGACATAGACTAGTAAAATATCTACATGGTTAATTTTTACTCTAAAACAGGGTTTTTCCTATCTTTTTAAATAAGTGTACCCTTGGCAGCTGGACACAGAGCGGGGGTGGGGTAAGGGGTGGCACTCAACCAGATGTGGAGGGGGAGGGTGGTGTGCAACTGGACGCAAAGTGGCAGCAGCTCAGGGTGGTGGTTGGTGGCTGTCCCCCTTCCCCCCTGCATCCAGCCAGCCAGGCAGTGCCTGCGTGGCTCACAGAGAGGTGCCACGGCCCTTGCCCCACCCTGGCTCTGCTCCCGGGAGGCAATGGTGGGTGGCGGGTCTCCATCCCTGCCTGCCCATGAGTATGCCTAGGGCCTTCCCAAGTACCCCCTGCTTTAAAGCATTAGCTAAAGCCTTTGCCTCTCACTTCTCTAGAAGGTTGCTAAACAGAAGGATTAGAAACTAACATTATATTTCAAAATGACAGCTGAGATTTGCAATTATCACATGGCTACAAAAGCTGGCTCCCCTTAAGAAAAAAAATAAAGAACAGTCACCACAAATACACAGTAAAAATGTGAGAGTTGGCAATGCTTCAAAAGTCATTATATGACGTGAAGGTATCTGAGAAAAACTCCATCTAACTGGCCATGGGTACATACAGATGTATCAACCTAACTAGGGTTACAGCAATCCAAGTGCCAAACTGTAATATATTTGGGGAGTTTAGATCGGGCAAAAAAATGGCCAGAGTGATGTAACTTAGCTCACCTAAGGATGTGCATTAAGTAGATCAGGCTGACCCATGCCTAATATAACTAAAAATGTATACAAGATCAGAGTGCAGCCCTGGGACTGGAAACGTCCAGCCACTCACCCTAGCCTGGGAGCTGGGCCTTTCCTACCCACCCCCTACCCTGACCAGGCTATTGTTAGCCCTCCGACTACCAAACCCTAGATGAACCACCCCACTCCTCATGGACCTGCCAACTCTCTTGATCCTGTTCTCCCCAATTTACTTCTGTAATGTTCCTGACTGGGATCTGAGCACCAGCAGGTATGCACCAGCAAGGACCCGATCTACAATCATGTGGCTTAAAGCAAGCCATTTGATCATTGATTGGATCCTGGGAACATCTGCTTGTGCCCTATGGTACTACACTAATTATCTGTTGTCAACAAGATTTTTACCTTATTGAAAGTGACAGTGTAAAATAAACTGAATGTAGTTTCTAAATAAGTGACACATAGAGGATGCTGTGCTGGATTCGCTCTTTGCTCCAATATATAACCCACACATAATCTATAATTTTTTTTCATAGATTTCATAGACATTAGGGCTGGAAGGGACCTCGGGAGATCATCGAGTCCAGCCCCCTGCCCAAAGGGCAGGAAGTCA
>NW_017728923.1:8430486-8437696 GCF_001723895.1 Crocodylus porosus | reverse complement strand
ACTCCATGGGGTTTATAAATGGCAGTAGAACCAGTGACAAAACGCTCACATTTCCCCCTGTACTGTGGACACTGAAGTTCAAAGTTCATCAGTCACAATGACTTTCTCTGTCATGCTAAAAGGCACTCACTGTGGATCATGTAGAACAGTTCACTTGCAACAAACTAAGTCAGGCTTGGTCTCAACACGAGGGCATTCTGTTACTCTGGCTTCCTAACCCTAATGAAGCAGGGAGGCTGTAGTGTTACCAGAATTGCATGAAGTGACCATCTTTCCCCTCCTCTGCCTTTCTAATTGTGGAAATGGCAGACATGTTGCTGCCCCGACTCATGAAGCAGTACAGAGTGTGTTTGAATGGCTAGGAAGTATCTGCTCAACTAACAGCTGTCACATAACCCCCTGGTCCCTCTAGCCCAGTACCCTATATCAAATTGGAGAGAGTTCAATGGATGGTAACAAAAACGGTTCCGGGCTGGGGCACATCACTTAAGAGGAAGGAACTGGGCTTATTTAGTCTGCAGAAGAGAACACTGAGCGGGGATATAATAGCAGCCTTTAACTACGTGGAGGGGGGTTTCAAAGAGGATTAAGCTAGAGAGTTCTGTGGTGGCAGATGACAGAACAAGGAGCAATAGTATCAAGTTGCAGGAAGGGAAGTTTCGGTTAGATATTACGACGGATTTTCTCACCAGAAGGGCAGTAAAACACTGGAATACTTTACCTAAAGAGGTTGTGGAATCTCTGTCCTTGGAGGTTTTAAAGACCTGGATAGACAAAGCTCTGGTTGGGATGATCTACTTGGGGATGGACCTGCTTTGAGCAGGCGGTTGTGGACCAGATGACCTCCAGAGGTCCCTTGCAACCCTAATTTTCTATGATTCTATGATCTGACAGTTGCAGGAACAGATACTTTAGAGGCAAAATACTGAACCAGATATAAATAGGGCAATCAGTCTCCTGTTTATTACCTTGACTATCATATACAATCATTGGTTTAAAAATGCCAAAGGAAACAACCCTATTGTTAAACCGCTATCAAAACTAGCTATTAAAACTATTCTGTTTAATAGCTATTACTAGCTATTCATAGATTTATCTGTGAGTTTTTCTAGTCCCTTTTTGAACCATGGGTGCCTTAAGCAGGTTGAAGGATACTGAGGGCTACATGCCCCATTTCATCCTTTTCACCTGTGTTCTGCATAACATCTGCAAGACCAAGGAGGAAATCTTCCAGTGATGCCTAGGCAGGAAAATGCAGACACTGGTAGGGTGCTGTGGTACCATAGCAGTTGAACACGCAGGAGACAGCAACCAAGCATAGTTTAAGGAACACCTCGAGAAACCTCTTTGAGAGAATCTGAGATGCATGGCACAAGGAGGCCAAGCAAGGAAGAATCAGGTTGTGGAATGTATTTTCTCTTTGTAAACAAAGGTCTTCATTTATTAAAGAGTGCAAATAAAAGCAAACTGTTGTAAAGTGCTTAACAAGCAGGGGTAGGTGGGGTGTGATGATGTGGACACATTCTTTCAAGAGATGATCAGAAAGGAATGGGCTTTGGTGCCACTTCAAATTAGGAAGGAGGTGCAACTGGGTTGGGAAAAAGGAAGTTTGTGGACACATTTGTTTTGTGTAAACAGAATAAAACCTCTTTGTTAGACCCTGACTCTATGCACTGCCCAATGACTAGGGAGACAACGGTCCAACTGGCCATGGATCTTGTTGCTTATTAGCCAGAGCAGAGCAGGGAGCAAACACCAGCACACATTGCTCACAACAACTTTAGTCAAAATGGAGACAGCTTCCGACAAGGGTCTTACGCCATAAAAGATGGGGACCTGCCCTGAACAACAGTTCTTTTCAGTATTTATGCACCTTGGTTCATACATATTAACATTTACCCTGCCTTGTTTCACCTCCGGTTCCACCCATTTCTCCTCCCATTTCAAGCTCCACCTCTGTTTACTATTTACTTCATTAACGTGGAATTGCCTATGCATTTCCTCCATTTACATACCTCTCTGCTAAGAGCGCATGCGTAAGACCATGAACTCAGGTACTCTCTGTTACCTGCTGGTTCTTTCTTGTTCTTTGCTGATTTCAGCACCATCTCCAAGGTTTGGCTTCTGTCTTATTTCTTGCCGATAGCTGGTGGGTTGTATTTTGTTCTTACATAGTACATCATACATTTTACACACTATCCTTTTGTTATGAAACTGCTTGCTTAAGCATTTGCAAAGTTAGTTACTTTAATATATCATCCAGCGTTGTGACGAGCAGCTTTCTGCTAAGACACAGGAAAAAGCCTTCATTCAGCTGCACACTCAGCATTCCCAGATTCCATATCATTACCCCAACATTCAAAATCCATATCATTACCCTAACACTCTCTATTAAGCAGTGCAAACAACTTAATTTTTGAAAGATGCTTAATGAATGGGGGTGATAGTGGGAAGGAGTCATGGCACCCATTGAATCCAAGGTCTAGTCACAGGGGTTTCCTTTGACACAGAGTGCCATGAAGCCATGCCTCCATGATTGTTCAATGGGTTGAAGGAGCTGAAATCACTGTATACTTAACCTTCTCCAACTGTAACCTGGTACGATCTTGGGCAAAGGAAGGATGGGATGGTAGAAAGGGGGGACCGCATTCCCCAATTATCAGTTTTCTCCATGAAGGTCAGGTTCCTGGCACTGCAGCCTGACAAGCAACAAGGGCTGGATGACCTTCCACTGGAGAGAGAAGGATGCATGGGCCACTGAAACTCCTGGGAAAGACACTGTGGAGAAGCAAAGGGTCTGAGGAACTGTGGCTGCCACTGACCATGGGTGCCATTAGCTGCAGTAGTGGGTAGGGCAGTGACTCAACTGCTAACCTAAGCAAAGCTGCTGAGGCCTGGGGAAAGTAACCATCCCCATGGGTGGGGAACTACTAAGAGAAAAAGTTCTGCTGCTGGCCCTTGTGCAGAGTCTGGCAGCCTGAAGAATGAGGAAAATAGCTTTCCCCATGTTGCCCTGCTAAGGGGAAGTGGAGAGGGTGTGCCCAGGACAATAGCATTCCAGCACAGGTCCCACCACAAATCCATGGCAGTGTGAAGCAAGGACAGGGGGTGCTGTGGGAACACTGAACCCTGCAGGCAGTTTTGGTAGCTCATGCTGGGGTTAGGACAAACAAGGGGCTGTGGAGGTGCAGCATTGACTTGGAGTACCACATGTAGCGCATCCACAGTGCTATCAGTGCATATTCTAAGAGTGGACAGGAGGTAAGAAAGCTGATAAAAACCTCAGCCTTGCTATGCCTTCTGTGTCTGGCCACTGTCTGTGCTACTGTCTCATGCTACAGCACTGAGATGTTTTTGGATCCAGGCATCATAGATCTACTAAGTGCAGGTGTCACTCCTAAAAACAGAAAAAGCATTCACTGTTAAACTCCTGACTGTTCAGAATTCCCCAACAACAGTTGCAAAGCCGCTCAGATGGCTCTCTCTTTCTACTAGCAGGCTGTCAAAAGTCCATGATTCCCTTTGCTCCCCAACTGGGCCAGGTCCCTGGCTTTCTGCACTAACCTTTCTCCTTTAACATTCTGAGGGAACATTCCCTTGAGAAAGGCATACAACGCTTTTAAAGAGGAGCAATTAGGGGGTGTTGCCCCAGGAGAGGCACTGATATTACTGGTACCACGTTAGGGTGACAATATTTGGATCTTGGGAAGCACTAGATTTGCAGCTGAATAGAGGCATGACCTGTGACCTAGCGAAGCCGCTAACCGCAAGACAAAATGATATCCAAGCCACCATTTGCTTATGCTAAGTAACCATCTTAATTGTGTCAACCATTTACTGAAAAAGCACCAAGTCTGTGCGAGTCTGCATGCTGTGAATGAGGTGAAGCTTTAGGAATGAGGAAGACGGTATAACCTGAGACAGAAAAACAGACTGGAATGTGGAAAACAACACATAATTGGTAACAGAATCTGAGATGAACATATGCAAAAGGGTGAGTGGTAATTGGTAAAAAAGCCTCCAAAGTCGACCCATTGACCAAACAAGTAAAATCAAAGTCTTAGACACGCACACTTAGCAGAAAGGCATGCCAATGAATGAAATAAATAGGCAATTCCATGCTAATGAAGCAAACAGTAAACAGAGGCAGAGCTGAGATGGGAGGAGAAATGGGTGGAACACAGGAGAAGCAAGGGTAGAACAAATGTTAATGAGCATGACTCAAGGTGTATAAAATGTGAAAAGAACTATTGTTCACTGGGGCTCCCCAGTTCGCTGGCTTTTTGGGAGCTAGTCTGAAGCTGTCGCCATTCTGAACAAAGGTGTTGCGAGCAGTGTGTGCTGGTGTTTGCTCCCTGCTTGCTCTGGCTAACGAGTACCAGGCAATTGGATCGTCATCTCCCTAGTCACTGGGCACTGCATGGAGTTGGGGGTCTAACACCACATATCACTGTCTATTCCCTCATGTTCTAGACAGGAATATGGAATGTCAGGGGGTGCAGGTACTCTTGCGGTGCCACGTGCCAGGCACAGCAGGGAAACCCTAAAGCATCTTGCATATCATTGCATAACTCTTACTTTTCCCCTAATGTGTCCCTGATAGGGCTGACCATGCACTGGAGACAGGAGTTGTTCATCTCTGCAAGGGGAAGCCCATCCCTTTACATCCTCCTTGTACTGGAGGACATGGCTGTTCCAGCTGATTTGCAGTCATGGAAGGGGTGAGCATACCATCTCAAGGAGAGGAGAGTCATCCCTCCAAATGAGGTCCAGACTCACAAGCTACTTAAAAGCGTGCTACCAGTTTTTGTGCAGAATGACTGGCTCATGATGAAAACAACCATCCACCTGGGTCTTGCTTAGTGCCTGGTTTGGGGATCCTCCTTCATCCTGAGGACAACTCCTGCTGTGACATATCAGGGGAATACAGTTTGAAACACAGTGCTTGAAAAAGCTATGAGCATCCACAATGGTACACCCTTCCGCTCTCTGCCACTCTGACCAACACCTTAGTGCAACACTCCAGATTAAGTCAGTGCTATGACGTTCTATTTACCCCTAGCCATTAGAAAAGCTACTTCAAATTTCTACTACAACTTTCTCACTAACTCAACCCCCCTGGGTACTTGCATCATCTCAGCAGAACCTGAAAGGGACTTGCTATGACTCCTGCACCCCTCCTAGTCCACAAGAGCAAAGGGAACTACACTGGAGCTGGATTCAGAAATACTTATGGATGATGCAACAACTTGTAATGTGCTGCTTCAGACAGTGCTGCTCCTCCTGTCAAGAACTGTGCATTTACTAGTGCCAGGAGAGAAAACCTGCAGGATGGTAGGGGTGGGTACGCCTTTTCTGCACTGAAAGAAAAATTTTAAAAGAAACAACCAACCTCTTCAGCTATTTCTACTCCTTCATCACCCACTGCCTTCTCTCCCCTCCTCCCACCCCTCCCAACAAGCCAGAACAAAAGCCCATTTTTGCTACTGGGTTATTTACATTTAAGTCAAGACCATGAAGGTACTTTTTCTGGGACATGAACATTTTAGTAATAAGGGGTGATTAGAATCCAGGAGGGAACTGGTCCCCACCCCTAACTGGCAGATAGGTTTAGGAGCTGGCTATGGATACCATCTCCTGCCACACCCCCTTTGCTTGTGTTTTTATCTAGGACCTTAATGGTTTTCTAGGCAACTGACCAACCCTTCAACAGGGAGGGGCTTGCTAATATTCTGCTTTCCATTAATCCATTAATGCGCTGCAAGAATGAGTCATGAAGTGGCCCTTAAGGGTGCAGACAGAAGTGACAATTTTCACCTGATCTGGCCGCAGGAAGAAGTTTATAGCTGTGACCAAACAAGTGCATGGCTGCAGACAGCTTAAAAAATAGCTAATCGGGTGAAAACCTGACCCCTCATTGCATAAGGGATCAGATAAAGACATTACAAAATGTAACATCTGCTGTAACCTTTGCCTGCCCAGCTCCCAGACTGTCACTGTTTTTAGAATGGGAGGGGAAAGGGAGTGGAGGGAGTTAAGTCTGGGGATTTTTCAGCCCTCCCTTGGAGGGTGGGGTCAGGTGGGTGGGCTCCAATTCACCCACCCCAACCTTCAGCACCAGCTGGGGAACCCCAAAAACAGCAAGTACTAGCACAGAGCCATGGTCATTGCTATAGGAACCTGGCTGCAGGCTCCCAGTGGGCAGTTAAGATTCCTCTCCCCCTGGAACCAACACTGAACTTCAGTTTGGTCTGGGGTAAGGTTGCAACTCAGAATGGTTTGCAAAAAACTTTCTGAGTACACTTCTGTCTGACTAGGTGCTTGTCAGCTGCTGGGGAAGTCACATACAACAAGCATCTGATCACTGTGAACAACATGTACCCACTAGGAGTGCCAGTGCACCTCCTGACAGCCAGCATTCCTGGGCAGGGGGCCAGGCAAGAGTGCTGGTGCCCCCCAGAAAGCACCAGCTGGGGAGCAGGGGCGCCAAGAGAAGCAATCCCCGCAGTCCCCCCATGGCTAATCGCACCCACCCAGAAGTGCCAGCGGCGTGCCACTGTCCCTAGTCACGCTATGCTTTAGACCACGCATGTAACATGGAACCCTACAAAATGAAACAAGACAAAAAAGTATCTGCTTCCTCCCGGGTCACACTTTAGCCATTTTTAGCACATTTTATCAGGTGCGTACATCTGTATATTCACCTTTTAAAACATTTCAAAAGTGTTTGAAACATTACAAAAGTTATTTCTATTCACAGGCTAGGTCCTCTCCCTGTCAGAGATGGAAGAGGTTTTGTGCTGTCCTATTGGCAAACTTAGCTTTCACCTACATCTATTTCCATTTATGGACTCCATATGAAGACCACCTCGTCAAGACTGGCAGCTCAGGCAGTTTAATGTGACTCTTTATATGAGTAAAAAAAAAGAAAGGAAGTTTTTTTTACCACCCTGCCTGCCGTCTGACACCTCCAGGGAAGGAATTCTACCTGATCAGCACATCAAAGAGCTACCCAACATAGGTCACAAAGACACTCTCATGGGCCTAGTTCAGGGGTAGGCAACATTTTTTGGCTGGAGTGCCAAAAAACACCATAATGTCAACCTCAGAAGGTGCCAGAGTAAAAACAAAATGAGGGCAAGGGGTACATGACAGGATGCTCTGATTGTGCCCCTTGTTCCCCACTCAAAGCCTCTGCCCCACAGCCCTA
>NW_017728923.1:8422808-8429838 GCF_001723895.1 Crocodylus porosus | reverse complement strand
CTGGTGCAGGAGCCTGGCGCAGCTGTTTAGAGCCTCCCGGCCGGCTCTGGGGAGCTGCTGCCAGCCAGGATCCCGGGCTGCTCCCAGCAGGCAGCTAGGATGCTGCAAGCCCTGCTCAGAGCAGCCCAGGTTCTGTCGCTGGCAGCAGCTTCCCAGAGCTGGGGCTGGTCATGGCGTGCCAAGCAAAATGGCCCCACGTACCACACTTGGCATGCATGCCAGGGGTTGCTGACCCCTGCCCTGGAGGGACAGCTTTCCATCTTCAGCTCCCTCTGTGCAAAAATGTAGTTTATTTCCTACCTATAGACACTTTTAACCATTTTATACCATCTACACTTTTCCCAGAGCCTCATGAAGGGACTTTGATCCCGAACGCTTGCAGAAAATGACAATTTTCTTGCCATTTTCCAGTTGGTCTAATAAAAGGTATCATTTTGGAACCAAGAGTTCAAGTTTTTTGTAACTCTCTATATGATGCTTTTAAATTCCGCCTTTACATGACTGAATGTATGATCAAAGACAGTGGAAAGCCAGAATCTGCAAGTGACCCCGGGACCAGTGAGAGAAGAAAAGAGTAGGAGAAACTAAATAGAACTAAAAGTACACATATCTAAAGTTCTGCATCATACTAAAATCACTGCATATATGCTCAGCCTGTTTAATTTAGTAATGAGATACTAACTGGTACTTCAAAACAGTTTGCATTAAAGTGCTATCTAGACCTACTGCTGTAATATCTTTAACAATGTTATCTTGGGTTTGATTAAAAGAAAATATCTACCCTTTTCATTAAAGGATAGTTCACAAAAGTAGTTCACAAAGTTGCTATATTTCAGACCAGACTGTAAGGTATATGGGCATGAATCAAGTGGGCTTATCACTTAGAACATTTTACGCAAAAACCACAACATAAACAAACTACTAGAGAGGAGAAATCAGTATTTTCTAGTTTTCCCAGACCAATTCCTTTCCTTTTCTTGGTAAGTAGCATTCCTGTGGCAAGCCTTACTGACTTCAAATGTAGCAGCTTTTTCAGGATAAGGCAATAAAAAGTTAAGATTTTCTTCCTCTGAAATACTGGGTGTGTTTTATAGCATGTCTTGATACTACTCTCCACTTACTTAACTCATCCTTTCCTTTCAGTCTATTGTGTTAGCATGTCTAAAAGAATAGTCTTTGTCCACACTGCTTCCCTAGAGCCTGGGAGTGCCACCAAGAACTCCTTACTACTCAAGAGCAGCAAATCCTGGAAACAAGGCAATGTAGCCATCAGAATGGCCCTAAGCAAGACCTAGTACTCTGCTTCTCTCTCAGGCATGCTTATTGAGACATGCTCACAGCTACTCTAAGGGATCTATATTACCTCAGTTCCGGTGTTTAACATAAGCGAACAGCAGACTATGCTTTTCAAGTTCAGCAAGAAGTGGGAAACATGACTGAGGAGATCAAAATCTCACTCTATGGTGAGCTGGCCACTGGCAAATGTCAACTTGGACAGCCCAAACTCTGTTTTGTTTATGTCTAGAAGAAAAACTTTTGTGCACTGCACATCAGTGGCCAACACTGGGAGTCAATCACTTCGAACAGCTGCAAGTGGAAAGCCGCTGTGAAGCAGAGCCTATGTTATTCCAAAATGGAGAGGGTCAATGATGAGCTAGAGAAGAGGTGTCAGAGGCAAGTAAAACAAAATGCTACTCAGCGTGCCAGTGCAAACTCAACTGAGTTTGTAGGTGCAACTTGCCGGAGGGTCTGCTTGCCACTTGTCAGACTCCTCAGTCACTCAAGGAGCTGTGGTGGTACCCAGTAACCCACCAAAGGCTCAATCTCTCTGGTCTCCTGAGACTGACGGCTGCTGCTGATGACGACTTTCCTCTGGATCACAGTGTACGCATAAGAGGTCTAGTCAGGTGTCTAATGAATCTGCTTGTGGCTGACAAGCCCAATCCAAGAGTGACACAGCTTGTTGCAAGTTTCAAAGATCCATGTACCTGAGTTGGAGTCCACGTTTACAGCACAATACTTCTTTCTTTCACACTTTGCTTCTGTCCTCTAGATCAAAACTGCTTTGTGTTAAGCTGTACCAAGTGCCAGATGTTCCCTCCAGATTGGACTGGATTCTGTACTTTCTACACTGATGCTGAACAACTTTCTCCACTGATGGCGATACAGAGACTACTGAATGAGAAGCATCAGCTCCATAAGGCCTGTCTAGAAGGCAGCACTTCAACATCTAAGAAGGCAGAGTTCAACATCAAGAGGATTGTCCAACACAAACTTAGAGAGATGCAAAACTCATGGCAGAGCAACAAGGCAGCTGAGATTCAGTCCTACACAGACATGAATGATATGAAGAACTTCTGTGATGCTTTGAGGACAATCTACAGGCCACTATCATCAGCAACATCTCCAATACTAAGTGCTGATGGCACCACACTGCTCATTGACAAAGGAAAGATATTGCAAAGATGGGCAGAATGATCTCAATCAACAATCAGATATTAATGAGGCAATTGATCGACTGCCCCAGATAGACATTAACATATCTCTTGCTGATCCTCCATTGCTGACTGAGACTGTGAAAGCAATTAACCTGCAATCAAATGGCAAAGCACCTGGAACAGATGCTATATCTGCAGAGGTCTACAAGGCTGGAGGCTGGCACATGGCTCTGAAACTAACTGTACTCTTCCAGTCAATGTGGACTCAAGGAACTATACCTCAGGAGTATAAGGATGCTCCATCATTCACTTGTACAAGCAGAAAGGCAATAGACAGTCCTGCAACAACCATCGGGGCATCTCCTTGCTATCAACAGCCAGCAAAATTCTTGCCAGAATTCTGCTGAATTGCCTTGTGCAACACATTGAACAAGGGCTCTTGTCTGAGAGTCAGTGTGGCTTTAGGAAAGGAGGCAGGACCACAGACACTGTGCCCATACCTCATCAACTTCAGGAGAAATGGCAGGAACAGAAATCCAACCTGTACATGACTTTCATTGACCTGACAAAAGCATTTCATACAATCAGTCGGGAGGGCCTTTGGAAGATCATGGCAAAATTCGGTTGTCCAGAGAAATTCATTGCAATGGTTCGGAAACTCAATAACGGCATGCTCGCTCACACTGTAGATGACAGAGTCATCAGAACCATCCCCAGTCACCAGCAGAATCAAGCAGGGCTGTGTGTTGGCCCCAACCCTCTTCAGTATGATGCTCTCTGCCATGCATAGATGCCTTTCATGACTGTGACACTAGGATTGACATCAGATACCAGACTGATGGCAAGCTCTTCAATTCGAGGATGCTACAAGTGAAGATGAAGTTACAGGATGTTACAGGAAGTGACTGATTGTGATCTTCTGTCTGCTGATGACTGTTCCCTGAATACAAATTTGAATCTGACATGCAGCAAAGTATGAACCATTTCTCTTCAGCTTGTGACAACTTTGGTCTCACAATCAACAATAAGACTGAAGCAATGAACCAGCCTGCAACCAGAAAGCCTTATGTAGAGCCTGCCCATCACAGTGAATAGCCAAACCCTCCAGGCAGCTGACCTATCTTGGCAGTACACTGACATGTGCAGTTCACACTGAAGATGAAACATTGATGAATTGCCAAGGCAAGTGCTTAGGGTAACCACCCATCCCTAATTGGGTAGGACAGTCCCAGAATGGGAACCTCAAGTCCTGGTCCTAGACTGCATAACTCCAGGACAGCCTTTGTCCTGGATTTGCACCACTGTGCAAAGATCCATGGGAAATGGCAGGTTTTCCCTTGCAAGCTGGCAGCAGTCCAGCCTATAAGGGGCTGCCAGGAGCAGGACACAGGAGGTACCATGTCCATATATGCGCCCGCACAAATGCATGTGGCCTAGAATACAGCCAGAAAGCGTGGAGAATGGGGACGGAGAAGAGAACAGGGCATGCCGAAACTTAGAGATGGAAGCAATCTTAAGTGTTGCAAACATACTTTATTAAAATAAACTGGAAGGGAGTTTGTGATGGGGTGGGGGGAGATAGAGAAAAGGTGCAGTAGAAGTGGGGCAACATGAATCCGTTAAAATGAAAAATTGCTTGCCCACAGTGAATCTTCCCTGTAAAATCTCTTGGGCAGATTTTCTGAGTCATGCAAGGGCTTCAGGCTTACAATTAGTCTCAAGAAGACCGTAATTATATACCAAGGGTTGGCTATCACTCTGGACAGTAAATCTCTTGGCATCATCAACAGCTTTTTCTACTTGGGTTCCATGATCAGCAGGAATCTTAACCTTCAGAGTAAATGAATAGAATTGGAGAAGTAGCTAAGGATTTTAGGCTATTACAGAAACATGTATGGAATAGCTACAGACTATCAAGGTGAAGATGCAAATCTATATGACTTGCACGCTGTCATCCCTTCTTTATAGTTCAGAAACATGGACTATATATATGCTGGGCACAACAGGAGACTGAACAGCTTCCACATGAGATGTCTGTGCAAGAATCCTGAAAATGAAGTAGGAAGACAAAATGCCAAACACAGAGGTGGTAGAGCACACAGGACTGATATGCTCAGAAACCACTGTCAAGAAAAGAAGTTTGCAATGGCTTGGCTATGCCAGGAGAATGGAAGGAGACCATATCCCCAAGAATATTTTGTACAGTGAAATTCAATACAGCTCTAAAAAGCAGGGTCGCCCTTTAAGGCAGCATCATGACATGCAACAATGATAAGACGTTATTCAACATCAATGTAAAAAGCTGTTCAACCTAAGTGTTGTTGTTCAACCTTTGAATTTGAAGATGACCCTGACATCAGTGGTTGGCTTGGGTTCTGTTAGCATGTGAATGGTTGATCAGACCAATTTGTGCTTTGAACTGTCTGTGGCTCATTGAGCAAGAGATGCCACTTTAGGTTCCTTGATTAACAGACTTGTTGCTGTTGCCAGATTTATGCTGTTTGCACTTCTGCTCTGCCTCAGCAGCTCTCCTTCAGTCATAGATTGTAGCTCCAGTATGGATGAGGCTTCACTAATCATCATGAGTAAGGTCTTCTCAAGGCTTTGGGTCAATGGAGAAACATTTCAAGGATGACTTGAGGGAGTCCTTGAAACATTTCTTCTGGCCTCCCTGAGGGTACTTTCCCTCTTTTAGTTCACTGCAGAAGATCTTTGGCAGTTGCTCATCTGACATCCAGGTGAAATGGCCTACCCATCTCATGTGTGATTTCATCAGCAGAGTGTGGATGCTTGGAATGCCTGCCTGTGAGAGAACCTCAGTGTCTTGCCATCTTATCATCAGTTTCCTCAGACAGCCCATGTGAAACTGGTTCAGCTTCATAGCATGGCTAGGGTGACCTTTCAAAACAGAAAGGTGGGACACATGCCTGACTCCAGCACCACTGCCTCCCCCTGCTGGCGACATGGCTGGAACAGAGCCGAGTGGAGTGAGACTGGATGTGGGCTGCCCGCTGCAAGCTTGGGGCTCCCTACCCTGCTGCTTTTCCCTGGCGAGCCCTGAACTGGTCACATGCCCCCTGCCCACCCAACAGCAGTGGGGGGAACAACACTGTGCTGCCACCACCCTTTCTGCTGCTGGGCAGGCAGGGGGCACACAACTGCCATGGGGCTCCCAGGGAAAAGGCAGCAGAGTGGGGAGCCCCAAGCCTGCAGCCCACACCTCCATCTGCCCCTGCCCTGTGCACAAATCTGGGGAGGGCACATGCCCCTCGCCCCCTGGACAAGCCACCCGTGGCCCTGTCCTGCTCCATGCCCTGAGCCCATGCACTGCCCTGGCTGGGCAGCTCCCCCTGACCCTGCCCCACCCTCTCCCTCACCATGGGAGCCTCAATCTGTCCCCTCTCCCATCACCCCCTAAGCCCCTCCCCCCCCCACAGATGTATCTGCAGGAAGATGCTCTCCATGCTTTCCCAACCAATTGCATGTGTGCAGCCACACACATACACATGGTACCTCCTGAGTTTCATTCCCAGCAGCCCCTTGTAGGCTGGAATGCTGCCAGCCTGCACGGGGAGATGCGCCATTTTGCATGGATTCACAACACTGTGAATCGGGGACAAATGCTGTCCCTAAGTCACACAGCCCGGGACCAGGACTTGAGGTTCCCATTCCAGGACTGTTCTGCCCTCTATGAAATCTATGAAATCTCTTTGGCACAGGTGATCACCCTAAACATGGCATCTGTACATCATCCATGTTTTGCATGTATATATCAAGACTAGCAACACAATGAACTTGTAGACCTTCAGTTTTGTTTGCTGACTGATGCCTCTGTGCTCCCACACATTTGCACATAGTCCACATTTGCCTTGGCAATTCTGGCATTGGTTTCATCATCAGCCTCCCTACTGCTGCATGAGAGGCTGCAGATCCAGCTGTCCAGCACATGAGACACTGCAAGAAAGAGGCTGGAACAATATACTGCTTTGTATTTATTAACAAATAGCACAGAACAGCTGTTTTCACTTTCCTTTGGAGAAAAACTCGACAATCGGAGGCCAGATCTCAGCCCTTGTGTTCTACAACAGTCAGATCAAACCATTCAATATTCTCTTCTTTCTTGGAAACACAGGGGCATTTGTAAAGTCCTTTAAAACACTATGTTTCAGAAGTTATGTTCCTTTATTAGAGCCCCTAGGTCTGCCGTTTTTCTCATGGCAAATGTAAAGAAAAATGTTAATACAACAAGGGCAGGGAATATGCAGTCCAACCTTAGTGTTAACATGTATGCTTTTTTGTTTTCTTAACATCATACCTACAAGAATACACCTCTCTTCATTCTAAACTGGATTAGTCTAAGCCAACATGTGACATGATATGACAGACTTTTGCTGTAATATTTCTATGCAAACTATACTTATATTACAATACATTTGTGTCCCTCATTTTCCCCCCTGGCTATCTACATATGAGGGAAAGAATGGCAAACTGAATACTAGTTCCTTGAGTCAGGGCCAGGGAAAAGTCAGGAGTGGACTGGCCAAGTTCACCGATGACACCAAACTTTGGGGCAAAGCATCCACGCCAGAAGA
>NW_017728923.1:8401865-8422153 GCF_001723895.1 Crocodylus porosus | reverse complement strand
TGCTGGGATCCTATGACCCCAGCTGACTTCCTGCCCTTTGGGCAGGGGACTGGACTCGATGATCTTCCAAGGTCCCTTCCAGCCCTAATGTCAATGAAATCTATGAAAACCAGAGTAAGTATGAGACACCAAAGGGTCAGGATTTCATATGTACATACTTTCCACAATTATATTTAAAAAGAACATCTATTAGGAAAGCCTTGGTACAATAATAGGGAAGGAAAGAAAGTGGTATATTTGTAATGACCACAATAAATATCTGTATGCTGTTGACCTCCAATACATAGCAAATTCACTTGTTTGCCTCTGGACAGAAAGAAGATATCTGAGCATACCTGAGCAAGTTTCTTGTGTAAACTGATTGCACTCCATTTCATATTGCTGAGCATGGTGCCAGGACCAGGCTGTTCCACCCTGCCATTTCAGGCTGGGCTGGGCCAGTCCCCACTTTCCCCTGGGGCCAGGGCCATTTCACCTCTCCCCTCCACTGCTTCAAGCTGAGGCCGGTCCCTCCACCCCACCTTGCTTTGGGCCGGACCGTGCCATACCTGCTCTTTACCTCCCCCTCCTCATAGATTCATATATTGTTAGGGGCTGGAAGAAGCCTTGCAGATCATCAGAGTGCGAAGAAAGCATTACAGACAGACAGACTAAGGCTTTTATCATATTAGATCTAGCACACTGCCCAGTAAGAATGACCAGAGAGGTAGGCAGACACAGAGGCCTGTGTCCATGCCCCCCATATTGGGCTGGGGCTAGGACAAAGCTGCTCCCTGCCTCCCCACCGCCACTTTGGCACTGCTGGCCTCACCCCTCCGCTCCGCCCCTCCGTCATGGTGGAGCTCAGGCCCCTCAGTTCCCACTGTCATGATAGCGCTCCGTCATGTGTCACTGTCTGTCCAGAGCACTCTGATTGGCTGCTGAGGCAACCAACCAGAGTGCGAATGAAGCGTTACAGACAGACAAAACTAAGGCTTTTATAATATTAGAATTATACTGCATCGTTGTATTCATTTGCAATCCAAGACTGTTTCCTCCTATGCATCCAGAACAATCAAAGTAAAACTGAATGTGCAAACTCAGCTTTGGCATTTGGTTACTTTTGAGGGGTTAACTGAACAATGGCAAATGTTCTCTTCTTTTTGGGAATTAATTTACTTCCGTACAACACTACAACAGGTAGAAGTAACTTCAGGACAAGGGGTTTTCACACAGAAAACAAGAACATTCTAACACCCAAAGCAAGATATAAAATGTTCTCCCTGATCCAGTATTTCCCAACCTGAAAAAATGAGCCTTGTCTCATGAAAGTGAAGCCTATCTTATTTCTCAGTAGTCATTGTGTGTTAAAAATATGCTAACCTTAATGTATGTCTTTCACATACCTACTAATCCTTTGCACATAATACACCACCAGTCTTCATCCTCTATAATAGTGAGGGCCAACCTTTTTTGGCAAGTGTGCCACAAAATAAACCTTCACCTCTCTAAGTGCCACTCCAGTCCCCTTCCCAACTGATCTGTTGTTCTGCTTTTTGTTCCCTGCTCCCTCCCCAGTCTGCCACATGCCACACAGAGACTGTCTGTGCCACAGGTTGACTACCCCCACTTTGTCATGTGCTGAATAAATGATAAAATAGTTTAACAGAGTGACTTTTAGAGCATCATCTGAGGTCCTGAATCAGCACCTACTCAAACAGAAGGGGCAGTTCATAACACAACTCCAGTCACAATTTCAAGGTTATCCTTGTTCCCAAAATAGCAAGACTTCTATTTAGTTAAAGCCAGGATTCTGTAGAACAAAAACTAGTTTCTTCCTCAAGCCTATCTTGTTTTTCAGGATGCCTACAGAAATGTGCTCTACATCTTACAAAACTGAGCTAGGACTGAGACATGCAAACAAAAATAGCTTCTGAAGTTACAGCAGCAAGAATAAAACTGAAAAAGCTAATAATTTTTTAGGATGCAGACGGGTCAACAACTATAATGGGTAAGAAATGTCATAAGTACAATTCCTTTCTGCCTCTCGCTCAAGTATGTGGGGTTTTCCATTAATTCAGATAAGAGAACTGACTAGACTTAGCAATATTCTTGTGCTAGTACACCACCAGCTCACATAAACTTATAATTATAACAAACTCTCCTTTTGTAATATGACTGGCTACACTACTGGATTATTCTTTAGAAATATGGACAGTGACCAAATGTCATACATACAGTATGGTCATGGAGATGGGAGGATTAATGGACAGACAAAAAACATTTAATGATGTTTTTCTACATGTACAATTTACATGTAGCAATAACAACTACTTAGCCTTGATTACTGCCATAGATTTTGCTGTCTGGGTGCTCCCAGCCTTTTAATAATCCTCAGAATATTGCTCAAACCTCAATTGTTATTCCTCATGCAAGCAGTAAAACAAAATCTGAAATTTTTGGGCATGAAAACATTATACTATACTCAGCACAGAGTCAGAAAAAACGTATGTTTAACGTTAGTAAATTCCTTCAGGATCATATAGAAGGCTAAGCAAACAGTCTGCTTTTAATTCCAGACTGCAAATCTAAATCAGCTGAAATATGTAATAATAGATCGCAATCTTTTTGTTTTTCAGAAAGCTAAATTCCAGGTATGTATCATAGATAAGTAGGGATGAAGACAACTTCTACATAGGAAAAAGATTTTTTTTGCACAGTAGCTATACAACAATTCTGAAGTTCCTGACAGGATATTCTAAAGGTAACCTCTATTGCTGCTCCCTGTAGCTGGGCAATCATGAGGTGTCCCAACACAGTTATCACATGCCCTCCTCTACTTACCTCCTGAATGGGTGGAGCCAGTGGATTCTTGAATTCTGATAATGAAACTGGGAGTGAGAACTTGGAAAGCACAGATGGCAAGTCATGGCCAGGAAACTGACAGGAAAATCTATCTGCTAAAGGAGAATATCTGGAAAAGATGCATGAGAAAAAATAGTTTATGTGCTGCTGCTAAATAAAATTGGCATAAATTTGCAAGAACTGACTCATTACAGAAGAAGCATTAATTTCAACATTAAAAATATTTATGTTCCTTGTAAACAGTAAAGCACTCTATTATAGTTTATAGCAGGGGTTGTCAACCTTTTTTAATAAGTGTACCCTCAGCAGCTGGACACGGGGAAAAGTGGGGCAACACAAGGCTGGACACAAAGCGACGTCAGCACAGGGTGGTACGTGTACCACTGGTTGACAACCCCTGGTTTATGGCATCTAGTATCCTGACGAAATAATAGGAAAAATAAACACATTAATGCTGGTATTTTGTTCTGCCACAGAAAACTTCTTTTTATTTTAATCAAAGGGGTTTCAACCACCACTTTATTTTCCTATGATCTATATTTACAGATTTAAACAAAAACCAAAACAAAGCGATATTTCATTTCACAATCTCTACATACAGAAACCCAAAGCATCTCATATGTGGGCAGCTCCAGGATTTAGAAAAGGAGTGGCACATCTTCACATATAACACAACACATGAAAGCTATTGTGTCATTAGTCATGCAATCATTATTGTTAAATGCACATCTAGCCTTCAGTGCTTTGACAGTGCCTCCAATACTTCACTGTCAATCATTGCTATACCTGAGTTAATATTACCACATCTGAGTTAAGGTTTTTAGCTTGGGCTCTGAAATGAGACATGTGGTGCAGTAGGGGGTGCTACTATGCAGAACCACCCAAATCACTGTGCCAGGCTCAAAACCTCACTTCACGAGTCTCCCCCCAGGAAGCCTATCAAAAGCAGGTACCCACTACCATACAGAACTTAGCAACATGTCTGCTGTCTTTTTTTGACCGTTCCAATATTGTTTTGATTTCATGCAGTTCTTTCTTGGACAGACACTCATTAACCAACCAAGTACACTACATGTTTAAAAAATGTGCCTGCCTATGAAACAATTTAATGGTAACTACACTGTTCTGAGTTCTTAAAACTGGTTATCCATGGGGGGATTTTATAAGTATGCAAATATAAACCAAGAACAGGCTGATCAACTCCTCTACTCTTTCTCTATATTCTGAGCAGCTCTTCAGAGCTGCTGGCATTTAGGCAACAGGTGCAATCTGCATACTATACAATCTCAACAAATTCACAAATGGAGATCATATTTTCATTTTATAAAGCAAGCTCAGCATAGGAAGTCGTAGTCTCTACTTACAGACAAACACTGGCATTGGGGGACAGCATATAGACATTGTTTTCACACAGTGGATAGATGATAATTGCTTTTCCCCAGTAAACAAGATGTGCAGCAAGCTGGAAAACCTGCAAGAAAAGTCCAGAAGTAGAAGAGCAAGCAAAAATGATCTAACTCTCAGCAAGAGTCTGGCTGAACAAAAGAAAGCCAGTACCACACCATCACCTCACGTAACTGATTAATTTGCATAAATTGGCTTCACATTTCTAAGGCCCCCTGTACACCTGCAGGTAAAGGCACAATAGGATCTAATACGCGATCCACACAATCACACCTCCTGCTATGCCACTTGTGCTGATTTGGGATTGTGTATTTGGTCCCACCATGCCAGTGCACGAGGAGCCTGATCCTGGGCTGTCCCTGCCCTGGCAAGAAGCAGGCTTCCATGACTGGGAGCCTCCTCTGCTGGTAAGGCTCCAAGTCATGGGAGTGCAGCTGGGCGGCTGCAGCTGGGAGGCTATGGGGCACTGCCAGGACCCAGCATCCACAACTGCCCTCATGCAGCTAGGGCCAGAAGTCCCTGCAGCTGTAGGACTCTTGGCCCTCGCTGCACCCCACACGCAGCCAGGGCTGAGAGTCCCATAAGCTGCAGGACTCTCAGCTCCGGCAGCCACAAGGGACTGCTGTGATCTCTCGGCCACTGTGATCTCCCAGCCCTGGGGAGGTGTATTGTGCATCACAGCGGCTAGGAGGCATCAACAGCTGTTATCTACCTGCCTACACAAGTAGAGAGACTGCCTACACATACAAATGAAAGCTAGATAAAAAAACAAGTTAATACACATTTTCGAGCAATAACTTTATAGCTGGGTTGACCTTTTTAAGGCATCATAGTTAATTTGCACATGTAGTCAATCTAAATATCCTGTGCAATTAACCAGGTAATTGCATAATAGAGATAACATGTAGAGAAGACCTCTGTAAATGTTATGTTTCCTCAAAGAAATTTCTTTGGACTGCATAACTAGAGGATTAGTTTCTTTTATACTGCAACCACCAAGGAACCCTGTAGAAAATGCATTACTCAATGAGAAAAACAGTTGCTTCCAATGCCAGGCACTGGGGCATCTCTACCAGGAGTGCCCTATGAGCCAGCAGGAGGAACAGTGAACCACCTCTGCAGGAAGGGGGTGCCATCAATACCAGCACTCCTACAACCCCAATCCCAGCCCACAGCTCCTCCTCCCTACCTCCCTCCCCCACCGCTTCCCCCCACAAATTTGAAGGACCTTGCAACTCCAGAGGGATTTCTTGGAGATGGAGAGGCACCTTGTCACTAACCCAGAAAAGCCATCCACTTCCAGAGAGTGTCAAAAGAGGTGGAAAAGAGAGCTCTGAGCTCTAGACAATCACTGTGCCTCTAAGAGTCAGATTGACTCATTTATTTTATGTCCTAGAGAAGAGAGGTGCCAAGTACATCACTTGCTTCCTGGCAGAGGATGGCACCCTCCTCACTGATCCCAGCAACCAATGAGAAAGGGTCCCTTCTATGAAGGGAACTTCTATGAAGTTCTCTTCTCACCTGATTTGATCAATGCCAAAACCCATAAGGTCCTGCCACAAGTCAGCACGGGCAACCAGAACCAAATGAAGGATCATCTTATTCTTGCCAAGTTGCAGAAGCCCATCCACCAACAAAGCTCCAGATATCGACAGGATGACAGCAGAATTTTACTGTGTTTTCTAGAATGTCCTCAGCCCAGACCTCACCATGGTCCAGGTTGAGTACAAAGGGAAAGGGGAGTTCCCCCTGTAGGGCAGAAAGGTCATGCTAAACCTGCTGCCCAAAAGAAGGGAGCCCAGGAACCTGATGAACTAGTGCCCAGTCTTGCTCCTCTGCACAGACTACAAGGTCATAGCTAAAGCCACCTTGTTGATGTTGAAGCCCATGCTGAAAGACATGATCCACTGACCAAACATACACAGATCTAGAGCACACCATTTTCAATAAATTATATCTCATCTGGGAGTTCCACAACCTCACCTGCAGGGAGGATATGTCATTCTCCCTCCTAACCTTCAAACAGGAGAAAGTATTTGACAGGGTGGACCACAGTTCCTGCCCAAGCCCATCTGCACATGTGCACAGTTTATAAAGGGCCTGTCAATGGGAGAAACTGCAGTTGGCCCCCAGCTCCAGTGAGACACACATGGGCGGAAGCCCGTTGTGTTCCTATGAGACCCAGGACCCCCAGGACTCCTCAACACGACCCTCAGGACTTCCGACAAGCCCCAGCCTACCCGTAGGTAAGCAGGGGCCTGTGGTAGGTGGGACTTAGCCCAACTGCAGGGAGGCAGCTGAGAGGAGCCAAACACCTCCCCCAAACACACACACACCTTGGCCCAGCCCACCAGGGAGCCACATGACCGAAGCTGCCAGGCATGCAAGTCAGGGAAGCAGAGGTAACTCACCTGTCCCCTTCTTCGGTGGGAGAGGGACCCCTCAGCCCCACAAGAGCGGCATGGTCCTGGCAGACCCTTCTGCAGATATGCAGTTTTAAAAGGGCCACCAATGGCAAAATTTGCACTTGGCCCCTGGCTCCAGCGAGAGACACGCAAGCAGAAGCCCATTGCACCCCTGTGAGCCCTGGGACTCCCCAGTAGGACACCCAGACTACCTGAAGGTAAGCAGGGGCCCGTGGTAGGTGGGACTTAGCCCAGCTGTGGGGAGGCAATTGAGAGGAGCCGAGAGGGGTCACACTTCCCTCCCCGCACCCAGCTCCTGCTTGACCTAGCCTCCCAGGGAGCCACGTGACTGAAGCTTCACAAATAGGCATGCTTGTAGTCTCGATGCACGAGTTAGTGCAGGAGTTCATGCCAGTGATCCCCAAAGGAAGCTTGTCATAGCAGTAGCCAAACTACCACCGGTGCAATGCAGATGGGTACACACCACACCCCAAGGATCCCCTTGGAGCATGAGACCTCCCCCTCTGGTATTTCTGAGGTCTCCACCCAGGCCAAACCTATGGTTCCAGGCTCCACACAGACAGAGCCTCTAGCTCTCGAGAGGCTGTGGGGGCTGCCTGGCACAATTCCAGGCACATGAGACTGGGAGTATGGCCACCTCCCCTTGTGAGGTCTGCTTCACTTTGGAGTCTCTGAGCTGTCAGATAGCAGACTCCAGACCGCAGCTCAGGGACTGCGTACCATCAGGGATCAACTCCTACTGCCAGGACCTTCATCTCATCAAGGCTGAAGGTAGACCAAGGTCCCTGTGCCCACCTGGTCTCAAGGAGGTGCTCTCATACCACCTTGGAGCCTGCTCCTGGGCTTAGCCACTGCATTTGTTCCAGTGGTCTCAGAGAGGGCCCATAATCTCCCTGAGGGAAGCCTAGAAACTCACCTGCCACAATGTACATCTTTCTTTCAGTGGTGGGGTCCCTTCCTGTGGTCCCTCTTGTATCAGTCACACTTCCTAGTGGGTATTCATGAGGCTCCACCTCCCCTACACCCCAGCCTCTAGGATGGCCACTTGATGATCAGATGGCTCGCCTTCTGATATCAACTCCAGTTCTCTTCACGTCAGCTGGACTACAGATGACCTCTCCCAGCCCTATGTGTTTTGGGGATGTTAAGCCATCCCTGCTCTACTGCAGGGTCTTTCACTATGGCTTGGCTGCCTACCATTGCTATCCTGGCAGTTCCTAACCCCAGAGCACTGCCCGTAGCTCTGACCCTCATCTCGGGGTCCCTCTGGGCAATCCCCAAAAGTAAAAGAAAAGGAAGAAATTAACAGAAAGGACAAAGGAGTAGGGCCTTGGCCTGTCCCCACTCACTGGCCTGGCATCTGTGGCTCCTGCAGTCCCTCAACACCGTCCTCACTCCTTCCCCTCACTGCAGACCCCTCCAACAGGTCCATCCCAGGGTCCCTTGATGGTCGCTGGTGCCACCTGTGCCCAGGGTGGGACGCACTTTTGCTGACTGCTCCCTGCATTGCTTCCACCATGGTCTTCTTGCCACCGGCTTTTATTTCGGCAGGGCGGTGTCCTGACATGACGTCATCCACTCACTTTTAACTGCTTTTAACTGGAAATAAACGTGGCTCACAAACTGCATGGGTGCTCTGAGCAACTCACCCATCTCTTCCCGGCCTAAAACAGGTAAGTTCACCTTGGCTTCAGGGCTTTTCTTGCAGGGACAGGCTGTTTCCATCCCAGGTCCTGTCGCGGGAGGGGTCTCTCATGCCCCTGTTTCCATCCCCCTAGGACAGTCATCTTCCAAGACAAGGGAGGACTTGAGGATCTCCCACCCTGTCCAGCCAGCGGGTTGGACCAATGTAGTCAAAGGCCCCAAGGCCTGCTACACCAGAGTCCCCTCCCCTCTGGAGCTCTGCAACAGGTATGAACCTCTTGCAGCCCCGGTAGAGCCTGCAGAGCTGCCAGCTCCTGCAGGCAAGGGAGGAAAACTAACAACTACAATCCGTACTCTACCTAAGATGAAATGCAGAGTGCTTATTGTGGGAGACTCCCTCCTGAGGGAGCAATCTGCCACCCCAACCCCTTAGCCCGGAAGCCTGCATCCAGGACATAGCGGAGAGGATCCAGCCCTCCGACCACTACCCTATGCTCCCTATCCATGTGGCACGAATGACACTGCTCGGAGCATTCCCAGCCAGGTCATAAGTAACTACAGGGCTTTGGGAGCGGGGCTTAGGGGATTGAGAATGCAGGTGGTCTTTTCCTCGATCTTCCTAGGTATGGGCTGAGGAGGGAGAGATGAATTGAGGTAGTCAACCAAAGACTGCGGTGCTGGGTGTCATCATGAAAGCTTTGGCTTCCACGATCACAGTCCTCTCTTCGGTAAGAGAGGCAGTGGTCTGTTGGGAAGAGACGGCCTCCACCTCACTTAATTGGGGAGAAAGCTCTTTTCACCCAGAATGGCTGACCTGCTTGATCGGGCTTTAAACTAAGCCTACCAGGGGATGGATGGACAACCACCAAAGCAAGCCCACTAGGCAACTACTGCAAGACCCACAGGTTAGGGCATTCAAGGGAATCCACTCCTACCCCAGCCCTGGAACAGTGTCCTCCTGGGAGTGCAAAGAAGCCTAAGCTTTTAATGGGACACTTACATGTCTGTACACCAATGCCAGAAACTTGGGGAACAAACAGAAGGTCCTCCTGCTAAACAGGAATGACTATGAATTCATAGAGATAATGGAAACCTCGTGGGAGTCCACCTGTGACTAGGCCACAGGTATAGACAGCTATACCCTGTGCAGGAAAAAGGGTGAGAGTGTAGCTCTCTATGTCAAGGAAAGCTACATGTCTCTGCAAGCTGACATTGGCACCCATGGAAGATGACTGGAGACCCTCCAAGTTAAAATACGTGGGGAACATGGCACAGCGGACACAATGGTAGGAGTCAACTACAGACCTTCTAATTAGGAATGAGAGCTTGACTAGGAATTCTCCAGGGAACTGGCTGAGTCTGCATGCTCTCAGTGCATGATTGCCATGGGAGCTTTCAACAACCTGGACATCTCATGCGAAGAGCACTACGCCAAATCTGAAAGGTCTCAAAACTTTCTCATGTGTGTGGACAAGCTCCACCTGACTCAAGAAGTCTATACACTAACAAGAAGTAAAGCACTGCTGGACCTGGTACTGGCCAAAGGAGATGATCTAGTCAGCAACCCAAAGATCGAATAAAAGCTGGGAGACAGTGACCACGAGCGGATCACTTTTACTATCCATCACAAAGCTGGCAAGTCAGTCAGCAATGCAGAAGTCCTCAACTTTAGGAAAGCTTTCTTTGATAAGCTCAGAAGGTTTGTTGTCAAGGCCCTAAGGGGCCATGACTTAACAGAGAGGGGAGTTAAAGATGAGTGATTGCTCCTTAAGGGAGCGATCCTGAAAGCACAAAGGATGTCAATCCCATCTCGGAGGAAAGGTAGCAAAAGGGTACAGCAACCCCCTTGGCTCAGCAAGGAACTTATGGACCTCTTACATCTAAAAAGAGAGGCTTATAAAGGATGGAAGACAAGAATCACCTCTAAGAAGGACTATTCTGCGCTAGTCCATAACTGTAGGAAGCAAACCTGGAAAGCCAAGGCTACAACTGAACTCCAAATGGCTACACATATCAAGGACAAGAAAAAGTCCTTTTTCATATATGTGGGAAGTCGGAAGAAAAGCAAGGGTAACAACGGATCCCTGCTAAGCCAAATGGGACAACTGACAACCAACATCCAGGAAAAAGCCAACCTACTTAATGGGTACTTTGGGTCGGTTTCTCACTGACCCAAAGGGACCACCCTGCCTAACATGATGTAGGCCAGCCAGAGTGAGGGTGAATTTATACCCAACATTGGTGTAGACCTTGTAAAGGAACACCTTGAGAGGCTTGACACTTTCAAATCAGCTGCTCCTGACATTTTGCACCCCAGAGTACTTAAGGAGCTGGCAGGCATCATAGCCCAGCCACTGGCAAGTGTATTTGAGAACTCATGGCGCTCAGGTGAATTACCTGAAGACTGGAAGAAGGCCAATGTGGTGCCTATCTTCAAGAAAGGGAGGAAAGTAGATCTGGGGAACTACAGGCCAATCAGCTTGATCTCAATCCCTGGAAAGCTTTTGGAAAAATTATCAAACAGACCATTCTTGACAAACTGGCTGATGGCAACATCCTAAGGGACAGCCACCACAGGTTTGTTCTGGGTAGGTCTTGCCTGACTAATCTCATTTCCTTCTATGACCAGGTGACATATCACCTGGACAAGGGAGGAGAGCTTATGAAGAGAGGCTAAGAGCCATGGGACTCTTCAGCCTGGAAAAGCGCAGGCTCAGAGGTGACCTGGTAGCAACCTATAAGTATAGAAGGGGTGTACATCAAGATCTGGGGGAATGCCTGGTCACCAGAGTGCCCAAGGGAATTCAAGGTCCAATGGTCACAGTATCCTCCAAGACTGTTTTAGCCTGGACATAATGAAAAGCTTCTTTACTGTCTGAGCCCCCAAGGCCTGCAACAGACTCCCTCCAGACGTGGTGCAAGCACCTACTCTGGACCCTTTTAAGAAATGTTTGGATACTTACCTTGCTGGGATCCTTTGCCCCTAGCTGACTTCCTGCCCCTGGGACAGGGGGCTAGACTCAATGATCCTCCAGGGTCCCTTCCAGCCTAATGTCTATGAAATCTATTAAATCATTACCAGCCAATGACTGCCAATCTGAAAGCCATGAGAGGCGCTGGCTGCAGCAGCAGCAGCTCGGGCTCTGGTTGCAAAGCTACCTGCCCACCCTGCCCCCAGCCCCAAGGTAGGGGACCCTGGAGACCAGAAGTTTCTGCCTAGCAGAGGCTTCTGCCTGGTGAGCCTATGAGTGTTCCCCAGCCCTCCCCCCACGCAAGAGTAGAATTCAGGTAAGAAGGTTCCCAGGGATTCCTGTTGGGAGAAAGTTGGGGGAAGGCAGGGGAGGGAGGGAAACATGTGAGATTGCTCCACTCTGTGCCACATGTGCAACTCCTGGGACTCTGGCCAGCCAGGCCCTGGTGAGTGCCACTACATGTGGCTCATGGACTCTGGCCAGGAGCTGAACACCCTTGGGCCAGGCCAGCTCTGTGCCTCTACGTGCAGCTCCTCATTGCAGTGCCCAGAGCTCCATGTGGAGGTACAGAACCACGCTCCATGTAGGGAGTGCCTGCCTGAGCCCCTGCACCCTGCAGTGAGGGAGGCGTGGAGCTGGAGCTGGGACTGGGGCAGGCGCTGCCCAGCTGGGGCGGGGTGGGCACAGGGTGGAATCACGGCTTGTCCGGGGGGCATGGGGCAGAGGGGGCATACATAATTGCCACATTATTGGCCACATCAGGCCAATTTTTGATACACTCAAAATTTTTTATATCAGTGCTGATGTGATATCAGATGAAGGTATCAGTGCACCTCTATAGTTAAATGACATAATTAGAAAAGTTTAAATGGATAATTCTAAGTTATATTTTCATCCCTAATATCACCACTGCACAGGAGAATATAAATTTAGAAATAAGCATGTCAAAGAAGAGGAAGGTAGACACTGAATGCCAAATATTCAAAGAGTGGACTTCTACATTTATTTTATTTTTTTTTAACCAATGTGGGTGGAAAAGCTGTGTGCTTAATTTGCAAAGAGAAAGAGTGGCAGTGTTCAAAGAATACAATTTGAACTGGAATTTTGAAAACAAGCATGCATCGAAATACTAGAAATTGTCTGCCAAAGAAAAAGAAACAAAGCCAAGGAGATGGTTGCTGGAATGCAGAAAGAGCAGTTTTTTCACAAAAGTACTGGTGGCACAGGATGGAATTATGAGAATGAGTTATGTGTTTGCCCACAAAATCACCAAGAAGAGCAAACCATTCTGTGAAAGAGAATTTGTAAAGGAATGTATGGTTGAGTCTGCTGCCATTTTGCACCCAGACAAGAAAAAGTAGTCTGAGAACATTTGCTTGTCAAAGCAAATTATTGTGAGACATGTTGAGGATATCTCTGAGAATCTGAACCAGCAGTTGGAAAGTAAGGTAAGTGATTTCTCATATTTTGCACTGGCACTTGATGAGAGTTGTGATGTCAAAGACACAACCCAGTTCCTGATTTTCATTCAAGGAATCACTGAAAATTTTGACCTTACAGAAGAACTGGCATCAGTGCAGTCAATGAACGATACAAAAACTGAAAAAGATTTACTGAAGACAGTACATCAAGGCATATCAAAATTAGAAGTGGAGTGGAAAAAAGTGGGGAGTGTGACCACCATTGAAGCCGAAACCTGATAGGCAAACATGTTGGACTGCTGAAAAGGATTCAAGACCAAGTTGAAGAAACAACTCCACAACAGAAAATTCTTTTTCTACACTATGTTATTCATTAAGAGGTCCTTTGTAAAAGTGTTCTAAAACTAAGCCTGGACACGGTTACAAAAGTGGTCAACTACGTTCAAGCAAGAAGATTATAAACCACAGACAATTTGTAATTCTGCTTGAAAAATCTGAATCTGAGCACACAGACGTTCTGTATCATACCAACCCAATATGGCTTAGTTTGGGTAATTTTTTGAAAAGAGTGTGGAAACTGAGAGCCAAGAATGATTTGTTTTTGAAGATAAAAGGGAAAGATTTGAATTTCCCACAGCTGAATGATGTGGATTCATCTGCTGAATATCACTGTTGATATAGTGGTCTACATAAATGATCTGAATTCACAACTGCTAGGGAAGAGGCTTTTTGCTCATGAGTTGCATTCCAGTATCACGTCATTTATAATAAAGTTACTCCTTTTCTCCCATCAGAGAAGAAACAAGGGTTTTAGCCATTTTCCTACATTATGGGAGAGTACTGTTTATGATCAAAACCTTGAAAAATACACACCGTTACCAGTGGACTTGCACGCTGAATTTTCTCACCAATTCAAGGATTTTTCAATGATAGAAAAAACCAGTCTGTGGTCTCCTCACTTTTCCCACTTGGTTTTGACAGAGCTCCATGTGACCTCCAACTTGAGCTTATTGACCTGCAGTGTGATGCACTGTTTGTGAAGCAATTCAGATCAGTGCCGCTTCCCTAGCTTTTATGCCTCTCTCAATGAACATAAGTTTCCAAGATTAAGGCTAATGCCCAGAAGATGCTTGCAGTGTTTGGATCAATATACATATGTGAGAAGACATTTTCTATAATGAAAGTCAGCAAATCAAATCTTACATTCTTGATGAGCGATAACCACCTTGCAGCAGTGCTCTGCATTGCAGCAAGAGATGATGCCTGAATGATTTTCCAGTTAACACACATCAGAGGCTTCATTATTCCCACTGAGTGAGTTCCTTTGTTTTCCTTAACCTATTTTTCAATATTGTAACACAAACACACTTCCCCATTACTAGAGAGGTTGAGACGTTGAGGGTTTTCTTGCAGTAATACCTCTTCCACTATGTCAGGCTCCAACTCCAGACACAGAGGCAGAGAAAGGCAGGAGTCCAAAAGGGAAGGAGCTCCCTGTGGAGATGGTGACTGACTTGAAGAAGTGACTCAAGAGAAACACTCAGGCTGGAGAGACCGGCAGCATTACCCTAAGGAAACATATAATTTCCAAGGCTTTTTGGTTTCCATTTTTGGTTGAGACTTGAAGCAAGCTGCCCTGGGTGAAGTAAACCCATAGCAGGGCATTTTTGTTTGAGAAAGGCCAGTTAAGAGAGGAAAGTGTCAGCGCAACCTGGTTTGGCAGTTACAAGCCAGTGCCATGCTACACTGCACCTGAAGCCTGTAGTCATAGCTCAGAGTTAATAAACAGGTGCAGCTAGAACAAAAGTGGACGGGGTGGAGGGGACCCCATCCAGACAAGGGCCAAGTAACCCAGAGCCCGTTCCTCCAATGAGATGGTCCCTAGCCAGTTTATTACGTCAAGTTGTGGCAGGTGAGACCATTGCCAGGGATGAATTGGGAGGAATGGGGCAACCAACTGGAAGAGGTTCGAGAGGTCTACTACACAGCATCTACAATTCAGGTACCATAAAGCATACATGAGTAAGACTTTATTTTGAGCTATTATTCAATTGTCTCTACATACACTACTCAAATTATTTTTAAAAATACAATTAAAATCTTTTATAATAGACATTTGACTTTTAGTATATGACTTGCTTTTTATCTATACTTTGTTAAAATTAGTTTTTCTGAAACATTTTGTGTGTACAGTCCTTGACTTGACTGGTCTGGTACCATTCTCGGGGAGGTTCAATGCCCCTGAAACCACTACCAATGGGTTGAGGGTAATAGGGCAGGATGTCAGAGGGATCATAACTCCTCATTACCTGATAAGATTGTGCCGGTGACTCGTGGCCTAGAGGGTAGAACTTCTGGGGCCTCAGAGGCAGGCTGTGCACTGTGAGGGTAGGCCCTGTGGAGAGGCAGTGTTTTCCACTCAAGGGGTGGACCTTCTGATGTCAGGAAGCATGTGATGGGCCTGGAGGAAGGGGATTCTGGGACCAACTTGGCAAGCAGGGCAAGGTGTGGTGTAGGGTGGGTGGGTCTTATGTCACAGACATGGGCAACGCATAGGGAGGGCACAGCAAGTGCTCTGGCTAGTACAAGGGCACAGAGAGCACTTGTTCCCCCCCTAAAATTGGTTCCAAGACTGCACTGCCACATCCCAAAAGGAGTACTTTCAGGGAAAAGGGAGGAACTTCCAGTGGCAACGGTCACAGGCTAGGGGGAGGGACTTTTGGTTCCAAGTGTCACATGCAGAAGTGCCAGCACTTATGCTGCCACCGTGTCACCAGTACACTAGACAACCGGCCGCTGGGGGAACCCCTCCCCTGGTCGCGCCCCACTGGGGCTCCCCCCAGACTCAGGAGGCACTAGTCACCCATGGTCATAGATCGTGTGACTTCTGGTTCCAAGACTGCACCACCCCATCCCAACATGAGTATGTCCCAGGGATACAAGCATGGGGGCGGTGCAAATCAAGAGGAGAGACCCCAAAAATGGAAATTACTTACCTATCGCAGGTTGCTTGATGCTGGCAGAACAACGCCAAAGAGAAAAGCCCACATGGTTCATTAGCTGCGCTCATATACAGCTGAAACCGGCAGGTGACGTCATGGATGCACACCAGCCAGCTGAGTTGAAAGCCAACACTAACAGGGAGACAGGGAGTGCGGGAGAGGCAGCAGAGACTGCAGCAGCTCTCCATGCTGGCAGCAAGCAGCTCCAGCAAGTAGAAAGAGATCCCGATCAGGGAGGGATGATCCAGACAGCAGCAGCAGCCTAAAGCCCTCACGGTCTGCACCGGATTGCCAGAGGAAGCCTCGTCCAGGAACTAGCAGTGAAAGCAGCAGAGGAGAAGGCAGCTCCACACCCCAGGCTCCAGCTGCATACCAGGAGAGGAGCAAACCAGGAGGCAAGATGACCAGGAGAGGAGCAAAGGGAGCTCCCTCTGGAGACAGAGAGGGGAGCAGCGTCAGGAGACGCAGCCAGGCACTGGCTCCAGGACAGGGAGAGAAGGAGGACTATGTATCCTTATCTCCCTCTTTTCTATTTGCCCTCTTTTTTATTTTGTTGTGCCCTGTTTTCTTTTGTCTCCTCTTACTGGCGTATCACACCATGTTGTTTTTTCATTTCATTTCCTTGTTCTTGCTTTGAGCAGTAACCTGGAGCCGTGACTATCAGCAGCTACCTCGAACCTGGGCTGGCTGCAGCTGGGAGGCCTCCCCGCCCCGGCCCTGGCTGTCTCCCGGGACCAGGCTCCAGGAAGACAGCAGATGCTGGCACTGTGCCCTTTGGGGCAGTGGCCAGAGCCATGGGCAGCCTGGGGCTGGGGCCAGGGCCCACCGGCAACAGGGGTCTGGGGCTGGAGACCAGCCATGGGCAGCACAGGGCTGGGGCTACAGCCAGGATGGAACCAGCGGCGGCACCGGGCTGGGGCCGAGGCCAGGGCCATGCAGAGCTGGGGCCTGCAGCAGTGGTGGGGGTGGCTAGGGCTGGGCCCGCCAGCAGCACATGGCCAGGGCCTTTGGCAGCACCATGATGGGGCCAGGTCCCATGTAGGTCCAGGGCAGCCACATGTTGCTCGATTTGGGCACAGCTCTTCCTGCCCCTCCAGGCAGGAAGCAGTCTGTGTGCCAATCAAAACCATGCTGCATGCCACCTTCAGCACAAGTGCCATAGGTTCCCAACCCCTGTCCTACTTGTACAACGGTGCCTTGCCTGGTTGCAACCTTTAGGTGTCACAGCAATAGTATCATTTAATACATACAATATATTAATTTGGCTAGATGCATTGTGCTGACACAGACAATAGCACCACTGTTCTCTCCTGACAAAGTCCATACACGGCATTGTAGACTAAAAAATCCGGTTGCAGTGAATAGATGGAGACATCTATGAAGTTACACTGACATCAACATGTATACTCTTTTTAAAGTAAACAACAATATAAGATAAGGTAGGAGAACTGAATGACTACTTCAGGATACAATTCTTTTAGAATCAGCTAAAGCGCCAAGGCTGACCAACATCATCTACCAAATCAGGCCTTATTTACCACATTTTTCCAATCTTTTCCCCAGTTCTGACATTTTAATCTTATATGGCATTCTGTGTCTGTTTAAAACAGAGCACTGCACCCCTCTTCCTCCCCCCATCCCCATCTCCCTAGGCTGCACCAGTGGCATGCAGCAGTTTCTTCCCCACCCCCTAGCAGTGGGCTGTGTATTAACTTCTTCAGGCTATCCATCAGTTAGGCCGCCATGATTTAAAGGAACACCACAGAAACATAGGAGAAAATGCTCAGTAATTAGAGGTACCTGTAGTAAAGCCAAATCAGCATCCTGAGCCAGCTGCTGCAGATTCTTCACAGCGGAGGTAGTTTTAATTACTCTCACTAGGGCAGGGGAGCAGTCCAATGGGAGCTCACTAAGCAACAATTTCTCATCATTCAGAAGTAATAAGGCATGGTAAGGCCTGAAGACAAACGGATATGTGTCACTATTAACTGCTGCTTTCTTGAAGACTTAGCTGTGGTAAGTGGACAAAATATTAACAAAACAGAATATCTAAATATTACAGTTTTGGCAAAGCAGCATTCACAAATATCTTATTTTTGTTTAAAATCACAAGATGATGTCTTCTGTAAAAAGGAGGCTGAAGCTTGTATCATAATGGGACAGCTCAATAGCAAGAAACAGAAATGGAATTGAGTTGGCATACAAGACAAGACAGACAGATTACAGTACCAATGAAGCAGAGATGAAACTACTTAGCTCACTTGTGCTACTGATTAGAACTGGGCACTGAAAATGCAAGTAAGAGAGCAGATGATTTTTGTGACTAAATGTTTGCAGCACTGCAGGAAACAAAAACAGGGGAAATTTGCAGGAAATAACAATTCCACAGAATTCAGACATACCTGGAACTTTGACATAGATGAGAAATCATTTTAAGATTACTAGGATTAAAAAGAAGTGTTTTCTTGATAGTATTCTGAATTAAGAATATCTTAACTTCTAAGACAAGATCTTCTGATTTTAGACAATGCAGACTTTGGTTACTGAACTATTCTACAGTTTATAGTTACTTCACAGTATCAAATCACTGTCAATGCACAAAAAAATTTTAAAAATCTAAGCACAGAGAAGCCAGGGAGCAAAGCAGAGCTTAGTTTCGACTCATTAGCATAATCTAGGAAATGCAGATGGGATCTATCACCACTTAACATATAAAGATACAATCCAAACTCAACTTTCCAAATTTGGGCACAAGAAAAAGCAAATCTTCATTATTTCTGTAACATTTTTCAGTAATACAGCAAAATTGGTCCTAAAACCAAATGGAGTGAAACATAAATACTGGTATCTCTCCAAGACAAGGGAGGGGGAAGACATAGGTCTTGAAAGACAGCACATATTTACCGAATAGATTTCAGGCTTCTTTCAATTGCTTCAGGGGGTATAAAATTTGTTGCAACGTAATGAATTTTATGAGGCAGACAAAAGCTCACTTCTAGCCAGTTGTTGATATGTAAACGTACCACTCCCGTTGTACAGAGACTAAAATAAGATAAAAAAACAAAATGTCAATGAAGGCTCATATCTTCTCCCTAATAAAAACAGTGGACCAGCTCTACTCTTCTGCTGGTATCACAACAAGAACACAAGAGGAGGAAATTACATCCACTCCCCACAGGGACCAGCAAGAACCACAGGAATGCCTAGCTGTAAGGACTTCCACAATTAGTACCCATGAAGCATTACCTTCTCTTAGTGACTGCAAAGGCTCTAGCCCCTCCTCTTTTACTCTAGCTAGCCATCACCAATGTCCCAGGAGAAGAGAAGGGTCTCCCATGGATGGCGTGGGGCTCCTGTACTGGGATACTCCCCAGAAGGGAGCTTAGAGCAATGATGAATGTGGCCCAATGATACTGCCATCATTCACTGAATTGTAAAGAGGGAGGGAGAAAGGTCCAACTTACATGTTACGCATTACCAAACATGTCATAACAAGAAAACTGACCTGTCTATCTTAGTTTCTCACTGACCTGTTCCTGCCTGTCATATGACATAACAAAAGTGGCTGCAAACTCTTCCTTCATTTCAGACAATCTTGTATTTTCTCCTTATTTTCCTTGCATTCACTACCTTCTTCATCATGATACAAGTGCATATACCCACACGTGTGTGTGTGTGTGTGCTCGCGCGTGCGTGAGACAGACAGACAGACTTCTAGGGATACATTTATGCTGGTTGATGCAATTAAAAAAAATGCTTGTGCCCCATCTACACCATCTGATATCAGTCAGTATTTTACACAAAACTGTTTCTGAAACAAAATCTGAAAACCATTTCAGGCACTGGTGTTTTAATCCTCATTACTAGAAAATACTGCCTCTGGCTGCTTCAGAAAGGTAGAGGTTATTCAAAAGATTCTCATTTTTTTCTTCACATTTTTTGTGTTGCATAATATTGTCCAATCAGCAAAGTTTTATATGTAAATGATTTCTCTAACAAACCATGTTCGAAAAAGGCACCAACCAGTAGTTCCCCAAATGTATCGTGCTAATTGCTGCAAATGGTCATTTAACCTCAAAAAACCTAATTCAAGATAAAGACTATCCCACTTTCTCTCACTGTTATATTTCAAAAGCATAACAACACAAGAAGGGATGCAGAGCTTGCAAAGATTGCTTCTACAAAACCCAACAAAAATGGAATTTTTGCAGTACGTTCTTTCAGTCTCACTTTGGATAAATGTTACATACAGCTTTACTTCAGAAATTGAACATTGTTCCAAAGCAGAAAGACTAAATTTTAATCATTGCTCAACATGCAGACTTAAAAATATCCACATCAAAGTATACATTGAACAAATCTGACATTTGGAGAATTGGCTGAAGGGTCGCACCCAGAGTCGTGGTGGATGGGTCGGTTTCGACCTGGAAGGGTGTGGGCAGTGGGGTCCCGCAGGGCTCAGTCCTTGGACCAATACTCTTTAATGTCTTCATCAGCGACTTGGATGAGGGAGTGAAATGTACTCTGTCCAAGTTTGCAGATGACACTAAGCTATGGGGCGAAGTGGACACGCCG
>NW_017728923.1:8363130-8401240 GCF_001723895.1 Crocodylus porosus | reverse complement strand
TAGGCCCAGCACTCTTTCCTGCTTATGCAGGGGGTCGGACTCGATGATCTATTGAGGTCCCTTCCGACCCTAGTATCTATGAATCTATGAATCTATGACATGTAAGGCAATGAGTATGGAAGCCAATTTCATACTTTTCAGTAACACATTTAGGCATCAGCCAGAAGCCTTCAGAATATGTCCAAGGTTACATCACAGTGTTGGAAACTCCCCAGTTTGCCTTGGACTTCAATGCTACAATTTAAATATCACTACTTGTCCTTGATATGTAGGACCTCAAAAGATCCACCCACAGTGTAATGATGCATATTAAAGATGTCTTAATGGGATGCAGAGTGAATTCCCATGAAATACAGCACATTCTGAATTCCAAAATTACTCATACCATACCATGGTCAGGCTCCCCAGGTTTCAGAGAGACTAAGTTTGAGAACCTGTGGCTTCTCCACTTCTATTCACTCAATACATCAAAACAAAGCAGATTTCAGATTTGGACACAAGGAAATAATAGATTTCCACCTTATAAACTAACCAAATCAGAGATACATTTAGATTCAGGGCCATGAAAGTCTGTGTAAACATAAGCCTATTTATACTTTGCACCACCCTACTATGTAAGCCTCTGTTCATATAGTCAAAGACAAAAAATAAAAGAAAGGCACCTGAGAGAGTTGGCTTTCAAAGCCACACTGTAGAATACTCTACCATAGTGGTGCTCAACCTTTTCTGCCTGGCAGGCCAGATGGGCAATGCCTGGTCTGTCCTCAGGCCAGATCTAGCTAGCAGTCTAGATCCAGTACCTGGGGCAGGCACATTAGGACCCAGGTCTGGCTTTGCCGAGGGAAGGGTGCATGGCCCAGTCCCAACCTGCTGTAAGGGGCTTGGCAATTATCACTTCCCCTGCTGCCAAATTTCCCAACCCATGAGGAACTCTGAGGCTCAGGTGTTTTGAGGGCCAAAGGTTGAGCACCTCTGCTCTTACCATAAGATGTCATAGGGCACCATTCCTTCCCCTCACCTTGCTAAGAATCCTTTTATGTTTGTCACCGCCAGGACTCAAGTAGTTGCTCTCATGCCGCTCTCACCCAGGTGATCGATGTTACACACCTCTTGGGCTTGCGCCGTTGCCTGAGCTGGTGATTCTGGCCGACGCCTGGACCCCGTGCTCGCCTGCCACGACTTGATGACCTCAGTGTCCGGGGTCGTTCATCAGGCGCGCTCGTTGGCCCAAGGTTCCTCCCAGCGGTCACTCTCAGGGCTCCGCCACCCCTACACCCTGGCCTTCTGCCTCCTGTGTAGCAGTGTCGAGTTGGTCAGCATTTTGTTCCTAAGACTCTCGACCAGGTCCCTCTCGGGCCCTTCCCCAACACTGTCTAACCCTACAGTGCGTGTCTACTACCTTCAGATGCCCCCTGGAGCTTGGGGAGGAACAAACACAAAAGAAACTGAAAAGGACACTCCAACACAAAACTGGGTGTGCTGCCCCTTTAACTGCCCCCCCACACACTTCACCAGGGCACAGGCTGCCTTATGCCTCGGCACTCAGTTCCCTGCCTACTCCAAGGCACCTCTTGGTCTAGCGACGATGCTTTCCTCGGCAGCACCTCTTTCTTGGATCCCTCACAGTCCCTCTCTCCCAGGGCTGATCTCTTCAGGGATACCCCCTGCGATCTTTACAGGGCGATCCTGGCGTCCCTCTGCAGCCGCATCCGCAGCACCATCTGGACGACCGTCTTCTCCCTTCTTACTCTCGTCCCGGATGTTCCTCCTCTTCTGGGCCAGTGTGCCAGCTTGCCTCAGCTGCAGGGACATCAGTTGCTGTCTTCTCTCCCTCTCCACTGGCTCTGCAGTGTGCGCTGCCATTTTTATTTGTGCCAGCTGACATTCAGCGCTGACATAACCGGCCGGCTGCAGCTATATAAACAGGCGGCTGACGAGCCACGTGGATTTTGTCTCCCATACTTCACATGCCGTTTCCTGAGATGCCGGTAAGTATTCTTGCATCCCTCGCATCCCGGGACAATGTTCATCGAGGGTAACTGTAGCCTGTAGCAGTAAAGAACAGCTTTTGTTCCCTCCCCTCTCACTTCTAGCAGGATAGCACCTCATTTTTAACCAAGTAAAATGATGGAAAGCATACTCATGGGACAATAATCTTGTCAAGATGAGCTTCAGACTACAAGAACTAGTTGCTTTTTCTAGCTTCCAGGAGGTACTTTCTATCTACTGTTCATCTAAACACACTTAGTTTGTAAGTCTCGCTACAGAGATATTATTATTATTAGGAAAATAGTAACAGCATGGCTGACTTCATGCACTAGTTGTGCCCTGAGGAGATGGCATTCTAAATCATTTGAAAACTGAGACGCAATCCTCTTTCAGAAACATGGAGCTTTTACCAACTACATCTGAACTCCAAATCAATTTAATTACCTACATTAGACAGTATGGGTTGTAAAGTGTCCACTAATTCTAGCTGCCTAACAGACCTTGAGAATGTTTTTCAGAGGCTATACGCATATACAGCTCCAATTAAAGTCAATTCAGAGTATAAGCATCTCTGAAAATCAAATAAAAAATAATCCAAGCTGGGACCCAAAAAACAAAAGAATCTTTGAAAATGTTGGCCTTAACTTCCACATCTCTTTCTCTATCTGCCAAATGGCTAATTATACCCACTCATCTTTTTAAAACATTTCACTTTTTAAATAAAATGTTCTATATATATGCTTATTATAGGTGTATTCTATTTAGGTTAGGAAAACAATTATACACTTGTGTCAGGAGTCTTTTCTTGATAATATAAGGCTGTGGCTAGATGGTACTTTGAATGAAACACACCTCTTCCATATACACTACCTGTCTTTTTTTTACAGCTGGTGTATGCACTGACCTCTGTCATGCAGTATAATCACTATTGCTGCAGCACAGCACATCCTGCATTCATATGTTGATGTCAAAATTCTATAGATCTTACGTTGGCCTCTTTTGCCAGACCATGGCAATGTATATCCAGTTTGTCTTTGTGGTCATTTATGATATGCATATCTATACAACAATTTTTTCTCTGCAGTACATCTTTAAGTTTCTAAGGAGCCTGCATATCTTGTCAGGATATCTGACATTTTGAGAGAAAAAGCTCATACAGAAAATTAATAAACCATACTACTTCTCTCATGGGTTTTTATTCATTCTTGTTCTGTTGTTGCGATTTTTAAAAAGTCAGCTGCAAAAATTATGAGGAGGTTCTTTATGTATGGGGTAGGGGGTGGAAAACTTTCAGCTTCAGAGAGGTGAAAATAGTAGAATCCAAGTAATCTTAGACAGGAGTTTTCCAAGAAGAAAAATGTAAGCTATGGGCAGCTGTCAGGCTAAAACACTTTTTAGAGCTACAGATTTAACAGTGGTAGACTGTGGTTTTTTTCAGTTATCTGAAGTGGCAGTTCAGATTTTATGGTGGGTACCTATTTTCAAAATTGATGAAAACTCCAATTTAGAAAGGAGCTGTGGCTGACATTTCTTAACCTTAAAGCTACTGCTTTTTGTTCCAAGATTACTGTTTATGTGAAAAATAAATGTCCAACATCCTTACAATCTTTGTACCTGATCAAGAAAACCAATAGATGGAAACTAGTTTTATAATTACCTGTAATTATATACTGCCAATACCATAGACATTATTATTAAAAGGTAAAAGCATTCAATACAAAAATCTGGGCTTAAGTGATATTTTACCTAGGAGAAATGTTTAGATTTTATGTATGACTGATTTTACAGAATGAAGTACATTAGGTGTGTTATATTTGCCTGAAATACTCTAGTGCCATCTAGTGGGGAGCATACTTGTTTTCATATCATTCCATATCATTACCAGAATTTCTGGTAAATCAAGTTCAAGGTATCTCAGATTAAGTATCCCAAAAAAGATCAGCACCCCCTTTTGAAAATGTTGGTCCAAGTGAGTCACTGGAAAGCTGGAATCTAAACCTGGCCATGCAATTTCACATACCCTATCTATTACATTGTGCACAGACCCATGAAGTTCTAGCCTATATTAGAAATTCATATAAAATTAAGACATGGCCTTACTAATACCTAGGTTTATAGTTACACGACTCATGATAAAGTATGGCCAGTGGCTGCCTCTGGCTCATCAAACACAGATACAAAACATATCACTTTGCAAAGCCCCAAATGTGAAGTAATGCTGAAGCAATGATATAAACACATATTCTACTACAAATGCAAACAGAAATTTATTAAGAAACCCTTAAAAATAAAAAAAATTCCAATTTTAAGTAGAATAGTCTATAGCAACATTTTTACCCATAAACAAACTATGGAAATAATTAAAGACAGATCAATATTCAAAATGTGTTTTTTTCATAGCATAAGTTTATTTCAAAGGAAAACAGCTGCTAGGATCTGGGAGTAGTGAAGATAAACTACTGCTATATAATGTCTTCCCTTACCACGATGTTTTGGTCCAAAATTTAAATTGATCTCAATCACTGTACTCTGTCACTAGATGTCACTATGCTATTATCCAGAAAGCATTCTACCATCCAGCAGCAGCTTTAATAATCCAGGAGGAAAACAGAAAAGTAAGAAATGTTTAATTCTCAAAAGCAAGGCCAGGAAAATGTGTTTTATTCTATAAAAACAAGCATATATTTCATAAAATTCACACCAATCCAGAGGTGTTAAGCCTGAAGTCAGGGTATTACCTTAGATAATACCCTGCCCAAGTGCAGTCTCTGGCATTAATACCTATTCTGGCTGAGGCACTCTTAAAACTGAATATCTGTAATGCCTTCTTAAAGAACTACTGTTGAAGATATTCTTGGCAAATAAGTTGTTATTCTGTCTCTTGTCAACCAAGAAAAGAATAATACACTTCTTACAGCAATGACAAAGACAGTCTTCAGAAACAGATAATGATCCGCTGAATGCTCCACTGCAGACCATGACAGCAATAGCACTGTCTAATATTTCAAGTTTATTCTGAGAGTTAATCCGTATATTATTCCAAACCTCTACTTGCTTTAATTATCACTAACAGAATAAAAATCAGAAGGTTATCATGAGAATTTACAGGTTAAACAACTTCTCAGTGAATATTCCACTTACCTGTCATAAGCCTCCTTGAGGTCTCTGGCCAGCTTGCACTTGGGCAGGATGTGATGGAAAGGAGACTGAGGACCTTCTGTTGCTATGGAAAGATTAAAGCAAGGAAGCTGCAATTGTCCTCACAGAGAGAAAGTTCATTTATAGATATTAACTGTCATTTTAATTTTGCACTACTGTAATAGCCAATTCCAAGGAGACACTGGACTTGGGCAATTTCATGTCTGTTTAATCTATATTTTCATGTCAACATATCTTTCTTATTTGAGTAAATATAAGATAATTAAGAGTAAATTGTTCCCAATTTTTTTTAAATTCAAACTAATTCAAGAAGCTGATATTTCTTTGGCTTTCTTTCTAAGTTTTAATTTTTTTAAAATCTCTTAACAGGACTCATCTTATAGATAAGATAAAAAAACAAAACCCTATGGACGTTAATCCAAAAACATACAGTTACCTAAGGTGTTAATGATGGTTTATTACTAGAACTCTAAAAAATATACTGTCCATCCTAATTACTAATAATACTGGCTAACTCTCGTCAATCTTCGGCTTCTCAGGTTTCATCACAAAAGATAAAATTCTCAAAAGCACTTAAGTCCCACTGAGTTTTAATGAATTCAAAGGCTCCCAAGTGCCTAATAAATATCAGAAAATGGAATATTAGATAGTTTGAAATTTTTACATCATGCCTTAACTATAATGCAAACTTTATGAAAATACATCATGTCACACTACATATATCAGTCCTGGAAACAAAATACAGAAATGGAAAGCTTCCTCTCAGGAAGGACTAGGTAACTCCGTATGCAATGAAGAAGACAAGGTGGAGGTGCACCTTACAGATTAACAAAATCAGAGATGTATAAGCTTTTGTGAGCCCAAGTTTACTTCCTCAGATACTGTGAGCCTCTCTCAGCATACAATGTTACAGTGGGGAAAGCCTGAGTTTGAGACCGTCTGTGGGGCACTTCCATATCCAGCTAGGAAACGTACCAGAAGGAAAAGGTTGTCATTCACTTTTTTAACTAACTGTTTGAAGTTGAGCTAATAGAAAAATACTTGAGCAGCCAACACTTCTGTGCAGCATACATGATCTTGGAGCACACAAACCAAAATGAAGTCAAAACCAGCCTGAATGACAACAGCCACAAAGACCCCATTTAGACTGAGCCCAATCAGTGTGGTGTTTATACTCAAAAGTATGGCAGCGGTAATGAAATGACTACTCCAAAAATATCAGAAAATCTGTCTTCATTAAAACTTCCCCTCCGACTTCCCTCAAAATTGAAATTTTATTATTTTTGTTTCAAAATATTAAAATTATAATAAGATCTCTTTGCAAAGTCTGACTGGGGCTCGGATGGCCTAGTTCCTGGCTAGAGGCTTTATCAGCTATTTCAAACATTAGATGGTTTACTCTGATTGCAGACTATGTTGTTATCTACCTGATTTAGATACTGAACTTGTAAAAGAGTAGTGACCAAAAATATCATGCAAATGTTCAGGTTCAGACACACGATGCAAACTCATTTCCCAGCATTCACACCCCACTGCCTTATGATAGTGCTTTCCAACATTATTATTTTCAGCTACCTATTATGCCAAGTTTATAATTATCTGTTGTCATAAAACGGCAACAAATAAAGCTCTCCAGAAAAGCAACAATATTCCCTCAACACTCGAAGGAAGTGTCTCTACCTTAAGACATGAAAATATCTGGGTTTTGTGTTCTTTACCCAAAAAAAAAAAAAGTAAACAACAGAATGGCAAGCATAGCAAACTTTGCAGTAAGGAGAGTTCTCTGAAAGAAGAGATACAAATGAAAACCTTGGGCAGAAAACAAAGAAAACTGACTTATGGTTTGGGTTTAGAAATATTCTTCTTCAGGGACCAAGAAGGGAAAAGCAAACAAAAGGCCTAAGAGAGCCTGTTCATTTAATAGAAGAGTAGCATAGATGCAGAAGGACCATTAGGTCTCTGCAGTTTCTATTTTGCAAGGACTGCAACCCCCATTTTGCAAGTATTCACACTGGGCCTTGTTGCTATAGCCAAGAGAATGAAGTCCCTTTGGCTGCTGGTTTAGTAGTTGGCACACACAATATTGTAGCCAACCTTAAGCACAATACCACAACCCTCCAGAACTGAGACCTCTCTTTTAAGGATGTGTCCCATTCTTTCTTCTGCTTTTAAAGAATGAGGCCCAATTATTGTATGTACTTCAAAGAAGATTGGTTTGATACAGTATGTACAAATAGGAACTGGAAACAGGATTCAAAAGGCCTCCCAGGTCAAGTCCAGTTCCGTACACCCACATACAACCATTTATCTTACAAGTCCTAAATCCAGTGGTTCCTGGCCCTCACGTACATCACATGTTATGAAAACAAAACATCTTTTAACAGTAGTGCTCACAGTTCTGGCTCTATAGGCCAAATGAATAGTATGGGACCAGTCCACAGACTAGCACTCTGGAACCCCATGCCACCTGCATCAGAATAGGGGTGGCATAAGGCCCAATCCCAGGGCTCAAGGCCCAGGCAGAGGAAGAGCAGGGTCCTGGAGCACAAACCTGGTCAGGCAGATAATCACAGACTCATAGAAAATTAGGGTTGGAAGGGACCTCAGGAGGTCATCTAGTCTAACCCTCTGCTCAAAGCAGAACCAGCCCCATCTAGATCATCCAAGTCAAAGCTTTGTCTAGCTGGGTCTTGAAACCCTCCAAGGAAGGAGATTCCACCACCTCTCTGGGTAACCTGTTCTAGTGTTTTACTACCCTCCTACTGAGAAAATTCTTCCTAATATCTAACCTAAACTCCCCTTGCTGCAACTTGAGACCATTACTCCTCCTTCCGTCATCTGCCACCACTGAGAACAATCTAGGTCCATTCTCTTTCAAACCCCACTTCAGCTAGTTGATGGCTGCTATTAAATCCTCCCTCAATCTTCTCTTCTCTAATTAAGTAAGTCCTGTTTCCTCAGTCTGTCATCATAAGTCATGTCATCCAGCCCCTGAACCATTTTTGTTCCGCTTCACTGGACTCTCTCCAATTTGTCCACATCCTTTCTATTTTAAGGTGCCCAAAACTGAACACTATACTTCAGGTGTGGTCTCACCAGTGCTGAGTAGAGGGGAATAATCACTTCTCTTGACCTACTGGCAACACACCTAATGATGCAGCCCGGTATGCTGTTAGCCTTCTTGGCAACAAGGGCACACTGCTGGCTCATATTCAGCTTATTGTCCACTCTAACCTTCAGGTTCTTTTCTGCAGGGCTGCTGCCCCTAGCCTGTACTGGTGCATGGGATTGGTCTCTCCTAAGAGCAAGACTTTGTACTTGTCCTTCTGGAACCTTATGAGATTCCTTTTGGCCCAATCCTCCAATCTGTCTAGGTCATGTTGAACCCTAGCCCTACCCTCCAGCATATCTACTACTCCCCCCAGCTTGGTGTCATCTGCAAATTTGCTAAGGGTGCACTTTATGCCATCTTTCAGGTAGTTCCAGACACTGAACAAAACTGGCCCCAGGACCGAACTCCAGGGGCATTCCACTTAATACTGGCTCCCAACTAAACATCAAGCCATTGATTACTACTCTCTGAGCCCAATGATCCAGACAGTTTTCTACCCACCTTAGAGTCCGTTCATCCAGCCCATATTTCCTTAGCTTGCCTGCGAGAATGTTGTGAGAGACTGTATCAAAAGCCCTGTTAAAATCAAGGTACACCACAGCCACCATGTAACAGAGCACAAGTTGTGCTCTGTTACTCAAAGGGGCTGAGCTAGCAGCAGAGCAGCCCACAGGTGGCTGCAATCCCCATCAGGAATCACATGGCCAGCCAAGGGCCACCTGATTGGGAAAGTGGGCCCAGCTGCTAGACATAAAGAATAGCAGAGCCAACAGTTTGCTGCAGGCAGCCAGAGAAGGAATATTGCACAGCTAGAGCTGCTGCTCAGAACACCTTGGAGGTACAGGGCAGGAACTATGGGGAAGGTGGAGGCTACTAGTCCTGGGGCATGACCTAAAACTACACCCTGCTGGGCCTGGGTGGTGTAGTGGGACTGCCAGTGGCGGGGCAGTCTCCAAGAAATGTCATACCTGTGCCTCCCCAATGAAGGGCAAGTATGGGACACCAGAAAGCCTCAGCCCCCACTGCCTTGCAGGTTACCCTCTGGAGGGGAAAGGCTAGGGTAGCACACCCTGAAGACAAAGCAAGGGCCCAGGCTCACAGTGAGTCCTGAGGTGTAAGAAGGAGCTGGGTGTGAGGCTCCAGGGGGGTGGGGCCCTGAGCCCATGGAGGAGCTGGGTGTGAAGCTCCCGGAGCAAGGGGATTGAGGCCCAGTGTCGGGCAAGGGGATTAAGGCCCCAGTGTGGAGGTGGAACCTAGCCAGGCAGGGAGCTGAAGAAAAGGGAGGGGCTGAAAGCTTTGAGTAAATGAAATTGAGAGCCCAGTGAAAGGACACAGAGATTGAGAGTCCTGACGTGAGGGCATAGAGATTGCAATCTACAGTGTGAGGGCACAGGAGTGAGAGTCCCGACATGAAGCAGTGGAGTGAGGGTCCTGGTGTGTGGGCACTGGATCACAGGCCAGGTGTTAGGCCATGGATCCCATCTGCGGGGCACGGGACGTGGTATAAGGGGAGGTTCAGAGCCGTATATATAGGCCCTTGACAACAGGGCAAGTAAATGGGCAGCCTCCTGGTTACACTAAAGGCATGGCAGAAGAGCAGTTTGTCCTGAAACAAGTAGGTGGGCCAATGTTCAGACCAGCCCCAGGATACCCACTTGTTACACACATCCACAGAGCCAGTCATCTCATCATAGAAGGCAATCCAGGCATGACTTGCCCCCTAGTGAATCCATGCCAACTGTTCCTAATCACCTTCTTCTCCTCCAAGTGCTTAGAAATGGGTTCCTTGAGGATCTGCTCCATGATTTTTCCAGGGACTGGGGTAAGGCTGACTGGTCTGTAGTTCCCTAGATCCTTTTTCCCTTTCTTAAATATGGGCACTATGTATGCTCTTTTCTATTTATCTAGGATCTCTCCCGATCGCCATGAATTCTCAAAGATGATGGCCAGTAGTTCTGCAATCACATCAGCCAGCTCCCTCAGTACCCTCAGGTGCATCCTGTCCAGCCCCACAGACTTGTAGACATCCAGCTTTTCTAAGTAGTCCCTAACCACTGAGGGCTGCTCACATCCTCCCCAAACTGTGCTGCCCGGTGCAGTAGTCTAGGAGCTGACCTTGCCTGTGAAGACTGAGGTAAAAAAAGGCATTGAGCGCTTCAGCCTTTTCTGCATCCTCTGTCACAAGGTTGCCTCCCCTATTCAGTAAAGGACCTACACTTTCCCTGATCCTCCTTTTGCTACTGACATACTTGTAGAAACCCTTCTTGTTACCGTTCACATCCCTTGCTAGCAGCAACTGCAGTTGTGCTTTGGCCTTCCTGACTTCATCCCTGCATGCCCAAGTAATGCTCTTATATTCTTCCCTAGTTATCTGTCCAAGTTTCCACTTCTTATATAAGTTTCCTTTTTGTGATTTTGTTTACTGAAGAGTTCCCTAAGCCAAGCTGGTCTTCTGCCATACTTGCCATTGTGCTAGCCCTCCCCCAGCTAGGATCAGGCTCTGGAGCCCTTGTGCTGCCCTTACCCAGCCTTCACATGCCAGGATCAGGTCCTGCATTGACCTGAATGTCTGATCTAGCATGCAAGATCATGGCCTATGAGACTCCCCACAGGATTCGTGGGGAGCCCTGCAGGCCAGATGACATTTCTGGGTAGCAAGATGTGGCCTGTAGGCTGGAGGTTGCCTTATAACATACCACAATGTAAAAACAAGGGAGATAAGGGGTTCCCAACATGCTGCCACTACAATACAGGGAGAGCTTTTATTAGTATTTAGATGCACAGTCAACCCTATCCAAAAGGTTCAGAGCAGCTTACAATAAAAAGCAACCTACAGGTAGGAAATAATTGCAGACTCTCCAAACAAAACCACTAAACCTGAAAACTACAACCGTTTCCCCTCCCCACCCCTCCAACTACTGCTTCCTTGCAAACCCTCTGGCCAAGCCCCACCACACTTCCCAATCACATTTGCATGCAGATGTAAGAAACCACTTCCCACTGCCCCCCTTTCCCACCCACTCACATTTCCCCTTCATCACACAAGATGAGATCCCTCCTACCTCTCCCTAGAGAGGCTGTGGCTATTCCAAAAAGCGCATTGCTTCCCCCTCCTCCTCCCTACCCCAAAACAACCACAGCACCAAATCTAAAAGAACCACAACAAGGAAGTAATAGAAAGACCCATGCCTCAATCCCTAACAAAGTGCACCCTTGAGAGTTGTCCTTTGTCAAAACATGCCTAGGCACCTGCCCAAGGAGGCTCCCTGCCTTTTTAGGGTCTTCTGGCTGACTTGGTCCTCCTCACTCCATTCAGGTGATCAAGACAGTCCTCCTGCAATGGCAGCAATTCTTTAGCCCAGAGCTACTTCCCAGCACATTAGATTAAATACGCTCAGATGATGCTAGGAAGGTACAAATGCTCACACTAAAGAAAAAGGGAAAAACTCATAGTCCTTGCAAATCTGACCCAGGGGAAAAATGAATTTCCTGACCTTAATTTGGCAATTGATTTGAACCTGAGGGGAAAAGCAAAACCCTCTAAACAAGGTAACCCAAAAGGTTTCTAAGGACTGTCAGGATGCCCTAGTCAAACCTCCTACCTCAAGCACAGCCAATTATCAAAACTTGAGGGAAAAAGTCCAGAAGCCAATTAAACATTCACAAGAGGGAGGAAAACATTCCTTCCTGGCCCCACGAGACAGCCAGCAGAAGCCTGAAACATTGGGCTAAGACGAAAAACTGATTTTGTCCAAGATCCCTCCCAATGGGATGGTAATTCAAGACTCCAAAAACTAAAGTTCATTTCACTACGTCACTGTGTTACCTGTCATCTTCATTCCTGTTACTACCTTGCTGCTACAAGAAGTATGTACAAAATTAAAATTCTCAGACTGTTTTAATTTATGAGGATCTATGACATTTTCTTTCAGTAAAATAAGCTGAGCTCAGAACTCACTTTCTGACATGGCAGATACTTCATCTTGAATGGCTAAGATCAGCTTGGCCTCTCTGGTCAGGTACTGGCAACGACGTTCCTCATGCTGTAGAACTATGGCAATTCGACGGGAGAGATTATGTAAGCAGTTTATCACAGATGGGTCTGCATTGGCCTATATGCAATATAGAAACAGCTGGTCAGTTTTTCAGCAATTTTCGGTATGGATAAATGTACATTTTAGCCACTTTGAAAGGCAAGGGGGACTGCTATTGCTTGGGAGTATGCCACACCTGTTATGATCTAACTCTTATATCTATCTGATCCTGTAGCATTACAAGTTAGTTAAATTGCACCAACTCAGATTTTGAGCTAAGCAGGGTTAAAGCTGGAGTAGTTTTGTTATACCTGTACAATTACAGGATTATACAGATGAAAGAAGTGCATTTTAACAGCTTGAATTAGTATTCTCTGACAGTGAAACAATGGCCATATCTGTCTATACTCTCTAAAATATATGAAAAGTAAAATAATATCTCCAGATAAACAGTCAAATAAATTACTTTTAACAGTTACCAGGGAGACCGACCTTCAAACTGGGTGTTAAGAGAAAGGAGATTTCTCTTGATTTATTTAACAGTTTAGCAGAAGTACAGAGACCAGAAACAACAGCAAGTCCAATAAATATTACTAGGCCAAAGAGTCATGAAAAATATGACACAGAAGTTCCAAATGTGTATAATTCAAAAAATGAAGAAAATTCACTATTTTATTCACCTAACTGTTATCAACTCTCTTACTAGGCTAGATCAGCTATAGAACACACCTTCAGTAATTTACGTTTTACGTTTTTAGAAGTAATTTAAACTTCATGCTACTGAGAAATCAGAAGAACATCAATACATTCAAATACTGGAAAGACAAGGAAGGTAGGCACTTAGCCACAAATCATTCTCTCCATGTGGCAGATTAGTATTTTAGTCACTACTATGACAAATGCTAACTATTAAAGACCTAGAAAACATTATCCCACTTTTAATCCAAGAGAAAATGGAACTGGTTTTTCACACCTCAAAAACACTATATATTAAAACTATTTCATTTTTATAAAGCCCTAAAATAAAAAGTTAGGAAACCTATCAATTCTATGCAGCTGATAAGGTGGGGCTCATTTGCTTCAAGTCAGCAAGGGTGCAGCAGTAAGCTGCTGTATGTCTGTTAAGACATTTAAAGGACTGGAAGGTTCAGCCAACAGATAACTTGGCATCTGAACTAGCAAACTGTGAATCAGCATTTCTGAACTCAGCATTTTTGCTGAGTCAACACATGTTGATGTACTGTAACTCAAGCACAGCAGGATCACTGCTGATTACATTTGCGCCTTTGCCTGCTGTGTCTGTCTGCTGCAGATGGCCTGTTATCTTAAAGTATCCCCACCCATAGCATGGAGAGGTTTGCAGCAATAACCTACAGCATGGAGAAAAAATTCAATTTGCTGAACATATTCCCACAGACTTCACAGCTGTCTATAAAACAGAAAATGTCATTTTGGTAAATGAATCGTAGTGATACTAAAAAAAGATGACAAAGTACATCACAAAGTCCACAGAGTGATCAAAAATTGAATATATATTATTTAAATGCCATGCTCGATTGCCATTATTAATGCTATGGCATTAGTCTCTGGGCTAGGAAGAAAAACCCAGAGATGGGAAATCCAAAACTGGGCCTGCATATGGCAGTTTTTACATTTCAGCTGGTTGAGCCAGGATTGTCTAACATATATGAATGGGGTAAATAAATGCAGACCCTATTATATAACTAGGTACAAGAAAAAAGGGAAAAAAGGTACAAAAATGGTTCAAATTCTATGCCCAGGTGCTGGGTGGTGCCTTCCCCCACTCTTCCTCACACTATTAGAAAACCATACTATTTCATAGTATCTGACAAAGTAGATTATATTGCCTAGGAAAGCTTATGGCCCTCTCCAAGTCTAAGGTATCACCCTACCCTACGTTCTACATTATTTGAAAGATTTTCCTTTTAAAACATCAATAAATAAATACATGGGAATAAGTAGGAATAAACTCTACATGTGGGCAACAAAGGGCTCTGACTCAAAAAACCTGAAGTATGACTCAAACTTAAAACAATATTGTTCTGAAGCATCACTTCAGGAAGGCTTGTAAGGAAAGTGAATATTTATTTTTTTCTGCAAAACTCTCAGATCTTTATTTCAGCATACCTGGGACTTCATCTGAATGAAAAGGGAAGGACAAGAACAAGTAGGGACTCCCAACCAAATACCATTTTCAGCAAAAAGCCATCTACAGATCAAACCACAAGCTTCTGATCCAGGAAAAAAAGATATACAACTTGGACCAGATCAGAATCAGAATATTGAGCTAGAAAAGGAAAGGAGATTTTCAACTTCCATTTTCCCCAAAAACCTGAGACTAATTTGATTCTTGAGGTATGAGTATTAAAATCTTTATTTCTAAGTCTCTTTTTCATTACCATGTATTAGTCACTGCAAATGAACACGTCAGGAAATTTTTGCTTTATTATTTGAGACTCAGTGACTGCTACAATTAAGAATACAAAACAACTCTTATACCTCCATTTTCACTCACTCCTAAATTCTCAAAAGCCATTAACTTGACTGGAAATTGTCCCAGTCTTGCTCTTCCTGATGTTTTCTCTTATTATTTCTACTTTGAAGGCAATCTCTTCTGCCATTTTTGAGCAAACGGAAACATAACAGCCACACCTTCTCTTGATTATTTATTTCAAACACAAAAAACTAAACTACTGAGTTCCTGAAAATAGTTAGAGGAGGAACATGCACATAGTTGCACTTAGGAAAAGAGCTGAAAATTCAATCATGAATGTCTGAAAAGGACATAATGAGCTTAGGTGGAAGTGTTCTCAATTCAAACAGACCACAAACTCCTGGAGAACTAATCCCGACATACAAAAATGGAGCCCTCCCAATTCCAGGGCCAGACTTACAGCTACCTTACTCTTTCATCTCCCTAACAAAGTTTACTTTTCGGTGGGCTATCATTAGTTCTCACGTTTGCACAAATGCCCAATCAGTCTAATCTGTTGGGAAGACATTTAAAGAAGCATCATAGCCCCACAGTTACTCTAGGGCTCTACTGTCCTGCTAGCAAATGGATCCCCAACGTACACCCTTACTAACTTAAAAAGGTATCTCCATGGATCTTCAAGCACACATGTACTTGATGCAACTTTAATAATGTAGAGATCCAGATATAGTAACAAGCACCACCGACACACCTATCAAATAATACATGCATTATTCCACATTTCACAGAGGAAGCAGTTCCTTCCTTAAAATAAAAATGTCTGAGCCTCCAGGAGTAGTATCTGCATTTATTCTTTTAAACGATGGTCAAGAGCTACTTAGTTTTCATTCTCAAGCACCTAATTGTTACATTGGTTTTGTAGTATGCGAATAGTCTTCTCTGTTCTTACGCTTTTGATTACCTAGGGGTCTGCAGGAATCCATTTAAGGTAATGCATACCTTAAAGTACACAGGTTATGCATCCAATTCAAATAACCCTTTCAGTAGGAAATAACCCTTTTCATTCACTTGCAAGACAATGATAAATTTGAGGAAGGGTATAGAGGGACTGATTAGAAGGGCTAAATACCAAAAAAACACAAAAAATATCCTCAGTGACAGCATGTGGAGAGAAGGGGACAAAATGATGGAAACACACCAATATTTAAAACTGTGCAAACACCAGTAAAAGAAAGGAATTACCAGCTACTGTATTATGAGAAATAACTCAGAGTGAGATGATGAAGATATGAGATATCAAAAAAATCCTTCTGAAAAAAATTGCCTATGGAAAAAAAACAGGAGAGAAAGAGGCTTTCATCATTTGAGGCAATTAAGAAGCTCAAGAAAATACCCTGCAGGGAACAATCATGCACTCACCCCATGCAATGGACTCAAAATGCTGAAATAAATTTTCAGTCTCGATTTCTATGACTACATGATTTTACAGATTTTAATTATGTAGCTTAAATGTCACATTTGATAGTGTTTTTGCATTTATTCTTACACAATTTCAAATTAATGGCATTTCTATTTTAATAAAAGAAGATTGTGAATATGTTTCATTGAAATATTACTGGTATCTGAAATATAAGTATTTTAAAACAAGAAACACAGGTATAAAATCCATTCTTTAATAAGCTAGGATGGACTATGCTTACCCTTAAGGCAAATACAACATTGAAGAGAATCATGGTAGGCATCTCTCTCTTTGGTGAGGGGTCAGTTTTAGATACCTGCACAATATTTAAAAAACAAACAGATAAAGAAGCAAAGATCACTGCATTTGAACACTGGACTGAAAATAAAGGCTGACCACATCAAATTACCACAGATGTTATTAATTAGGATGAGATGAACACGTACCATCAAACCCCAACCCATAAACTCAGAATTAGTATTTTTAATGGACTTACTCAGTTTTCTCCATTTACTTACCAGAAACTTATTAAATCAATATGCTTATTTCACAAAACCGTGTTTTTGAAGAATTCTGGAGAGAGCCCATCTGCTTCAGAAAACTATTTTTTTTCCCTTAGTACACAGAAATTTATACCATTTAACAGAACTGCTCTTATTTCGATTAATTTTTCATTGCACTTTACTGTTAAGTGCCCTATACATTTATTCCTTTAGAGGAGATTCTTGTTTGTACACCAGCTAATTTGTAGAAAATCTATTCTTTTTAACAAACACCTTCAAGGTGGCCTTTACTGAACTGTCATTTTAAGGTGAGAGAAGGGGTACAGAAAAAAAACCCTACAACTAAAATTCACTCTTAGTAGCAGTTAAATTTCCATTGTTCCACTAAGTGTCACCACAAGATGGAGTAGGAGATCCAAGCGACATGTCTACGAGTGTTGTTACATATTACAATTATCAAGTACTGAATCTATGAAAATTTAAGAGGCATTAAAATTAGAATGTGCTCTAAACAGTCCCACATTGAGGCTTAATATAGGGGTGGGCAAAATGCGGCCTTGTCAGGCCATTCTAGCTGGCCTACAGGGTCCCTAAAAAATGTAGAAAATTAATATATATCTGCCCCTGGTTGCCTGTCACGCAGCCCTCTATGGCTTGCCAAAGCTCAGTAAGCGGTCCTCCACCAGATATAATTGCCTGCCCCGGCTTCACACCACTGCTGAACTCCACAGCTCTGACTTGCCACTAGAAGGCTGGCAAGCAGAGACATAGCCAGGAGCCTAGGTGCCTGGGATCAAGCTGTGCTGGGGGGGAGCAGTGACAGAACTGGAGACAAAAGTGCTAATTAGCTCTTCCCTCTTGCTACCTGGGTTCCTGGAGACTGAAAGATGCCTGGTTTTCTTAGTATAGACTGAACCACAACTTAACCACTCAGTCATATGGATGGGAAAGGAGCCATATCCTTCTGTAATGCATGGATGCTTGCATTTTAAGTGCCTTTATTACATGTAACCACACCCTAAGTATCCCACAAACTACACACTGAACTTGAACATAATCTTGACAGGTGCCAAGAGTCCTCAGTTGATGCTGCACCCCCAAACAACGAACAGGACCATTTAACAGTGTTCTTAAAAGAACAACTCCCCCCCACACCAGAAACTGAAAGGAATAAGGGAAACTTGTTTTCTATAGACTCATTGGTATTTGGATTAATGACATAAGAGAGGGCAACACCAAGCTCTGAAGTTTCAACAAGCCTATTTGGTCTCCAGTAGTAAAAAAGATTCCATATGCTTGTTGCACTTCCCTAAGTACCTTTTTAAAGGGCTTAACAAGCAATTCTGTTCCTATTCAAGTCAAAAGAAGTACTACCACTGATCTCAAATGGGAACTACATAAGACTTTGTAACACCCCTTGTCCAGGGTAGAATAAGGGAGGTGCCTTTTCCCACTCAACCACAGGGATTGTTTTGAGACAGAATGACAATACAGAGATGGGAAAAGTCAAGGGCACAGCCATAAGCAGCCAGGATCTACCTGATCAGGAACCGTTAAAGAAGCCTAGTGTACATCTTGTGGGCTGCTGGAAGACATGAAAGCAATTGCATGATCGGGTTTTGAGGAAAGTTATGCCTCATTCCCCAAATCTGTGACCTGCTAGGACAAATGTGAATGGGTAGACCACACGATTCTGGGAATGATAAAAAAAATTCCTCAAACCCCAAAGCAAATGATTACTAGTTGACAGCCACATCAGCAGCCCCGGGCAAGTCCAGCTGGAAGGTAGAAAGCTCCCCACTCTCAGAAATTTTTTTTGTTTACTTGGCAATTCTTTCACTCTCAGACCCTGAAAGCCCATTCCACTCCAACATACAGCATTTACAAATTGAAGTCTCAGCTTAGAAATATTTAAATGGCCTTGTCTACAAAGAAAGTCCATATGACTTTGAACACAGATCTTTCTGAAACAACCCTAGCACTGGTGACCCTGAAAAGGTAGAACAAGTAAAGATAGCTTCCAACATTTTTATCATGCTGTGACTTACACCTGCTAAAAAGGAAATTTAATTGACACTGTAATAAACTCTGATGCAGAAAACTTGTCTATACAAGTTTCTATGGGTACGGACACATTTGGGGCCATTTCAAAAAGACAGCAACTGTTATGTTCTAATTTTTACATGTGGCAAAGTGGAAGTGATACAAATGTAGCAAAACCACTTCAAATGTAATGCTGCTTCATCCAAACTTCAAATTGGATCAGTTTTTCCAAGGTGTGTTGTTCCCAGCTTGTTCACACATAACAATTAGAATCTAGCAGCAGCTGAACTTTGAAACATTCTCCTTTTGAAACAACTCCAAAAATATGAGCCTTCACAACCAATTTAGTACTATGACTGGTTACACTACAATTATCTTTTAACCAGTGATGGGGGTTACTTCAGTAAAATTTCAAGTACAAACATAAATGAGAATAAGCATTCAATATAAAAACTTATTAACATTATGAAATAATTGAGAATAAAAACTTCTAACACCATAGTTTTAAAAATGTATCACAGTAAAACTGCACAATTTAGATTCTAAATTTCTTAAATTAGGTTGTTGCTGCTCTGTCCCCAGCAGTTCTAAGAAAAAAGCTATTCTTCACTGTTCACTCCAGCAGCTTTCTTACCATACCTGTCCCAGGGCATGCTGCAGCAAGGTAGGATGGCCAACAAAACGAACATTATCAATCTTCAGCTCAAATTTTTTGCCACACATGTCTGATTTTGTAGCCAAAATTGTTGCCAGGATCACATCTGAAAACCTTCAAGAGTGGAAATATATTACTATATTCATCAAAAAAAAACCCACACACCTACAAATATTCCCCCAGCTGAAATGCAAATTTATTTAATTTGAATTACTTGGAGTATGTTAAACAACATATTTGGATTTATGCACCTCAAATGCCAATTATAAAAATTAAACATCCTTTACAATAACATCTCTCAAATCAACAGAATTATAAAATAAAAGGCATCAAAGACAAAGACCGGAGTGCCATGCTTATTTAATTACATGCTCTTAGAAACATATGGAAAGGTTAGATGCAGTTTATTTTCAAACATATAAAAACAGTTTAAGTTAACCATTGCCTGAATTTAGCTGCAGGTTAATAAACTATTAAGCAACTTGATATCAAAAAAGCTGATCACTCAAGCAGACAAAGATCTTTTAACTAGCCAAGTACAGAGGCTGGTTTTATTTAATTAAAACCATGCTCGTGCCGTCTGTCCCTTCTCCTCTAAACCCATTAGTGTCATTCACAGTTTCATAGTTGTTGGGGCTGGAAGGGACCTTACAGATCACCAGGCCCATCCCCCCTGCACTTGGGCAGGAAAGACTCCTGGGATTAAAAGCTATTATTCTGAGATGCACTCAGTCTATGGCCAAAATATTATTGGTGGCCTGCAAAGAAGTGATATACGTCACAAAGTGTTAGCTTTTCAGTTGCTAAACTACATTTAAGGAAGTTAATCAAATATATCCACTCTTAATGCACTCTCTCCATAAAATACTGTGGTAACCGCATAAATGTTACTGGATTCACCAGAAAAGGATGTAGTCCATGAGCTCACAGGTGGAAATGGCAAGTGTCCACTCACCGTTAAAACATGGGACACAAAAGCTATGACAGGAACCTTCTAATATTGCATAGATTGCAGTTGTTCTTATACAGTTCTAATCTCTGAATTTTTATGTTGTATCCACTACCATATTTTCTGAGATAGCATGCTCAGATAATAATAAAAAGACCTAATTTAGTAAACTGTGGGAAATGCATTTTTTTCAGTTTAAGGATTGTGCAGACACCATTGAATTATTACTGCTCTTTCTTCAACTGCCCTTTTAGAAGTCCCACTGAAACCAAAGCAAATCAATTAGACATCTAAAGAGTATTTAAAAAAAATTGTAAAATTTACCTTTCTTCCTTTTTTTCTTTTTTTTTAAACATGTACTTAAGTGTGTCACCCATCCCCCTTTCCAAAACAGCCATCCTAGATAACATAGTATCGCCTAGAAAAAAGGGCACACATGGGTGTGGGTTGTAGTCTCCTTATCTTTTGTCAGCAAATGAGCCTTTAGTATTTAAAGAAGGAATTAATGTAAGACATATTTCTGGTCCAGCCAAATAATCTTTTAATGTGTTTACCCACAAATGAGAAACATACTAACTAAATGGAAATTAAACTAGCCATTTTTGCTTGTAAAATAGTCCAGTGTGTACCAGAAGTGTTGGCTGATCAAAAGGCTTTAGGGATTATCATAGAGACTATGCTATTGGCAATGCCAATCAATAGGTGTACAAAAATCAAGATAGCCCTCTCACTTATGGAGGAAGTACTTGCACACTGCCTTTTCAGACACTATCTGCTCACCAAAGAGCAGCGTTGTCATTTACAGGAGGCAGGTTCCTGGTGAATGCAACTGGATATTGCCAGAAATACAGATTAACCAAGGAATCCCAGTAGGAACAAAGCCAGCATTCCATAAACACAATAATGTATTTATGAAGTTAATATGGACAAACTGTAACATTTCCTTAAACTGTTCCTAAGAACATATGCTGTTTAAAATAAGTAACACAAAACGTTAACATGCCCAAAATGTGGAAACCCCACCTCTGCACCATCAGGCTGCATTAATTAGATGGTTCACACTGAACCAGAGAGAATCTGAGTGAGACCTAAGTCAGAAAGAGCTGAAGATTTCAAAGTGGAAAGGGGAGCTAACCAGGAAGTAGGATTGCTGTTGGTGAGAAGTCATTTTTTTCCATGGTTTTGGTGAGGAAGATCCTGCATGACGGCAGCCTGATCTCAGTTATGCTATCTTTATCACCAAGTTAGACTAGTACACCAATTTCCACAAAAGGCTCCACAGCTTAACCATTTAAAGCAAAGTTTGCACAAAAAACACAGATGCTTTGCAGTGGCAATACATAGGGGGTGCACAGGGGTGCAAGTGCACGCCAAGAGAGCGCCAGTGCAACCCCTAACTGGCTGCGTTTGCCGCTTAGGCAACGAGAATGAGGGGCAGGCAGGAGTGCTGGTGTCCCCCTGCAAGTACTGGCCGGGGAATGGAACACTGCTGCACTCCTAGAAGCAGCTGCAGCCACTGCCAGAAGTGGGCGCAGCAATTGGCCTTCTCGCAATCAGCTGTGGGGGGGTGAGGGGGGGGACACACACCCTGGTCATTGAATCATCATGGGGGGGAAGCATGTGTCCCCCCTGACTAAGGCGGCACCAGTCACCCATGATGCCTTATACCTATGCATCGATTCAAGACTGAGAACTTGTTATACTAGTGCTGCATAATCTGCACTGGTTTGGGGTTGTTTCCGCCAATGCCACACATTACACTTAAAACATGATTAACAGCCATGAAGTTATTCCACAAAAAATGCATAACTTTGTGGCTGTTTCCTATCATGTCATTAATTGAACATGTGGCCAGCTGTGCCCCTGTGGCTGAGAGACCCACCAATGATCTGGGCTCCCAGTCACAGGGACGTACCAGACTCCCAACCTGCCTGATGTACTCCTGTGGCTGGAAGCCCTCTCAGCCATGGGAGCTTGCTACTAGCTGGAGCAGCAGGACCTCTGCATCAGGCTCCCCCTGCACTGGAAATAATGCATTATGGGATCTGATGCACAATCCATATGGACATGCTTCCTGCCATGCCCATGTGCATGGTGTGGATTGCATATCATATCCTATTACGCATTTGCCTGCACATCTGGAAGAGGCTTTAAACTCCATCAATGTAGAAACAGTAAACATCTTAATGATAATACCTCTTGGACCACTAGTATGGATCAAATACCACTATTACTACTTTATTCAATTTACAAATAAAGTTTTAACCTTTAGAACTGAACTGGCAGCAACAACAGTAATTTTTTTTTTAAAGGAAGACACCCTCAAACAAAGCTATTCCTGCTCAAGAAAAAATATTTTCTCCTTTGATAGTTTCATAGTTGGTAGGGTCGGAAGGGACCTGAGCAGATCATCAAGTCTGATCCCCTGCCGTGGCAGGAAAGAATACTAGGGTCAAAGGACCCCAGCAAGGTGTTCTTCTAGCTTCTTCTTAAAGATCCCCAGGGTAGGAGCCAGCACCACTTCGCTTGGAAGTTGTTTCCAGATCCTAGCCGCCCTGACAGTGAAGTAGCATCTCCTGACGTCTAGTCTAAATTTACCCTCTGCCAGCTTGTGACTCTGCCAGCTACTTCTAGTCACTCTTGGTAGTACTTGGGGGAACAGGGACTCCCTCACTGCCTGCTGGTCCCCTCTGACTAGTTTGTAAATGGCCACTAGATCCTCCCTCAGCCTACTCTTGTGGAGGCTGTACAGGTTAAGGTCCCATAGCCTGCCCCATCGGGCCTGCCCTGCTGCCCCCTGATCATGCGAGTGGCCCTCCTCTTGACCCTCTCCATGTTGTCCACATCCCTCCTGAAGTGCAGCACCCAGAACTGGACACAGTACTCCAGCTGCAGCCTGACCAGCGACACACAGAGGAGAAGGATCACCTCCTTGGACCTGCTGGAGATGCACCTGTGAATGCATGACAAGGTACGGTTGGCCTTCCTGACTGCATCCCCACACTGTCGGCCCATCATTTTGGCATCAATAATGACTCCAAGATCCTTTTCTGCCTCTGCACTGACGAGAAGGGAGTTCCCCAGCCTGTAGGTATGCTGCTGGTTCTTCCCCCCTACAGGCATACAGTACAGGCAGTCCTCAGGCTTACAACACAGTTGGTTTCTGAAAACTGCGTCTTAAGTCAAAACGTTGTAACTCGGAACCAATTTTCTCATAAGAAACAATGTTATAAATGAGAGATTGGTTCCTGAACCGATACCCTATTTTCACTAAAATACCCCAGAATTTTGTACTCAATCAATTACAGATGAGTAATATAGCTACATTAATGTATTTATATTGTAAACAGCAATCATATTGATTTTGAAGGACTTCTTTGGAAGTGACTTTGCTGGACTTTTTGAAACGCTCTTGGTTGGACTTTTTGAAGGGTTCTTGGCTGGAGTCTTCTCAGGAGTCTTGGATGCAGGTTCTTTTTGTCTGCTTCCTTAAAGAAAGTATCCAAGGAAGTTTGGACAGATGTTCTCCAAGGAGATGTGCAACACAGCGAAGTTGTTCGCTGGCGTAGCATCACATTGGATCAAGCATTGTAAAATTGAAACTGACATCATAAAGTTGAAATAGGGTGTCAATTTATAAACACTGTAAATGCGAAACGTTGTAACGCGAAATGCTGTAAGTCGGGGACTGCCTGTACCAGAGAAGGAGCCTTTTCCCCAGCATGCACAACATCCACTTCTTCAGTCACTTTAAGACACTAGAGCTACTCCTCTTCTGTGGATCCTAACTCTTTTCTTTGTTTTATACCAATGAGGCTGAAGGTTGATTTTTTGGAAAGACAAAGGAACTCAAAGATGGGAAGGTGAAATAATCTGTGACAACAGTTCATTGGCAAGGCAGCCTTCCTTATTTACACTGTGCCGGGACATACATTGCAAGCATATATCACTGAATTATGTCAGACAAAGTACAATCTAATGTGTAAAACTAAGTGATTGTTAGTCAGAAAGAAACTGTTTTAGGGTTTGAAAAGAAAGTACTAAATTCAAATACAAGGTAGGTGATGTGCAATCCCTGGGCCCAATTTCCATGGAGCGCTCTCAAGAAAAACTGCTGTACCTTCTCCAACACATTGCTGGGTTCTTGCTAAATTCCCTACTTTGCCATACCTCCAAAGGAACAATCCATATCCTCCCACTGGATACAGTACAGGAAGCACAGAAATGCTAGTAGGATCTTTGTAAATTCCCTAGCAGAAACCTTGGCAACATGTTTCTCATTGATGCTTTGATTTAGTATATCAATCAGTTATCTAATCGTTCAGTGTAAAATGGAAATCAGAAACAAAGCACAATTAAAGGATGGTGAGAAAAGAAAGCCATTCTAGACAGAGGTGATTGTTTAGAATGTTTGGTCTTACCCTGAAACCAACTGCTCATCAGTTAGAAGACATTGCTCTCTGAAATGGGAACATGGCCATAAACACAAAACAAGCACACAACAAAAGAATAAAAGGAGGCAAAGTAACACAAAATACAAAAAAATACAACATTAAAAACTAAGATAGACTATTAAGGATTAAACAGCTGTACCGTACAGCTAACTATTGGGAAGACGAAACACTCATATAAAGTAAGGGGATTGTACATATTTTATTATTAATGCTTATCTAACAAAAGTAGAAACAGTAACATTCTGACAATAGCAGAGGAGATGACTTAATTTCATTTCCAGATAGTCATATGCATTTCTGGCATTGAGATGCACCCATCTGTGGTGTTATACCACAGACCCTCCTGATTCGCACTCTGTAAGCTGGTAGCAGCACATCCCAGAAAGCTGAGATACAGGACATCATGAATGATTTTTACTGTGTGCAAAGTTGTGGCCCTTGAAATGGTCCTTAACACAGAACTGCCACTGTTGCTGAATACTGTAAGTGCATCTCCCCATGGGATTAAACAAACACTTTCAAGTCCATCCAATGTCACAGCATTAGCAGGGTCAATTTCCATGTCTCCCAATTTGCTTCAGACACAGAAACCAATCAACAAGGAGAGCTTTAAAATACAGAGGCTAAGCAAGGTTCTTCAGCAAGAGAACATGAAGACCTTCATGTGGTAGGCTGTTTTCAGCTGGAGCTATTCTTATAAGCTCCAAAGAACACACCATTTCACAGTAATGACCTTCAACTTGTTTCCAAACACCATGGGAAAGAGACAAAATAAAATGTCTCTGCTAAAAGGAGTGTATTTCTTAAAGTTGATAGGCTTGATTGAAGAACTGTCCCCGCCCTCCACCCCCAAGTCAGGCTTGCCTTTTACCACACATTTTACACACTAACTGAAATCAAATGTCAACTCAAGCTTTTGCTGGCCTTCTTCCACCCACGGCAGCCAACTGGGTTCACACTCACTTAACAAAAAGTGTAACAAATTGAGTGTGATAATATGGGAGGGAAGACTAAGGGAGGGATAGAAAGCCAGATACTTCCCAGAAAGGAGATTCCTAAGGATGCTCAAACAGTGCCCTAATGTGCTCAAGGGCACATGTTCAATTTAAAAAGGGACAATATATGTGGAGGGGTTAAATCAGAAATAGGTGTCTTTCAGGAAGTGGCGTAAAGGAAAAGACATACCCCTAAAAATGTGTCAATCTCACTGGCAATGCTAACAAGGGAGATGATACCACCAGTAGCATTATGCTGCAGTCCAAGAAAGAGATTGCAGTAAAAGCTGCCCTAGAAAGCTCAATTATAGAACAAATCTGTTTTGCATTCTTCAGTCCACCTGGCTTTAAAGCTACTTTTACAGCCCAGAAATGCATTATCACTCAGTGAGTTGTATATACATGAAACCAACAGCTAGAAACACCCTGACACAGCAAGATTGCTCCCAGATGCTAGCAAGACACCAGTGGGTTTGTATAACTCCCACTGCTGAACCAAAGACCAAATCAAGACAAGAAAATGGAGAAGATAGATTATATTCCTCATGTGGTGGAGCTTATAAATTCTGTGCTATCTGAAAGGTGAAGGTGTCAGTGGAGGTTAAGAAAACTGTGTTGACTTCCAGAGAGGCTCCAACACCAGGCCAAACTAATCAGGGTCAGTCTCCTCAGGTCAGCAGAGAACCATGTATTCCCCTCAGGCAAAAAGAGGTAACTTGATGATACACAGGCTTAGTGACTAAACTCTGCAAAATGTTGGAGCTAAGACAGTCATCTTTGCACATACCGATTGTCCCAGCTTCACAACAGTTGAAACGGACAGAAGCCTGGGAGTCTAGGACTTGGGAGCTCCTTCATGGCACCAACTTCAGGGGTTGCTTGGTTACTTTTCCACAATTACAATTTTCCCAGTTCAGATATGTATCAGCACACTTAAACTGGTAAAACCTCTTAAGATAAACCTAGCTACATGTGTATAAAAGTTGTTCTGCTGGTCCAGTTTCTGGCAGTTCAGTGTACCTTTCACCAGTTCATCCATGTTGGTGAAAACATCTCCTCATGCCTCTAAGCAACAAAACTATTCCAGTAACCCTTTAAGGGTAGAACAAGCCTTATTTTACCATTTTGGAAAAGTCATTTACAACCTGTGTGCCAGAATCTCACCATCTATGCAAATAATGCTAATATCCATCACCATGACTTGGAATGATAATGTAATGTTTGTTAATCACTCAGAAGATAAGAATGGGGAATAATGAAAGGCTAGGAAGGAAGCAAGAAGAGATGCATTTGTCAGAAAAAGTTTGTTCTGCCTAGGGATAGATCCCCGGTAAACTTATTTCTGCTAGCAACACTATTCAAATGATCCTGTTTAACTGCCTCTGAAAAGAGGAGAAATCTTTATTTTATGTCCTTATATATAAAGCTTTATTAAAATACAGCTAAAATTAAAACTATACACCACTGTCTTTTAGGTAAAATAAGCACAAGAATGGTATGCTGTATTTACTCAAACCTCAGATGAGTTTTTTCACCAATTCAACATAAGGCCATGGGCTGAAGAAGCTGCTCTTGAAACAGCTAAAGTACGGCTAGGCTGGGGCCAGAGACAGCATGTGCTCCATGCTCCAAGGAATAACAGAGGACCAAGTGGGAGCTGAGCAGACAGCTGGGGGAGGAGGTGGGGGTGGGTGCGTGACCAGGGGCACAGGCACCACAGGGAGGGACAGGCATCAGGGGGCACAGACATGCAAGGGGGGAAGGTGAGCCAACTATAAGGGAGGCAGGCACTGCAGGGGGAGGTGCAGGTGGAAGAGATTCAAATGGGAAGGAGCAGGAGGCAAGGGGTACAGGCACCATGGGTACACAGGCATGGGGAGAAGATGGGGAAAGGGCAGGCCACTTGACTCCACCGCTGCCTGCCTCACCACCACTTTGGTAGGGAAGAATGAATTTAAGATGACACTCCAAAAATTAAGACTCTACACATGGAAACTTACACCTTATATATAAATTCTCCATGTCTAGAATCTTAATTATTGAAGCATGTCTTAAATTCAGAGTTGCCCTGGATTTGAGTAAATACAGAATATCTCACAAAACACCATTACAAACCCAGAAAATTAAAGACCTCCAAGGTTAAGAGAAATCCAATTATGTACAGATATGGAATAGAGGAGTTAAGGTACCCAAAAGAGCTTTAATTCTATCCTTCAGGGCTGTCGTGAAGATGTACAATTATGAAAAAATCTAATTTTGAAGATCAGGTTCGTTTAATCCAGGACAAAACACAATCTCACAGTTAATGATTCAAATCATTCATTTCTCTCCCTTTAATCACCCCACTTCCAAAAAAAAATCCACACGTATTATACATTGCTACTACTGCAGCCTAAGAGCAAATACTCTGTAATGGATTTTCTATAAAACTATGGGTAACTTGCTGTATGTTCCAGTTTAAAGTTTTATTGATATATAAAAATGTCTTACCAAACTTTTTGTCTAGCACAAGAATTATAAAATAACTGTAATATTCATGTGAGTGCAATTAAAATATTACTTTTATTTTCTTTAGAGAAAAATGGCCCCTGCGCTGAGCAGAATTAACCAAGGAAAAGTAGTATGCTATTTCATTGTCTCTTTGGTCAAAGCTGTTCATGTTCCAATGCAAATACAATACTACATTATATTAAGTGTTAAAATCTATTAAAAGAGCCAAATTCAAAAAAATTAAGCTACCTGGCCTTCACAATTGAGTGAGACAGCAGCAAAACAAAAAATATTTATATGACTTTACACTTGATAAAAGAACACTTCATTTAGATGGTTTGAAAATATGTTGTACAGTAACAATACACTGAGTAATCTAATGGGAAGGAATCAGGTGTTGCTCTCAACTATTATTTCCAAACATAGGTGTATTTCTAGCTGTTGCATCAGTTCTCCAGTTAGACTTGACAGACAGGATAGCTTCCCTTCCATTAGCATTTGAGAGGAAAGCTGTTTTGTTACATGAAAAATACTGATTATCCCAGGAGCAAGAAAAAAAATATATGGAAAAGCAGCATTCAGCATACTACTTCAGGAAGGGAAAGGATCATAGCTGGTAGGTTTAGCAGTTGAGCCATATTTTTTAAAGTAGGTGCACAAGCTCACAGGCAGCACCTGCACCAGGAGAATAGACCTGCTTTTGGTTGCTAGATTAAAAAGCCTTTTACTGTCCAAGATTTTCTGTATCTATAGGTACTTACACACCAAGATCAAATCACCTCTTAATATCCTCTTTAAGAAGTTGCACACATTAACCTCCTGAAGTCTCTCACTGCAAGATATGTTTTTCAGGTCTCAGTTCACCCTAATGAGGGATCCTGGTTTTCCATGATAAAAAAAAATAAATCACAAATTCTCTGATAAAAATCCCAAAATCCGTGGTTAAAATTAATGCCACCCCCCAGCCCTGCTGGTGTCCCTCACTCCCCACTCTAGCCCCCCAGCCCTGCTTGTGCCCCTTGCCCCCCACCCACAGTCCCTGCCCCCAGCCCTGCTGGAGAGGGCCCCAGCTACCAGGGCTATGGGGCCAGGGACCTAGGTCTGCAGGCCCCTGCCCCCAGTGGAAGGCAGTGACTGCTACAGCAGGAGCACAAGTCAGCTTCCCCCTGCTGCAGGCTCAGGCAGGGCAAGCTCCCAGTGGTAGCATGCACTCCTGGGGGGCAGAGGGGACCTGCACCCCCCCCAGATCTGTGTAGGGGATGGGAGCAGGGCAGATGTACACCACCCCCATGAACAAGGAGGAAGTGTGGCCAGGGCAGCATGGAGCTTGCAGTGGCAGGCAGCTTTTGTGCATGGCCCCGTTGTGCCTTGCCACGCCAGTTGCACACACTGCACTCTGGAGAGCCTAGGAGAGGGCAGCTGGCTGGGAGCGGCAGGGGTTTCCAGCCAGCTGAGCACTCTTCTTTCTGTTTTAAGGATCTATGAGTAGGGACCTACTCAAATTGCAATTTCACAATTTTCGTGAACACTGTGAAAAATGTCTGTTTCTGTGATTTTGCAGGGAATTACGGTGGGGGGGAACTTACTAAAATAAAATTCTGGCTCCACAATGGGAGCCAGCAGCTGCTGTGACCCTGGTTCACAGCCCACTGGGGAGAGGGGAAGGAGCCACCAGCTCAAAGGGGAGCAGCCAAGATGGTGGCTGCCCCCTCCTCCCTCCACTGCTGATTGTCCGAGAGGGCTGCCTCACGTGGCCCCATCCCTCTCCACCACTCAGCAGGGAAGGACAGGATTGTATGAAGGGAAACCCTCACGGCCAGCAGCAGCAGGAGGTAGGCCACCTGGACCCGTTAGCCAATCAGCGGCAAGGGAGGTGCTCGCCATTGATAAGCCTGCAAAAATGGTGACCAGTGTAAAATTTCTCGTCTGCTGCCTTGATTTCAGTAGGTCCACATTTATGAGCCCATCAACTGTAATGGTTTATTCCCCATCAGAAATAATAAACCTGATATTGCAAATGAGCAATGGGAAAATATAATGAAGACTGTGACTTTAGGTAGGAAAAAAGCAATACAATCAGAGTGAATAATCAAAAAACAAAGGCCATTTTCATTTATACATATGAAGTCATTTTGAAGAGTGGTGACAAAACAGGCCAAATGTTTCCTAGAAAGAAAATCTTTCAGTTCTGTTTTGTTGCAGTGTATCTTGAATTTATTTCTAGTAATGCAAAGCACCTTGATGAGCCTGGCAAAAACACTTCTTCCAGTTCAATACAGGACTATATTTATTCCACAGTCTGAAGGAAAATAGGGAACTTTCCCCTCCATCCTTCCTCAGGCTGTCTGCCAGTCATTGCCTTGACAGATAGCTCCTATGGAACCTTTGCATAGGAGATGACATTAAAGAAATCACTGATAACCACCTTTGTTTGCTTGACTCTCAATTTTAAATCAGAATAAAGACTTACCAACTACTAGACAAATTCTATCCTACGAAAAGTGTGTGGAGCTTCCACTTAATTCACTAAGTCAATTATCCAGGAGGTTGATGAAGTGCAGTTCATAGGCTTGTCTCTGGGAAGTGTTTTGTAAGTTTCCTTTGAGGATCAGGACTGAGAGATTGGAGACAGAGTGGTTTTCTTGTGAGAAATGTGCCCCCACAGGTAACTGGGTATACCTGTCTTTGATTTTTAATTTATTAATGGAAAATACACAGGAGAAACCAAACAACAACTGCGCACCAGAATGAATGCACACTGGAAATCTATCAAAGACAGGAAAACCTAATTACATGTGGGGGCACATTTCTCACAAGAAAACCACTCTCTCTCCAATCTCTCAGTCCTGATCCTCAAAGAAAACTTACAAAACACTTCCCAGAGACAGGCCTATGAACTCCACTTCATCAGCCTCCTGGACACTAAAAATCATGGATTAAATATAGAACCTGGATTTATGACACATTATAACCTGCCTGACATCTGACTTCCCAGGTACCTCTCCACTATTCATCCCCCTTCTCTCCCCCTCCTTGCCCCCACCAGCCTCTCTCTCACCCACTGACTCCTCAATCTACCTTTTCACTGACTATCTGTTTTGTACGGATACCAGCCCCGCCTCTGGCTTCTTTACTTTTCATTCCATCCAGGAAGAGCACACACCAACTGCAGAAACTTCCTTAGCCTGACAAAGGGTTTTTGAACCCGAAAGCTTGATTAATAATTGTTTTCCAACTATTTAAGTTGGTCTAATAAAAGATATCAGATTCACCCAAAGAACCTTGTCCGACTATATACATAGATATCAGTTGAACATAATGTTTTATTGATATATTTACTATCTTAAAGCAATTTGAAAGCTTACCAGTATCTCAATCACTATAATAAAATAAATTTGAATCATCTATAAATTTGGCATTTGATTTTGGGTTTTTTATCATGGAAAATCAGAGCTCTTCCCTGCCCCCATTGCTCACCAGGACGTGTGTCCGTCCTGACCCGTCCCCCACACCTGCTTTGTGGCACTGAGCAGCCCTGATATGTCGGTGCCCTGCCCATGCCATTGCCCCTCACTTCCAACCCACAGCCCCCCAGTACTGCTAGTGCCTCTCACTCCTGGCTCACACTGCTGCTAGGGCCCCCCATTCCTGGCCTACAGCCCCCTCTGCCCCTGCTGGTGACCCTCACTCCACAACCACAGCCCCCCTGCCCCTCCCAGCCCTGCCAAAGGGAGCCTCCAGCTGCCAGGGCTATGGGGCCAGGGACCCATGTCCACTGCCCCCTGCCCCCCGCAGCAGTGCCCGAGCCCTGGCTGCCACCCATGGGAGGCAGCAACCGTTACGGTGGAACAGAATATGAAGCCTGACTCCCCCTCCCCCATGGGCAGCACAGCCAGAGCCAAGCCCATAGGGGATGGCGGTGGGGGCTTTCCCCTCTGGCCTTGGGCTTCTGCCCTGCTGCCCTCTCCTCAGGGCCTCTGCAGTCCAGCAGAAAAGACCCAGTGCGACACAGTAAAGTAGGGCCAGGCAGAAAAGCTTACTGCCACCGCTGGGAGCTCCACGCTGCCATGGTGAGGCACTCCTACCCACCTGGAACCAGTGAAACCCAACTCCATGCAGCCACCCCCATTGCTGGCAGGGAGGCAGGGGGCACTTTGCCATGGCACTGCAGTGCTCCTGGCTGTAGCACCAAGCTTCCCTGCCCAGGCCCGCTCTCCTCTGCAGTGCCCAGTCCTACCCACTAGGCCACGGAGGCTCCAGGAAGACATTAATAAGGCAGGGAGCCCAAACCCACAGTGTGCAGCTTGCACCCATCCCTGCCCCACACACAAATCTGGGGGGGAACATGTCCCCCATACCTCTCCCCTGGGGAGTGCACACAGCGCTGGGGATCCGCCCCACCCCCCACCACCTCCTTCCACTCCTCACCTGGACCCTGCAGCCATGCATTCCAGCCCTGGGCCCCAAGCCCCACACACTACTGGCTGTAGGCCAGGAATGAGGGTGTTTTCTTCGATCCTCCCAGTCTCAGGCTATGGGCTGAGGAGGAAGAGGAGGATCCAGGTAGTCAACCAAAGACTGGAGCGCTGGTGTCATCGGGAAGGCTTTGGCTTCCATGACCACAACCCACTCTTTGGTGAGAGAGGCAATGAGCTGCTAGAAAGGAATGGCTTCCACCTCTCTCCACTGGGGAGGAGGCTCTTCTTAGCTAAACTGCCTGACCTCCTCCACTGGGCTTTAAACTAAGCCTGCCGGGGGATGGAGGGACCGCTACCACTGCTGGCCCGCTGAGCAACCTTTGCAATGCCAGCAGGCCAAAGCATTTAAGGGATCCCACCCCTACTGCAGCCCTGGAATGAACTGTAGGCAAGGCAAGGGCCCCCAAGGGGACACGTGTGTGCCTATACACAAATGCCAGGAGCTTGGGGAATAAACAGGAGGAACTTGTCCTCCTGCTAAAGGCAAATAACTATGACGTAACAGGGATAACAGAGACCTGGTGGGACTCCACCCATGACTGGGCCACAGGTATAGATGGCTATACCCTGTACAGGAGGGATTGAGTGGACAAAAGGGGCGGGGATGTAGCTCTCTATGTCAAGGAAAGCTACGCGTCCCTGCAAGCCAACATTGGCACCTACAGTGGATGACTTGAGACCCCCTGGGTTAAAATCTATGGGGAACACGGCACAGGAGATACTATGGTGGGAGTCTACTACAGACCCCCTGCCCAAAGTCAAGACCATGACCAGGAAGGAGTTTGCCAGGGAATTGGCTGAGGCTGCGCGCTCCCAGTGTATGGTTGTCATGGAAGACTTTAACTACCCAGACATCTCATGTGAGGCGCACTCAGCCAAATCTGAGCGGTCACAAAGCTTTCTCTCGTGCGTGGATGACCTCTATCTGATGCAGGAAGTGTACAGACTGACAAGAGATAAAGCGCTGGTCAACCTCGTACTGGCAATCGGAGATGACCCAATCAGCGACCTATAACGATCGAAGGGAAGCTGGGGGACAGTGACCACAAGCTGATCACCTTCACCATCCGCCGTAAAGCTGGCAAGTCAGTTAGTAATACAGAAGTCCTTGACTTCAGAAAAGCTAATTTTGACAAGCTAAGGAGGCCTGTTAGTGAGGCCCTAAAGGGCCACAACCCAAAGGGGAGGGGAGTTCAGGATGAGTGGTTGCTCCTCAAGGGAGCAATCCTGGATGTGTAAGCAAAGTCTATCCCATCTCAGAGGAAAACCAGCAAAAGGACACAACAGCCCCCTTGGTTCTCCAGGGAACTGGCAAACCTTCTGCATCTGAAAAGGAAGACCTACAAAGGATGGAGGACTGGAACCACCACCAAAGAGGAATACTCTGCTCTGGTCCAGACCTGCAGAGACCAAACCAGGAAAGCCAAGGCTGCGATGAAACTCCAGTTAGCTACAAACATCAAGGACAATAAAAAGTCCTTTTTTAGATATGTGGGGAGCCGGAGGAAAAGCAAGGGCAACATTGGGCCCCTCCTAAGCCAGATGGGACAACTGACAACTGATACTCAGGAAAAAGCAAACTTGCTAAATGGGTACTTTGCATCAGTTTTTCACCGGTCCCATGAGACGCCCCTACCCACTGTGGGTCAGGGAGGCTCGGGTGAGGGAGATTCCTTGCCCTCCATCGAAGCTGACCTCGTGAGGGAACACCTTGACAGGCTGGATACTTTCAAGTCAGCCGGCCCTGACAATTTACACCCAAGGGCACTCAAGGAGCTGGCAAGCATCATAGCTCAGGCCCTGGCACCGATCTTTGAGAACTCCTGGTGGTCTGGTGAAGTGCCTGAAGATTGGAAGAAGGCCGATGTCATGCCCATCTTCAAGAAAGGGAGGAAAGTAGATTCGGCAAACTATAGGCCCATCAGCCTGACCACTATCCAGGAGAAGGTCTTAGAAAAGATTATCAAAGAGGCCATTCTTAACAGACTGGCCAATGGCAACATCCTGAGGGATACACAGCATGGGTTTGTTTGACAAATCTCATTTCCTTTTACAACCAGGTGACCTATCACCTGGACAAGGGGAAAGAGATTAATGTCGTATATCTTGATTTTTAAAAAGCCTTTGATCTGGTATCCCATGATCACCTCTTGGCAAAATTGGATAACTGTGGCCTCAACCTCACCACGATCCACTGGCTGGGCAATTGACTCCGTGGTAGGACCCAGAGGGTGGTGGTTGACAGAAGCCAATAGTCTTGGTATGCGGTCACCAGTGGGGTCCCTCAAGGCTCTGTCCTAGGGCCTATACTATTTAACATCTTCATCAATGATGTGGACATCGGTGTCAGAAGTGGACTGGCCAAGTTTGCTAACGACACCAAACTCTGGGGTAAAGCATCCACACCCAAGGACAGGAGGGTGATCCAGGCAGATCTTGAAACGCTCACGAAATGGGCAGATGAGAACCTGATGGTGTTCAACATTAATAAATGCAAGGTTCTCCACCTTGGGAGGAAAAACCTGCACCATGCTTATACGCTCGGCAGTGCTACACTGGCTAGCACTACGGATGAAAGGGACTTGGGGGTCACGACTGACCGCAAGATGAACATGAGCCTTCAACGTGATGCTGTGGCTAGTAAAGCAAGCAAAACACTGGCTTGCATCCATAGATGCTCCTCAAGCAAATCCCGGGACATCATTCTCCCCTTGTACTCGGCCTTGGTGAGGCCGCAGCTGCAGTACTGCGTCCAGTTTTGGGCTCCACAATTCAAAAAGGATGTGGAGAAGCTTGAGAGAGTCCAGAGGAGAGCCACACACATGATCAGAGGTCAGGAAAACAGACCTTATGATGAAAGGCTGAGAGCTATGGGGATGTTCAGCCTGGAAAAGCGCAGGCTCAGGAGTGATCTGGTGGCCACCTATAAGTTTATCAGGGGTGCTCACCAGTAACTGGGGGAACGTCTGTTCACCAGAGTGCCCCAAGGGATGACAAGATCAAATGGTTACAAACTCTGCCACGACCGATTTAGGCTGGACATAAGGAAGAACTTCTTTCCTGTCCGAGTCCCCAGGTTTTGGAACAGACTGCCGCCCCAGCCCTGCCCGACTCCATTTCTCCCTCCCTCTTTCCCACCCTCCCTACGTGGGCCTCAACCCCCCTCTCCCCATCGACTTACTTGCGGGAGCTACTCTCTAGGCTGCCTGGAGGCCATGTGCATGCATACATGCACACGTGCACATAGTTTCGTAGTTGTTGTTAGGGGCTGGAAGGGACCTTACAGATCATCAGGTCCAGCCCCGCTGCACTTGGGAGGGAAAACTGCTGGGATCAGATGACCCCAACAAGATGGATGACAAAATACTTTCTGAAAATCACTGGGGTGGATGACTGTACCACTTCTGGCAGGAGCCCGTTCCAAACCCTGGCACTCATCTTGTAAAGAAGTTTTTCCTTATGTCTAGCTTGAACCAATCCTCAATCAGCTTGTGCCCAGAATTTCTTGTCCTCCCTGGGGGACCTTGGCTGCCCTCCTGACTGCCCTCCTCCTGCACAACCCAGCCCCTTGCAGGCTGGAACTCTGCAGCCTACAAGGGGAAACCTACCATTTCCAGCATTTTTCTCCTTAAAATGAGAAAATCTGGGTTTTACTGTATTTTTCCATGTTGAACAGAAAACTAGGATTCCAGCTCATGAGACATTTCAGTTATGTAGGTTCATCCTGCATTTCAGTCTGTGGGGAACTTACTTTTAAGCTTTTCTTTGCAGATTGTTTATACTGTACAACACACACACACACATGCTTACTTGTCTACTCAACCAGCAAGTAAAACCAGGCCCATTTTCATACTTTTAAAAATTATGACTGAGAAGAAATTCTCTTACCTAGAGTCTCCTTCTTGGTCCTCTCTATTATCACCTGCACTGTTCACAGCATATTGGCTCCTTGGTTTACCTGACATAGAAAGGAAAAGAAAAGCCATTTAAGCAATGTGAAAACAGACACATGTAGGTGTGTGCTTTTTTAAAAAGATGATGTATAAGAAAGGCTGAAAAACAAAGCAGAAAATCTTGCTCCTTTTTATACTATAAGAATCAAGTCCTGACTTTCCTGTTTTTGTTCACAGGTACCAAGGAACAAAAATAGGAGCTGTTAGCCCTCAATCAGAAAGAGGTACAAACTTTCAGAGTATCTAGCAGGAGTTTGCATTTTACATAGAGTAAGCAAAAAACAAAAAGAAAAAAAAAGACTCTAACCTTTTCCTCATTATTGCTCAAGTTTCAGTTTCATTTCTATTGACGTCACAGCCAAAAAGAGTGTGGTAATTCTCCAGAGGTGCTTGTACACGTGACAAAAACTAGCCGTTTGGAGGTTTAACTGTGTCACACTGTACACGTGGAGGGGTTTTTTCAATTTAAATGAGTTTGCTACATTGTAAAATAAACCAAATCCGCATTTAGTTTAGTTTATAACATAGCCATTTGTAACAACATAGCCTTTTGACAGCACACCCTTCCCTTCCCCAATCCTTTTTTTCCGCACAGCCTGCCTGCATCTCCTGGAGCCAGGGAATGAGCTGCCAGTGGGCCAATCAGGCCCTGAGCTGCAGGGGGCCCCAGTCTTTCCTTCCACAGGCTCCCTGGGGCCGCCTGCGGGGCAGTGGGGAGGTTGGCTAGTGGGCAGGTGCTGTCCCAGCTTGGGCTAAGGGAACAGTTGGACCAGGCTGGGTACCGCCCACTAACCATCCACCTGGGTAGCCCCAGGGGCTGTCATTGCCACGGAGGGAAGGTCCAGGACCCCCCGCAGCTCAAGGCCCACCAGCACCTTGCCCCCTAGACACAGGACAGGCAGGCAGGCTCTGTGGAATAAAAAAAAAAAAAAGGATCAGGCACCTCACCGCTTTCTTTTTTCTAGCAGATTCTGCCTGCACAAGCTGCCATCAGGCTGTGCAAACCCGTGAGCTGCAAGGGGCCCCAGTCTTTCCCTCCACAGTGGCAGCACTCCCCCAGCAGGATGCTAGCTGCACAGGTACTGTCCCAGCTTACAGGCAGCACACACTTGATCCAACTCTTCCTTGAGCCTGTGAGCTGGAAACCCACTAGGCGCTGCTCCCCGTGTGGACTCAGGGAAGAGTTGGATCCAGCAGGAGCTGCCTGCAAGCTGGAGCAGCACCCGTGCAGCTAGGACCCTGCCAGGTTGGCCCCAGGGGGGGCAACACCACTGTGGAGGGAAGGACCGGGCCCTCCTGCAGCTCAGGGACTGAACCACCCAGCAGCAGCTTGTGCAGGCAAGCTCCACTGGGGGAAGAAAAAAAAAAAAAAAAAAGCAGCA
>NW_017728923.1:8359312-8362655 GCF_001723895.1 Crocodylus porosus | reverse complement strand
AAAAAAAAAAAAAAAAGGTACAAAGAAAGAAAGCATTTTGAAAGGTACTTTTTAACATTTAGAGTAGGGATGTCAAGCTTGCTCTGATGACACAGGGAAGTTTACACCAGAAATCAAGGGTAAAATATGACTTTTGTATAGCATCTTTTTAGGCCCAAATCCTCAGAGGTTTTCAGGCACTTAAATCTAAGTAAAATCTGTACACATCAGACACCTGAGAAGTAACTGAGGCCCCAATATTCTAAGATATATACATACCTACCTCGCATTAAAACCAGTTCAGTTATAATCTGTTATTTTTAAACATCTTGAATTAAGTCTCAATAAGAAATTATGCCCCCCTTTAAGAGCACTACTTCTGCTCCTGATAAGGGTGTCATTAATGAACTGCCACCGCTTGGCAAAGAAGTAATGTGGAAAATATGGGCACCTATACACATGATGGAGCTCTGCTTTGACCCATGCTAATTAGCATGCATCAGACCACATGCAACTAATCAAGTCTTCTGCAAGTCTGCTGAGCATGCTAATTAGTGTGCTCCAGCAGCCTCCACATCACGTGTATTCAGTATACCCACATTCCAAAATGGTGGCAAGGGCGCTTTAACTAAAGCTCGTTGAACAAGCTTTAGCTTTGAACGAACTTTATTTAAAGTGCCCCCACCACCATTTTGAAGCATGGGATGCTGAATACATGTGACACTGTGAGCACTTTAATTACAGCAGCTCTCAGAGTCACTCTAATTAAAGTGCTCCCCCTCCCCCCACTCACCCAGGAGCACATGTATAGACTCCCTATATGCTCAGAGGACCACATCAATGCTAGAAAAAAAGGCAACCCCCTCCCATAACAGCTGTTTGAGATTGAAGGGTCTGCCTTGAAGCCAGGCCAGGCTTTATCCCTCAAGGTTAGCTTAAGATGGTTGTTCTAGGCTAGGGGTGGGCAAAATACAGCCCACGGGCCGGATCTGGCCTGCAAGACCATTCTATCCGGCCTGCAGGGCCCCTAAAAAATGTAGAAAATTAATATTTATCTGCCCTTGGTTCCTGTCAAAAATGACAGGATACAAGGGCAGTAGGACCCAGGGGAAGCCCAGTGGGCTCCCACAACAGCAGAGGCCACCCGACCCCGTCGGAAGCCCCAGCCAGGGCTTGTGGCCTGGGAGCACGTGGCTGCCCTGCACTGGAACCTCAGGAGCAGGGAGGGACCCCAGGCAGGGAAGGAGGGGGGGGGCGGTGGAAAAGCGGCCCCTCCCTTGCCCGATGGCCAGCGCCCCATACTGCAGCTGCTTGCAGCTCACATGGGGCTGCCTGTGCCTGCTCCAGACAGCCCCGCATGGGCTGCGAGTGGCTGCAGCAGGGAGCGCCGGCCATAGGGCGGACTGCTTTTCTCCCCCGCACTCAGCTTTTCCCTGGGCTCCTTCCCTGTTCCTTCCCAATGCGAAGGAAAGCAGACCCTTGCCCGCCCCATGGTCAGGGCTCCCTGCTGCAACCGCTCACAGCCTGCACGGGGCTGTCAGGAGCAGGCACGGGCAGCCCCAGGTGGGCTGCGAGCAGCTCCAGCGCGGGCCGTCAGGCATGGGATGGGGAGAGGCTGCTTTCCCCGCAACCCCCATGCTCAGCACCACCTTGTAACCCAGCCCCACTGCCAGCCTAGGCCACACACTCGCTCCAAGCTCACCCGTCAGTGCTGTGTGTAGAGACAGCAGCTGTGGTGCCCCCACTTGGAGCACCGGGCAGCGTTTGCACTGCCCACTCTGGTTTGCCCATCACAGCAAGCGAGAAGCCGCAGCTGCTGCAACCGATGGGCAAGTCCAGAGCCGGCACAGGGTCCAGGCTGGCAGCGGGGCAGGTTACAAGCTGGTGCTGAGCATGGGGAAAAGCAGCTCTTAAACACTTGTGAATGTTGATTCTTAAATGATTCTTAAATATTTCATTGTATGAATGCAACATTTTATAGATTTACACATGCCATGCAAAACCATTTTAAAGAATTATTAAAATATTTAATGTTATGACATCAAATTCGCAAAAGTAAAAACATTCCAGAAGTTAAGGTTAAGGACTAACTCTGAACATTGTCTCTTCATCTCAAATTACAAACAATAAAATCTCTCTGGAACTAAGCAACAAACACTCATTAGATTTCAAGTTAGGAGGGAAGCTGGACCCAATGATCTCACAAGATCACTTCCAGCCCTAAACTTCTGTGAATCTGAGAACAGGTTTTGGCTGAGTTGGTAAAGTACCTTAAAGTACATTCCCTACTTCCTAAAAAGCATGCATGTTCTCCCTGGGGTTTGTACTTGGGGTCATACCCCTTGTGAATATGTCTCTAGACCAGTGAAGGTCAAACTTTTTGGCAGGTATGCTACAAATAAGCCTTACACCCACCATGAACACCACTTTAAAGAATCATAGAAAATTAGGGTTGGAAGGGACCTCAGGAGGTCATTTAGTCCAACCCCCTGTTCAAAGGAGGACAAGCCCCAACTAAATCATCCCAGTCAAAGCTTTGTCTAGCCAGGTCTAAAAAATCTCCAAGGATGATGATTCCACAAACTCTCTGGGTAACGTGTTTTACTACCCTCCTACTGAGAAAACCCTTCCTAATATCCAACCTAAACTTCCCTTGTTGCAACACTTAACTATTGCTCCTAGTTCTGTCATCGGTCACCGCTGAGAGTCTAGCTCCATCCTCTTTTGAAACCCCCTTCAGGTAGTTGAAGGCTGCTATTAAATCCCCTCTCAGTCTTCTCTTCTCCAAATTAAAGAAGCCTAGTTCCCTCAGCCTCTCCTTGTAAGTCATGTGCCCCAGCCCCTGAACCATTTTTGTTACCCTTCGCTGGACTCTTTCCAATTTATCCACATTCTTTCTGTACTGCAGGATTCAAAACTGAACACAGTACTCCAGATGTGCCCAGCCAGTCAGCCCCCAGCCTGTACTGGTACATGGGATTGTCCTGCCCTAAGTGCAGGACTTTGCACTTGTCCTTGAAGCACCTCATGAGATTCCTTTTGGCCCAATCCTCCAATATGTCTAGGTCACTGAATCCTAGTCCTACCCTCCAGCATATCTACTACTCCCCCAGCTTGGTGTCATTGGCAAACTTGTTGAGAGTGTGCTCTGTCACTGTCCAAGTTGCTGATGAAAATATTGAACAAAACTGGCCCCAGGATCCCTGGCACTCTACTTGATACCACCTGCCAACTAGACACTGAGTCATAGTTTCATAGTTTGTAGGGTCGTAAGGGACCTGAGCAGATCATCCAGTCCGACCCCCTGCCATGGCAGGAAAGAATACTGGGGTCAAATGACCCCAGCAAGATGTTCATCTAACCT
>NW_017728923.1:8327917-8358515 GCF_001723895.1 Crocodylus porosus | reverse complement strand
GATCTGGTGATCTGACTGTAAAAGGCCACCAGGTTGGTCTGACAGGACCTTCCACTGATGAACCCATGTTGGTTGCCCCTAAGCATGCAGTCTCCTGCTGGCCCCTCCTGGATGTGTGCCAGCATAATTTTCTCGAACAGCTTGCCTACTGTCTTAGCCTCCGTGCTCCAGCTAGTTTTCTATCTACCTTCATTCCATTCATCCAGCCCGTACTTCCTTAGCTTGCCTGCAAGAATGTTGCGGGAGACCGTATCAAAAGTCTTGCCAAAATCAAGGTACACAACATCCACTGATCTCCCCACATACACAGAGCCAGTCATCTCATCAAAGAAGGCAATCAGGCTGGTCAGGCATGACTTGCCCTTGGTGAATCCATGCTGACTGGTCAGGAATCCGGGTTTTCCATTTCCCATGGAAAAACGGAGAAAACGATCGATTTCCCCTTTTAACAGAAAAATACACAGATTCTCCACTTTTGCAAAGAGCTCTGCAGACTGGCAGAGTTCCAGCCTGCAAGAACTGATTGCAGAAAGAGTGGGAAACCACCAGCCCTGTCCAGAGGGGAAGGAAGAGGGGGAGGGTGGGGCCTGAGTTTCTGAGTCAGCCAAGGCTGAGTTCAGGCTCAGGCTCAGGTTCACCCTTCGCCCCTGGATGTAAGTGGGGCTTGGGGCTGTGGGGCAGGGCTGTGGGGGAAAAGGTGGCTGGGGGGTGAACAGAGCAGGGGGTGAGCCAGGCACCACCAGCCCCAGCACACTGCAGCACCTCCTGCCCCCCCGCCTCAGCCCACTCCCAGGAGTAGGACCAGGGAGTGAGGGCAAGGGTGGCCCTCTGCAGGCTGCATACATACTGGCCAGCTGGGGGGAAGAGGCTGGCTCACATGCAGCAGCCGCCCCTGCACCACCGCTGCCACCCCACAGATGGCCACACAGCTCTGCAGACACAGGTCCACAGGCATGGCTCTGTGGCAGCAACAGCAGCGAGGGTGACAGTGGCAGTGTGGTAGCAGCCACTGCGTACAAGCCCCCACCTTCTGTGGGCACAGATCCTTAAACAAGTGGCAGTGGCAGTGCAGGATGGTGGTGGTGGTGGCGGCTTCAGGGGCAGGGTGGGGGGGTTCGCACCCAGCAGGGGCAGGGTGGGGGCTGCCATCACCTCACATCACTTGCTGCTTGTCTTCAGAGTCATGCTCACAGATGGGGGGGCTCATGTGTGCCGGCTGCCTACATGTAGGCATGGTTGTACAAGCAAGTAGCACTGGTGGCTGTGGGGGGAGCCAGCACTGCTGGGGGAGGGGGAGCTGTGGGGGGTCTTTAATTTTAATAATGAGTTTTGAGTTTTTAATCAGAGAATTTTTGATTTTTAAATCAGAGAAAACCAGGATCCCTGCTATTCACATTCTTCTCCTCCAAATTCTTAGAAATGGATTCCTTGAAGGCCTGATCCATGATTTTTCCAGGGACTGAGGTGAGGCTGCCTGGTCTGTAGCTCCCTGGATCCTTCTTTTTCCCCTTCTTAAATATGGGCACTATATTTCCTCTTTTCCAACTGTCTGGGAACCCTCCAGATCGCTAGGAGTTTTCAAAGATGATAGCCAATAGCTCTGGAATCACATCAGCCAACGCCTCTTCCGCTTGATCTGGTGCTCTGCTGGGGGAGTGCCCCATTGCCACTGGGCTGTTTGCGGCATGTGTGTGCGTGCAGCAGGCTGGCTACCAAGCGCCAGATCGGGCGTGTCGAGCTCATCAGGCCCCACAGGATGCAGGAGCAGAGCGGGCAGGTCCCAGCACTGGGCTCACAGCCCTGATGGAGCCTCAGGCCCCGCCCGCTCCACCCCAGCAAGCAGGCGGCTCAGGGCGCCGCGGGAGGGCAGCGCGGGCTGGCCCGACACAACATGTCCCACTGGGAGGCCGCCGCCGCCGCCACCATTCTCAGCCCGGCCCGGCCGGCTCGTCTGCGCGTCCCTCCGCCGCCACTTACCGGCCCGGGAGGCCGGGTGGTCCGGGCCCCGCTGGAAGGGGAAGCGGAAGAGCAGCTTGTTGCCGCGGCTGCCCGAGCTGACCAGGATAACGCTGATCGGGCTCGTGCTCTCGCCCATCATGCTGCGCCCCCTCCCCGCGCTGCGAGCGCGAACCATAAAGACGCCGCGCCGAGCGGCCTAGAGCGACCTGGCAGGAAAGCGCATGCTCTCCTTCCGCCCCTGCGCATGCGCCAGTCTTCAGTGTGCGGCCCAGCGGCTTCTGAGGGCAGGGCGGTGGATACTGTGCGCGTGCTGTTGTCCGCCCGGCCACTTCAGCCGTGAAGAGAAGGTTCCTGTGGTCATACGGGGCCGCGCCTCCGGGACCCCGTGTGTTTCCAGTGTCCTGGCTCAGCGGCGCTGGCTTTTTCCGCACTCTCCCCCGTGTGCACACACCTGTGTGTGACCTGGCTGCTCCTGGGGCAGCGCAGGGCCCATGGCTGGGACGCTGAGCTGCCTCGGGGACTTGCTGTTGTCACTCGTGCACCTAACCTGTAAGAGCCACCTCGTGCCAGCACCTAATACAGTGGTTCTCCACCCTTTTCACCTCAAGGTGCCCCTTGGAAAGCACCTCTCACCTTTCTCTCTTCTTTGCCTGCAAAAAAGACAAAAGAGCAGCTTTCTGTTGCAAAGAACAGAAAGGCTACAGCTGTGGATTTCTGGTGGAAGTCACTGGCTTTTTTTCTGTGTTTTAAACCTATCCAAGCTAATGTGTGGCACACGTGGAAGGATCTCAACAGACCCCAGGATGCTGCTGCACCCTGGATAGGTATACCTGAACTAATAGAAACATCAGAATGTGTGATTGGAGGGGATCTCCTGGGTCAGGTCCATGCCCCTTCCATTGTAGAAACCATATGGTGCAACCAGATGACTTCAGAAATGTAACCCTTCCAAAATATGATCTGTCAGTATTAAAAGCGGTTGGGCTTTTTGCTCTCTCTCTTTCAACCAGTACAGAATTTAAGTGCACTAATGATTAGGAACCTTCTAATTCCAACCAAAATCTATTCATGACAAGTTGTCTGTATAGCAATATTATCCTTTAAAAATGGCAGTCTCCCGCTGTGTTTATAGACAGAAATTTCTCTCAGCATATTTATTATCTGAACAAAAAAGGTAAAGTGTTTCTAGGCTGGTCTTGTAAGATAGACTCTCCATTCTTCTGGTCATCCTACTAGCCCTTCTAACCTGTTTCAGTTTCAATTCATCTTTCTTGAACATGCTTCAGAAGTGTACACAATGCTGCAGATGAGGCTTTACAACAGCGCTATTACTTCCCTATATCTAGTGGAAATACTTTTCTTGATGCGTTCTGGAATAACATTTTCTTTTTTCAGCTCTGCCTTTCACTGACATCTCACCATCACCCTGTGATGAACCATTTCGTACAGGTTTTTCTCATTTGTTTCCTACTCAGGCTTCCAGATTAAAAACAAAACAGTTGGCTACAGTTCATCAGTGCATTAATTTGTGTTGGGTGCCATTAAATTTCAGGTCAGTTTTATTATTCCAGTCCTGAAGGTCATCCAGTTCTTTATGCATGCTATCCCAATCCTCCTTAATAATTCCAAGTTTGTTTTATCAGCAAATGCTCATAATCCTTCTGCAGATGTCACTAATGAAAATGTTAAACAAGATTGGTCCCAAGACTGATCCCTGAGGGACCCCAGAACTAAGCTCTCTAATCTGATATTTCTCCTTTCACTATTCCTCTTTGCTCTTTCCCCCCCCCCAGTCTAATTCCATCTCATTCCAATCATCTCCAGTTTAATTTAGTGTCTGTGTGGCATAATAATCAAATACTTTACTTAAGTTTGGATAGGTAAAATCTAACACATCTGGAAGATGAGTTCTCAAATAAAACTGTTGAGTTAGGAATGGACTGCCTTTAGTAAAGCCATTTGTATGGTACCTTCTTCTCATCTTTGTTTAATTATCCTTTCCTTCAGTATCTGTTCTAAAGCCTTGAATAATGTTGAGGTGTAACAGGGCTATAGTCGCTCAGAATACTGTCCCCCACTTCTTAAATATAGGCACTGTATTTGTCATTTCCAATTATATAGTATCAACCTTGGCTTGGAAAATATGTTAAAAATCACATGCCAGTTCTTTCAGTCTTCTCTGGTAGAGATTATCTGGTGCTCCTGAACTGAAACGGTTTGAGTTTTGATTCCACCTTAGTTGTAGTAATTTTTATTCCCTACCCTCATTTCATTATTCATCTTGCTGTTGCCCCAGTAGTCCTCCACAACATCTTTATTAAAAAATTGAAGTGTAATCATTCAGTTTGGGGGCTATACTTGGTTTTTTTAAGTCTCTCCACCACCCTCAGAGCAAAGTGGCCCTATTTTTTTCTTTCCTCCTCCTATTCATGTGCCTGAAAATACTTTTGCTGTTTAATATCCTTGAGAAGATCTAACTCACCTTGACTTCTAGCAATTTGCACTTTATCCCTATACTTTTTTGACTTCTAAAACATTCTAAGATGACTTTTTTATGGTAAGCATTCCTTTGTCATTTCTAATATTCTTGTACCTGTACCCTTCATAAGGAAATTTCACATCCTATTAGATCTGGAACTGTTTCCTGCAAGATTTGTTCCATTGCTTGGCCTATAGAGTCCTGATAGTTTTAGTCCCTTGAATTTGAAGAAATTACAGGCACTTTCCACACAGTCCAATGAGCATATCAGGTCAGCCAACTTGATCAGGCATCATTGGTATCTCTCTCCAGGCTCTTGGGCTGACGACAGTAGGTCACCCACATTTCATGGGGATGAAAACTGCATTGTAGACCTGGATCCTGAAGGCACTTGTACACTGGCTCCTGTGCTGCATTTCTTCATCAATGTTCATTATGTGAGAGATAGCTACTAATGTAGAGGAAGTGCTCAGTTTCATAGTTAGTAGGGTCAGAAGGGACCTGAGCAGATCATCAAGTCCAACCCCCTGCCATGGCAGGAAAGAGTACTGGGGTCAAACGACCCCAGCAAGGTGATTGTCTAGCCTTGTCTTAAAGACCTCCAGGGTAAGAGCCAGCACCACTTCACTTGGAAGGTGGTTCCAGATCCTAGCCGCCCTGACGGTGAAGTAGCGCCTCCTGATATCTAGCCTAAATCTACCCTCTGCCAGTTTGTGACCGTTATTTCTAGGCACTCCTGGTAGTGCTCGGGGGAACAAGAACTCCCCCAATGCCTGCTGGTCCCCTCTGACTAGTTTGTAGCAGGCCACTAGATCCCCCCTCAGCCTTCTCTTGTGGAGGCTGGACAGGTTCAGGTCCCATAGCCTGTCCTCGTAGGGCCTGCCCTGCTGCCCCCTGATCATGCAAGTGGCCCTCCTCTGGACCCTCTCCATGTTGTCCACATCCCTCTTGAAGTGCAGTGCCCAGAACTGGACACAGTACTCCAGCTGCGGCCTGACCAGTGCCGCATAGAAGGGGAGGATCACCTCCTTGGACCTGCTGAGATGCATCTGTGGATGCATGACAAGGTGCGGTTGGCCTTCCTGACTGCAACCCCACACTGCTGGCACATGTTCATCTTGGCATCAGTGATGACTCCAAGATCCTTTTCTGTCACTGCACTGATAAGGGAGTTCCCCAGCCTGTAGGTATGGTTCTGGTTCTTCCTCCCCAGGTACATCACCTTGCACTTGTCAGTGTTGAATCCCATCCTATTCTCATCCGCCAACCCCTGTAACCTGTCTAGGTCCAACTGTAGCCTATTCCTTCCTTCTAGCGTTCCCACATCCTCCCACATCTTACCTTTAGGGTATTTTCCTTGATGGGGAGGAGGATCATATTTATGGCCTGGGGCAGGCCAATAGAGCACTTTACTCTTCCTGATGTTGAGAGGCAGACCCAAAGTTCAGTAGGTTTCTCCAAAAAGATCCAGCGCAGTCTGGAAGTTTTCCTCAATATGTGCTAAGATGGTGAAGTTGTCAGCATATTGAAGTTCAAGGATGGTTGTTTTGAATACTTTAATCTTTGAGCAAAAACATCTCAGGTTGAAAAGCCTTCCATTTGTTTGGTATTCTATGTCCATTTTGGAAGGAAAAAGGGTCCTGAACGAGAACCAGGATGACTGCCAAACAATGGAGAACAGAGCTGGCCCAATAGCGCATCTTTGCCTGACCCAAGTTAAGATGACAAATGGATCTGTCTCTGATCTACGAAGAATGGCCGCAGCCATCTATCTGCCCATGGAAAAGCCTCAGGACCCTAATGTACTTTTCAGGTTTAGCCATCTGAAAAGTATCCAGATCTGGCCAGTATTTAGAATCATACAGAAGTAGGGCTGGAAGGAACCTCTAGAAGTCCTCTAGTCCAACCCCCTGCCTGAAGGGGGTTGGACTAGATGGGGGTTATCCTATACAATCTATAAGCCAAACTCTATGCAAGATTACTGTGACATAACACAGACCTAACTCCCTGACCTGCCATAGATAAAGCAGGGGAACCACATGACTTCACAATTGATGAAATCAAAATGTCTTAACATCACTGAAGGCCATATACATGTCCTAATGTTGTTCCCAACACTGTTCTTGGTCCTGGTGAGTAACAAAGGTCATATAAATTTGTCCCACAGGGTAGTGTGACTGAGATTCTGGCATGACTTCCTCAGCAAGAGGTAAAAGATGGTTCAGAAAGATGCAGGAGAAGATTTTCCCTGATGTGGAAACGAGGGCAATACCTCAATAGTTCCCACACAAACATTTATCTCTTTTCTTGATGATAGTTGGTATTCCTCAGACTAGGGCTGTCAAAGAATCAGCCTGCAGACCCATATCATGTGGCCTTCAGATTTCATGGTGGGGCAAGTAGCAACAGTATAAATTGCATGGGTTTGGGAGCCATGGCAGCTGCTGTTCATCTCACTGCCAGATTTCCAAAGTGTTGGTCAGATCTGGCCCATGGAGCTCTTTGTAACAGGGAGCCTTCTCAGGGCTGATCTCACTGTGGCCCATCCACCTGTTTCTGGGCTAACCACCCACCTTCTCACCCAGCATGCCTTGTTGGTAATTAGTTAATAAAATGTCAGTTAAGCAGGAGGCTGCTCATTTCTTACCTCGATGCTAGGGGGCACTCTCTGTGGCTCCATTCCTCCCATATACCACAGCCCAAGCCTTGCACATGGCATCCAGATGTTCTCACAATCACCAGCCCCATGCTGGGCCCCATAATCCTAGTGTTGAACCCCTCTATGATCCCTCCATTCTGGCAGCCTAATCCGCCTTCATCCTGGGCATCATAACCCCCTGAACTGTTTCCCCTTCCAGGTGTGAGCCCCACCCCACCCCGGACCTTTGGCTCACTAGCCCTGGCCCACCTCCAGGCCAGTCAGAGACCCAGGCCCTCAGCTCTTGGGCTTTCCTCACGGTGGGCCTGCAACCCTTCGACCCTTCCAGTCCTGCCCCCAGCACTGACTAGTCAGGAGAAGTCCAGACAGGCATGAGTCTATGGCCTCACTCTCATTCTCTGGGGGTCCACCCTCCAGACCCTACAAAGGGGTAACCCACCTGGTTGTGGGGGCTAGGGGTTAAGGCACCCTGCCCCACCTTTTACCAGGGTGGTAACTGGCCTGGTATTTCCTGGGGGCTACCACACCACTGAGAGCCCCACCAGGCCACCCACTCCCAGCAGGGTGCAGTTTTAGGTCTGGTCCAGGACCAGGAGCCTCCTGACCACCCCCTATAGCTCCTCCCTTACCTCCAGATGATACCTGCAGCCAGGCAGCAAAACTGCCCTGTTTATAAGGGCAGCCCTAGATTCAAAATAGCTGCCCTCATCAGGCACCTGGCAGCTGCCAGCTCCAGGCCCTTAAAGTGGCAGGCACAAACACAGGCTGCCCTGGTCAGAAATGTTGTGGTGGGATGAACAGTAGCTGCTGTGGCTCTAATAGCTGTGGGAGCCACAGCAGTTAAAGCTGCTGCCGCTTGTCTCAATGTCAAATTTTTGGCCCTTGGGCACCCCCACTTAAGACCCTTAGGCTTGTATCTACCTCTGCTATGAAAAACTATATATATGAGCAGTAGTTTACACTGAACTATCACAACAAGATGGTGGCTGCTTAAATATACAAATCCTCATCTGTACCAAGTGGTTAACATTTTGCTAATTAACATATTATAATGCAATACCATAAGACCAAGTGGCCAGCATTTCAAGACACCCCAAACTAGGATCTAGAACAGTGATTCCCAGCCACAGTGTATGGCAGAGTGGAGTGTCTTGAGATCCTTTCAGGGATGCCATGGAGTGCCACATGATGTTAGCACTATTAAGTGTGCAAACACAATTCACAAGATAAGCCTAGAGATTTCAAATAAAAATCCATAGTGTTAAAAACATTCTGACCTTTTGTGGTCTTTCAGAATTCTTTGCAATAGAAAAATTGATCTATTATTTTTCAGTAATCAAAAATCAAGTGAAGCCTAAGAGTTGACATTTTCCAAGGAGCAGTTGAGAACCACTGATCTAAAGGAATCATCCTTTCTCCCCTCACCTCTTACCTCCTTTCTCCTAGTTCTGTATCTGCACTTACATGTAACAAAACAGTTCCCCAGAGACTGTGGCATTCATCCTGTGAATCAGTAAAAACACTTAAGACAGTGGGTGCATCTACACGTGTTTTATTGAGTAGACTAAATGGCTCCTCAATAAAGCATCAGCATCTACATGTGCACCATTATCAGGGCACAGTAGACTAATTAAATGCATATGTAGAGGGTGATACAGGCACAAATTGTCCCCAGTCAGCTGATCCATCAAGGGGCCAGACTCCAGCCTGCTTCAGAGCCACGTGGCTCAGCAACTTTAGGAGCCTCATGGCATGGGCAGCTCCTCCAGCACCCAATGCTCTGACCTGGAGCCTGCGGCTGTGCTGCCAAGGCCCCTACCAGCCTGGGCATGCCCCACCACTGCAGGCACCTGCCTCTGGATGTCACTACCTGGAGCCTGGGGCTGCACTGCCAAGGCCCCTGCCAGCTGCCACCATGTTAGGCCCCACACCCACTGACACACAGAGACAGGGGGCCCAACTGGAGCCATGAGAAGGCAGCAGACTTCATAGCATTCTGCGAGATGTAGAGGTCCAGTGGCAGTTTGGCCAGGCGACAAGGGCCAATGCCCATGTGTATGAGAACGTGGCCCAGCAGATGCAGAAGCACAGACACCAGTGGTCCCACCAGCAGTGCTCAGTCAAGGCCAAGACCCTAAGGGCACAGTGGGTCTGCATCTGGGACCACAACAGACTTTCCGCAAATCCATGCCCTTCCCACAGGAGCTGGACAGCATCCTGGACTTCACAGGACCTGGTGAGGCCTGACACCTGTTTTGCAGCATGGGCAGGGTGCTGGAGCCTGAGTTAGGGGCCACAAGCCAGAACTCTCTGGGGGAAGGCACCTCGGGGTTCTTGTACCAGGTCCTGGCACAGTCCCTGCCCTTGGCCTTACCTAGCAGCTTGGACAGCCCAGACCACCGCCTGCCCCAGCTATTCCAGCAGTGGCCCACTGACAGTGACAACAGGCTGAGGATGGCCCCTGTATGTGCCAGCTCCAGCTTGTTGCCAAGGGGAGCCACTGTCTGGGCAGCCACATGCTGTGTTACACAGCCCTCTGGGACACGGTCAGACAGACCTCCTTGCCGCAACCAAGGAAAGCATTTGACCACTGGGACTGGTTGCCACACCTGCCCGGTAAGCCTCACACAGGGAGGTAGGCTGATGGGGATGGGGCGCTGCAACTACTCATGGCTGTGCCAGCTCACCTGCTCACCTCAGGGCTGCATGCCTAGAGCCAGGGACCCAGCGTGAGAGGGTGGGGGGCCTTTCCCTCCCTGCCTTGCCTGGCCAAACTCCCTGCCCACTCCAACATCTGATGGAGTTTCCCCCTCCGCCCCCCAACATGCAGGGGGACTGAAGGCAGTTCAGGACTTTACTGAGCACCATGCAGGCTCCCAGCTGGGCAGCCAGGGCCCTGTCACTTGTGGAGAAACTCATTGATGGCAGCGGCAATCTCCTCAGCTACAGGGGTCAGGCACTCATAGCATAGGCAAACATACCTCTCCACGCAGTGGCACATATAGCAGAGAAACTTGGACTTGCCTGGGACACCCTTAAGCTCAGGGCCCCATGCCAGGCTCTTACCTGTGCCAGGGGAACCATCGTGATCAGCAGCAGCAAGGTGTAGTGGGTTGGGCAGCGCTCAAACAGCTCATCATGGCACGCCTTGGTGATTCTGACCAGAGGCAGGCTTGGGGCACAGCCCATGCACAATGGGGGCCCTGGCCCAGGGCACCTCTCCAGAGGAGGGGGCAGGGAGGCATCACCAGGTCTGTGTCGCAGGCAGCTCCTCACCCCTGGAACCTGGGTGCCACAGGCCCAGTAGCATGGGACCAAAATGCCTGGCCTATAGGGAGGAGAAGGAGGGGAGTTGCTCCAGAGCCACCACAGCAGCTGCTGGCAGGGGCCAGCCATGGCCTGGCCTAGGTAGGGTATGTGGAAAGGAAACTGCCTACAGCAAGCAGCAAGTGGCCTGCCTGCTCCCTCTGTGGAAGCAGAGAGGGAAGGCTCACTGGGCAGTCACCTGTGGAAGGGCCCACCTGAGCAACTTACCATGGTCCCTGGGCACTTGTGCACACGTGACTCGAACTGAGGGCAGGTGGCATACAGCCCGTCTGTAGATGTTATCTCTGAAATGTTGCAAACTCACGAGGAGCCCCTCTGTCCTTGCTCTGCAGAAGAGCTGCTGGACATGGGGGAGACCCAACTGCTGCTAGTAGAGATGGGGCCTCAAGAATGCTGCCACTCTCTGCTGGTATGCTTTTCATGAGCTGGCTCAATGAGCACCAGAGCCAGGACCAGACAGCTCTCTTCGAGTGGCTGACCACCATCTCTGAGGCCCAGCTTGAAGAGAGTCAGGCCTGGCATGAGTCCCAGGAGATGGACCGGGTAGACTGCAAGGACCTCAGGGTGTTCCTCACCTTCCTTCAGAGGTAGATAAAGGTCCAGCTTGCCACGGTCCAATATGCAGTGGAGGCAATCAAGGATGACCAGCACATCCTTTAAACAATGCTGGTCCTGGCAATGTCTTTTGTCCTGCCTGGTGCCTAGGCCCAGGCCCTGCCCCTGGGCCCAGGTCATCCTGACAGCTGCCCATGGGCCTGCCTCAGGTCCCCTATTGGGCGTGGGAGGAGGTGCAGTGCCACCTGCAGTAGCCAGGGTCCCCAAGCCCTGCTCCAGATCCTGGCCCCCCAGCAGCTGGCCCCTGTCTCACCCACTTCCCACTGCTCGCCCCACCTCCATGTGACCCCTGAGTGGGAGTTGGCCATCGCAGTGCTGGTTCCTCATGCTGGACCTACTGGCCCCAGCCCCATGAAGGAAGAGGAGAGGGAGCGGCTGGAGTGTGCTGAACAGCAGCCACCCTTGTCCCTGGGCCAGCCCCCAGCCCACCACCCTCCACATGGCATCCAGACCCAATGTGGTGTCTGTGAAGGCTGGTGTACTGGGCATCTCCCTCAACACTCCACATCCTAGGTGCCTCCTCCCCACTGTTCCCCACCTGACAGTTGAAAACACATACTGTACACTAGGCACAGGCTCTTGGGATGGCATCCTGGAGGGCTGTGCCAGCAGGCTGCAGACTGCTCAGGGCCAGACAAGTGTGTGGCCAAAGAACACAGCACGGAGCAGCCTTTTACAGTGTGGGGCTGGTGGCCAGGATGCAGTGGCCAGCTGCAGCTGGAGCCTGGTGCTTCCCTTGCCTGCATCAGTGGGTCAGAGCAAGCCAGGAGCATCCCTGGCCGAAGCTGCTCCACCTGAGCTCAATTTGCTCTTATTACTGGGTGCACTTGGAGACTCTGTGACCAGATTCAGTTGCATTAATTGCATGTATGGAGTCACTTGTGGTTCAGTGGTTGAATCTTTATCTGCCCCACAGGAGACCTGGGTTCAATTCCTGGATGATTATATAAATACAGCCATAGAGGCACCAAATGTCTGGACTCCTGCTAACATTTGGATTCTGTCTCAGTGGCCTAAAGGGAGGGATGAAAGGTCTGGGAACTTCTACTCCTCCAAAAATAACCCTCCTGCCTAGGCATATGCATTGAGGGTCTGGGTGGCCTGTTGTGCATTCACCATGATCTGGAAAGATCAATAGTTGCCAGTGCTCTGGGTAAAGAATCTCCTTCATCATGATCTGGTTGTTATTCACCATTCCTTTCTATTCCTGGATGTCGGACTCCATTAGAACTGAATCTTGTTATCCAAGACCTGATGTTATGGTCCATATGGATTACTGTGTAGTTTGGTTTCAAGTCTGATTTAGCTTTTCTCATGGAATACGTTACCCGATGAATTGACACCTTTGTCTGGACTATTAATGAAACATTGCTTTCCCTGACAACTCTTTTGCTGCAACTTCTCTCATCATTCATGCTTTACAGTCAGGAATTTTAAGTGGGAACAGACAGTTATCAGTGATGATGCTAGAAAGGGGCCTGAAAATCACTTGGATACATTGCATGAAAATTCCTTTCCATAATTTGCTGCATTCAGCTCTTTCAAAAGAGACTAAGAAGTCCTCTGTGCTATAATGTGATATACCCTTATTGTGGGTTTCACTGAGTAGAGTCCCCTCACAAAGACTGCATACAGAAATGAGTAGCTAGGGCGGAGCAGGTAAATGAACGCAGACTACTTGCTGCTCTGCTTGGTCATTCTCTGTAAGGCTCATCATGATAACAACTGTAGCAGGAGTAGATGTCACTCGAGTGAGCCAGTTGTGTTAAGAGTGATTAAAAACAGGCATGTTATCTCAGCAGAGCATTCTTCATGCTCCAAAAGTGGTCAGCTGTACTAAAATTTCTCAACTTGGCTTCTACTAAGCAAGACACTATTTTTCACAAATTACAGAAGTGACAAATTACAAATGACAAATTACAGAAGTGTGTCATTTGCAACTGTAAGAGACTATGTTAAACAAAGAGCTGTATAAAACCTTCGGGAACGTTTTCCTCTTTGTAGATTAGGTTTCCAAAACGTAGTAATCCCAAATTTCTTTACAGCTGAGAGTAAATATATATTTTATTGCAATCAACTGAATAAGGCAAATATCCTGTACTAAAACTGAGTTAACTTACACTGCTAAAGAGAAGATCCTCTATCAGTATATGAATCAATTTCATTTTGAAGTGGATACATAAGACTCTTACCTGATTCTGTCTTCAAAAACAAGAAATAAAATCCATTTGTTTTTCTGGAAGCTTGCCCTTCGAATAAAATGGTGGTGGTAAAAGAGAACCTAATCAATACTATACTCTCTAAATACAGCAAACAGGATTTTTCTTACTCAGTATTTGTCCAATTCAATATTCAGTATCTTCAGAAGCTAAGTAGGACAGAAAAACATTTTGAGATTCCAGCACTAGTTGCTAAATCAGGCCATTCATTGGCTGCTAAGGGCTACAAAATAATGCAGCCCTTTCCCATCCTATCCAGGCTATGAAGGAGCCATAAATAACAAAGTAAATTTTATTTTATTTTTTAGCACAGAATACTAATACAGAACTACTTGACTGACAGAAGTTTGCTGTCATCAGTTGCCATTTGCTTTTTGTAGTGAACAGAAATGGCATCAAATTTAATTATATATCTCTGTAAAAAAGGTTCTTCTTGAATAGGCTTCACTGTGCCAATATACTCAGTAAAATCCAGTTTATTTACAACCTCATCTTTGGTTACAGACAATGCAACAGAAACATACCATAGTGTGACTTAAGAATCAGTATATGCTTCTAGCTACATATTATACCTCTGTTGCTATATCTAAATATGAGTATATAAATAGACAAACATTTAGATACTATAATAACATAAAAAGTTCACACAGGGCATGTATACATCACCCTATGGCAACGTTGTTACTGCATCATGCTTTAGTACTTCCATTTAGTACTTTTGGAAGTACTAAAGTATGGTTCAGTAACCACCCGTATTACACCGTGCACATGGTACACGGTTAGTTTTCGCCACTATTTCACTATAGCGGCACAGTAAAACAGGGGAGCGCGCCACTATGGCTGAGTAGCTGCTGATCACGTGTAGACCTATGTAGCCATAGTGCATCGCTACGATGACATAGGGTAATATGTAGATGTGCCCCCACACACTTTATAAATATTTGAACCAATATACAAACACTATGATAATATATATGTAACATACATAGAACATGTAAAGGAATAGTTTTCCCATCTCTTTATCCCCTTGTACACACACACAATACTGTTTGGCATCAAAGAAGCTGTCTAATTTGGTTACTTGAAACCTGGCATGTGCAAAAATCTTTATATCATGCATAATGTTCTACCTTCTCAAGAAAAGATATATTTGTAATGTGCTTTGAGGAGCTAGCATGCTCTATATTATAAATTATCATCATAGCTCAGGCTGCACTTTTTGCAGCCACAGTATCTTTAACAAAACTTATTTCTTGGACCCCAGAAGAATTATCCTAGTTCTATATACAGATGTAATCTAAGATGCATGCAAAGAAAGACTTTTTATTGCTTTCCATATATCATCTAGTCTGGCCTCCTGCATAAAACAGGCCATAGATCCTTGAGTATCATTATTCCTGTTTTACAAGTGGAAAACTTAGGCACAAAAAAAGGTATGTGCAACAGCAGGTGGTCAAAAGCTGGTCTTCTATGTCACAACATACCACCTTAACCACTTGGCCATTCTTCCTCTCTGAAGCATGTCAGAGGGAGGACACTATCTAAAAATAGAATCATAGGATGTAGGAAAACCTCAAGAGTTCAGGGAGATCTCTGAAAGAGAAAAATGCAGCATGGTGGTAACTGGCTCTGCTATGTGGTGCCTCATAGAGCTCCTGCCACCACCTCCATTGTAGGCTTTGTCTGTGGTGAATTTCTCCCAATGCTTTTCTGTTTTTTTCTGGGACATGTTGGTAATTCCATGAAAATTAAATTTGCGTTTCCTGGCTGAGCATGTAAGTTTCAAATACATCAAAGTTTATTTGTCCAATGCAAATGTAGCTCCTAGCCTTGTAACTAGATAGTCTTTCATTGTCTGATCAATTTCTGTAGGACCCCTGCCTCACTTAGTGTGCAGACTGGAAACAGCATACCAAATGAAGTAGCAGTCCTGCCATTGCCTGTCTCTGTGCCTAGGTCATATTCTGCTTTCAATATTACCATTGAAATAAATGGAGTAATCCCTGAGTAAATGTAGTGTGATTAAGAGTAGAATTTGGCCATCAGCATGCAGGTTATAGTGCACAGTGAGTAAGGAATAGGACCACTTATTGAATGGTAAGTGTACAGAAATATTATATTTAATATATGTCTGAAAACATGACTATTAAAATAAACTTGTATTTAATTTCCATAGAGAAAATAAATGCTTTAATTCTTGCCTCAGAAATTGCACAGTATGCAGCTATCTACGTAGGATGTTTAATTTCTATGAGTTGCTTACAACTAAATGCTTTACTCTGTCTAGTTTGTCATTAGATAAGGCAGGGATCCCTACAGACTTATATGTAATCAAAGGCTGTGTCATACTACATCTGCACAAATGGGTGGATTTAAGGTAGCCTGGCTTGTAAGTACACTGTAGTGCATATTAACATATATATGTATGGGGTATTTTAAAAGAAATAAACACAGTAGGTCTGAAATAGGATTTTATAGAGGAGGAGGGTATTGCTAATCCTATTTTAAAGATTGCTATTCTGATTTTAAAGATTGGGAAACTGAGGCATAGAAAGAGGAAATGGTTTGCCCAAGAGAACAACGAAGAAGAAAACTAAGATCAAAAAGTCCCAGTCCAGTGTTGTCTTCTCTAAATGATATCCCAAGGGAAACAATATGCTAACACGGAGTGGCTATGTAATACAAAAAGCCAACATGAAGTTAGGCTTGCATGCCAAAAAGTTTTAAATTTCTTGTGTATTTTATTTGGAGAGGCCCTAGGTTGTCACTGCTTTATGTAGAAGACCATGCACTGAGTCTTAAATTTGGAGTCCACTGCCCAGCCACAGTAGTTTCCCCAGACTTTCCCTATGGCAACTATTCCAGGTCATGAGTACTAGGAAGCATAAATACAATCCTCTGGTTTGTTCCTATCAGTTCCTGATGTTCCCTGACACACACACATTCCCAGAATGTTCTTACATCAGATCCCTTGTATGGTTACAGAAAAAGAGACTGGATTTGCCCCTGAATTCACAAAGTTTTCCATGTTACATGGCACATTGAAGTTGGCATAAATGTTTAAGCATCATCAGTCTCCTTAGCATTAAATTATGCACTGAATTGGATCAGGGTTTCACATAAGCCTCTCTTCTATGCAGTGTGAAGCAGAGCCCGTGGCATTTCTGGCACTGATACTAACTTAAACATCTGGGCAGTGCTACCTCCTTTAAGTGAAGATGGAAGCAATTGTTATCTGGAAGGAGCTATCATCATTCAAAGCCCACTTTGCAGGGACAAAGAGCAATTTTCAGAGGTGTTTGTCTTTGCTCAGGTAAAACTCATTCCTTCTAGAATACCACTTCTCAGTGAGATCTATTTCCTGCCAACTTCCATATGCCTCTTTGCTACCAAGTCTCTGAAATGTTTGGTGCAAAAGTGAAGCATTTGAAGAGTCAGGAACAACTGCAGACAGAGCAGAATGGTAACAGTAAGAGCATCAACCTCCACTGCATTAATTGCTATTTCTGTGGCTTCAGCTGTCATACAGAGTCCTCCACCTGATAGACAGCCTCCCTCCCCATTAATTATGTCATGGACACCATATTATTGTCTGCTGCCATCTGCTAGCTGATCCTCACTTGCTCTTGCATGGACCCAAAGTCCTCCTACCCTTCTCCTTTCTGAAATCCCATTTCAGATCTACAGACACAATTGTCTGCACTAGGATAGGTACTAAGTCTAGGCACCAACATTGAGCTGACTTGCAGCAGAGCAAGAAACATTTGCAATAGAGGACCAAACGCTGCTGTTACAGGCAAATGCAGCCAGTGTTTGCCCAGCTAGATTGGGGAAATCTGGACTCATGACTGCAGAGTGGTCTAGCTGTGGTTTCAACCTAGAGTAAGCAAAACCAGTCCAGTCTCTCTTCTCAGCAGTGCAGCAAATGTACATGGGGACATGGGGGTTGTACATTATAACCAAACAGTGAAGAAATCAGCAGCATAGGCAAGCACTGTTAGGTCATCCTGGTAGAAGGCCCAACTGACACTAGTGTCTTATGTGCAATACAGTAATCACACCAGTGCTTTTACATTAGGGGGAGTTTTCCTTATTCTGGAAAAGCCCTGAAACCAGTGTCCCAAATACTGCTAGATCCCAGGAAGGTGCCTCCTTTATACACAGTTATCTTATCAATAAAGCAGTAGCCTTTGCTTTAAGTAACACTGGATGCATCTACACGTGTAGTTATGCATGCCTAAACTTAATGTGCCTTTGTTTAAGGTGCATTAAGGCGATTTAGGCATGCTTCTATATGTAGACATGCTAATGTGCATTAACGCACATTAAATTTAGGCTGGCGTAGCTAAGTCGCATTAGCACACATGCAGCCACACTAATGTGCATCAGTGCAGTGCATTAATGAGCATTAAGTGTTTACACGTGGGCTAATGCGACTTAACTATGCCAGCTTAAATTTGGTACTTGCTTTAAGCAGGTAACAAATTTAGGTGGGATTAGACTAAAATTGCCATTTTAAAGGCATATTGAGGGTGTGCACATGTGGGCACATGCCCTTAATGCACTTTAAAAATGGCAATGTTAGGCTAATCCTGTTTGCAGGGGCCACATGTAGACAAGCCCACTGGGTTTAAGAGTTCACAGCTTAGTGGGTTACCTCACAAAGAATGATGCCCCAGATACAAAGGGGTTCTTGAAACAGAACTGTTTTAACAGACCTGATCTTTAAACAAAAGAATTGGAGATATTTCCCCTGGGATCTCTAAACCAATAATGATAGGTACAAGGGCTGATAATGAATAGGGAACAGATTACTCTAGGTCAGGGGTGTCAAACTCATCTTGTGCCCTGAGCCAGATCTGACTTGTGGAGCTCTTTGCAGGCTGGAACTGGCTCAGGGCATGAGAAAGCTGCCACGGAACATGCTGTGGTAGCAGCTCCAGATCAAAACATGTAGAGCTGCAGCTGCCACTACTGCATGCCCCATGCTGTAGTAGCAGCTCCAGTTCTAACTCCAGCACAGGGTACATGGCAGGGGCTAGTGACCAGGAGGTAGGACCTCAGCAGTGGCAACCAGCAAAGCAGCCAGAGCATGACCTCACTCAGCCTCCTGCCATAGATCACCATTTTATGGCAGACCACTCCTCCTGGCCACATTGGTAGTCCAGCTGGCTGGATAGATTGGTTCAGCGGGCCAGATCCCACCTGTGAGCCATATGCTTGACACCCCTGCTCTAGATATGCCTGGTTCATTGCTCTCCCTCTAAAGCATCCATTCCTGCCACTGTCAGAGACAGGATACTAGGACAGATTAACTATTGGTCTGACACAGTATGGCACTTCTTATGTTCTTAGAAGTGGACTGTATTGCACCATTCTATAGCTCCTTCAGAAAGCTCTTCAGATATCACTTACTACTGGAAAGTAGCCACCTCTAAAGGAAAATGCAGCTGGCAAGGCCTGACCTGTATTTTTCAGTCAAAATACTGCAGTGGCACAGTCACAGAAAGAGAGCATGGGTTTCCTCTCTGCAGTCATAGAAGCACCCTTCTGTAGAGCAGTATTTATCTGGGGCTGTGTATGGCTGTTTGCACAGTGATTCTAGATGTGAGTCAGCCTTTTCCTTCCTCATTCATTCCCCCATCATTCTTATGTTTTCCTGTCCTTGGACTTCAAAGCAGGGACCACCATTCTTAGTTTTCCAAGTTCTTGTACTTCAAAACAGGGACCATATTTTTTCTGTTTATGTACATCAGATATATAGATATCTCAATCCTGATTGGAGCCTTGAGTGCTGTCTCACAAAAATGGTTAAAAAGAATAATAACTGTATAACGAAGAATGAGAGACCTGAACTCTGCCAATGTTCCAGAGAGATAGCTAGGTCTAGGAAGCAAATTCTGGGAGCCAGTTATTTTACTACATAAGGAATAGTCCAGATACTACAGGTAAGAAGCAATGTGCATGCACATGCACACATGTAAAATAATACTTTGCGCACACACTGAATTCTACAAGATACACTGCTCTGTGTGTGGGGCTGTGTAGCACGTTATTACTGTTGCTGTTTATATAAGGTGTCTGTAGTAATGTACGTTTTTAATGATACCACATGATAAAGCCATTGTAGAATTAGTTACTAATTATTTTGCAGGAGCAACAAAGGTACAAATCCTGGTAGAATTGAACTCAATGGCAAAACTCCCAAGGACTGCAAAGGGGTTTCAACCAGTCTTTGTTTAACACACCCAATCTGTCTCCAGATATGATATGGAAATAAGCTCCTTATGAAATAGCAGTCTTCTCATTAGTGTCTGAAATGTCTAATCTGTAACTACTACCATGCACTGCCTCATAGTCACACCTGTGAGGCTGTAGAATTAATAGTAATGGTTATTTCTTTTCAAGTTGTACAGTGTGTCAGTGACTCTCCCAGCCTCTGTGTTAAGATGTAAGAAGCTGATAAAACCCAGAATGGAACCCAGTGCATGGACCCCCTACAGAAGGAGCCATTGTTCCACAGGGAGATAAGATAACCCCACCTCCTTGGGTGGGCCCCAAGAGTGACCAATAACAGTGGACAGCAGCCAAGCTTTGCTCTCTCTTTCCCCTTTATATTTGCAGCTGCAAAGTCAATCGGTTCACAATTGTTCTGAACTTTCATCATAGGAAGACTTTGATCTCAAAACTCCAAAACTCTCACAATGACTCTGACTCAAGCTGAGAAGGCTGCTGTGGTTGCTATTTGGGGAAAAGTGGCTTCTCAAGCTGATGCCATTGGGGCAGAATCACTGGAGAGGTAAGCAGTACTGCATTTTTGCTTAGTTGCTTTTGGGCCTAACTGTGACCTCTGGTATAACTAGATCATTAGAGTTACTTTAGGGCAAAATGCATGTGAAATCAAGATAAAACTTTGCTTTGTTATACTCTGTAGACCAAGTTTACCACTTGTGTATATGAGCCCAGCAACACGGACAATTCCAGAACTGGATTTATTGTGGTAAATGTGGGCCTGTTGCGCAGAGTCCTACCAGAATAAGAGCTAAGGTGGGCTGGCTGTTGGATAACATGCTGAGGGCATATTTTAAAGTGTATCCTTCAGACATCAATGATTATGTTCCTGGGCTTTCTTGCAGAATAAGCAACATAAAAATTACAAATAGAATGTAGTAGAGTTCTATAGAAATTGTTCTAAAAACCCTTACACTGTAACAGAAAATGATACTTCCCATCAAAATCTATTACATTTTCAAAACCCTATGGTAAGAATATAGTTTCCTATTCAGCTCTATTGGACTTTCCCAGGATAACAGCTGAGAGGAGTCCATAATGTCTAATACAGGCAAGGAACTCCACACAGTGATTAATACCCAGCTCATGCCATGTCCTAAGGTTATCATAATTATAAGCAGAGCATGTAAAGAAGTGGCAAGAATATAGAATTTGTTAGGTGTGTAATGTGCAGCTTTAGTTGGCAAGTGCTGGACCTTGCTGGAAGAGTGACAATATACTGGAAAATCAATCAGGTAGCTGGAATCATGTCTCAGTGTTCTGTTTGATGTGTAACATACATAGGAGAAAATGTTATCTTCCTATAAGAATGTGTATCACCTCAAACCAAGTGTGACTATTAGGTGACTGAAAGATCTATTTAAATATAACTAGATAGCCTTTTGCTGCCACAATTGGGAAACTATACATGAATATGTTAGGTACACTACTTTCCTCCACACCTCCAATTTCAAATGAACCATGTTGAAATTTGGGAACAACCTCTTCTATGATTGGAGAGATTTGTGTTCTTTTCAGTAGAAATACACCCAAAGTTACTTAACTTAGTTGGCACAAAAGGAGGGAAAGAACCTGGCAGCTGATTCGAGTTGTCTTGAATTCTCCAGGAGATATTTTTTGAACGTTTGTGTTATTTATAAGCTAATTTTAAATGTTCTGATGATCCTTTATGGATTTATAGTACCATGTATAGCAATTAAAGCAAGGATTCGGGATCATGAAATATTTCTGTATAAATTAATTCTAAAGGTTCATACTCTACTAGTTAGCCTCAGGAACTGCAACTTGTTTCCACTGGAGAAAACAAAATACCAAAGGTGCAGGCAATTTTGTGGGGGAGTTAGGATATTTAGTCCAAAAAAGAAAGTAAATGTAAAATACCAGTCCATTTCAAGATTTAAATGTAAACTAGGTTACTTAAACTCACTTGAAAAGGAGGAACCAAATTCCACACTTGTATAACTCTAGTGACTTTTTTGGTACACCACGAATAATTTGGCCTGATGTCACTGTTTGCTTAGGACAAAGAAATCATGCTATATGTTACTCAAATATAATTGCACATGTGGACTAGTAAACGTCCTGTAACATTTGTACTAGAGCAGCAGGCACAAGTGTTTGTCCTTTACAGGAGCTGGGGCTACAGCCCTATTTCTCAAGGCTGTTTCAGATGTTCAGTGCAGTTTCCATTCCTGAAGCCATTTCTGATTTTCTCTTCCAGGCTTTTTTCAAGCTTCCCCCAAACCAAAACCTATTTTCCTCACTTTGACCTTAGCCATGGTTCTGTGCAGCTTCGTGGCCATGGCTCCAAGGTCTTGGGTGCCATTGGGGAGGCTGTCAAGAACATTGATGACATTGAAGGTGCCTTGGCCAAGCTTAGTGAGCTGCATGCCTACATCCTCAGAGTTGACCCTGTAAACTTCAAGGTGAGTGAATGTCCAGAGATAGAGGAGAGAGGGTCTGTGGATCTCTGGCTTAGACAATGCAAGCCACTTAAGTGGGTGGACTTCTCCATACAGCACAATAGAGCTAGGCCTTGCAAATCAGAGATGAAGGTACTGTATTTTCATTCTGAGCCTTGGGAGTGAGGCTGCAACTTCACTCTCACCAGTGAGGCTATGTAGTCCTTAAGTTGCTTACTTCTGTACTTGCTAAATCTCCTGCCTTTAGTGGGGTTGCCTGTTTCTGATGTGCTTTCATAGGTTGAGCACTGGGTTAGAAGTCAGAAGCTCTGGGTTCCAAGCGCAGTGATGCTACTGGAATACTTTGCAAACTTGGGGAAGTCGTATCATCCTGTCTGTGCCTCCTCCAATTTTTAAACCAAGATTAATTGTTTTCCTGCTCTAGTTCAGAGAGGAATTAATTCAGGGAAGTCCTATGTTCTGAGCTATACATGAGGTCAGACTAGATGCTTGCAGTTGCCTTTTGGCTTTGTAATCTATGACTCTTCATCATATGAATATAGGAGAATACTACTGACTCTCCATGGCTCGGTGACCTAAGATTCCCAGGGGATTCATGCTTACTTTGTATTTCCCTTTTGTGGAGTGGGTGGGGTCTTTTGCACAAAGACAGTATTAAGCAATGATTTTTCTTCCATGCACAAGGAATTAAAGGCACATTTCTCAGCAAGTAGGTCATGTCAGCCCCAGGTAGCATGACAGATGGGAACATCTGTTTCTCTAAAGGCAGAGTCCTGTTCTGTCATCTCCCTGCTCAGAGGACTGTGATTTCAGGCAGTTCCATTGAATTTGTTTCTATCCTCTTCTCTTGCAGCTGCTTTCCCACTGCATCCTGTGCTCTGTGGCTGCTCACTACCCCAATGACTTTACCCCTGAAGTTCATGCTGCATGGGACAAGTTTCTGTCCAAGGTTTCCTCTGTTCTGACTGAGAAATACAGATAAACTACTTCTTCAGAGTGAGAGATGTGCTCCTGCAGCGGGCCATGGCAGCAGAACTTGGGAATACACTACCTTTGCCTTGTGTGCTTTGTGAATTCATAGACCTGGGTCCTGTCCTTAAAAAAATCAATAAATACTCCAAATGTATGCCATTGTCTGTGTGCTTGAATTGTTTGTCACTAGCTCCATTCACACAATATTACTCATGTTGAAAAGTGTTCTTACATTTTATGTTATAGGTTTCAGGGGCTGGGGTTTGTATACAGTGTCTGTATACAAATACTTCTCTTTATCCTTCTCTTTATCCATCATACAAGATCAAGGGCATATTGAACTGAAAAGACAGGCAGCACATTTATAAACCAATTCAAGGGAACACATGTTTGCACAACAAAACTATAAAACTCATTGCTATAAGATCATGTGGAAAAAATACCTCATGGAGGTTGAACTAGATCAGTTTTGATGTCCTTTCCAACTCTGTGATTCTCACTGAAGCCAGTAGGTCAGTGGGATCTGCATATATGATGACAAGTCATTTACCTTATGGTGTCAAATCTAGAGCTAAATTAAATAGCAAATATTTTTGAGGCATAAAACTCTCCTGGTAGGGAACAAGTCAAGCTCTGATGAGAGGGGCAAAGAAAAACTCCCAGATGGGCAGGCTACTCCAGAATTAATACTAGGTAGGGATCCCTGTGCCCTTTCCTGAAGCAACTGGCACTGGCCACTCCTGGAAGCAGGTACTAGGCTACCTTGGCTCAGTCAGACTGGCAAATTCTCAGAGCTCTGCAGATGCATTACCTGCACAGATAAAGTCACTGGATTGTAAGTGCAGCAGGCATTCAGAATAAAAGTAGAGAGTTATTTTTTAGCAGGACTTCAAATCCTACTTCTGCAGAAAAGCCAGGGATATAAAGGAGAAAGGTTTTTGTCTCTAATGCAATCCTTTCCCCATTTTTTCCAACCCAGTAGGCAACAAACTGACTTCCTTAACACAGGCAAGGAATGAGACATTCCAGGACATGACTGTTGTTAATTTTGATATCCTGGGAAAGATGCTGAGTCACATGGCATCAGATGCATACTGGAGTGCCTTTTGACAGCCCCTACTGCTAATATGCAGTTCACAGAAGCCCAGGTCAGGCTGCAGACCTGGTTTCCGGAAATGAAGACTTAGAGTAGGGTAGGGACATTTGTAACATTTGAAGCACTTCAAAGTGCAGCTGCAGCCAAGCGTGCAACAGGGGGCTGCTGCATCCTGCCAGCTGTGCCAGCTGCATTTTTCTTTAGAGGTGGCTACCTTCTAGTGGTAGGTCATATGTGAAGAGCTTTCTGAAGGAGCTATAGAGAGGTTGCAATACAGAGGCTGCAATACAGTCCTGCTCACTAGGGCTGTGCAAAACAGCACCATTTTATTTTGATGTCCTTTTCATTGTTTCAAAGGGGCAGTGTTTCATTTCATCATTTTGTTTCATTTCAAAGCACTGTTCCATTTTGTTTCACCGAAACTGCCTTGCTGTTTCGACGTGTTTCTCCCATAGGCTATAATGGGGAATCATGAAAATGCCTAAAACGTTGTCATTTCTTGACTGATTTGAATGAAAATTGCATGAATGGTAGCCCCTTCTGAGGGTATGATGCCTGCTAAGTTTCAAGAAGATAGGTGAAGAGATTTCTGGGAAACTGCACCTCAAACAGTTCAAAGCAGAACTAGTGACACTTGCAGACAGCTTCCTGTCATCCAGTGCACAGATCCTGGGGACCGCACTCCCAGGAGGGCTGCAAGGCTGTGTGGGACTCCTCCTAGGTGTGTGGCTCCTCTGATCTGTGCACCAGATGAGAGGAGGCTGCCACTGCTGCGTAGGACCGGCGCTGGGTGCTGCTGCTGGCGCTAGGTAGCAGCAACAGCCTCCTGTCATCTGGCATGCAGATCCGGGGACCTGCACCCCCAGGAGGGCTGCGGGGCTGTGCCTGACTCCTCCCAGGGGTGCAGGACCCCAGATCTGTGCACCGGATGACAGGAGGCTGCCACTGTTGCTGGGACCCATGCCTAGGTCTGGGAAGACTGCTGCTGCTGCTGGTCCCAGGCAGCAGCAGCAGCCTTCTGTCTGCATGCAGATCTGGAGGCTTGCAGCTCAGGGAGGAGTCTGGCAGTGCTGGCAATCAGGGAGATGGGAAGTCCCATGTTCATCTGCACTTCTTCTGTTTCCAGAGGAGATGGAGGGATGCTCCATGAGAACAGAGATGGAGGGCACAGGAGGGTGGTTACAGACAGTCAGCTCTACTCAGTCTCAGGCACTGTTGCTTACTCTGGCTCTGCTCTGCACTCTGCCTCACCCCAACTTCCTGAGGGACACTGCAACCTACAGTTCCACTCCTGACTCCAATCCTCCTGCCCATGCTGGGGTAGTGGAGCTTATTGAATGTGTGCTCTGACCTCTCAGAGCCACTTTCTCGGACTGCCCTCTGGCCAGAACTAGGAGAGGTGCATGGCGCTGAGGGGCATGGGGCCTCCAGTTTCTTTAATTCTGACAGGGGAGCACACAGCTGAGGACCAGGTACAGGTCCCCTCCAGGCTCAAAGTCCAAAGGAAGGCTTGGCCATAGCTGGAGCCCTCTGATATGGAGGACACCTCCCCCTCAAGACCACCACACAGGGGGAGGGAGTAGCCTAGCTGGCAGGGGCCTCCCTGGCTGCACCTGACACCCCACCCCCAGGAAAGATCAAACAAGTGATTCTTGTGGAGGAGCTTTTGGGGCTGCTGGACAGCCCTGAGCAGGAGCCCATGGAGGAGGCCCCTCACACCACTGGCCAGGGTCCATCCTGTGAGACCACAGGCCCCAAGGCTAAGGCTGACCCAATGCAAGGTCCATCAGTGGAGCCCTTTCCCTCCAATGATCTAGGGGAGATGAGGGTCCTGGGGCTCACTCCAGTGAGTTCTGAGGCAGAAAGTCCCCTCTTCCAAGACCCCGAGACAAGCACTGATGCCACCCTGGTGCCTGACGGGTCTTCTCCTCCTGACTCCCAGTCAAAGCCCGCTACTAGCCCGCCCAGTGGTCCCACCCCACAGGTGGTTGGGGTGGCATTCCCCGGACCAACAGTCGATCTTGCCAGGGACACCATGCAGCCCTCACAGGGTTCCAGCTATGGCCTGCCATCTTGTGAGGGAACCCTGCCCCTACCCTTACCCCTGCCCCCATCTCAAGGGGATGCAGAGCTCTCCCAATCCCAGCCAGAGTCCAAGGTCTTAGCGGACTGGGGGGTTCAGACGGTACCTAAGGAGCCAACTGAACCCCAGGACCAGGAGGAAGATGCCCAAGAACCGGCAGGCTCTGTGGAGCCTGCAGACTTCTCAGTCCCGGTGGTCTTCAGGGATGAGCTACTTGTATCTCTTGACCGTGACTACACCTGTCAGTCCACCAGCAAAGTACAGCTCACCTTGGACTGCTGGAGAGATTTTGACAGCATCCTCACCACTGCAAGGGCACTGACAGGGGAAGGCAAGGGGTCCAAAAGCTGCAATGCCCAGATCTATAGGCAGGCCCACAGTTTCATAGATGCCCTCTATACTTATGGGAGGGCACTGTGTGAGCCGATGGGCCTCACACTGGGCATTGAGATGCATGAGTCCCCTGCTAAACCATCCACTCCACCCCATCAGCCATGAGGTCATTTAAGATTGCAACCCTCAATGTCCACAGCTTTAGGAAGGGTCTCTGGAGATGCCAGGTGCTCTCCTTCCTTCAGGACAGAGGGTACCCCGTGGTATTCTTGCAGGAGGCCCTGACAACTGCAGCCAACAAGCCTAATTGGCAGCTGGAGTGGGGAGGCAGGGTCTTTTTTAGTCACCTCTCGGCCACCTCTTGCAGGATGGCCACCCTGTTCTCCCCAGGCCTGCAGCTGGAGGTTCTCCAGGATGTTGACGTGGTGCCGGGCCACCTGCTGCATCTTTGGGTCCAAGTTCAGGGGCTGGTCCGGAACCTTCTGAATGTGTACACCCCTTGCGAGGGACCTGGAGTTGGCGGATTTTTTCTGCCAGGTGGCCACTTACATTAGTACTGTGGCAGGACGCGACCTAGGGGTGCCGTGAACTCCTCTAGTGCCCCCTACCTACCGTGCCAAATCGGGTTCAATGCACCCTCGCTATCTCACCCGTCACGTCTTTGATGGTAATATTGTTAAAGGGAGGCTGCCTTTCTACTCTCTTTGGCACAGTGCCTTGAGATGTCCCAGTCTGTGCCCTGCCTTCAGTGACACGGTACACCCAAAGCTCTGGGGCCTGTCTCCCGTGCTCTCGCCCGCCCTGGGACCTTGCCTTGCGATCCCCACCCACACTGGGGCCTTGCCTCGCGATCCCCTTCCTGCACTGGGGCCTTTCCTCACAATCCCCACAATCGAGGCTCAGGTAGCCATAGCCGTGCCTGGCCCCCGGACTCCCTTCTTGGGTCTTGCACCCCCTGGGCTCCTTACAGTTGAGGCTCATGTGGCCGTAGCCATGCCTGGCCTCCAGACCCCCTTTCCGGGTCTTGCGCCCTACTGGGGCTTCTCGCCTGCGGCCGCACTGGGGCTTTCCCCGCAATACTGCCCACACTGGGGCCGGGGTTGATATACCCCAAAACGCAGCGCCGGAACCCCCACGCTACTGGGAAGCTCCTGTGAGGCCTCCTCCAACCCCTACAGCCTCACCCGGTCCTCCGGTCTTACACAACTACAAAACAGAAAACTCACAGTCCTGTGTTATAACTTAAATTCCAAGCCCACTGCCTAACCTTCATTCATATCGCTATCAGGGTTTCCTCCACCCAGTATCATCAAGCTGACACTGCTCAGGCCATCAGGCTTTTCTGCTCTGCCTCCTCCTAGCAGAGCTCCCTCTTCCTTGGCTTCCAGAAGGGAACTGACTCTGGCCTCAGCCTGGCTTGTTTATATAGGCCAGGCCCTGCCCCATTCTGGTCAGCTGACCAACCTGTGGTTGCCCCGGCAACTGGCACCTGTAACTCTTTCTAGGAGCAGGGCACTTCAATGCCCTGCGACAGCACCCTCAACCCTCTTGAGTGCCTGGTCCTTGGTGGGAACTTTAACGTTAACCTAGACGCGTGAGACTGGTTGAGCAGGGAGCAGAACCAAGCCACAGGACCAGTCGGACAGTGGGCCACCACTGGCAGACTAGTCCCTGGTGGATGTCTGGCATGCCCGTCACCCTACCGGTCCCCCTGCCTCCACCTATGTGAGGGTGGGGGAGGAGTAGGCATGACACTCCCAGTTGGACCGGCTTTATATCTCTGCGTTGTACTTTGCCCAGGCCCACTCCTCTGGCATCTGGCTGACTCCTTTCAGCAATCACCACCTTGTCTGGACCCTGGCCATGGGCATCTAGGGTCGGCCTACTGGCATTTCAATGCCAGTCTGCTGGAGGATGTGTGCTTCAGGGAGGCTTTCCAGGAGTTCTGGCTGGCCTGGTGGGAGCAACAGGCAGCTTTCCCCTCAGCTCGGAGATGGTGGGATATGGGGAATGTGCGCATCTGGCTTTTTTGCCACAGCTATACTCGGGGGCATACCCAGCCAATGGAGGCAGTTCGGGAGCAGCTCGAGCAAGAAGTGCTGCAGCTGGGTAGGTGCCTGGCTACTGACCCAGCCAACCCATCCCACTGCAGAGAGAGTCAGGAGAGGCGGGAAGAGCTTCATGCTCTGGACGACAATCGTGCCCATGGTGCATTTGTCCGCTCATGCATCCAGCTCCTTCAGGATATGGACTGCAGTTCCCACTTCTTCTATGCCCTGGAGAGGAGACAGGGAGCCAAGAAGACATCACCTGCCTTCTGGCGGATGATGGCAACTCCCTCATGGATCCAGGAGAGATGTGCCAGCGCGCACGAGCCTTCTACAAAGAGCTCTTCTCCCTGCATCTGACGAACACCAAAGCCAGTCAGGCCCTGTGGGAGGGACTTCCACAGGTCAGTGCGGGTGACAGGGACTTGGATGTACTCAACCTGGACTTTGCCGTGGTCTGGGTTGAATCTGAGGCAAGTGGGGAACTCCCCATGTCATGCCAGAGGGCCATGTTGACCCCCCTGCCAAAGAAGGGGGAACCCCATGACATGAGGAACTGATGTCCTGTGTCCCTCCTCTGCATGGACTACAAGGTGGCAGCAAAGGCCATCTCACTGCGCCTGTGGCCCATGCTGATGGATATGATCCATCCCAACCAGACATACATGGTGCCCAGATGTCCCATCTTCAACAACCTGTACCTGATTCAAGACCTCCTGGAACTAGCATGCCAGGAAGACCTGTCTTTCACTCTCCTATCCCTGAACTAGGAGAAGGCATTTGACAGGGTGGATCATGGGTACCTCACAAGCATGCTGCAGGCCTTTGGTTTAGGTCCCGCTTTGTGCAGGCTCTCCAGGTGCTGTACAGCTCTGCAGAGTGTTTGGTCAAACTCAGCTGGACCCTGGTGGAGCCCATCCCATTTAGGAGAGGGTTGCATCAGGGCTGCCCACTGTCAGACCAGCTGTACGCCTTGGTCCTAGAACCCTTCCTTGTTCTCCTGCAGAGGCTGTGCGGCTGGTCCTGTCAGCATATGCTGATGACATACTCCTTGTGATCCAGGACTCAGGTGACCTGGTGCAGGTGGAGGCCTGCTAGGCCTTGTACTCGGTTGCCTCCTCTGCCCAGGTTAACTGGGCCAAGAGCTCTGGCCTGGTAGTGGGCGACAGGTGGCAGATGGTCTCACTCCCACCCACGCTCCACAGGATCTGCTGGAATGCAGGCTTGCTGCTCTATTTGGGAGTCTACCTGTTCCTCACAGACCCCTCTCCACCAGACCCCGCCTGCACCAGCTGGAGGTAAGGGTGGTAGAGCTGTTCTGGGTGTGTGCAAGGCTCCTGAGGTATTTCTTCATGAGTGGGAGAGTGCTGGTGCTGAACCAGCTGGTCCTGTCCATGCTCTGGCACCGCTTACACACCCTGCCTGTCCCCCTGAGGTCCTGGCAGGGCTCCAGAGATGGGCACTGGAGTTTTTCTGGCCAGGACGGCGCTGGGTTGCTGTGGAGGGCCTGAGACTCCCTTTGTGGGAAGGCGGCCAGGGCCTAGTTCGTCTCTCCAGCCAGGTCCTGATGTTTCACCTTCAGGCCCTGCAGTGACTGCTATACAGTGTCAGTAGCCACGCGGCATGGTACAACCTGTGGAGCACCTTCCTCTGCCACTTCCAGGTGCTCCGATATGACTGGCAGGTCCTCGGCCTGTGGGGCTTCTCCCTGCAGGATCTGCAAGGGCTGCTGGATTTCTACCAGGACCTCCTATAGGCCTGGAGGCAGGTATCTGCTCCAGGTCCCCTGCAACACTTGTTCAGGGCACTGACTTGCTTATTGAGCCCCACCTCTGGAACCCTCATCTGGAGGTGCTGACAGTAGAGGCACTCCGGTTGTGACAGAGGTTGATCCTGGCTTGTGTCATCCATGTTGCAGACCTCCTGAACTATGAATTATGAACAATGTGCCGTCTGGTCCAGGAGGTGAAATCTGCCTTACTTCCTGATGCCCTTGTCCTTGTCGACCAGGTCCTGCATGATTGCGGTCCCCTTCCCCCGCCGTGTCCTCCAGCCCACTGGACTTTGTCGTAGGTCCGGCGCCTCCTGCAGCCT
>NW_017728923.1:8325500-8327422 GCF_001723895.1 Crocodylus porosus | reverse complement strand
GCTGGGGCACCCCAGTGGTTGAGCTTGTACTCCACCTTCATCCCATGAGCCACTAGGGACCTCAGCTGGCAGCTCCTCCATGGAGGTGTTGCCACAAGCATGTGGTGAGCTTCATGGACACCCCAGTCTCCTGCTCCTTCTGTGGGCAGAGGGAGACCCAGGCATACTTGACCTTTGAGTGTACCAGTATGCAGCCCTTCCACCACTTCCCATGTTTTTGCTTTTGGTCACCTCATCCATGGCCCCACCAAGTCTTGAGACCTCCTGCTCATTTCCAGACAGAGCACCAGTGGGCGGTGTCCACTGGCTCCTTGGATGCCTTTGAGGACTGGTGGGTGCAGCCCAGGGGGCTCTGCTTGGTGTCCCCCTCAGGCACAATTCTTTTCATGTTTTGACCCTTTGACCCACATGACACTCCCACCCTGATTTTGCCTTAGTTGTCCCAAGCATTTTGTTGTGTTATTTATTCAATGGCTCCACACCGTAGGGGCCCCTAGTTAGTTGGGTGGGCCTTAAGGCCCATGGCATTTAGGTAACCCAAATAGGCAGGAGCTTCTGGGGGAGGAGTACCTGGGAGGAGGTTGGCCACACCCCTTCCTGTCCCAGGCTGCTGCTGTTGCTTTGGTGCTGCAAGCTTGGTCTCAGGAGCTTCTGGGATGAAGATGGTCAGGCCCCTTCCTGCCTCTGGCTACTGCTTGCTGCTGGCTTGTTCCCAGAGCTTTTGGGAGTAAGTTGGATGCATCCCTTCCTGCCTTGGGCTGCTGCTGTTCCTGTTGCTGCTTCCCCAGGGGGAGGTTTCTACTGCATGCTGCATGCTGCTGCCCCCTGCCTCGGCAGGGGGCCCACCGCACTGCACTGCACCCTAGCACCGCATCTCAGGTCCTGCACTCCTGTTCCGACCTGCTGCCCAGCCCGCTGCCAAGCTGCAGTTGGGAGACAGCTTGGGGAGGAAGCCTACACTTCCTGTGGGCCCCTCCCCCACCATCACTGCCAGAGCCCAAAGGTTACTTGCCTGCCCCACCTACCTTGGCAGGCCACCTCCCACCTTCACCTCAGCTTTCACCTGAAGCACACCCTGAGTGGCTGAACTGGATGGCTACTACCACTGCTGCTGCTGTTGCTGCTACTGCTGCTGGCTGTTCTGCTGCTACCCGCTCTCAGGAGAGATGGAAATTTCCTGCTGCACAACCTTGTACCACTCAACACCACACTTGCACTGGATTATTCCCTAATTGACTGATTGCTCCTGCCTCCCCCACAGCTGCCTCACTGCACTGAAACCTGGTTTGTTTTCCTGCCTATTGTTCTGCTGCTGTGTACCTGGGTGGAGGCCTGAGGGCCTCCTGGACAAGGCCCCTCCACCACTCCAGCCATCTTTTATATCTGCCTCAGTAGCCAGTGGTGAGGTGTAGGGAATACATAGAGGTGCACATGCACCCTCTGACTAGCCGTGCTTGCTGCCAGTGCCCCCCCTTGCAAGCACCAGCTGAGGAGCGGCACTCCTGGAAGTGGCTGCAGCCACTTCTGGAAGCAGCTGCAGAGATTGATCAGCCACCTCGTGATTGGCCGCAACCCCCCACCCCGGTCAGTGAAATCCTGCTGCAGGGGGAGACCCCGCCTCTGTCAGTGAGATTGGCTGTGGGTGACCCCCCCAACACTGACTGGTTACTGGGAGGGCAAAAGCTCCCCTGAATAAGGTGGCACCAGTCGCCCATTTCAGCAGACTTCCCCGTGTGTTTTTGCCCTTGTGTGGTAAGTCCTGTGGTCCCCCCCCCGCCCCGGTCTTTTTTTGTGTGGCTGAGTAAACCAGCTCAAGTCTCCCAGCCCTTGTTTGTGTGTTCTCCCTCCCCCACATTCCCCAAGCATAGCCCTCCTGGTTTTCTTCAATAGATTCATAGTTTCTAGGGTCGGAAGGGACCTGA
>NW_017728923.1:7712910-7717078 GCF_001723895.1 Crocodylus porosus | reverse complement strand
AGTGGAGAGAAGTACAAAGCGTTCATTTTGATTAACAGTCTACTTCAAGGTTACATAAATGTGAGAGTGCCGCGCGGCAGTTACACAAAAAAAAGAGAAAATAATATAAAGTCTTTGCTAAAAACTATAAGACAGTTACAGTTTTAAGTCCATAGTTTTAAGTCCTGTCTTACATACTCAGGCCAGAAAAGGTTGAAGGACTGGTAACCGAGATGGTCAGTTTGCATATTTTCTTTTCTTGACATCTCAGTCTCTGACAGCACCTCATTACCTGTTGAAGGCAGATCTGAAACAGGCAGTGACTTTATTGACAATTTATTCTCTCAGAAGACAGATGCACGAATTCTTTTCAGTATTCTTAGACTCTTTGACTGCTTCTTTTAATTCTGATGGCATAGCAGGACTGCAACCTCCAACCTCCAGTATATTTGTTACAAAACATATCTTTTTATGTCCTTAATTATTTTCTTGAGTTCACTCTTAGACCTTCTAGTTTCCATTTTATTTTCCATTGTTTGTTCCATCTACTGGCTGAGTTCTTTGTGATTGAATAGTTTCTTACTGTCTAACAATCCAGGGTTTTCTTAACTTCCCAATTCCCTCTTACCAATTGTGTATATCCCCTTTTGTAACACCATGCCGAGTCTCAGGATTGCTATCAAGACCCGATATTTGCTCCATCTTGCTTTAGTTACTGGTGCAATCTGTATGGTTCATTTTAAATAAACTGCCACGACCACAAGGTTTAACATGTTTTCATTTACTGAGTGTTTTTGATCACATGCATTTCTAACCCCAAATTTTAAACTGCGGAGACTAAGTTTTGACCTTTAGCTTTAAAAATATTCAGTATAGATTCAACATTTACTCTTTATTACCTTGTCTCAGAGCCTGTTTAATTTCATTTAATTTATATAAAATTACTGAACCTCTATATACCTCCTGAATTTCAAAGGGATTTCTGAAAAATTGCTAGAGGCAGGAAAAAATGAAGCCCAGCTAAATACAATCTCAGAAAAGGGGCTCCAGGTACCTGTCAAGTATTAGTACTTTTGTCCTCTGCTAAATAAAATTCAGTGATAAAATAATCTCTTTTATTGACAATTGAGTATTTCCATGTATGCAATGTAGAGGATTAGTCACATTAACCAATCAAGAAATTTAACCTCCTCTTGAAGGGAATATTTAAACTGGGTATCATTCTTAGTTACAAATCTCTACAGCTGTGGGTCACAGCAGAATATTTTTGGGCAATGAGAACGCAAACATAGGATGATCCAAGAGAGAGGGAGATGAAGTACTGTAACAGCAAGCTCAAAGTAACACATGGTTTAGGAAGAACAAGACCTGATACAAAAGAAGCAAACAGTCCATGGGGGGTAGTTAAATACATGCATGTAAAATATCTGGTTGATCACTTAGGCTTCAGCATTTTGAATTTGTCACCAACTTGTTTTTTAGGTTTAATAATCTACAAGTCACAGAAGACATTTTTTTTGAAAGTCTATCAGTATACTTTTCCGTACAAATTGCATGTTATAGAAAACTGCCAGCAGAAAAACAGTATCATTTTATTAGGGGGAGCCTTCTGAACAAATAGCTTTATAAAACAGGATTTTCAAAAATGCTTACTTCACTTAAATGGTTTTGAAAATCTTGCCTGTGGTACCTAGACACAAATGCTTTTGCTGCATCAACAGTCTTTTAATGGGGTGTCATTGCAAAAATTATTAAACATTCTTGTAATGTGTTTAAATAAAATAAATATGTTCAGTCTTGTTGTTTAAGGAATTTCTTTTTTTGAGTAACTTTAAAAGCATAGCTCCTGAATGAATGCAACACCATTCCTTTGTCACGCGAATTCCCATCCTTAGAGGCAAGAGAGCTTTGGTCTTTTCTATGAAAACTGTTCTTAACATCTGAACAGTAGTTGTGTTGTTTTCACTGTTTTATGTGTAGAGTAGGTTCAAAGAAGCAATTGTGCAGACATCATAGCTAGCAAGAGATTTGGCAATAGACATCTACATGGAAGCAGAGATTCTCACCCACTGTTTTCTCTTGCACTTGCCCTTCAAACTGTTCTGAATTGCCTCAGGGTTTGAAATGGCATTGATTTCTGATATGAACACATTTTTCACCTAGATAATCACAAGATCCTTAGTTTTGTGTACCATGTTTAGCGAAGTCTTCATATTCTGTTTCATATCTTCCTGAGAGTGCTTGTTCCTCCTCTTTATGGCATGTATACCTAAAGACATTCACAAAGAAGTGAGAGTGAATCCACTACAGGGTAAAGGCTGTGCAGTTGTGGATAGTTCACTAAAAGCATCAGTGCTCAGCAGCTGTCAAAAAGGCAAGCAAAATGTTAGGGAATAGTAAATGAAACAGAAGTATCATTATGCTGCTTTATAAGTCCATGGTGCATTTATGCCTTGAATACCCAGTTCTGACAGCGATACCTCAAAAAGGATATAAAAGAATTAGAGAAGGTACAGAAAAGGGCTACAAGAATGACTAGTGGTATGGGGGGGCTTCCATGCAAGGAGAAACTAAAGATGTTGGGCCTATTCAGTTTAGAAGAGAGATAAGGGGAGAACATGATAAAAATTTACAGCAGTGCTTCCCAAACTTTTCCTCAGAGTGACCCTATTTATGACCCCATTTCCTCAGCATGGCCCCTCCCTATCCACAGCCCCCTACTTCTCCCAGGTGCCCCAGAGCCAGGGCCTACAGCCCCCAATGCCCGAGCCCCAGCTGCCACCCACAGGAGGCAGCAGCTGAAGTAGAGTGCAGAGCCCAGCTTCACCACTGACCCATCTACTCTCCTGCGAGCAACACTGCCAGAGCAGAGCCCATGGGGTGGGGGAAGATGAGGGCTGCCTACTACAGGCTTGGGGCGTCCTGCCCTGCTGCCCTCCCCCTGGGGCTCTGTGACTCAGTGGGCAGAACCCAGCGTGGGAGGGAGGGAGCACCATGTTGCCATGGCTACCAAACTGAGGCTCCCCCTGCTCACCTTGGCAGCACCATGAGCACAGCTCCCTGCTGCTGCCTCTGCCATGCCTCACCTTGGTGGCCATGGCGGTGCAGCACTCCCTCCCACAACGGGTCCTACCCACTGGCCTTAGAAGCAGCTCCTGCCCAGAGCTGGTCCATAGAGCTGTGCAAAGCTTCGGGTGCTGATTTGATTCAGAGGAGATTTAGCCCGATTCGGTGGCTGAATCTCTGAATCTGAATCAAATCGGGGACTAATTAAAAGGCTCATATCGATTCAAAGCTCTCTGAATCAATTCAGAAAAGATTCATCAAGACACACTAGGAAATGTGGTCATCACATCAGATGACAAAGCTAACCTATTTATCGACTTCCTTGCCTCCATTTTCTTGAGCAGGTACCGAATCAGGCCTCCCCACACACACACCGGGACCCCCTCAGGCCCCAGGGGAGGCGCACCTAGGCCAAGGGTCAGTGAGGATCTAGTCAGGGAACTTCTGGAGGGACCGGATGTATTTAAATCAGCTGGTCCAGACGATCTCTACCCCGGAGTGCTGAGGGAATTAGCTGAGGTCATTGCGGGACCCCTGGCACAACTTTACAAGCACTCATGGTGCTCTGGTGTGGTGCCAGAGGACTGGAAGAGGGCCAACATGGTTCCCATCTTCAAAAAAGGGAGGAAGGAGGACCCGGGAAACTATAGGCCAGTTAGTGGACAACATGGAGAGGGTCCAGAGGAGGGCCACTTGCGTGATCAGGGGGCAGCAGGGCAGGCCCTACAAGGAGAGGCTAAGGGACCTGAACCTGTTTAGCTTCCACAAGAGAAAGCTGAGGGGGGATCTAGTGGTCTGTTACAAACTAGTCAGAGGGGACCAGCAGGCATTGGGGGAGTCCCAGTTCCCACGAGCACTGCCAGGAGTGACTAGGAATAATTGTCACAAGCTGGCAGAAGCTAGATTCAGATTAGACATCAGAAGGCGCTACTGTCCAAGTAAAGTGGTGCTGGCTCCTATCTTGGGGTCTTTAAGACAAGGCTAGATGAACACCTTGCTGGGGTTTGGACTTGATGATCTGCTCAGGTCCCTTCTGACCCTACTAACTATGAAACTGTGATTCAGAGAGCTTTCGCAATTCGGGCAGTGCTCAGTGGCCGCAGCAGGGAGCTGGACCTGGGCT
>NW_017728923.1:7689980-7712775 GCF_001723895.1 Crocodylus porosus | reverse complement strand
CCACCCACCCCAGCTCCAGGTTGTTTTAAAAAAAGCCCCCACTCACGGGATGTTACCAGGTGGGGGGGGATTCCCACTGCCCCCCACTGCCCCACACCATGTAGGGGGCTCTGCCATGAGCCCCCGACCCCTGCCCACTCTCCCAGCCCCCCCATGGCTGCCCCACTTGCCCCAGCTCCTGGCCTTTTAAAAACAAAAAACCCCTGGGCTCACCAGCTGCTGCAGCAGCCTTGGGGCTTCAGGGGGCTCATGGAAGAGACCTTCCCCCTCCTGTAGTGCAGGGGTCAGTGGGGATCGCCCCCTGCCTGGCAGCAGCCGGTGACTGAAGGCTTCTTTTTTCAAAAAGCCAGGAGCTGGGGCAGGCAGGACTGGGAGAGCAGACGGGGTGGGACCTGTGTGATTCAGAGATTCAGTTGATTTGGCGACAGCTGAGTCTCCAAATCAGATTCAGCTGAATTGATTCGGGACAGTGATTCAAATCACTGAATCGAATCACTGTCCCCCGAATCGGCTGAATCTGAAGCAAATACTAGCCACTTTGCACAGGCCTAGTGGTCCAGCCTGGTTTCAGTACTGCACCCTACTGTGGGTGCGGAAATTTCAGGGGGCACAGTTCTTGCAACCCTATCTACTGATGTTGCAACCACATTTGGGGTCGCAACCAACAGTTTGGGAACCGCTGGTTTCCAGAATTCTGAATGGTGAAGAGGAAGTAAATAGGGATTATTTACTGTCTGTCATGATACAAGAACTAGGAGTAACTATTTGAGACTAAAAGATAGTAAATTTAGAATTAACAAAAGGAAGTTCTTTTTCCCCATTGTGTAATTAGAGTGTGGAACTCATTGCTACCCCATGTTGTGGAAGCTGACAGTTTCAAAAAACGATTGGACAAATTTTTGGAGGAAAGGGGCATCAGTAGCTATTGAGCCACAGGAGTTAGGGATATAACCCCAGAATTTGAACTTCCTAGACCTTAAATGTTAGAGGCTGCAAGTGAGATGGGAACAGTGGAAAAAACTCTGGAACCAGTTCGCTCTCCCATTCAGCATCTACTGTCTACCAGAGTGTGACACAGGATACTGGGCACAATGGACATATGGCAAGGATGGGCAGTTATTTGGGCTGGAGAGCTACTTAGGGAGTTTGGTGAGCTGTTATGGACTGGATCAGTATCCTCCCTCCCCACCCCAGTCTGCAACAGCTAAGTGGTAAATTACTAGACTGATCTGGGGGCTCCAGATGGAGCAGATTGGCAGGGTCTGCATGGAGGCCATCAGGGGACCCCCACGGGCAGGGTGCGCTTGGCCAGGTGGATGGGATGGGACTGTGGATAGGAGTGGGACAGGCAATCGGGGCTGGGATCACAGGGTGGTGACAGCCTAGGGCTGGGGGGAGGGGGCTAGAAAGCAGCAGCTGCAGGAGGGCACATGGAGGGGGGCATGAAGCTGGGAAGCAGCTGGCTGGGAGAAGGGACAGTTTTCCTGTCCCCTGCTGTCTTGGCAGTCTGCGCATGCACTACTGCACAGTAATTAAGGCAGGGTTAATCTACTACCTGTACTTACAGGTAGCAGGCAACCCCACAGTAGACTAATATACTGCACAGTAAATGCTGCGCACATGTAAATGGCAACACTTGCCTACACGATAGATTAGTCCACTGCGCAGTAAACTGTCTCATGTAGACATACCCTCTGTGGTCAGATAAATGTACCTAGTATCGCAGCCATCTGTCCTCAGTTGGGGTTACTGCTCACTATCCTCAATTGTCCCTCAATCTGGCAGAGAGCAACGGGTCTTCTTTTGCTGCCTAAGCCTCACTGCCCCTCATTCTTCTGATGTGAGCTTTTATATTCACTGGCCCCTCCCCTTTTCCAGTCACCTAACCCATGCCACTTCACCTGATGGGGGAGTCTCACTGCCTCTTCAGCTTCCATCCAGGGGTGAGTTTGCAACCCTGTTCTCTGCTTCCTGTTAAGCTCCTTTTCACACTTCTAGCTGCTGCTAGCCCAAAAAGTTCAATCCTTAAAGAGGCTATACCTGTCTTCCAGGATTTTCTGCCCCTTCTCAGTAATGAATTTCACTCCTTCTTATAAAGGCATACAAGCAGAGGACCCATAGGAACAAAGGGATCATAAAAGTTAACCCAGGAATGGGATAAGAATCTGTAGCCACTGTTTAAACCATACTTGATATAGTCCAGCTTGTGGATGAATTCTTTTTCCACGATTTCCCATTCAGACTGGTTTTTAAAATTTTTTCGCCTGAGAACAGCAATCCTGAGGTGAGCAACAGAGTGTCCAGGGAGGCTGAAGTCTTGTGCCACAGTCTTTTGTGTCTTTTTCCAGCTGATGCTAGATTGGTATTTGTTCATTTTTATATATAGAGATGGCCCTGCTTGTCTGATGTAGACAGCAGATGAGCATTTTAAGCAGGTGATGGAATATATGATATTGGTAGAGCTGCAGGTGAATTAATTTTGGATGTTGTACTCCTTGTTATTTGGTCCAGTGATGTTGTGGTCTGACTGATCTGGGAGTGCAGTAGGCATTTGGGTCCATTGCAAGGCCTGGTGCCTCGGTGAGTTGGTAGTAATTTAATCTGCTTGAAAGAAACCATCTGAGGTTGTGGGACTGCCTAAAACAGGACAGGTTTGTCTCCAGTGGCTGCCTTGAGGTTGTCACCCTTTTCCAGGAGGGGTTGGAGGTCATTAATGATGTGTCTTAGATGCTCAGTTTGGTGGTTGTAGGTGACAACCAGCAGGATTCTGTTGCCTTTGTCCCAGGGTTGGTATTGCAGCAGGTTAGAGCAAGGTCTGAGTGTGGCTTTGTTGATTTGAGTGGCTGCTGTTTTGGGATTGTATTGTAATTGTAGGAATCCTTACGGTGTTCATCCTGATCATTGGGATCGGAAGAGATTCAAGGCCGGAAGGGACCTTGGAAGATCATTGGGTCCAGCCCCCTGCACAAACAGGAAAGATAACTGGGGGGTCAGGTGACCCCAGCAAGGTGATTGTCTAGTCTTCTCTTGAAGATTTCCAGAGTAGATGATTGCACGACCTCTGAAGGGAGCTTATTCCACAGTCTGGATACCCTGACTGTGAAGAAGATTTTCCTAATGCTGAACCTGAATCAGTCTTCCAGGAGTTTGTGGTCATTGATCCTAGTTTGCCCCTCAGGTGCCCTGATGAACAGTTGCTCACCGAGCCCTTGATATACTCCCCTAGTGTAGCGGGAAGCTTCTACCAGTTCCCTTCTCAGCCTTCTTTTCTTCAGGCTGAAGAGTCCGAGATCCCTCATCCTTCTCTCATATGCCTTGCTGTGTAAGACTCTGATCATACAGGTAGCTATTTGGACTCTCTCAAGCTTGTCCATGTCCTTGTTAAAGTGTGGTGTCCAGAACTGGACGCAGTACTTCAGCTATGATCTGACCAGTGCTAAGTAGAGCAGAAGAATCACCTTCTTGGTTTTGCTGGAGATGCATCGATTGATGCATGCCAGAGTATTATTAGCCCTACTGGCTACAACATCGCACTGCCGGCTTATATTCATACTATGATCTGTTATTACTCCCAGGTCCCTTTCATTCGTGGTGCTAGTCATTTTGGTGCCACCAAGCCTGTAGGTGTCTTGGGGTTCGCTCATCCTGAGGTGGAGCACTTTACATTTCTCGACGTTGAACTTCATCAGATTCTGATCCGGCCAACTTGCTAGCCTGTCTAGGTCTGCCTGTATCTGTAGTCTATCTTAAAGTGTGACCACGCTTCCCCATAACTTGGTGTCGTCCATGAACTTGGCCAGTAAGCTCTTCACCCCCCACATCGAAATTGTTAATAAAGATGTCGAAAAGTATTGGACCAAGCACTGACCCCTGCAGAACACCGCTGCCCACGTCTCACCAGGATGACACAGATCCGTTCAGTACAACTCTCTGGGTCCTATCCTGCAGCCAGTTTCTCACCTACCTGACTGTCTCAGAGTTAAGCCCACAATCCTCCAATTTTCTCACAAGGACATCGTGGGATACTAGATCAGGCCTTTTGGAAGTCAAGGTGTACAATGTCAACCTGCTCTCTCGTGTCCAGGTGGCGAGTTATCTGGTCATAGAAGGAGATGAGGTTGGTAAGGCAAGATCTGCCTGAAGAATCTTACCCTCTGCAAAATTATCACAGATAGACTCCTTGGTGAACTTTTCTAGGATTTTCCCTAGGATGGAACTTAGGCCGATTGGTCTATAGTTACCCGGGTCCTCCCTCCTGCCCTTCGTGTGGATGGGCATAACACTGGCCCTCTTCTAGTCCTCAGGGACTTCTCCAGAGCTCCACAAGTTGTGGAAGAGTTTCACCAGGGGTTCCACAATAACTTCAGCCAGCTCCTTCATCTTCTGGTCCTGCTGACTTGAATATGTCTAATTTTATTATTGGTCATACACCAATTCTACAGCAGTAGTAGGAAGGCAGTTGTTCCTACTGTGCTCATCCTGTACTTTACCTGGTGTTGTTTTCCCTTGGTCCATTGAAAGACTGAGGCAAAGTAGTCATTCAGGAGTTCAGCTTTCTCCTTGGTGCCAGTAACCACCTCTCCTGAGTTGTTGAGCAATGGCCCCACACTCCCTTTTGTTTTCCTCCTGTTCCCTGTCTACCTAAAGAAGAACTTCTTGTTGTCCTTGATTCCCATTGCTAATTTAAGTTCAGTCACCACTTTAGCCTTTCTTATCTGTTTCCTGTAAATGCAGGCCATCGTGGAATAGTCCTCTTTGCAGCCTGCCCTGAACTTCCATTGTTTATAAGCCTCTTTCTTAAGAGGACTGTGGATCCAGAGCTTGGCTGTAAATGATGGAAGTAGTTGTGTGATTATGGTGAAAGCTGATGCATGAAAGTAGCTGTTGTGGTCAATACGTTTCTGATACAATGTGGTGGCAATGTGCCCATTGCAAACCTTCACTGTAGTGTCTAGGAAATGAATCTGCTGGGTGGAATATCCAGAGTTAGTTTGGTGGAGGGGTAGAAGTTGGTGAAATTTCTCTGGAGTTTCCTTCCCATGTCTCCATATCATGATAATGTCATCAATGTACTTGAGGTATACCAGGGGATGAGAGGGCAGCTGCAGAGAAAACAAACTTCAAGATCTGTCATAAATATATTGGCATATTGAGTGGGCATATATAACCCATGTAGTGCCATTTGTTGTTAAGTATAGGGCTCTCCATATTTGAAATAGTTATGTGTGAGGACAAAGCAGGAGAACATGATGGACACAAAACCAATGTCATCGGGGATACTGTTCTTTATGGATCATAATCCTCATGGGGATGTTGGTGTACAGAGATGTGATATTCATAGTAGCTAATATAGTGTTTGCTGGATGTTTGTCATTGGGGACCAGTTTCTTTAAGAAGCCTGTGGTGTCTTTCAGATAGCTGGCGGCTTCCTCCATAATGCTGCTAGTGCCAGAGGCTGGCTTGGGTTGCCAAGGGTGTAGATTTTCTTGGGTAAGAAGTAGAAGTTGTCTGCCTAGGTTCCTGGAAGATGGAAGTAGTAATCCTGTCCTGTGCTTCCACAGTTAGCTTCTTAAGACTTTATTTAGTTCTTTCTGGTGTTGCGTTGTGTTGTGTTGTGGGATCCTCTGTCAGGAGTTGTCTGTGTCAGTCATTTGGTTTGTAAGGTCATTTTTCTATCAGGGAAAAGGGCTAACTCAGTGGTGCTCTGCCTTTTGGCCTTGGAGGCCAGGATATAGAATCATGGAAAAGTAAGGTCAGAAGGAACATCAGGAAGACATCTAGCAGGACTCAAAGCAGGACTGCCCTTACTATATCATTCCAGCCATGGCTCTGTCTAGCTGGGTCTTCAAAACCTCCAAAGATGGAGGTTCCACAACCTCTCTGGATACCCTGTTCCAGTTCTTTACTACCTTCCTTGTGAGAAAGATTTCCTAATATCTAGTCTAAACTTCCCTTGCTTCAACATGAGACCATTGCTCTTTGTTCCGTTATCTGCCACCACGAAGAACAGTCTAGCTCCATCCTCTTTGGAACCCCCTTCATGTAACTGAAGGCTGCTATGAAATCCCCTCTCAGTCTTCTCTTCTCCAGACTAAATCAGCCCAGTTCCTTCAGCCTCTCCTCATAAGTCATGTGCCCCAGCCCCTTACCCATTTTCATTGCCCTCTGCTGAACTCTCTCCAATTTGTCTACATCCTTTCTGTAGTGGGAGGCCCAAAACTGGTCACAGTACCCCAGATGTAGCTTCACCAGTGAAGAGTATAGGGGAATAATAATTTCCCTCGATCTGCTGGCATCGCTTCTACTAATGCAGGCCAGTATGCTGTTAGCCTTCTTGGCAACAAGGGCATACTGCTGGCTCATATTCAGCTTATTGTCCACCCCCAGGTCCTTTTCTGCAGGACCAGCCCTTAGGGCACTCCACTTTGTACCAGCTACCAACTTGACAACTCAGCCATTGATTTCTACCCTTTGAGCCTGATGATTCAGCCAGTTTTCTATGCACCTTACATTCATCCAACCCGTACTTCTTTACCTTACTTGTGAGAATGTAGTGGAAGATTATATCAAAAGTCAAGGTATATCATGTCCACAGTGTCATTCACCTCATCATAGAAGGCAATCAGGTTGGTCAAGCATGACTTGCCCCTGGTGAATCCATGCTGACTGTTCCTTATCACTTCCTTCCCCAGGTGCTTAGAAATGGATTCCTTGAGGACCTGCTCCATTATTTTTCCAGGAACTGAGATGAGGCTGACTGGTCTGTAGTTTCCTAGATCCTCCTTCTTCCCTTTCTTAAAGATAGGTACTATATTTGCCCTTTTCCGATCATCTGGTACTTCCCAATCATCATGAGTTTTCAAAGATAATGGCCAACGGTTCTGCAGTCACAACAGCCAACTCCCTCAGCACCCTCAGATGCATCGCATCCAGCCCCATGAACTTGTACACATCCAGTTTTTCAAAATAGTCCCTAACCTGTTCTTTCATCACTGAGGGCTGCTCACCTTCTTCTGAAACTGCTGCCAGGTGCAGTGGTGTGGGAGTTGACCTTGACTGTGAAGCCTGAGGTTAAAAAGGCATTGCGTACTTCAGCGTTTTCCTCATTATGTCACTAGGTTGCTTCCCCCATTCAGTAAGGGACCCACACTTTCCCTGACCTTCCTTTTGTTGCTAACATAATTGTAGAAACCCTTCCTGTTACCCTTCACGTCCCTTGCTAGCTGCAACTCCAGTTTCACTTTGGCCTTCCTGACTTCATCCCTGCGTGCCTGAGAAATAGTCTTATACTACTCCCTAGTCATCTGTCCAAGCTTCCATTTCATGTAAGCGTCATTTTTGTGTTTAAACTCAACTAGGAGTTCTCTGCTGAGCCATGCTGGTTGCCTGCCATGTTTGCTATTCTTCCTGCACATCAGGATGGTTTGTTCCTGTGTCCTCAGTAAGGTTTCTTTAAAATACAACCAGCTCTCCTGGATTCCTTTCCCCCTCAGACTGGCCTCTCAGGGGATACTGCTCATCAGTTCCCGGAGGGAGTCAGTCATAGATTTCATAGACATTAGGGCTGGAAGGGACCTCGCAAGATCATCAAGTCCAACCCCCTGCCCCAGGGGCAGGAAGTCAGCCAGGGTCAAAGGATCCCAGCAAGATAAGCATCCAAATATTTCTTAAAAGAGTCCAGAGTAGGTGCTTGCACCACCTCTGCAGGGAGTCTATTCCAGACCCTGGGGGCTCGGACAGTAAAGAAGTTTTTCCTTATGACCAAACTAAAATGGTCTTGGAGGGGTTTGTGACTGTTGGACCTTGTCTTCCCATGGGGAGCTCTGGTGAACAGGCATTCCCCCAGATCCTGATGCACACCCCTTATATACTTACAGGCTGCCACCAGGTCACCCCTAAGCCTGTGCTTTTCCACACTGAAGAGTCCCATGGCTCTCAGCCTCTCTTTATAAGGCCTGTTCTCTTGCTCTCTGATCATGCGGGTGGCTTTCCTCTGGACTTTTTCAAGTTTCTCCACATCCTTCTTGAATTGTGGAGCCCAGAATTGGATGCAGTACTCCAGCTGCGGCCTCACCAAGGCCGAGTACAGCGAGAGGAAGATATCCTGAGATTTGCTTGAGAAGCATCTATGGATGCAAGCTAGAGTTTTGTTCGTTTTACCAGCTGCAACATTGCATTGGTTGCTCATGTTCATCTTGTGGTCAGTCTCTTTCGGCCATGGTGCTAGCAAGCATAGCATTGCCAAGCCTATAAGCGTGGTGCGGGTTTTTTTTCCCCGAAGTGGAGTACCTTGGATTTTTCCATGTTGAATGTCATCAGGTTTTTATCCGCCCACTTTCTAAGCCTCTCAAGGTTGCCCTGGATCACCAGCCTATCCTCGGGTGTGGATGCTCTACCCCAGAGTTTCAAAAAACTCTGCTTTTCTGAAGTCCAGGGTCCTTACTCTGCTGCTCTCCATCCTTCCTTTTGTCAGTATCATCTGACACTAAATGAACAGCACAGAGCTGGTCCGCAGGCCAGATCAAGCCCAGCTTGCCAAGATCAGGTCCTGAGACCAGGCGCCACCTTCTCTCTGCCCTATGTGTGCTGCATTTGGGCCCTTGGGGCCCAGCACCATCCCCTCCTAACCCTCCACACAGGGATTGGCCCCTCAAGGCCTAGGGGTACCCATGGGTCTAGAAATATGGCAGCTACTACCATTCCCCCACTGCTAAATTTCCAGACCTGTGTGAGTCCTGGGGGCTGCGCATTGAGTACTTTTGGTATAGTCTGCTTGTTAGGAGTAGAGGGTAGCTTTTGTTCTAACGAGACAGGCAGGTTTGAGTTTCAGCTTTGTTTGCTTATATTGCAGGATGAATGGGTAAGACCACCACTGTAAAAGCAAGGCAGATGAATGTCCTTGTCCAGCCGTATTAAGAGCTACATCTGCAAAAAGGCAGTTGTTTTGTGGTTGGAAGAAAGAGGATGTATACAGATTTTTGTTCCTTCCATTCCTCCTCCTAAAAGTTTTACAAGTGAGAGAGCATCTAGAGGTGCACCAATACATCGGTCCATATTGTATCAGCACCAATAAAAGGAAAATTGGCATATTCAGCAATCGGCTTTTTTGGCTTATGTGGCCGATAATGTTGCTGATAAATGCCACATGCATGCACACAGCTCCAGCATGCATGTGGCCAGGAGTGCAGCCCTGCAGTGTGGAGAGCAGTGTCCAGCTGGTAAGTCTAATGGGAGAAAGAGGAGTGAAGGAGGAAAGAGGCATGGCGGGGGAGCTGATAGAGGTCCCCATGGTGAGGGAGTGGGGCTAGGGCAGGGGCAGGTGCTGCCTAGCCAGGATGAAGTGGGGTGGGGTACGGGATGGAGCTGGCGGGTTGTGTGGGGAGTGGGAGCAGCTCCCACTGCTGCATGCACCCCCAAGAGAGACATGGGGTGCATGTGCCCCCAGGATCTGTGTGTCAGGTGAGGGCGGGCTGCCATTGTGTGTTCTGGGCTGGGGCTGCTCCAGCCTCTTCCCAGAGGCTGCTCTCAGGCTGGACGGGGTGGGGTGGGTGGCTGTGGTGTAGGGAGGGGGAATATGTTGGGGACTAGAACCACCCCAAAATTCATCATAGTCCCTGCTCCCAGTGCCATTGCCACCTGCCCTGCCCAGCCTGAGCGCAGCCACCATGAAAAAGCTGGAGCAGCCTCAGCCCCGAGCACACAGTGGCAGTCTGCCCTTGCCCTACACACAGATCCGGGGGGTGCACACAGCAGCAGGAGCTGCCTTCATGTCCCCTGGATGAGCCGTCCCACCCTTGCCCCACCTCACCCCAGCTGAGAAGCACCTGCCCCAGCCCCACTCCCTCCCTCACCGTGGGGAGCTCAGTCTGCCCTGCCCCCCATGTCCCTCTTCCCCAAGTCAACTTACCAACCTGGATGGTGCTCTCCAAGTTGCTATGCTGTATATTGGTAATCGGATTGGTGTTGGCTGATATGGCTGGTCAATAATCGGCCATCGTATCAACCCAAAACATCTATCAGTGAACCCCTAAGAGTATCCCTCAGTTTACAGGGCATTTAAGTGAAGGATTTGCGTATCTAAGGATTTTCCATTATACTTTTTGCTGTGGTGAGAACGGGCTTGATAGCCAGATGTTCATAGATGTTCATTAGCAGAAGTGATGTTTCAGAAAATGTCATTCAACCTACAGGCTTGCTGCTTGCTTTGTCATTGCCATTAATATAGGATGTCCTTGAATTCATCTATATTTAAATAAGTTTATTAGCAACATTTTCATTTTTTAAAACAAGTAATGATCTCAGGTTTACTAAGGTTAATTCATGGATTTGGAATCTAACTACTGAAGAGGAAAGGCTGAGAAAGTGTGAACCTTGACTACAGAGCAACCAGAAAAATTAGTCCTTACCTGTTCTTGCTGCCTGCCAGTTTTCACCAGTGAGGCAGCCTTAATATTAACACAATGGCAAATCAGAAATGTATGATTAAATAATTATTGTTGAAGAAAAAGAAAACAAGCAAAACTCTCTTCAGGTTCCCCCTTGAACTCTTTTTTGGTGCCTCTCAGATCATGTTGTCCAACATGCAAATACAATTTATAAAAAGTTATTTAAAAGCAAAATTGCTGTAAAAAAGTAGCTTGATATTTTTTAACTTTTCTATTGAACCTATCTCAAAGAAAGTTACCTGGTAAAATGAAAACAAAAGTGTGGTATTAGTTTTCATTGCTTTTCCCCCCATTTATTGAGTGAATTTTTGTGGGGATAAAATTGAAGTGCTTATCTTTGAATTTGCTTCTCCTGCTTGATTTGGCACAGTGTGTTGAATGAAGGGAATGTTCCAAGTTCAGAGGTGGCATTGGGGAAACTAGTTAAAGTGACATCAAAGGCAACACAGCAGGGCTGAACATGTGTTTGAAGCTGGATAGATTAGAGGCCATTATCAGCCATTCGCTACTATGCTGTGAACAAAAGTCTGCTCTTTACTCCAGGAGTGGTGCTGCAAAGAATTTTTTAAATCAATGCAGCCCCCTACCTGCCAACATAATGCTGCTTTTACCAAGAATATTCATGCTACTTAACAGAATGCAAGTGGTATATTCAATAGTGTTATGTGTTCAGCTATTAGCCTATAATATTACATATTGCGTCACTCCTTGGTTTTTGACAGAAAGGTAAAACGATTCTGTCCTGAAAGTATATTCTGTAAAGTTGTCAATCATTATATTATCATTATTGCTGGAGAGATCTGTTTTGCAACGACATGAAGAAACTAGTTTAGCTATTATTTTCCAATATTTACTTTTACACAAGGAAGTTCGTGATTTAAAAAAAAATGAAGTCTTATAATGAAAGCCATCGTAAGAGCCTGCTGTTACAGTAATGCTTCAGAAAAATGCTCGGCTCTTGCCTGATGTTATTGACTTGGTGCGGTGTAAGCAGTGTTCTGTTTCTCTCATGTTACATTACCTGCAGCAAATAAGCAGAGCCATAATTAGCCTGACTAATTTTCTGTTTTGTCAGTTGTCTTCCCATTAAAAAGCACTTGTCATTAATCCTGACCGTTTAATGGAATTTCATTATGAGTGCTTGAGTTACTAAATAAAATTCCATTCACATGAGGTAATTCAGTAACACTAGCAAATCAGTGGCAATCCTTTATACACCCCAGTTGTAATGAAAAAGTGATTCTGAGTGGATGTCATTTTGAAATTCTGCAACTAATATTTGGAAATAAAGAACAGTTGAATTAAATATCTGTTCCAATAATCATTTGGTAGCAAATTTAAGTTCTCTTTCAAATCTTCTGCATTGTCCTCAAACAGTTTGGTAATTGTAATTCTTTCATTATTCAGGCTCAGCAGTACAGTAAGGAGCCTGTTCTTATTGCCAAGTAGTGTGTGAAGGGGAATTTAGGAATTGGGACAGTGTTAAAGAGCTTTGCTTTCACAAGTATCTGGAAGCAACTATGTAGATTGTATATAGCAATTATTTTGTTTTAACACAATAATAAATACAGCTGCCTTGTATAAATGCTAATTGTCTAAACGTTACGACTTATATAATGATTGGATTATTTGTGCTGTTTGTCCAAATAAAGTAATTGTTTTGCTGGAACTATAGTTACAATAGTTAGAAGGAGATTTTTTGTGTAAAAATGATGTGGTATTTGAGACAGCTAAAACATGGCAATGTCTCCAGTGAGCTTCATTTATAGCAAAGATTTCTAATGTCATTGCCTTTGTCAGGAAAATTTTAAAAACATGAAAAAAATCAATTATTTCCAAACAAGTGTCTCCCCACTCCATCACACGGTGGCATACCTTTCAGTAGCTCATTTATGCTCTGTACATTGATCCTTCCTCTTTTAGGAGGCTCAGCAGTATTCGAATGTTTAGGCATGTACTAATGTTACTACACAGATAGGCAAGCCCAGATGCAACCAAAGTATTAGCAGGGCTGGTTTCAGTCTTGCTGGGGAAAAAGACATGAACAATTAGTGGAACACATTGAATTAGTTAAAATGAACTCTGCTCTGTTGTTAACCATATAAATTACTTATATATTAAACATTAAAATATATTAAGGGTGTTTCTTACTCAGAAACACTAGCATTGTAGCCATTAAAAAGCTAGATGAATAATCAAATGTACTTCACCACACTCATATATTTCACTGTTTCCTCAGTTCTCCCCCAGTCTGAAAACTGAAAGACAAAACAGACGGGAATTAGTGAAATGCCACAGAATCCACAGTAACCCTGGGTACATGGAATAACTTCCATTCAATGTGAAGCAACAAATTACACCTTTCTTTATGAACAAGTCGCCTATATCTCAGCATCAGCACTGGAGCAGCTAAGTAACAGAAACATTTATTTGATCAAAAAATTAGACCTTCACAATGGATATAACTTTTAATATATTATTTGACCAGTTGAAATTCTTGTGCACATAAATCAATCATGTTAAACCTAATCCTTGGTCCAGCAAGAGGTAGTTAGCCATGTTAGCCTAGAACAGGAAGAAAGCAGGGTAGATTTGCACCTTTATAGACTGACTGGATAGAAGATGTATAGCGTAAGATAGTGATTCTTCAACCAGGGTGTCCTCGCAGTCAAGAATGATAGCCTTCCAGGATGATCTTATCTCTGGGTCCAAAGGTGGCTGACAAAACCAGTCCCGGATTGACAGGTTCTGTGGCAACTCAGGCACGTGTTTCTATACAGGGTGACTGGCTCTGGATTCCTGATTTGGTCTTCAACACACTGTTTCTGCCACCCCTGCTTTTCCATGTCCTATTTTCGCTGTGAGGTTTCAAAGTACTGAGATCTTTGCAGCAAACTCTTCCTCCATTTGGGGCGATCCTGAGCAATAGCCTCCCACAAGTTGATGTCGATGTTGCATTTTTTCGAGTTGGCCTTGAGGACATCCTTGAAGCACTTTCTCTGCCCTCTTGAGTATATCCCTTTACTGAGCTGGGAGAATAAAACTTGCTTTGGGAGTCTGGAGTCAGACATCCGGAGGATATGGCCAGCCCAGCGAAGTTGATCCCAAATGATCATTGCCTTGATGCTCATGGTATTTGCTTGTGAGAGGACACTAATGTTGGTGCATTTTTGTTTCCACTGGATTTGAAGGATCTTCCGTAGGCAGCATTGATGGTACTTCTCCAGCACCTTGAGGTGTCTCCTGTACATTGTCCACGTCTCAGCTCCATAAAGTAAGGTAGGGATCACAACTGCTTGATAAAAAACCAGGAGCTTGGTTTTGAATCTGATGTCACAATCTTTGAACACCCATTTCCTCAGGCATCCGAAGGCTGCGCCTGCACATTTGAGGTGATATTTGATTTCTTCGTTGATGTCAGCCTTCTATGAGAGAGAACTGCTGAGGTACAGGAAATACTGAACATTCTCCAGAGTCTCACCATAAATCTAAATTACCAGAACTGGGCACTGCTCATTAGAAGCTTGTTGGTGGACGATCTTAGTCTTCTGAATATTAGGCGTCAGTCCCATTTTCTTGTATGCCTCGGTAAAGATGTTGATGATTACCTGAAGGTCTGCTTCCTAGTGAGCACACAGTGTACTGGAACTTGATGATTGAGGTCAGGGTAGTCTTGGTTTTGGCTTGGAGTTGACAGAGATTAAACAACTGACTATCCATTCGGTAGTTTAGCTCCACTCTGACTGGAAGTTTGTTGGTGGTCAGATGTAGCATCACAGTAAGAAATATCAAGAAGAGTGTTGGAGAGATGACACAGCCTCGCTTAACTCCTTTCTTAACCTTAAAGAAATCTGTGATCGATCCATTACTGAAAACCACCACTTGCATATCATCATGGAGCAGGCAAAGAGTGGTGACAAATTTTGGTGGGCATCCATACCTCAGAAAGATCCTCTGCAGTGCTTCTCAGTTGACAGCTGAAAGCTTTTGTGAGACCAGAGAAGGCCATGTATGTTGTTCCCAGCATTCTTCCTGTATCTGCACATAATGTTAATTATGTTAGGTGTGCAACAATGATTTACAAGGCAAATCCAGAGATTTCAAAGAGAAATCCATGGTATTAAAAACATTTTGATCTGTTGTGGTCTTTCTGAGCTCTTTGCAACATAATTGCTTTGTTGTTTTTCTGTAGTCAAAAAACAAGTAAAAACTAGGAGCTGGCATTTTCCAAGGGGTGCCTGGAGTCAAGTAAGGGGTGCTTTAAGCCTATCAAGTGATGCCTTGAGTCTAGAAAGATTAAGTACCACTGTCATAAGCTTTTCTAAATAGAAGACTTATACTTCATTAGATACTGTGAAAGGACTGCAGGGATTGGTATGGGGGAATAAACATTAAAGTTATTACCAACATTCATTGTAAAACTACAGTTAGTCAAGATGGGACTGTTCAGATGCACAGGCTGCTTGCCAGCATTTAAAGCAAAACAAAAAAAAAATGTGCATTATCAGAAGCAGTATGTTACTTTGACCTAGCTCTGCAGCATCTATATAGATCAGGCACTTCAGCAGGGCTTTTTGGCACATATAGCTAAAGCCGATTCAATCAGCTATTTGATAAAAGTGCCCAAAAGCCCCACTAAAGCCTCCAGTTTACACAGGGTTATAGTAAATTTACAAAATACCTTTCACAGATGAGCCTATGAACTTCATTTCATCAATCTACTGGATACAAAAAATCATGGACTAAATATAGACACTGGATTTATGACACAGTATAAGCTGCCTAACATATGACTCCACAAGTAACCTCTCCACTTTTTACCAGCTATTCTCATTCCCTTCCCCCAACTCTCCTGTCTCTCATGCTCTGACTACAGCTACATTCATGTCCCCTTTCCTTCCCCCTCTCCACCTACCTCTCATCTAGTGACCACCTCAATTTACATTTTAACTGGCTGGCTTTCTTGCATATGTATTGGCCTCTGGCTGCTTTACCACTTCCTCCAGGAAGAGCATAGACCATCTGCAGAAGCTTCCTCAGCCTGACAAAGGGTGTTTGTACCCAAAAGCTTCCGAAGAAGAATTTTTCCAACTTTTTGAGGTCTAATAAAAGATACCAGATTTACCCGGATTTATCTATACAGACGCTGCAGAGCCAGGTCCAGCTAAGGCACTGCCTCATCTGGACATGTGCTGAGCTCTGGCACAGGAATGTTCCAAGTTTAAAGTGCCATTTGTTTTTGTTTTTTAACATCTGCAAGCAGCCATAGTGACCAGAACTAATTTGAAGCTGTTCTGTTAGAGCAAAACTTTGGAACTTTCAGCTGAATCCAAATGATAATAAGTATAATAAGTATAATCTACTATAAAGACTCTAAAGGGTCTTTAGCAGCTCTAGCCTGACTTCTTTCACAGCACAGGCCAGGATTTTCAATTAGCTATTTCTGCATGAAGCTCATGACTTCTGATTAAGCTAAAACTCATCTTTTAAGACAGTGGTGATGGAATAATAGAGTCTTTTACAGCTTTTGATAAACTGTTTCAGTGTTAAATATGCATGCCTTATTTCCGGTTTGGATTTGTCTTGCTATAGACATCCCTTGTATCTTCTGTCCTTATCCCTCCTCTCCCAGGTTGTCTTGCGTTTTACCATATACGTTCCTTTTTGAAGAAAACTATCAGTGAAAAAAAGATACAGCAATACAGTCCAAGTCCTCCTGTCTTGCCCTCTGTTTAAGGGAGCTGCTCTAGCATAACCCCTTGCCAGTCATGAAAGTTCTTCAAGTCTGATCAGGAGTGAGTCTCTGTTGCAGGGGCCAGGGGACAAGCATCATTATACTGTGTTCTTTCCTTCTTCACACTGTACTTGCCTATTGTATATAGATCCTTTCTCCCTCAGTTTCTTAACCTACGGCGCTGGGATAATGCTTGTCTCCCAAAGGTGTTAAATCATTGTAGTTTTGTTTGGGACCATCTTGGAAGGCACTTAACATGGTACATGTTGTTTTATCCTGGCAGAGATGGAATCCCACCATATAGACTCCGGAAGCAGCATCGCAGAGAGATGCAAGAAAGTGCCAAAGCAAATGGACGTGTGCCACTACCTCACATTCCTGTAAGTAGCAGTATCCTGATTATTAGGAGATTGTTATTTCAGAGCCTGAAAGGTTGCATAGGCGTAGTTCTTCAACTAACCAAGACATCCGTTTGATTTTGCTGTAATATTGAACTCAGAGAAGTGCATTTTAATATAGTTGTCTACCAAACTAGTTAACAGGCATATTTTTGGTAGCCTAAAATGTTTCAGAACCCTCCACAACTGATATTAAAATATATATCCCTTAAAAGGCAGTTGCTTAATAATTGTCTGTACATGGAGGTTTGTTAAAAGTATCACATGGTCAAGTGTACTAGACACCAAGGCTAACTGCAATTGTAAACTGCCATATGGTTATGGTAGGCACCTAAAAGTAATTGTATAGTAAGTAGGCTAGTTGGTATTTCTGTATGGCTTGAGAAGCCATCTAGCATAAAGGAAAACTGCTAAGGATAATGAAGGGGACTTTTGTCCAGGACTGATCAGGGACTAAAACTGCTGAAAATTTAAGGGAATATACAGATGTCACTTTTCCAGATGGTATTTCTGCCTCATGCAGATGGGGACTATAAAATACATGTTTGGGGATGGGCCCCTTTCTTTTTGTTCATAGCTCTTCCCAATTTCATCAGGGTAAGCAAACTGATATAGGAAGTTTATCATAACCCTTCAGCTTCTGTATTAGCATCTATATGTTTACTGTTTAGTAGTGAGTAAAGAAGTTTGTTCTTTGGATGGCTATCCTCTTAACAATTCAAATCAGAAAAATGTCTGTTTGCCTCTTACAGAAATGGCGTCACTCAGCACAGATGCTCTCATCCTGCCTACTCAGAAGCAGGGCAATACAAACAAAATCTATCATTGTTTTAATTTATTTTTTAATCTTTGTTTTGCCTTTTAAATTAGATTATTTTCCTGAAGATGTAAGAGGGCTCCTGTACTTTGATCGTTGGGCTGAGAATAAAAGCCCTGGTATTGGATGCTCAATAGCCATCGTTGCTCAGCCTCTTCTCCTTTCACATAGTTGCTTTCACAGTGTGGTTGCTGTCCAAAAGACTGGCTGGGTGCCTTTTTATTCCCCTTGATGTGGTTTTTACTGTAAGAATTGCTTTGTTAGAGTTGAAATGTGAAGGCTAGGCCTTTTATTTTATTGCTGAACAGTGGGAAACTCTGAGTGAATATTCTCTGACTTCAAAGCTTGTCAGCAGCTTTACCTTTTGGATAAAAATAATAGTGACTTCCTACTGATCACGTGCACTGGCAATGCTTCAGTGAACTGCGGGTTATAAGCTGTGTATGGAGCATTAAATATGTATAGTGAACTGCTTTAACGAACTTCCAACTGCCAGATATTTCTTTTGTTGAGATGAATAAGTGTCATTCTAGGAGCGATTACTTGCTGGCTAATTAGCTTTACTTAGCATGAAATTTTATTGACTTTTTTTGAAAAACAGTAAAAAAACCACCAAAGTTTAAATTGGCTACCTGCTGCTTATAACTGTTTATATTTTCCTGCTTATCTGCATTGTCTTTGAGAATTACATGCTGTTTCTGAATTTCACACAGACACTTCACAAAGATTTCTCAGTGAAAGATACAGTGTTCCCATTAGTTTTTGTGCTGTGATTTTAAGTCCCAGAGAAGAAGGTATATCATTTCATATTTATATTGCAGAGGAGAAATGTGGAGGCAAGTTAGTTCTAGTCTCTCTCCAGGGAATCAGAGTTTAGTTCAGACACTCCAGCAACTTCTGTCAGCCAATTACTGACAGAATTGGCATAGACTTCAGAGTTACTGCTTTGCCCACACTTATCAATCAGCTGTAAAAAGAAAAGATAATTAGACAGTGCTTTTTAACGTACACCAATATGGTATATTTTAAAAGTAAGTCTTTTAAAATCTGATATGAATGCAAATATAATGGATTAAACCTACCTTATTAGCATGTAAGCAGATACATATTTTGTAGATACTAACCAATAGCTAGTGCAATATTTAGGCAGATACTAACCAATGTTTAGACAGATATTAACCAATGGTTAGTGCATGCTTCCAGGTAGTAGCAACCAATTATGTGTCTTCTAGTGAGAAGATTTTATGGGATATAAATCTAATCAGGCTCATCAGTTACTATAGCAAACCTATTCTAATAGTACTTGCACACTGCTTTCATAATTCCCTGTTTATGGTAGAGAGCTGCCTACCATTGGGGAAGAGCTTAGATTCTGCAATGATGGGTGCTATACAAAATATTGAAGCAGACAAATTACCATATATAGCCTTCAATTGTAGTATCTATCATACCATCATAGAAAAATAGGGCTGGAAAAGACCTCCAGAGGTCATCTAGTTCAACACCCTATCCAAAGTATCCCATACAAATCCTTGTCTAATGTGTTCATAAAACTACACAATCAATATTGTCACAACTAAAAGGCAAAAAGAGACTAAAAGCATTCTAACCAGATAGAAGTAAAGCAGGGGATAAGAGCAGTTAGTGTCCTGCTGCTGCAAGGGTTGTTAAAATGTACTTAAAAAGATCCCAGGAAGAAGGCAATGCCTCCCCCACAGAGGAAGTCAAAAACTTCCCACCTCTTCCTGAAAACCTCCCATGATGAGATTTCACAGCTTCCCTAAATAAATTCCCTAAATTCCACTGCCTTACAGTTGTAACGGTGAAGACATTTTCCTGGATATCCCATCTAAACCTACTTTGCTTCAACTTCAAGCTAGAGCCATTGATACATGCCCCTGCTCTCTGCAGCAGCAAAGAAAAGGTGTTCTCCTTTTTTTCTTTATGCTATCATGACCCCCCTAATTGTCTTTACTGCAAGTTAAACATGACTACAGGCATACCTCATTTTATTGCACTTCGCTTTATTGTGCTTCGCAGATATTGCGTTTTTTTCAAATTGAAGGTTTGTGGCAACCCTGCGTCGAGCAAGTCTATCGGTGCCATTTTTCCAACAGCATTTGCTCACTTCGCATTTTTTATCAATAAAGTATTTTTTAATTAAGGTATGTACATTTTTTTTAGACATAATGCTATTGCACACTTAATAGACTACAGTATAGTGTAAACATAACTTTTATATGCACTGGAAAACCAAAAAATTCATGTGACTCGCTTTATTGCAATATTTGCTTTATTGCGGTGATCTGGAACCGAACCCACAATATCTCCGAGGTATGCCTGTATTTCTTTCAACTTCTCCTCGTATGGCTTACCTTCCAAACCCTTTATCATTTTTCTTACCTACCTCTGGTCCCTCTCTAATTTCCCCATGTCCTTTTAAAAATTTGGAACCCAAAACTGCACACAGTATTCCAGATGAGGCCTAACCAGTGTGAAATAGAGAGAAAGTATCACAGCTCCTGTGCCTTTGCACCTAATGCACTTACTGATGCAGCCCAAAACTGCATTAACCTTTTGTGCAGCCACATAATACTGTTGACTCAGACAGAGTGTGTTATCCACCAAGATATCTAGATCCTTCTCCAAGGTGCTTCTGTCCAGCTAGTTGTCACTGATCTTATATCTGTATTCCTGATTACTCCTCCCAAGGTATAGTATTTTGCATTTGACAGCATTAAACTTCATCCTCTTGGCTCTAGCCTGGCTTTCTAATTTGTCAAAATCCTTCTGAATTGCATTCCTGTCCTCCAGTGTGTTCACAGTCCTTCACAGTTTTGTATAGTGTGCAGATTTGCTCCAGACTCTCTCTTACAGCATTGAAATCATTAATAAACACATTGAACAGCACTGGGCCTAGGACAATCCCCCGTGGGACTTCACTCGAAACCTCCTGCCATTTCAGCATAAATTATATATATTTATATAAAGCATTATGACAAACAGACTAAGGCTTGTGTGTGTGTATATGTGTGTATGTGTGTGTGTGTGTGTGTATATATATATATATATATATATATAAGCCTTAGTCTGTTTGTCCATAACGCTTTATTCTAATTAGTTGTCTGAAACAACCAATCAGAGTGCTCCAAGAGCCTTCTGGAAAGGAGGTGGTGGCACTCCACTGCCATGATGGTAGGAGTACAGGGGATGGAGTAGAGCAGTGAGGCCAGCACTGTTGGCCTGGCCCCTGCCCTGCTTCCTATAGGCAGCGGCCACAGAGCAGACAGCAAGTGGGGACAAGGTGAGCGGTACTGGCCATGCCCTGCCCCCCCGTCCCTGCAGGTGGCAGTGACAGAGTAGATGGGGGGAGCAGTGGTGCTGGTCCCCACCCCCACTCCCTTGAGGCACCATCCATGAAGCTGATGGAGCAGGGGGTGATGCCAGCACCACTGGCCACACTCTCCCTCTCCCTCCCCCCCCGGTCCCTGCAGAAGGTGACTCCCTGGAGACTCCATTTCCCCCCTCCCTCCAAATCATTCTTGACAGGCAATTGGCTAATCCATTTATAACTACCCTTCGCTTGAAGCTACTGACCCAGTTGTGTGTCTGATGTAGTAGTTTTGTCTAGCCCATATTTGTCCAATTTGTTTATGAGAAGGTCAAATGGGACTTTGTCAATAGCCTTGCTGAAGTCCATTTACAGTATACCCACTGCATTCCTTTCATCTACCCAGCTAGTTAGTCTGTCAAAGGAGATCAAGTTTGTTTGGATGATTTGCTCTTAATAAATCCATTCAGGCTGCTTGTGATCAACTTTTCCTCCTCCAGATGCTTACAGATGGACTTCCTTATTATGCTCCAGTAACTTTGTGGGTATTAGGGTCAGGCCAACCAGTCCATTAATTCCATATGTCCTCCTTTTTGCCTTTTTTGAAGAGGAGCACTATGTTGGCCCTTTCCCAGTCCTTTGGTACCCTGCCTGTGTCCTACACTTTGTAAATATTATTGCCAAGGGCTCTGAGATCCTCTCTACTGGTTTCTTCAGAACCCTAGGATGGAAGTTCCTCAGATCCTGCTGACTTGAATTAATTCAGACCCATCAAAAGCTCTCTAACTGTTCCTTTCATTATCTTTACCCTTGGATTGTCCCCTTCCTTATCCAAATAATCCTTATTACCTCCTGGTTGCAGCCTAGTTTTTTTGCAAAGACTGAGCAAAGTAGCTGTTGAGCTGCTTCACCTTCTTCACATCTTTTGAGAGCTCACCACATCTATTTAACTGTGGACCCCCAGCTGCTTTGGCCTTTCTTATCTAGTGAACATATTTTTAGGCTCTCTTCTTGTTGTCCTTAAATTCCCTTGCCAGGTGTAGCACTTTTTTATTTTTGCCTCCATGATTTTGTCCCTGCAAGTTCATGCTATTTCCTGGTATGTTTCTCTAGTGACCTGCCCATCTTTCCATTGCCTGTATGCTATTCTTATGCATTTGAGGCATCTTTTGTAAATAGCTATATAAATTTTAACCTGTTGCTTGATGATGAGAAAAAGACTACCAGTATGTTTCTGGGATGGCCCTCGCAAACAGTGAAGCTTCATGTGAGTTATGTATGTGCCCCTAATGAGTACCAGTAACTTATTTATTATTGTCCGTATCATCCATGTCTTGCGTATTCCATAGGTTTTAAAGTGGCTAGAAACGTTTTAGGTTCTGTCTTACTTGCCACCTGAACTGGTAGTTATCTATTAAATGAAATCTTTAAAGCCACCTTCCAGCAAGTGGTAACACCTCTCTTCTGTCTCCATGGAGCAGCTGCAGCTGTTCTTCAGATGACATTCCATCTCACTCTTGGATTCAAGGAAAGTCTTGGGAAAAGACAAGGGAAAACTTGTTCCTAGAAGAAACGGGGCAAACATGCAAAGGATGCCTTGCCTATGATGTGCCAATCCACTACTAGTATTAATTTTGGGCTTGTTCTGTGTAAAGTTCCTGGACCACCACCACTGCCACCCTGCTTCCTATGGATGTCCTGCCATCAGGTAACAGCAGGAGAAGTTCTGTATCAAGCAGCCAGATTTGTGTCAGGTGTCAGTACTCAGAGTGAAAATTTTCCAGAAAACTTTTGGTAAAGGATCACAGAATCATAGAAAAGTAGAGCTTCTGGTCCTCTTCCTAGTCCACTGGGGAGATCGGGTAGTCACGCCCAGCACCCTCCCTCGGCTTGGTGACTGGTGCCTCCTGGGTCTGGAGGAGGTACCCGGGGTCCCCCCACAGCTGATCCGTACTTCCAGTCCACTTCTGGGTTCACTGCTGGGCACTCTGGAGAGCCCCCCGTGCACCCCAGCACCATAGCAATCATAAGCCACACTGCTACCTCAAAATATGTAGAAAAAAACTTTTA
>NW_017728923.1:7664434-7683237 GCF_001723895.1 Crocodylus porosus | reverse complement strand
TTTGCTCACTTCGCATTTTTTAGCAATAAAGTATTTTTTAATTAAGGTATGTACATTTTTTTTAGACATAATGCTATTGCACACTTAATAGACTACAGTATAGTGTAAACATAACTTTTATATGCACTGGAAAACCAAAAAATTCATGTGACTCGCTTTATTGCAATATTTGCTTTATTGCGGTGATCTGGAACCGAACCCACAATATCTCCGAGGTATGCCTGTATTTCTTTCAACTTCTCCTCGTATGGCTTACCTTCCAAACCCTTTATCATTTTTCTTACCTACCTCTGGTCCCTCTCTAATTTCCCCATGTCCTTTTAAAAATTTGGAACCCAAAACTGCACACAGTATTCCAGATGAGGCCTAACCAGTGTGAAATAGAGAGAAAGTATCACAGCTCCTGTGCCTTTGCACCTAATGCACTTACTGATGCAGCCCAAAACTGCATTAACCTTTTGTGCAGCCACATAATACTGTTGACTCAGACAGAGTGTGTTATCCACCAAGATATCTAGATCCTTCTCCAAGGTGCTTCTGTCCAGCTAGTTGTCACTGATCTTATATCTGTATTCCTGATTACTCCTCCCAAGGTATAGTATTTTGCATTTGACAGCATTAAACTTCATCCTCTTGGCTCTAGCCTGGCTTTCTAATTTGTCAAAATCCTTCTGAATTGCATTCCTGTCCTCCAGTGTGTTCACAGTCCTTCACAGTTTTGTATAGTGTGCAGATTTGCTCCAGACTCTCTCTTACAGCATTGAAATCATTAATAAACACATTGAACAGCACTGGGCCTAGGACAATCCCCCGTGGGACTTCACTCGAAACCTCCTGCCATTTCAGCATAAATTATATATATTTATATAAAGCATTATGACAAACAGACTAAGGCTTGTGTGTGTGTATATGTGTGTATGTGTGTGTGTGTGTGTGTATATATATATATATATATATATATAAGCCTTAGTCTGTTTGTCCATAACGCTTTATTCTAATTAGTTGTCTGAAACAACCAATCAGAGTGCTCCAAGAGCCTTCTGGAAAGGAGGTGGTGGCACTCCACTGCCATGATGGTAGGAGTACAGGGGATGGAGTAGAGCAGTGAGGCCAGCACTGTTGGCCTGGCCCCTGCCCTGCTTCCTATAGGCAGCGGCCACAGAGCAGACAGCAAGTGGGGACAAGGTGAGCGGTACTGGCCATGCCCTGCCCCCCCGTCCCTGCAGGTGGCAGTGACAGAGTAGATGGGGGGAGCAGTGGTGCTGGTCCCCACCCCCACTCCCTTGAGGCACCATCCATGAAGCTGATGGAGCAGGGGGTGATGCCAGCACCACTGGCCACACTCTCCCTCTCCCTCCCCCCCCGGTCCCTGCAGAAGGTGACTCCCTGGAGACTCCATTTCCCCCCTCCCTCCAAATCATTCTTGACAGGCAATTGGCTAATCCATTTATAACTACCCTTCGCTTGAAGCTACTGACCCAGTTGTGTGTCTGATGTAGTAGTTTTGTCTAGCCCATATTTGTCCAATTTGTTTATGAGAAGGTCAAATGGGACTTTGTCAATAGCCTTGCTGAAGTCCATTTACAGTATACCCACTGCATTCCTTTCATCTACCCAGCTAGTTAGTCTGTCAAAGGAGATCAAGTTTGTTTGGATGATTTGCTCTTAATAAATCCATTCAGGCTGCTTGTGATCAACTTTTCCTCCTCCAGATGCTTACAGATGGACTTCCTTATTATGCTCCAGTAACTTTGTGGGTATTAGGGTCAGGCCAACCAGTCCATTAATTCCATATGTCCTCCTTTTTGCCTTTTTTGAAGAGGAGCACTATGTTGGCCCTTTCCCAGTCCTTTGGTACCCTGCCTGTGTCCTACACTTTGTAAATATTATTGCCAAGGGCTCTGAGATCCTCTCTACTGGTTTCTTCAGAACCCTAGGATGGAAGTTCCTCAGATCCTGCTGACTTGAATTAATTCAGACCCATCAAAAGCTCTCTAACTGTTCCTTTCATTATCTTTACCCTTGGATTGTCCCCTTCCTTATCCAAATAATCCTTATTACCTCCTGGTTGCAGCCTAGTTTTTTTGCAAAGACTGAGCAAAGTAGCTGTTGAGCTGCTTCACCTTCTTCACATCTTTTGAGAGCTCACCACATCTATTTAACTGTGGACCCCCAGCTGCTTTGGCCTTTCTTATCTAGTGAACATATTTTTAGGCTCTCTTCTTGTTGTCCTTAAATTCCCTTGCCAGGTGTAGCACTTTTTTATTTTTGCCTCCATGATTTTGTCCCTGCAAGTTCATGCTATTTCCTGGTATGTTTCTCTAGTGACCTGCCCATCTTTCCATTGCCTGTATGCTATTCTTATGCATTTGAGGCATCTTTTGTAAATAGCTATATAAATTTTAACCTGTTGCTTGATGATGAGAAAAAGACTACCAGTATGTTTCTGGGATGGCCCTCGCAAACAGTGAAGCTTCATGTGAGTTATGTATGTGCCCCTAATGAGTACCAGTAACTTATTTATTATTGTCCGTATCATCCATGTCTTGCGTATTCCATAGGTTTTAAAGTGGCTAGAAACGTTTTAGGTTCTGTCTTACTTGCCACCTGAACTGGTAGTTATCTATTAAATGAAATCTTTAAAGCCACCTTCCAGCAAGTGGTAACACCTCTCTTCTGTCTCCATGGAGCAGCTGCAGCTGTTCTTCAGATGACATTCCATCTCACTCTTGGATTCAAGGAAAGTCTTGGGAAAAGACAAGGGAAAACTTGTTCCTAGAAGAAACGGGGCAAACATGCAAAGGATGCCTTGCCTATGATGTGCCAATCCACTACTAGTATTAATTTTGGGCTTGTTCTGTGTAAAGTTCCTGGACCACCACCACTGCCACCCTGCTTCCTATGGATGTCCTGCCATCAGGTAACAGCAGGAGAAGTTCTGTATCAAGCAGCCAGATTTGTGTCAGGTGTCAGTACTCAGAGTGAAAATTTTCCAGAAAACTTTTGGTAAAGGATCACAGAATCATAGAAAAGTAGAGCTTCTGGTCCTCTTCCTAGTCCACTGGGGAGATCGGGTAGTCACGCCCAGCACCCTCCCTCGGCTTGGTGACTGGTGCCTCCTGGGTCTGGAGGAGGTACCCGGGGTCCCCCCACAGCTGATCCGTACTTCCAGTCCACTTCTGGGTTCACTGCTGGGCACTCTGGAGAGCCCCCCGTGCACCCCAGCACCATAGCAATCATAAGCCACACTGCTACCTCAAAATATGTAGAAAAAAACTTTTAAAACTGTGCCTGTGTCCGAATCACTGATTTGCCAAATCAGCATCGGATCTTCAGATTTGGATGTGACTGAATCGAATTGGGGACAGTGAACTGAATCAACAGATTGAATCGCTGTCCCTGATTCAGGCCGAATCTGAATCCGAATTGAATAGTGCCCGTTTCACACAACCCTAGTAGTCAGCACACACACAGCAGGGTTGCATTTCAGTCCAATTCTGCTTGGCTAACTGGCTTAGAAACTGGCCTAAAGAATTTCCAATTTCCAGCTGGTGAGAAAAGAATCATTTCTTTAACCCTTTTTTAATACCATGGCACCTCACTAGTTTACAGTATTCAGTCATTCTGTTAAGGGAGTCTCAGTGTTGCTGCTCTGTCGATACCATCCACCCATCTAGAGAGGAAAGGAAGATCTGTGCACACAGGTTCTGTGTGGGGGTGGGATCCTTCTTTACAAGCTTATTACATATAGCCTGTGTTATGTGAAGTAGAATTCATTGCCTTGCTTCACTCTTTCTGCTGTAATCCTACTAGGCAGTTTCCCCAGCTCCTTGGACTTAATCATTTCCTCCTGGTTAGGAACATGTTCTCAATGTCTGCTCTCAGATGCATATATTATTCTAGGAACTGACCCTTTATTTCTTTATTTACTGTGTTTCTCAGCAGAAGTTTTCTGTTATTACTTAGCTTCCTGAATACACGTCTCTTAGAATCACAGAAAATTAGGGTTGGAAGGAACCTCAGAAGGTCATCTAATTCATCCCCCTGTTCAAAGCAGGACCATCCCCAACTATATCATCCCAGCCAAGGTTTTGTCTAAACGGGTCTTAAAAACCTCTAAGGTAGAAATTCCACAATCTCTTTGGGTAACTTGTTCCAGTGCTTTACTACGCTCCTGGTGAGAAAGTTTTTCCTAATATCTAACCTAAACTTCACGTGTTACAACTTGAAACCATTGTTCCTTGTTCTGTCATCTGCTACCACTGAAAACAGCCTAGTGCCATCCTTCAGGTAGTTAAAGGCTGCTGTAAAATCACCCCTCAGTCTTCCTACTGCAGGCTAAGTAAGCCCAGTTCCCTCAGCCTCTCCTCATAAGTCATATATCCCAGCACCCTAACCATTTTTGTTGCCCTCTGCTGGACTCTCTCCAATTTATCTACATTCTTTCTGTAGTGAAGGGCCCAAAACCTAGATACAGTACTCCAGATATAGCCTCACCAGTGCCAAATAGAAGGGACAAATCACTTTCCTCAATCTCCTGGCAATGCTCCTAGTAGGGCTGTGCGACGCTTCAGTAGCTGATTCGATTCGGAGGAGATTTGACCCAATTCAGGAACTGAATCTCCAAATATGAATTGAATTGGAAGACCACTTAAAAGCTCTGAATTAATTCAGAAAAGCTTTGGAAAAGATTCGGCCGCTTTGGAGATTTGGCCATAGACTAAACAGGTAGCTGATACAGCTGCCTCCAGCTGGTAAGTCTGCTGGGGTTGGGGGAGAGGGGAGGGAGGGATTGGGGCTGGGACAAGCTGCCCAGTTGGTGGGGAGGGCGCATTACTCAGGGAGAGGGTGCAGCAGCACTGGGAACGGAGGCAAGGCTCTTCTGCTGCCCAGAGCAAGCCACGCCTGCATCATGGGCCACCACACCCTCCCCACACACTGGCAAGCGGCAGTAGGGTGTGGCTCCCCTTGCTGAGGCAGCGGCTGGCACAGCCAGAGGAGCCACGGGAGAACCTGCGCCCGCCCAGCTGTGCCTGCCTCTCCCTAGCCAATCCAAATCACCGAATCTCTCCAAATCAGCACCAGATCTTCCAAAGCCAATTCGGTCAAATCGATTCAGGACAGTGATCCAAATCTCCAAATCAAAGAATCAGCCGAATCTGAATTGAATACTTCCCTATTCACACAGGCCTAGCTCCTAGTATGCTGTTAGCCTTCCTGGCAACAAGGGTGCACTGTTGGCTTGTATTAAGCAGAGCGTCCACTGTAACCCCCAGGTTCTTTTCTGCAGAGCTACTACTTAGTCAGTTGGTCCCCAGCCTGTACCAGTGCATGGGATTCTTCCATCCTAAGTACAGGACTTTGTTCTTGTCCTTATTAAACCTCATGAGATGTCTTTTGGTCCAATCCTACAATTTGTCAAGGTCTCTCTGAATACCAGAACTACCCTCCAACCTATATTCTTTGTGAGCATCTCCATTCTTCATCTGTTTAGGTAGCTGTCTATCATAAAGCTTACAGATGCACAGAGAGGTGACAGGTGGGCATCATTTGCAAGCAGCTCCTCCAGAGGAACTGGTATACAGTTTGTATATCCTGGAAAGCAGTTAGTCTGCCAGCCCTCTGGCCGTGCATTACATTCTTGAGAGGGGGGCAAAGAATATGTATGCATTCCACCTTCTCCTCATAGGAGATTCCTGTAGCACTATATTTTAGGAGGCTAGAAAACCTGGCTTTGTTTAGGCCTTTAGGTAATGGCCTAAGAAAGGAAAATATATTTATTAAGTGTACATTGAAATACTTGTAAATGAAAATCTCCAATGCTGCAGTACCCCATATCTTTGGGCTCCATATTCAATGATCAATCACTACCCAGAAATAAGCAAAGATATAGACTGAATTCCCTTCCCCACTTTTCTCAAGGATGATTCCCTTGCATCTATATGGGTTTTGTATAGGGAGCAGAGAGGTAAGAGAACATTTATTACATAGATGACTAGAATCATCTATTGCTTTTCAGCATGTCCAGGCTTGTCTCTCCTTAGTTGCTGAAACACTGTTTCCTTTTATCTGGAGAGGTGGAATAAACTGAAAAATCAGCAGGCAGCAATCCATGCTTATAAGTTACAGTATAGTAACTATATTGTAAAATGCAGCAGGGAGGGTACAGCTTTACTGTATGGAAGGCAGCATCCACACATCAGAGTTCAGGGGTTTATAGTAACTGGCTCTCACAATGCAGACTATATAGGGCATGGGGTTAAAGTGACTTCATGCCAATGTAACATGAGCATAGGCCAAGAGTGACAGTTTGTTTTAGAACAAATGGCAGTCAGAGTAAGGGGAGGATGGAGTACTAGGTTTGGGGAGAGAACACTATCAAAAAACTGCCTCAAGGGGAGAAAGTCATTGTGGCTGTGGCTGGCAGAGTGTAGGCTTGAGAAGAGAACCTTACAAGTCTCAGAAAGAAGGAAGTAGTTTTGGTGGCAGGATCCAGTTTAATATAGGGCCATGCTAGGAGTCAGGGGTTGGTTTTGCACCAGTATTGTATCCTAAGAACTTGACAAAGAAGCCATTTAGCCAAGAGAGGGGTGGAGGGACAAGGGGGTGGATAGAATGAGCCAGGGGATGTCTATTTTTGTGTTTCCCTCACACCATTGATTGAGCAGTTGCATATATCAATGCAGAATAACTTCTCTGTCCTGAGAAGTTGCAGTGGTAAGCTACCATCTTTATATCAATATCTTCTTACAACAAGGAGCTTTCAAACTGGCTGAGCTAAACAAAGTCTTGCAAGGTGATTGTGGCAGGGCACTGGTAGTGCCTGCCACTTTAAGGACTTGGCCAGGAAGGGGCAGATGCCTGATGACAGCAGCCATTTTAAGGCCTAGGTCCCTGAACTGAGGGCAGTTCGTGATCAGCCAGCAAAGGAAAAACACCTCTCTGCTTAGCTCTGCCAGGAGCACCTTCGAGGTAAGGCTGAAGCTATGGGGATGGCTTGGAGACCTCATTGGTCCTGAGCATGACCTAAAACTGCACCCTGCCAAGGCAGGAAGACCTGGTGGGGCTGCTGGTGGTGCAGCAGTCCCCATGTAAATGCCAGGAGTGATCACCTCCCAGGTCGGGTCGAGGCATCTTAACCTCAGCCCCCACCTTCAGGTGGGTTACATAACGCAGGAAAGGCCAGGTAAGCTTCCTGAAGCACCTGAGACTATTGGGGTGAGTGACCCCGTAGGGCAAGGCACACTTTGCGAAGCACCTGATCCGGGAATAGGGGACCCTGAACCCTGTGAATGGCCAAGCGGCTCAGACTAGTCCTGAGGGACCCCTGACTGGCCCATGCTGGGGCCAGGGCCCAAAGAGGGGTTAAAGGGTCAAGGTGGCCCACCATGAGGGATGCCCAGAGCAGAGAGTCTCGGGATCCTGACGGGCGTGAGATGGAGCCAGGGCCTAAGGGGGAGCCGAAGGTCCCAGAGAGTGGACCAGAGCTAAGGGGGTGACGGGGACAGCTGAGTTTAGCTGCCTGGGGTGCCATCTATGAGCCTTGGGCCACAGTGTATGGGTGGAACAGAGCTGCGGATATTCCCCTAAAAATCGGGGTTCAAAATGGGCAGCCTCCCACCTAATTAACATCTCAATACTATTACATCAAGGCATGACAGGCGAGTGAGGTGGGCAGCTGGCCCATAGACAGGAGGTGGGCCAGTGCTTGCACCAGGCGTGAAAGTTTGCCCCCATCACAGTGATCTTACCACCCATTCCTGTGTGCTTTGGTGAAGTCACTGTTACAGGGCATCGCTGACAGGCAGGGGTTTGGTCCAGTGCTGGTGGTCCTGCATTACCTGTTACTGTCCCCATCTGCCTTCTCTTATTTAAGTCTCTGTTATCAACTGGTTAATTGAGAGGCCCCCAGCCTCTCTGATTGCATGGTCTCTTGCCCCTGGCTAACAGCTTTGTATTTCAGTATCTCCTGGGTTTCAACCCAGAGCCTTTGGCTTCTCTAGCTCACAAATTAACCCCTAGGCTAGGCCTAGCAAGATTGCTGCCTTTGTTGCCCTGTCAGAGCCTAGACTTTGGAGTGATTATGCTCTGGTCCAATGTAGGCTGAACCCTTCCAGGGTTGGTCACTGCAGAGTTCCATTCCTTGACACTCTGCTATGCAGCCTCGTCATCGTCCGTTATAGTCATGTCTGGTTCACTGGTTGCTATCACCAGAAGTTTAGCAGAACTGCCTTTCCACTCTGGGTCACAAATGGAGTCCAGAACACAAAACTTTGCCCTCCTCCCCTGCCCAAAAAGTAACAAAAAAAAAATCCAGCTTATCAGATTTGAGATCCCCACATCCGCGAATCCATTTCCCGACTGTTCAGAGACCCTACTTTCTTCCTGCTGGGGTGTCTCCCTTATCCTATCTTAGCTCCCCAGCTGGACTTCTCATTCCTTCCTACTTGCTGTCTGGGACCACCATTTTTGTCCTGTGTTCCTTCCCCTCTGTCAATCACCTAAATGCCCAGTCAAACTGGAACAGGAGGTCCTCATTAGAGGCTCCCAGTATCTAGTAGGGATGAGGCTGCAGCTTAAGACCAGCTGCATCTCTTCACCCTCCTTCCCTGGTTTCTCATTCCTTCTTTCTCAGAAAGACCTAGACTTAAAGGGACATCACCCTTCAGCTCTGTCCTGCAGTCTCTTCCCAGTAACAGTGGTGAAACCCCCTATTACAGTCATGTTAAAATGTTGGTACATATGTGGGATGGTTTAGTCAGAGATTATTCTGTGTAGAGCAGAGACTGAACTAAATGACCTTACAAGATCCCTTCCAGCCCTACTTCCCTGTGTGTCATGCTTCCTACATTTAGCCTTCTTTCACACCTGGGACATCTGTTGCAAAGAGGATTTCTCCTATCAGTTTAGACCAGGGGTAGGCAACGTTTTTGGCCGGAGTGCCGAAAAACACCACAATGCCTACCTTGGAAGGTACCGGCATGCCGGCATGCCAGAAAACCCAAAAAGATGGCAGGGGTACATGGCAGAATTCCCTGCTTGTAACCCTTGCCCCCCAGCCCTGCTGCCCCTTGCCCCCAGCCCTACTGCCCCCGCCCCCCAGCCTGGGCTCTGGGACTGTCAGCAGCTACCCCGGCTCTGGGTAGCTGCTGGAGCCTGGGCTGCTCCCAGCAGGGTTTGCAGCATCCCAGCTACCAGCTGGGAGCAGCCTGGGTTCCCAGGTGGCAGCAGGTACCCAGAGCCGGGGCCAGCTGCAGCCGGGAGGCTGCAAACAGCTGCACTGGGTTTCGGAGCCCAGGCATCAGGTCTGTACTGGTGTGCGCAGACGGGCCTTGGAGCAGGCAGTGGGGGAGGGGCCTGAGGCAGCACAACCCTGGTCTCTTCCCTGCTGCCAGCACAGAGCTGGTGACTGGGATCCAGAGCAATCAGCGGGCAAGCTGCAAACAGCTGTGCCAGGCTCCACAGCTTCAGCATCAGCTCCATGCTGGCGGTGACTGCACACACACTTCACAGTGGGGCTAGGACGCTGCAAGCCCTGCTGGGAGCAGCCCTGGCTCCATCACTGGCAGCAGCTACCCAGAGCTGGGGCTGGCTGTGGCGTGCCGAGCAAAATGGCCTCACATGCCATACTCGGCATGCATGCCAGGGGTTGCCTAACCCTGGTTTAGACAGTGGGTATAAATTCTCTCTTTGCTGCTTTGCTGGATTGTCTTCCTGATTCTTACCAAAAGAGGAAGGCTCTTGGAACCATCTGCATTTGATAGTTGAGTCTTACTGATTTTTCTTTGATTCATAGTGATCCCAGGCCCACTATGCTTAATCTAGGTTAAAGTTCAGTGTAGTCTGCTTCTTGAGCTGTACATCAGAGCCCTCTTCAGAGGCAGCCTTCTGGTTGAGGCATATCCCACTTCCTGTGTTGTACAGTATGTCCTGCTTGTTTTAATTTTGTGATCAAAGATTTTCTTTCTTTGGCTGCTCCAACACCGGTGTCTTGTGCTTTCAGTAGGTCTGACTTGACTTCCAAAGGTATCTGGAGAACAGTATTCTTTTAATACATCAGTCCTTACATTGGTTCTTGAAAAGCAGGGTTTCTCTTCAGAGAATCTTTTAGGGTGAGAATTACCTTATGGTAGCAGAAATTCTTTAGAGACACTGGGTCTGCTTGATCCTTCAGATACATGGTGCATGAGAGAGCGAATAATAAAGATATCACAATCCAGACTTGTTGACATAGTCTTGCAGTCATTGCTCAGGTCTACTTCTCACCATCTTATTGTCATCTGTCTATAAGATATCTGGGTCAAGGTGTATTTCTGATCCCATACTAGATACTTCTATTTGTATTATCCAAAGGTTTTGTGTTTAATTTTTGTCTCTGACCACATAAGATACATTCCTCCAGCCTCCTTTTCTTATGTAGTTTTAAAATATTTTATATGTCCTCATGCTGCTATTTTCTTTTACATTATTCCAGCATTACTGAAATCTTTTTTATGTAAGACATTTAAATTTTGAAGTTCTGTTGCTTCAAACAGTGATACTACAATTTTTCTGTAACAGAAATATGCCCTCCCCTTATGCTTCCACATGAAAACCACTGGCCTCTTTTAAAGGACATGTCAAATGTAAACTTACTTTTCCTGTAACACCCTTTCAAGCGTGTTCTGAAATAGTCAGCAAGCATGGAGGGGCAGACCTATAGTGTGATTTTCTTGCATGTGTCACTCTTAGAAATTATGGTTTTTTGTATCATCCTTATGGGACTATAGACTAGCTCTTGTGTTTTTCTTGATTTCTAATCATCTATCTATAAGATTCCTGGGTAGAGGCCTATTTTTGGTTTCATACCAATTCTTTATGTATATATTGGTTTTGCGTTTAATTTTTATCTGAGGCCACATAAAATATATATCCATCCAGCCTCCTTTTCTCACATAATATTAAAATATTTTATATGTCTTCATGTTGCTGTATTTTTCTGTGATTTTTCAGCATTGTAAAATCTTATCAGCACAGCGGCTGAAAAAAGGTAATGGATAAAATGAAGGAAAAACACTGAATGACATTTCAGTACAGGGACAATGGTCTCTTAGTTCAGCTTTCTGGAGGCAATACAGTTTGTTCTAAAGGAAAGGCAGTTTCATTTACTCATGGAGCAAGCACAGAAATCTGTCTATCTCTTTGCACTTCACAAAGTTGCAAGATGCTGTTTTCTTGTAGAATAAATAGGCCTTATATGCATGACTTTGAAAAGAATTACATTCAGTTGGGCCATGTCTCTGTTCAAGAGGGAGCTTTGTGAGAACCATGGCATTTGTGAGTGGATTAAGTTGAAGCAGATTCTGTTAGGGAAGTGCAGGAGAGGTGGACCCTGGTCTGGCTAGAGGCCACAGGAGTTCATCCCTTTTGGTTTTGTGCCAACTGTCTACTGGTAGATGAACATTTACCAGTCTAGATTGGTGGGTCTGCATGACAGAAGTTGAATGCACAGGTAAGAATTCCCCTGCTTATCAAATGAAAAGCTGCAGACTTTCCTGATTGATAGGTTTATCAATCCTACCCCCTTTCAGACTTTTCCTGAAACTGGCAGTTCTTTAAATTAAACTCCTACAGCTGGTAAGGCATGAACACTTGTGTACGTGAAATAGGGCAGGATTATCCAAGGTTAATTTAGTCAGGATTGATCCTTCTTTGAGCAGGGGGTTGGACTAGATGACCTTTATGAGGTCCCTTCCAGCCTTTCTTTATTATGATCCAAACATAACCACACCTCTGGAATTGTCATAGTGAGGGCCACAGACATACAAATAACTTACCATAAAGTAAAAGGCATGAGGAGGGGCTTTGCCATGTGTCACCTACTTCACAGTAACTCCTTATATTTATACATGTGTCCCAGGGTAAGTGAAAACTGAATTATAGTAACATTCTCCTCCTTCATTGAGGGCTTAGCTACTGCAGGTCGGCTTCCACTTACCACAGAATAAGAGCCTGCATCACAGAGTAGCTGACATGATAAAGAACTAAATTCTCTCACCTCTCTGGTTATTTGTATGTCCACACTATAGAAAATTTCTTCCATACTAAGGCACGATGCAGATTGTATGCTGGAAGGAGATCCCAGTAAGGCTATCTAGACAACAGTCCATCAATAGCAGGTTGTTTGCATTAACTAATCTATCCCCTTTGTGCCTATCTATCAATATTGTACCCTCCTCAACCTGCCTGACCATGATAAGGACAAATGTCATCCCATGCCAAAAGGGGATTCCTTGCATTGTCATTGCTATTTTTTGCTAATGTACGATGTGTTCTTTCTTTAGCGTACATACCGAATGCCAAAGGATATCCATGTTGAACCACAGAAGTTTGCTGCGGAGTTGATCAATCGCTTGGAGGAAGTGCAAAAGGAACGTGAAGCAGAGGAAAAGTTAGAAGAGCGCCTTAAACGTGTTCGAGCGGTTAGTAATAGCCTAAACTTCTCTATAAGCTTGTCAGTGTGTTTGGAAAACTTGAACCATGGGGATCTTTCAGTTGCTGTGATACTCAATGGTGGGGGAGGTTTGCACTGCATGGTTTCTGTAGGACAAGGTAATCTGTTTACAACAGGATTACTTACATGCCTCCATTACTCCAGGCTCTCTCTCTCTCTCTCTCTCTCTCTCTCTCTCTCTCTCTCTCTCTCACTCTCTCCACTTCAAAGACTTTTCAATTCCTCTAATTCCCTCCTTCATACTAAGAACTTTACCTGAACCACCATTCTTCCCCCATTCTCCATAGCTAAGGCTCCTTGTGCAGCCCCTTTCTGCTGTATAATCATTGAATTTAAAAAAATGGGGCTGGAAGGGACTTCAGCAGGTCATCCAGTCTTAATCCTCTGCTCAAGACAGTATCACCCATATCTAAACTATCTCAGCCAAGTACTTGTCTAACCTGCACTTAAATTCTTCCAATGATTGAGATTCCTCAATCTTTTTACATAATCTCTTCCAGTACTTAACACCTTCATACTTAAAAAGTTCTTCTTAACACCTGACACTCTATGTAATACTCACTCCCACCTTCTCTTCCATGCCAGGAGCTGAGTAGTACCGCATCCCCACTTTCCAGGGTATCTCAGTGCTTCCCATTTCTCCTTTTCTCATGCCAGACACTCAATGTGCCCTCCTCCCCCATATCAAGTACACCATTTTCTCACCATGCCAGGGGCTCTGCGTGACCCCCCATTCCTGCCTTCTCTGATACCTCCCACAGGATGGCCAAGTGGGAATGACAGGCTGTGAAAGGAGTACCTCTACAAGATTTTTTCTATCAGTGACTCCACCTTCCTGTTACTGGCCAATCGCCTGCCTTCTCTCCTGCCATGCCTTGATCTTGGTTAATTGATGGATATTAATTAGTGGGAGGCTGCCCATTTTATTTTTTTGCCCCAGTGTTAGGAGGCGCTATCTGCAGCTCCTTTCCTCCCCTACACTGCAGTCCAAGCCTCGTGGATGGTACTGACATGGTTTTGACCTGGACCTTGCTGTAATTTGGCCCTCTCCTTTACTTCCCTGGGCTTCCACCACCCTGTCTTGTCCTGTACCATCCTGGTGCTCTGCTGCCCTCTCTTGGTGAGGCTTCCTACCGCTCCCCTCTCTGGGACTTCTCTCCGCCCCCTCGCTCTGGGGCTTCTTGCCGCCCCCTCGCTCTGGGCCTTCTTGCTCCTCACAGCCCTCTCTCTCTGGGGCTGGGGCCAGTGCACCCCAAAATGCCACGCCCTCTCTGGCGCTGGGGTCCCCACGCTACCATGGAGCCCCTATGAGGCCTCCTCCAACCCCTAATAGCTTCACCCAGTCCTCTGAAGTTATAAAACTACAGAAACTCAAGCCCCTGGGCTATAACATAAAATCTAAGCTATCTGGCTAACCATCATTCAAATCCCTACCAGGGAATTCTCCACCCTGTATCCGCGAACAGGAGCTGCTTGTCCCATCAGGCTTCTCTACTCTGCTTGCTCTGGCAGAACTCCTTCTCCCTTGGCTGCTAGTGGAGAACTTCTGGCCTCACTCCTAGGGTTTATATGTGCCAGGCCCTGCCCCTTCCTGTTAGCTGACTCCCCAGTGGTTGCCCCAGCAACCCACACCTGTGCCTCCGCTCTGAGAGTAGCAGGCACCTTAGTGTCTTGCTACACAGGCCTTCCCAGCAAGCAAGCAAGCTTAAGACGGTCCTGCACCCTAGCCGTGGAACCTGGAGGCTGTCACAATCTTGGGGTCCCTCTCTGCCCAAGCCAAGGCCTGCATGTAGGTCTCAATGTGTGGGCCCTCTTTCTCAAGCAGTCAGCACCTCATTCTGTGTCTGCGGGTGCAGGATTGGAAGGGGCTCCCACTGCCTGAGATGGACAGGGCAGCAGTGGTGGAAGACCCAGGCTCAGAGGCCATGGGTTTACCCACAATGTCCTGGGCACAGCTGTGTCTTCCTGGATGGAATGCCATGCTGGCAGGGCTGAAGGCATATGCTGTGTGGGTATGGTGCTCCCTGGTGAGGAGCACCTGGTCCCCACAGGTGTTATTGGTTTGGGCTTGGCAGCTGGCCCTTTACCTTTCAACCTCCAGGTGTGGAGGAGGCATCAGAGAAGCCTTTACCCTGGGTCCTTTGGGGGGCCCTGTGGCCCCTCCAGGGGGAGTCTGGCCAAGGGAAGCCACCTGACCCTTCTGTCTGTCCCCTGCCTACCCCCCCTCTGCCTCATTGCCAGACTTTGTGTTGGGGGCTGCTGAGGGGCAGGCCCCTCAGGGGACCCTTACCCTGCTATGGGATGGGTTGAGGGTGAAATGGGAAGTGGAGCTGCTGGGCAGATGGACTGAGGAGGTCAGGCTGGCTCTGGCAGGGCACTTCCTCCAGCTGCACTATGGCTCGGGGGTGGAGTGGGATGGGGCTGGCATGTGCTGGGGGGAGGGGAAGGGGGAAAGTGGGGGACAAGGGGCAAGCAGGAGATACACATGAGGGATCACAAGGCACACAGCTGGCTTGCTCAACCTATCACAGACACAAAGGCAAGCAGGAGTGAAGCACAAAATTCACCACATGGGGGGCAGATACACAGAGGTGCTGCCAAGGCACTGGTGTAGATGGAAGTGGTGGAGGTGTCCCGCTGGTGATATGTAGTCTCCTCAGGCTGTGCAGTGATCGTGGCAGCTCAGGTGCTGGAAGCAGGAGTGGGTGCAGGTGTTAGTGTGAGTAGAGGTGCCTCCTCTGCTGAGGAGGGAGAGCAGCAGCAGTGGTGGCAGCATGAGGGCTAGCCCAGGTGGAGCAGGTAGGGGCTAGTCCCACAGGGAAGCCAGCAGGAGGCTTTTCCAGCAAGGAATCAGGCAGGGTAGCAGGGTCCCCAGAGGAGTTTCACCTGCAGCTCCCTTGCCCAGCAGCTGCTGCAGCAGCCAGGGAGAAGTGATGGCACCTCTCTGCAGATGCAGGCAGCTGGGCCAGATGACCATATGGTCTCACTCTGTAAATTGTTAGGTTCTTATATTCACAAACCTCAGCAAACAGTTTAGGGTTCTCAATTAAATGAGTGTATGTATCATCTCAGTTTGTAATGTCCTGATAGGCATTATCACATGTTAACTTAACTATGTGTTAAGGGCCCTTAAAACAAAGTGTATACACATTAGGGCAGGGAAACACATACTAAGGGCCCTCTGAGTGGGTCAGAGATAATCTTCTTTCATGGAGAATGATCTCTTTAACTGGTTTTAGGTAGCATGTGTTGCAGTCACATGTGACTGCTCCACAGGCTCAAAACCACTTGGGAGCTGTCCTTCAGCATAACATAAAGCACCACTTGGAGCAGTTCTGTCTTCCCCTACAGTGACAGTGGGTACAACCAGGAGAGCACCTAACGATAAGAATCCTCCCATTCTGAGCACTTCCCAGCCCCCAGGGCTCACCCTTTCTATCCATCCCTTGCCCCTTGGGATACCGCCCCCCAACCACACACACACAAACTCTGCCTCTAGGGCTCCCGCTGTGTCCCTTGGGATTTCCCCTCTGTCCGACTTCATTCCCCACCCCCCAGGCTTCCTTCCTGCCCCTCAGGACTCTCCCTCTGCCCCCTCAGACCTTGCAGCTCCCAGCACTCTCCCAGAGGAGCAAGTAGGGAAGGGGAACCCATCTGCCACCACCAGTGGCGTGGCAGTGCAGTGGCCATCTGCCACCACCAAGGCGTGGCAGTGAGCTGGTTCCCTTCCCTACTTGTTCTCCTGGGAGCTGTAGGTAAGCCAGGAGCTGTGGGATGGGTGGATGGTTAGCAGGGATCTGGGATGGGGAGAGGTTGACAGAGCAGCACACCTAATACAGGCTGGCAGGGGCATGACAGGGTCTAGGTGGCACCGCCTGCACCCTGCATGAGGCCCACCATCCCCCTCCCCACCCTACATATAAGGCCCTCTGCACTGCCTGCCTCCTCTCTACCCCCAAATCAAAGCCCGCCCTGCACCCTAGATCCAACTCACCACACCCCAGCTTATCTGAAGCTCTCACTAATGTGTAACAAGGCCCACTACCCACATCACAAAACCTGTGTGATACCAGGGATACACATGGGTTAATTTAGCTTTTGGTTGCCCCTCATTTCCAAAAGGCGTCCCCAACAGAGCTCCATATTTCTAGGGTTACCATCAAAAAAGACACCTGTGGGGGAGGGGGGTCAGTGTTATGCCCCACCCCTGCCTATGCCTCTCACTCCTAAAACACAGCCCCCCCAGCCCTGCTGCTGCCTCTCACTCCTGACCAACTGTACCCTGCCCACCAACCCTGACAATGCCTGTCACTCCTGACCCGCAGCTCCCTGTGTCCCCCAGCCCTGCTGCCCACACAGCTCGCTCATTCTCTGTCACTTGCTCTCACAGTGTCGTTCACTGTCACTCAATCTGTGTATGTAACTCTGTGTGTGTGTCTCTCTCTCTGTCCAAACATCCAAGCTAGAAATGCCTGGGAAGAGGGAGAGCAAAAACCCAGATATTTGCTTGCATTTTGAAAACCAGACAGGGGGCCAAAAAAGACATGGCCAGGAAAACCCAGATGTATGGTAACCCTACATATTTCAGATGTCAGCAGCAGTCTCATAGATTTCATAGAACCTGCTCACTGCCATGCCACTGGTGGTGGCAGATGGCCACTGCACTGCCATGCCACTGGTGGTGGCAGATGGGTTCCCCTTCCCTGCTTGCTCCTCTGGGAGAGTGCTGGGAGCTGCAAGGTCTGGGGGGGGCAGAGGGAGAGTCCTGAGGGGCAGGCAGGAAGCCCCCGGGGGGGGGGGTGAAGTAGGACAGAGGGGAAATCCCAAGGGACGGGCTGCAGCCGGCCCCGGCTCTGGGGAGCTGCTGCCAGCCGGGAGCCCGGGCTGCTCTTAGCAGGCAGCTGGGATGCTGCAAGCCCCGCTAGGAGCAGCCCAGGGTCCATTGCTGGCAGCAGCCACCCAGAGCTGGGACTGGCCATGGCGTGCTGAGCAAAATGACCATGGCATGCCATGCTTGGGTCATGTGCCTGGGGTTGCCGACCACTGCCTTACATTGATAGGCCCATTACCTGCCTTAGCTGGGGTCAAGAATCCACTAGGTGCTGAAGTCTGCAGCTACTTTTTTACCCAATAGAGGTATATGAGGATCAGGACAGAGAGTATTAGCAATTGTTAGAGGGGGACACTTAAGCTGCCACGAGCTGTCAGCCTTTGCCCTCAGAAAAGTAATTTTAAATGCTTGTCAAACATCTTTTTAAAAGAAGTAGTTGGATAAGCTTTGGTCAGGGGTAACTAGGGGTATAGACACAGAAATTTTTGGAGCCCTTTCAAAGGAGGAACATTTCAAAAGGGCAGCAGCTGGTGCTCTAGTTGTGAATGGTGAAAAGCTGAGACCTATTCAAATGCAGAAAAACCTCCAACTGTAACACTCCTTCATCAAATTTTAAAAGTTGAAGCAGGTCTTCCTACATTTGAATCCTTCTCCACTTATTCATACATAACAATTAGAATAAACCAGCTACTGCTGTTTTGAAACATTCCCTTTCTGAAAGGGCTTCAAGTGTTTGTGTCCACACCCTAGGAGTAACTATGCCTGGAGTACTCTGTAAAGAGCAACAGTTGGAAGCCTAGGAGCACACCCACACAGGGATTGCTGGGAGATAATGAGAGGAACCCCCCCCCTGCAGCCTAAAGCAGGCGGTTGTGGGAGAGGGCCATGATCAGTAGCAAAAGAATGAAGCAGAGCTTCACAGCTGGCTTACTTATGAAAGAAGATTAAAGCAGCTGGGATAAGTTTTGCCTTCTTCAGAAGCATCAGGTGTTGGCTGTAGCTGAGGTTGGGAAGTTTAACTAGGACTGGGGTTGGCAACCCCTGGCACACATGCTGAGCGTGGTACGCGAGGCCATTTTGCTTGGCACGCTGCAGCCAGCCCCGGCTCTGCTGCCAGCGATGGAGCCCTGGCTGCCCCAAGCAAGGCTTGCAGCTGCCTGCTGGGAGCAGCCCGGGATCCCCTGGCGGCAGGTACCCAGAGCCGGGGCAGCTGCAGCTGGGAGGCTTCAAACAGCTGTGCCGGGCTCTGGCACCAGCTCCGCATTGGCGTGTGCAGGCACGCCTCGGAGCAGGCGGTGGGGGAGGGGCCTGAGGCAGTGTAGCCCCGGTCTCCCGCCATCGACCTGCAGAGCTGCATGGAGCTGTCCGAGCTCCGGCCGCCGTAGCTCTGGGTACCTGCCGCCAGCGGGAATCCTGGGCTGCTCCCAGCAGACAGCTGCAAGCCCTGCTTGGGGCAGCCCACGCTCCAGCAGCTTCCCA
>NW_017728923.1:7658337-7664334 GCF_001723895.1 Crocodylus porosus | reverse complement strand
GGGCTCTGGCACCAGCTCCGCATTGGCGTGTGCAGGCACGCCTCGGAGCAGGCGGTGGGGGAGGGGCCTGAGGCAGTGTAGCCCCGGTCTCTCCCCTGCTCCCGGCACAGCTGTTTGGAGCCCCCCCAGCTGCAGCCGCCCTGGCTCTGGGTACCTGCCGCCAGCGGGAATCCTGGGCTGCTCCCAGCAGACAGCTGCAAGCCCTGCTTGGGGCAGCCCACGCTCCAGCAGCTTCCCAGAGCTGGGGTAGCTGCTAGCAGCCACAGAGCCTGGGCTGGGAGGCAGGGGCTTTGGGTGAGGGGCAAGGGACAGCAGGGCTGGGGGGCAGAGGCTTTGGGTGGGGGTGAGGGGGCACAAGCAGGGCATCCTGCCATGTACCCCTTGCCCTCATTTTGTTTTTCTGCCATGCTGGTTACTCCGGCATCTTCGGAAGTAGGCATCATGGTGTTTTTCAGCACTCCGACCAAAAAATGTTGCCTGTCCGTGAATTAGGATGTGCCAGTGCTCCCGTTGGGTTTAAAACCTACTTTTCCTGTTAAAAGGTCTTGCTGCATCCTTCCTTGCCCCCACACCTGCCCCAGTCAAATCAGTTGCCACATTTGGAGTCAGAAAGGAAATTTTTACCACAGTCAAATTGGTATGGGCTGCAGTGGGTTTTGCTTTCTTCTGTTGTAAGGGGACACAGTCCTCTTTCTTGGATCTTTCTAATGCCTTTTAATAACCTTGCAGTGATGGGACACTGACTGTGTCTTGTTGTGTTACAGAGTTGATAGTCTAGTTTTAGAAATAGGTTAGACAAGGTTTTGCATGGGATCCCTTTGATAGGTATGATTCTGCCTCAAGCAGGAGGTTGAACTAAATGGCTTCCTGAGGTCCCTTCCAGTCCAGCTTTTCTGATTCTATTGTAGCACAGGAGGTTTTCATCTTTCTTTTTCAATTGAAGAGTGATTCAGATGCAGAGAAATTAGGATTTTTGTTGTCATAAGCTTCTTCATGTATAGTCAGTGTCAAAACCCCTCTGCCTTTCCTCACAAACGCACCAAAAGTAATACAACACATTCAGCAAACTCATCTGCCAGAGAATCGCTTTAAATCTATTTAAAGAAATTTCCTCTTTGACTTAACCTACCTTTGAACCCAGGTATTTGTAAAGCTTTATAGTAAACCCATATGCTGTCCTTATAGTATAGTACAGGGATGCTCAATCCCTGGCCCTCAAAGCCATGTGATCTGGCTTCCCAAGAGTCCAGAAATTTGGCAGCAGGGGAGCAGTGGCAATTAATGCTGCTACCTCTCCTGCATCAGCAAATTTTCAAGTGTCACAGACCAGATGACATAGGCCTGTGTGCAAGATATAGCTGGCATGCATGAGACTGGGGCCAGGGCTGGGATGGCAGCCCCAATACAGTGTGCATGGGGTTGTGCCTGGGGCAGCAGGCCCAATCTGGCACATGCACCCTGTGGGTGAAGGAGGGCTTCATCCAATGTGCAGGGTTAGGGCTTGATCCAGTGCATGTGGGGCCAGGGCCGCAGCTAGAGCTGGGGCAGGCAGGCCTGATATGGCTCTTGCAGGGCTGGTGGCGGAGCTAGAGCAGCAGGCCTTTCCTGACCTGTATGGGGCTGTAGGCAAGGCAGCAGGCCCAATCTGACATGTGCAGGGCTGAGGACAGGACAACAAGCTCAATATGACATGCACTGGGTTAAGGCCAGGGCTGGGTCTGGTGTAGTAGGCCTACACCAGTCATCCAGCCCATAGGACCAAAACATTGGGCACCAGTGATACAATATATTTGCTGAGGTGTAAAAATCTCCTCGCTGAATCTGCACTACAAGGCTCCTCAGAGACTGGTGGCAGTGCAAATGGCATCAGGGATATACAAGGGTTAATTCAGCTGTTGCTTGCCCCCAGTTGCCAACAAGCATCCCAAATAGAGCTCTGCATTTTAAATTTCAGCTGCAGTCTCTCGAATTCTTTGCCCCTCTAGGAGTCCTGTGCGCCAGATGACCCTCCATAAGCCATATATTTGACACCTTTGATGTACTGAATGTTCAGTGTGTTATAACAGCAGTAGACAGAAAGGTCGGTGGTAACTCACTGAACAGTGCCATACAAGGAAATGACAAAACATTAATTTTGAATTCAAATAAATTTGGTGTTTTTTCCCCATTTAATATGCTGGGGGAAGCCCCTTGTCTTGGATTTAAGTACAAGGCAGCAGAGGAGCAGGTGGTGGTTGGTGCTGCTCCAGCTCCAGCCCTGACCCCTGCCCCCCACCCCAAGATCACCCTCTGGTTCTGTTGCAAGGAACTCTGAAAAACCACAACAGGTCAGAATGTTTTTGACACTAGAGATTCCTATCTGGATTCTAAGGATTTATCTTGTGAATTGTATGTGGGTATACATCTAACAGTGCTAATATTGTCCAGTACCTTTAAAGGATCTCATGACACCCTGGTTGAAAACCACTCCTGTCTGAGTGATAGTTGAAAAAAAAAGGGCATGTTTTTAAAACTGGTTATTACATGCTGTATGTTGATCCAAAGGAGAGAAACATGCAGGCTTTCCTGAATAATAAAGGTAACTTGCTAGTAGGTGGAGTTTATCTTTTTAATTTACTGTCATTGTATTCTTAAACTTGACTGAGGGGGTCTCTGACAATATTGTAACAGCAAGGCACCATCTAGTGGTCACATGGTTTTCCTTGTCCACTGTTTTTAAAGTGCAGCAGATAGCAGCAACACCATATCTCTACTGTTAGCAAGCCTTCATTCACAGCAACACCGAAACACCTAGCTATCAGAAGTAATAGTTTAAAGGAGTGGTCAACCCCTGGCTCACAGAGCCATGTCATCTGGCCCACATTACTCCCAAGAGTCCAGATATTGGGGGAGCAGGGCAACCTTAGTTGCCTCTTCTCTGCTGCCAAATTTCTGAAACTCTCATGGACCATATAGCATGGCCCTGTGTGCTACATCAGGCATGTGGGGCCAGATCTGGCAGCATAAGGCCCAGTCTGGCTGCATAGGGCTGGAACAAGGCAGTGCAAGGCCTGATTTTGGCACACAGTGTAGGGTTACCGTTATTTCCAAGTCCGTACAACAGGACACCGGGGGGGCTGGAATATGATGATGGGGGAGCAGTGACATGCCGGTGCTGTGCCCTTGCCCATTCTGTTGCCGCTCACTGACAAGCCACAACCCCCCAGCTCTGCTGCTGCCCCTCGCTCCAGACCCACTGACCCGCAGCCCTCCAGTGCTTGTAGTGCTCTGCACACCCAACCCACAGTCACCCGTCCCATCCCCTGTACCCCTCACTCCCAATCTGCAGCTCCTTGTCTCCCTTCCAGCCTTGGCGGTGCCCCTCATTGCCTATCCACAGCCCCTGCTCCCCAGCCAGTGCCCCTCACTCCCAACCCGCAGCCCCCTGCCCTCAAGCCCTGCTGGTGCCCCTCACTCACAACCCGCAGCCCCTGCACCCTCCAGTGCTGCCAGTGTCCCGCAGTCTGGACCCACAAACCCCTGCCCCCACCCCTCCCAGCCCTGCTGCCCAAGCAGCTCCCACATTGCACATATGCCTGCTCGCTCACTCACTTGTTCACGTGCGTGCTCTCTCTCTGGCTCTCTCTCTCTTTGGAGCACATGACCCCCGACAGCCAATCACCTTGCCCACTGCTCCCAGCCCAAGCAGCCAGACCGGGAGAGCAGAAAACCCGGGCATTTGCTCTTATTTTAAAAACCTGCCTGGCTGCAGCATAGGAGTCCAAAAAAATCCTGGATGTATGGTAACCCTAGTGTAGGACAAAAGTAGCACAGGGCCTGAAACAGCCACACAAGGCTGAGGTGGCACAGAGCCCTGGTGACCTGGGCCAGGCTTGCCTGAGCTAAAGCAGCACAGGGCCTAGCCAAGGCACCATTGGCTCCAGTCACAGCACTGATCTTGGGATCTGGCCCCCAGACCAGTCCCCCCACCACTCATCTGGCTTTCAGGGCCAAAAGGTCCAAAAGGTTGAACACCATTGGCTTTAAAACACAGTTCTTCCACAGCTGACTCCATGAAATAAGCTGCTTGCTGAACCTATGATATTTCAACAGATTTTTTTTCACAAAATCCAGCTATTATTTTATTGTTCCAAGCATCAAAAATTTAAATATTTTTCTGTAAACTGTATTTAGTAAATAAAACCACCTAATTAGGTGAAAAATTACAAATTACATTTTTATAATTACTTTTTATAACTAGTAGTTAAAATTTAGCTTACATAAAAATACCAAAGCAAAAAATGCAGGGCTGTTTTCTTAAAAGGAAGCACCAGACATGTCTGAGGAGGCTCACAGCTACAGGTCTACAGATCTATACCACCAAATGCGGTTTTGGCCTCCATGGCCCCTGTGCCTTCTGATTTTTCCAACTAGAGCATCATTGTTTAATTTCTTACAAAGCTCTTTGGCACAAAGCTGTCCTGAATGGGCTCTTGAATACTAAAGAAGACTAATAGGAAAGATAGGTCCCTGGAAAGACTAAATAACCTACATTTGGGGGAGCTAAATCAAAGAGAAAGCTTGGGTAATATGGGCATGGAGACCGAAATTAAGGGATAAAAGCCATGTCTGGGATATCCTAGGCCAGTGCAGCCAAACTACAAGGTTCTCCCTCTTCCGGATCTCCTTGGGGTGGCAATGATCTCTACGTAGACTTTGGAGATGTCCCCCCTCTAACACTGCAGTGTAAGTAATTTGTCAAGTATCGTGTAGGAAGTCTGCACTGGGGCTCAAGGAGTACCCAGGTCTCCTGGGTGCTAATCTCGAGCCCTCATCAGTTTCATCATCCTTTTTCATGCAGTGCATTGATAATATTTTTATTTATATCCTGTCAATGACACAGCCTTATGAACAAGACTTGGATATGTCATGTCTGTATCAGAGACTTTTATTCTAATACCATTCTAATACTAATTTAACTCTAGACAACCTCACTTATTTTACCTGCAAACTAATAAGAGCAAAAGTCTGTTAGAGACTAGAAGTATGAGATGTCAGAAGAGACTTGATCTCATGGTGCTTTGCTTACTCTTTTAGGTATGAGGGAATTTGCAAGGCCTGCATTTAACCAGATGAACCGGCCCTTGCCAATTGTTTTTTGAGCCTTCTCTCAGCTGCGACCCAACCCAGCATGTGCTGGGAGGCAGAGAGCCCGCACCCAACCTGAGCCTGCACCATGAAGTCAGGCACTAGGTACCCGACAGAGACTAAGGAGCTTGCCAGTGATTTGTTAGGGATGCATCTTGGAGCTAAGTCTGGGTAGTTTATGCCAACTGTGTCTGAGGGATGTTGGAGAGAGGAGAGCCACTGGATTTTCCCTTCATGATCTCAGGCTGTGCAAAATTGCTGTAAGAGCCTGTCATTTTAAATGGCATCTCTCTGAGGCAAAGGTCTGTTTCTCAAGAGCATGTTGGCCAAATTACCTTAAATTTTCACTAAACAATCTAGCTGGCATGGCACACCAGCACTTAAATTCATCCCTAAACAGAATTTCTTCTTCATTCTGTTCTGTACTATGATTCTTCAGCAATGTGTCCAACTGTAGATTTAAACCTAAATAGCTATTACTATTAGACTGTGAACTCTGCCCTTCCTGACTGTTTGGAAAGCACAAAGCCCATCAGTAAGCTATCATAAACTGGTAACAGATATTGTATATGAATGCTGTTGATGCAAGCGTTGCATATTTCCTCCGAATTTTTTTAAGTAACCTACATTAGTTATCCCAATGCAACACTTGCCTGTTAAGGTTATTGTAGCTATAGAGGATAGAACCATAGAATCATAGAAGTCGGGTCGGAAGGGACCTTGTAGATTTTCAAGTCCAACCCCCTGCCTGGGCAGGAGAAAAACTGGGCTCAAATGACTCCAGCCAGGTAGGCATCAAGCCTCTTCTTAAAGACCCCCAGGGTAGGAGCCAGCACCACTTTCCTTGGAAGTTGGTTCCAGATCCTAGCC
>NW_017728923.1:7650088-7657657 GCF_001723895.1 Crocodylus porosus | reverse complement strand
GGGCTCAAGGACCGAGCCCTGGGGGACTCCGCTGCCCACTTCTCCCCAAGTCGAATATGACCCGTCCACCACCCTCTGAGTACGACCCTTCAGCCAATCTGCAATCCATCTGACTGTGTAGGCATCAATGCCACAGTCGCCTAGTTTTTTAATGAGGATGTGGTGGGAGACACTGTCAAAGGTCTTGCTGAAGTCTAGAAAGATTACATCCACGGTGACACCTGCATCCAATGCTTTTGTGACCTGATCATAAAAGGTAATCAGGTTGGTCTGACATGACCTGCCCCTAATGAAACTGTGCTGGTTGCCCTTGAGCATCATCCCTGAAGCCGGCCCATCGCAGATGTGCTCCTTGATAATCTTCTCAAAGAGTTTCCCTAGGATTGAGGTAAGACTAACTGGCCTATAGTTGCCTGGGTGCTCACTCCTCCCTTTTATTCTAATAGATGGGGACCATGTCAGCTTTCTTCCAGTCATCTGGCACCTGGCCCAAGCACCACGAATGCTTGTAAAGCCATGCCAAGGGCCCTGCAATAACTGCTGCTAGCTCCCTCAACACCCTGGAATGGAGAGCATCTGGACCCACTGATCTGAACACATCCAGCCCCTCCAGAAGCTCTCTAACCCTGTCCTCCCCAGCCTCAGGTCTGGAGGCATTCCCCTCAAGTCCCTCTTGCATCACGGTGGGGAAGTCCTGGTCCCTGCATAAGAAAACGGAGGTGAAGAATTGGTTAAAGAGGTCTGCTTTCTCCTCTGGCACAACCACCAGATTGCCCGGAGAATCTTGCAGGGGCCGCACATTTCCCGGTGCTTTCTTCATCCTCCCTATATATTTGAAAAAGGATTTTTTATTATCTTTGATCTTGGAATGTAGTACTAGCTCTATGTCCGCCTTAGCTTTCCTGACAGCCTCCCTACAGGCCCGAGCAGAGGACGTATGCTCCTCTTTGGAAATAGCAACCCCCTTCCACTGTTTGTACGCCGCCTTTTTGGCAATTAGGCATTCCCAGACACCCTTGGTGAGCCAGGGGGACTTTCGGGCACTCTTGCACCCCTTGCTTCTTGTTGGGATGGTCACCCCTTGGGCCCTGAGTATTGTTTCCTTAAGGAACGAACTACTTGTTCTTGTGAAGTGTCACTGTAGTTGAAAAATAACATGTCCCATCAGGAAACGTACATCATGGCTGTTTGCAGACATTAAAAAAATACCCCAAACAAAACAAAACACACTTTAGCAGAAGAAGCAATACATTACTTTGACCTGGCTCCACAGCGTCTGTATAGATTGGGCACTTCAGGGGGGCTTTTTAGCACTTTTTTCTAATAGCTGATTCAATCAGCTATTACATAAAGGTGCCAAAAAACCCCACTAAAGCACCCAATCTATACAGACATTGGACGAGCCAGGTCCAACTAATGATTCCAACAATATCATGCCATGCCTGAGCTCCCCCCTGCACCGGCAAAATGAAACTGGGGTCCCTAACAATTGTCAGTTGGGGCCAGGAACCAAACCCATCCCCAGTCCCAGCCAACAATCAACAGATTGCCAAAACCCTGGCTGGGGGGGGCACAGGGCCCATGGGATCGGGTTGCAACAGCCTGATCCTGGTGACCCTATGTGCCGGGGATGAGTAAAAACCCATGTGTCACTCATCTGGCCCAGCACTGAGCTGCCATAGCTTGATGCCAGGCTCCCTGTGCATTGGAAGTTAAAAAAACCCCATATGCCACTCGGCTGAGTAGTATGTGGGGTTTGGGCAGGTCCTGGTTGATGGGAGTCCAGCAGTTTGCTGCTGCAACCAAATGCCAGTGTCCCTGTGCACCAGGAGCTGTAAAACCTGGTGCACTGTCCAGCTCAGAGGCACCTGAGGTTTTGACAGGTGTGTGGTAACACATGATACAAATGAGCCCCAAAGTTATTCCACTTTATATGCAGAATAACTTAGTGGCTCATTTACTTTATTATCACACCTTAAATTGACTTGCACATGTTGCCGGGTTACTATCTAAGGTGTGTCAAAATTCCTGACTATTAGCAATGGAAAGTTTTGTGGGTTTTTTTTCTTTCTGGAATGCCTATGAATTTAAAATGTAATTCTTTGTTTTAAAATACAGTTATCAACTACGCATTAGAATCCATTTGTAAGCTAGTCTAATGAGCATTTTAGTTATAACCTGGCTACTTCATCTGTACAAAGCATTTTGCCTTATAGCTCATGCATTTTATAAGTGGATTCCTCGTTTCTGTATCCATCCAGGCAGCTGTCATCCTTCAGTTATTTTTTGTATCCTCAGCATGTTGCTTGCTTTGTTTTGAGATGTTTTAATTTTTTTATTTGAGAAAACCCCAGAATCTTCTCCACAGGTAGTCAAGCAGTCTTTCCATTTTCTGTTGCTTGTTTCATGTGCTCATTAATCTGTTTGACTGAATATATCCCGTAACTATTTTATCCAGTATGCTTTGCTGTGACACCTTATTAAGCATTCTTTGGAAGCTATACTTACAAACTGATTGCTTCATTTCATTTGTCAACTGTTAAAGGGAACTTGCAACAGTTTTATGAGGACCCACCTGCTCTGAAATAGAATAGAACTACTTTTCAATTAACTCCATCTATAAATTTCATGTTTTCATTTCTGATATAGTCAGAAACTTACTGTTGTTTGGAACAAGCCTAAATGTTGTGTGCCACGAGCGTGGTAGGGAATCAGGCCTCAGATTTCTCCTCTTTATGTTGCCTGCAGGAGGAAGAAGGTGAGGATGCAGATCTCTCTTCTGGTCCTTCAGTTATTAGCCACAAGCTGCCTTCCACCCAGACCATGCATCACTTCACACCTCGTTACTCTGAGATGAGCTGTGCTGGGATGCAGATGAGAGATGCCCATGAAGAGAACCCAGAAAGCATTCTTGATGAGCATGTACAGCGCGTCATGAAAACCCCAGGCTGTCAGTCCCCAGGGCCGGGTCGCCATTCCCCCAAGCCTCGATCCCCAGAGAGCAGTCATGCTGGCAAGATGCCTGGCATGCCAGGGACAATACCTCCAGGACATGGCAAGCACACCACAAAATCAGGAATGAAACTTGATGCAGCTAACTTGTACCACCATAAGCATGTCTACCACCACATCCATCACCACAGTATGATGAAACCAAAAGAGCAGATCGAGGCTGAGGCTACCCAGAGAGTACAGAACAGCTTTGCTTGGAATGTAGATTCACATAACTATGCAACAAAATCACGGAACTACAATGAAAGCATGGTCATGGCACCCAACCCCATGGAATCACTAGGCTACAGGTGAGCAGGCACACCTGTGAAAGTCCTGAGCTGTTGCTTTGTAACAATTTTATTTGTATTGGGCAAGTCACTGTATAAATGAAGTGTGGCCCCTGTTTCTAAGAGAGGTGTATAACATTCTGGCATCCCTATGGGCTGCTGCTTACCGTAGGAGCCCATACTAGGACACAGCTTGTATGCCTCTCATCTATTTGGCAGATCTTTTCCCTTCAGAAGTGGCTTTTTGCAGTTGTGCATGCCTTTACCATCTGTATGATATATCCATAGAAAAGCTTCCTCTGAAACTGGTCTGCACCTTCAGCAGTTATGATATGTGGTAGGTCTCCTGCTCTTCATTGTGCTGTAAGTGTATAAAAGCTGTAGATGGGACTTCTTTCTGCATGCTGTATCACTTCCACTAAACTGAAGGTTGAATTTTCAGGGACTTATTACCATTTTCCTGGGTTTAATGAGAGCATGTAAACACCATTTTTAGTGCAGGGCCCAATAACCTTGCTCCACACACTGAAATAACTAAGATTAGCTGGACTGGCTTGCCCACCCTCCAACAACCAAGGTTCAGTCTTGATTGGGCCTCAAAGATGGAGACCACTTCCTGAAGATCATTGCTGTGTTTCTGTAGCTACGTTCAAATCCTTCCTTTTCTATTTTCTCCCCCCACCCATCTGTGTGCTTATCTGACAGAGAAGAAGCAGCAGTGAGAGTTCGGTTCTGCTCTTTTGCACCAGCTTTCATTTGTTGATTTATTAAATTATGTCTTGGTTATGCCATCCAGATCTCTTTTTGTCCATGGCTGGTGGTTGCTCAGTAGCATCTTTAATAACAACTGTCAGTGATACCTTTTTATGTGTGACTTAAGGGAGGCATGACTGTAAGGGATATTCTGAGAATTCTGAGTTAAGCTCCAGGTTACTAGAGACTTCGGGGCAGGTCAAGCCGTCTGAGTGGGACTGGGGAAGTCAGACTTTCCCCACCACGGAATGGGAAAGAAGAGCAGCCTAAGCTCTTTTGTGAAGAGAAGAGGAAGCAGAGAGGCTGGAATGGCTACATGTTTCCCAAAAGGAATGAGAAAAGAGGAGTGGAGCTACTGTTTAAAGGGGAAAAAAGGAGATACCCTAAAGCCAGAAGGTTTACACAGGGCATCCAGGTGAAAACACAAGAATCCAGCAAGGATGAGTAGGTTTCCCAGACTCTAGTCTTTAAATGAGACTATTACAGAAGCCCTACAGTGTCCTCAAAGCATGAGTTGAGAGCTTGTGGAGACGAGGAGCAAGCCCCCTCTAAACTATTTTGCAGCCATTTGTCTGGTTTGAGGCATGAGGTATTGGTCACAGTGGGCACATCTACCTGAGACATTTACTTCAGTTGCCTAGTAAGCTCGGTAGTCAGTGCCTCAGCATCTACATATGTGGCCCTGTTAAGCCACAGGAAACTAATAAATTCTGCAACAGGTTAATACTTGTAAATATAAGTACTATCCTGTAATCCTGTAAATATAAGTACTGTTCTGCTGCATAGTTTTTTCATGCACAACATGTGTAGACAATTACCAGCTGGCTGGGGCACAAGGGTGCTTCAGTGTGGGAGCTGCCTGCCAGCTAGCTCCACACTAGAGCAACCTTCTGTCCCAGCCAGGCCCCCTGCAGCATGTTGATCCAGGTCAAAGCAGCCGTGGGCTGGCAGGCTGACCCCTCAGGCCCCCTGCCAGCCAAGGCTGCTCTGACATGGCTCAACATGCAGCAGTCCCACTTACACATGTAAATGTAGAGCCTGGGAGCAATAAATTCTGGTGTGACATGCACTGGAGTTTATAGCTGCACATTAATATGCACGTGTAGGTGCACCCAGCGTGAGGTAAAACATTGAGCATGAGAGCCTGGCACACAAGGGCTCAGACTATGGGCTCAGCCTGTTTTTGGGTGGCAAACAGAAGGAACAGTGTGGCCTGATCTGAAATGGCAAACCTTGTGTAATGATGTTCTAACACCAGACAGGGTGGATGACTGAAGAATGAGCTAGGTTTGGAGTTTAGCCCAGGCCCTCATTCCTTTGCCAGACATCTAAGAGTCTGTCAGGGCATGCATCATACTGCTGTGCTCCCTTCAACAAGGGAGAAGTTCCCTGGCAGTGTCCAGTGTAAGATGTATTAGACGTATAGCACACTCAGCCTTAGCAGGTTTCAGCACAAATAGTATGAAACAAAGTCTTCTCTTTGATCTAAACTACTGTGATTGTGTCACAGTAGAAATTTGACTGTGTCAGCAGGACATTCCCACACTATGCTTTGTGAGCCTCTGAAAAGCAGTTCAAATGTCAGGGCTTTAATCCAGTCTGTGGAGTTGTAATCTGAATATATCTAGAAAGTACAAGTGTCCATAATCAGATACTTCTCTGCTGTTAGCATACAGACAAGTAGCTAATATCTCAAAGCCTTGTTCTTTCAGTGGGAAAGCAAGTCTACTTTCAAAAAGAAATGTCAAGAAGACTGATTCAGGGAAAAGTGATGGTGCCAGCTATGAGATGCCAGGATCTCCTGAAGATGCTGAAAGGAACCAGAAAATCCTACAGTGGATCATAGAAGGAGAGAAGGAGATCAGCAGGCATAAGAAAGCAAACCATGGGTAAGGGTTAAGTAACTTCTTGCATTGTCTCTCCTCTGTCAGGCAAGCATCCTTTGGTGGCGCAACTAACTGTATCATTTTTGAAGGCTGTGTGGAAATGAATCAAAATACCCAGTTATGAGAGCTTGGCTTTTGGAGACCTGAATATTGATTAAGCATCTTCAGTGGTAATAATCTGTATCTGTACTGAGGTGCAAAAAGTTATTTGCTGGCTTAGAGGTTTAGTTTTACAGTTGATGGGCAGGCATGGCTGGTGAACTCAGACTGGTGGGGCAGGTGGAGTGGCACATGGCGGGGAGACAGGGGTTTGCAGCCAGCCAGAAGTGGGATGGTTTGTAGCCTCCCCGCTCCCAGCCGGAGTGCCTGGCTGGCTGCCCTCACAGTACTGTATTAGATGCTCTTGGCATTCCCTGTGCATGCAAGGGGATTTCAGCAATTGGCTTTTGGTCTACCAGTAAAATCTTTACTACCTTTTTTTAACCTCCCTTGTATTGCCCTCCATCAATGTTGACCTTGTGAAGGAACACCTTGAGAGGTTGGACACCTTCAAGTCATCCATCCTGACAGTCTACACCCAAGGGTACTCAAGGAGCTGACTAGCATCATAGCTCAGCCCCTGGCACAGATCTTCAAGAACTCCTGGTGCTCTGGTGAAGTGCCCAATGATTGGAAGAAGGCCAATGTGGTGCCTATCTTCAAGAAGGGGAGGAAAGTGGATCCAGCAAACTACAGGCCCATCAGTCTGACCTCTATCCTGGGGAAGGTCTTAGAAAAGATTATCAAGTAGGCCATCCTTAACAGACTGGCTGATGGCAACATCCTGAGGGATAGCCAGCATGGGTTTGTTGTGGGCAGGTCTTGCTTAACCAATCTTATTTCCTTTTATGACCAGGTGACCTATCACCTGGAAAAGGGAGAGGAGATTGATGTCATATATCTTGACTTCAAAAAAGCCTTGGAACTGGTATCCCATGATTACTTCTTGGCAAAACTGGCCAACTGCAGCCTCAGGTGCACCACGATCCGCTGACTGGGGAATTGGCTCCATGGCTGGACCCAGAGGGTGGTGGTTGATGAAGGTCAATCGTCGTGGTGCGCTGTGACCAGTGGAGTCCCTCAAGGCTCTGTCCTTGGACCTATATTGTTCAACATCTTCATTAATGATGTGGACATCGGTGTCAGAAGTGGACTGGCCAAGTTTGCCGATGATACCAAACTTTGGGTAAAGCATCCACACCTGAGGACAGGAGGGTGATCCAGGCTGACTTTGACAGGCTCAGGAAATGGGCGGACGAGAACTTGATGGCGTTTAATACCGAAAAATGCAAGGTTCTCCACCTTGGGAGGAAAAACCTGCAGCAGGGTTATAGGCTTGTTAGTGCTACGCTGGCTAGCACTATGGATGAAAGGGACCTGGGGGTCATGACTGACCACAAGATGAACATGAGCCTTCAGTGTGATGCTGCAGCTAGTAAAGCGAGCAAAACGCTGGCTTGCATCCATAGATGCTTCTCGAACAAATCCCAAGACGTTATTATCCCATTGTACTCGGACTTGGTGAGGCCGCAGCTGGAGTACTGCGTCCAGTTTTGGGCTCCACAATTCAAAAAGGATGTGGAGAAGCTTGAGAGAGTCCAGAGAAGAGC
>NW_017728923.1:7599654-7649988 GCF_001723895.1 Crocodylus porosus | reverse complement strand
CATTTGTTCACCAGAGCACCCCAAGGGATGACAAGGTCGAACAGTTCTAAACTCCTGCAAGACCATTTCAGTCATGTCCGAGCCCTCAAGGTCTGGAATAGCCTGCCATCGGAGGTGGTTCAAGCACCTACTTTGAACGCCTTTAAGAAAAATTTGAATGTTAATCTTGCTGGGATCCTATGACCCCTGCTGACTTCCTGCCCCTGGGGTAGGGGGCTTGACTCGATGATCTTCCGAGGTCCCTTCAGCCCTAATGTCTATGAAATCCTGTAATGGTGCCTGGAGTTGCCAGACTTCACAGAAGGCTAGTAAGACTCTGAGTGCCAAGGTCATAGAAAGCTTGAGTATCCGATTTTAAGTCACTGTGCTTCTTGAAAAGGACATTTACTACTTTGCAGCACTTAATGCTTATGGAAGTGCCAGTAAATAGTTCGTAAGTGTGACTTACAGCTTGGAAATTTTATCATCATGTACCATGGTGTGTTTTGTAGAATCCTTCTAAGTGAATTTTGCAAGGTGGGGGTGGGTGGGAGGAGGAGAATACCTCCTGTTGGTTTTATGTACAGGCAACACCCACTTAGCACTTGTAATTGGTTCCTGAAAAACCAGATGTTAAGCAAAACGAGTGTTAAGCAAAACCGAAAATATTTGATGACCCAAGTGGTGACTGCAGTTGTTTTTAATGACCCAAGATGGCAACCATGAACATTATAACGAAACTCACTGAGCACTAAGTGAAATCAGATATGAATTTCAAGTGAGTGCTATAGCAAAATAGCACTAAGTGAAACAGCATTAGGCAGTGGTTGCCTGTGCTGTACACTGCGGTGTGAATTATAAAGAACATACAGAAATCCTCTTCTATTGCCAAATGACAGCATTTTTATTGAGTTCACTTTTTAGGGTTTATTTAATTCAGTATTTCACCTCTACTCCACAGTTTGATTACAGTTCTATAGCTTGTAACCAACAATGCTGTATATGTATACTGTTCTCTTTTAAGCTTTATTTAAGACAAATTATGTCTTTACTGTTAAGTTCAATACAGTTGTTTCACTTATCCAAGTAAACTCAACAAGCACTATCCAGACTGCTTTTCAGAGAGTGCTTTCTAAAAGAGCTCAGATGAAGGTTGTGCTATCATTGTAACCTCAGGGCCTTCTTGCAGACAGTAGTGAGTTTATCATGGGATCCTAACTCAATTCCAGCTCTGTTGGATACTCTGCCCCCTAAATGCTCACTTGAGCCGCATTGGATTGTATGGACTTCCATATTCTGCCTTGTTGGAAGGCACTACTGCAGAGAGTTTCCACAGTGCAGCCTGATAATTGCCAAGTGCCCCAGATCTAGATGATGGATTTCTGGGAGCCCTTTCTGATGTGGAACTCAGTGTGTAAAGGTATGTGGCTACCTATGTAAAATGCTTGTGTTTGTGTGTGTGTAGCTCTTCAGGTGCTAAGAAGCAGCTGGCTCATGAGATGGCCAGACCCCTCTCCATTGAGCGACCTGTTGCTGTACACCCATGGGTCAGTGCCCAGCTTCGGAATGTAGTCCAGCCTTCTCACCCCTTCATTCAAGATCCTACCATGCCGCCTAACCCAGCACCCAACCCTCTGACCCAGCTGGAAGAAGCCCGCAGGCGGCTGGAAGAAGAAGAGAAAAGGGCTGGAAAACTGCCCCCCAAACAGAGGTAAGGTGGTTTGGTCTGATGAGGTTGGAGAAGGGCCATGGTGAGGGAGGATATCCCACAAGCACTACCATGAAGCTAAGAACAGGTTGTCTCTTCTCTATTCCATTATTCCAACTGTAGTTTTCAGGATTCAATGAACAAAAAGACTGTGCGAAGTGGGAGCAAGCCCTAGATCTCTTCACACTATACCCGCCAGTGCACAAAGCCTAACAGCTCCCAGGAAGCAGAACAGTGACTAAGGAGTGATGGATACAAAAACTGCCCAAGACTCAGAAGTGTGTCCTATAAATGGAGGGATCATGGTTGCTTCCCTCTGTGGTGTAGTTTGTGTTGAAAGCATAAAAAAGCAAAGTCCAACCCTGATAGATGGAGAGGAGCTGTGCAAGCAGTCCCTGGAGCCCTACTTGGGCCAGGCACATGTAAGGTTCACCAACTCCTGCATAGGAGAGCTCATTTGTTTTTAACTTGTCCATTGTGCCAGTAAGCTGGTTTTAATGGTCCTTATTTGGTGTGGTGCCTTGGAACCCCAGACACATGTACTACACTGAGAAGTGATTATTTCAAATTGGAAGCAGTAAGATGATTGGTACTTAATATATTCCTCATGATTTTAGAAGCCAAAGTAGCAGAGATTGTTCTGGTGATGAGAGTAGACTAGGGGGAGTCAGAAATCTTGGGTTCTAATTCTGCTCTTGCACTTGTACAATTCACAACCAAGTCACTTTACCACTCAGATTACTCGCCTGTGACACAGGGATAATAGTTCTGTCCCTGCATTACCTTGAAGAGGAGGTATGAAGCATGTTAAACTTCTCAGATGAAAGGCGTAGCTTAAAGATCTTCATTGCCATGATCGCTTCCTTTTACAATGGAGGTTGCATACAATCACTCATATACTTTGATATATCTAGAATGCTGCTATAAACCTCAGAGGCTGACTACTTACAAACACTAGCCTTCAATGTGATGCTGCGGCTAGTAAAGCGAGCAAAACGCTGGCTTGCATCCACAGATCCTTCTCGAACAAATCCCAAGACGTCATTATCCCATTGTACTCGGCCTTGATGAGGCCGCAGCTGGAGTACTGCGTCCAGTTTTGGGCTCCACAATTCAAAAAGGATGTGGAGAAACTTGAGAGAGTCCAGAGAAAAGCCACATGCGTGATCAGAGGTCAGGAAAACAGACCTTACGACAACAGTCCGAGAGCCATGGGACTCTTCAGCCTGGAAAAGCGCAGGTTCAGGGGTGATCTGATGGCCGCCTATAATTTTATCAGGGGTGACCACCAGTATCTGGGGGAACATTTGTTCACCAGAGCACCCCAAGGGATGACAAGGTTGAACGGTTCTAAACTCCTGCAAGACCATTTCAGTCATGTCCGAGCCCTCAAGGTCTGGAATAGCCTGCCATCGGAGGTGGTTCAAGCACCTACTTTGAACGCCTTTAAGAAAAATTTGAATGTTAATCTTGCTGGGATCCTATGACCCCAGCTGACTTCCTGCCCCTGGGGTAGGGGGCTGGACTCGATCTTCCGAGGTCCCTTCAGCCCTAATGTCTTTGAAATCTATGAAATCCTGTAATGGTGCCTGGAGTTGCCAGACTTCACAGAAGGCTAGTGTCTCAGGTTAGGGGAACAATGCAGGGAGGAAAACAAAAAGGAACCAGGGTAACTGAAGAACACAGGCCCCCTCCCCTCAGAAGAAAAGCAGGAGTACAAGATGCTGGCTGTGTGGCTTTTCAAAGGGTCCTCAAGTTTTGTATGTCTCTGGGAAGGTTCATTTCCCCATTCAAAATGCCTTGTACCATACACATTTACCAGTTACCCACCCCCTGCTTCTTTGATAAATACCCAGGAAGTCAGAAGAGTCGTCACTTGTCTTCTATCCTTAATCCTAAAAACAAGCTGCTTGTAAATGAGAGTGAATTCTGTCTGAACCAGCAACACGCTGGCCCCCACTGAGTTTTGTCTCTGGAAAAAAAGCAAAGTACAACAGCAGGCCATTTTGTCTGTACCAGTGGCCAAGACTGATACCAATACTGATACTTTGCTTGCAAAAAATCAGCCTTTTTCTCTATATACAATGAGTCGGGGGGGTAGGGAGAGGAGGCTTTATTCTAGGAAGTACATGCATGATTGTAAGGTGTTCGGAAGGCAGCAGAAATGCTTAGTGTCACATACACTGTGACCCACTGTTTCCCTCAGGTAGTTTGTTTTGTTTACATTCCCCGTTAGATGTTAAAAATCCTTTGGTAGGTGATAGTTTCTACCAGCACTTAAGATTAAAAGTGTTTTCAAGTAATAAACATATAGTTTATTAAAGCACCTAGCTCTCCAGCAGGTATTTTGGTATGCAATTAGTCTGTAATGAATGAAGCCATGATGAGGGCAGAGAACCAGACTTTGGGTTAGTTGATTAGCTGCATCTTGCACCAGTAGTAATGTTTACTCTGCTCTTTTACAAGGCCTTACAAAATGGCTTAGGTACCAAATCCAAGTTAGAACAACAAGCTGATAGTAAGTATCCATTGTGGGAGGGTTCTTTTGGAGTTGTTCACACTTTATCTTTTTAAACAATCCAGCAGAACATTTAATGTTGGCACAATTGGACAAATATTTGGCATGTGAGTTTTTTCCTCGGAATGGCAGAGAGCTAGTGAACAAGGCAGCAATGGAACAGTCCCCAACTGTATTGGAAGGTGCACTTGAATAGCCATTTTCAGTCCAACCTCAGCTTGTTAGAAATAAAGTACTCAGCAGTTTCAAAGGGAAAGTGCATTATGTGCACATCAGTTGCACCTGATAGATTTGCTTCCTCCAGTTTGATAACATTTTGATCTTGTTTTACTATCACTGGAATCACTTGCAAACTAGGCAGATGCAATGTGATCACTGCTCACAGAGGGTTTGAAGGAAATATCTTGTTGTTTCAAGGTCTTGTGGGGCACATGCAGGAGCCAAGTACCCTGGGCTGCTTCTTTATCAGGATTACTTCCACAGAGCTGAGTGCTCTCTGCAAGGCATTTTGTTCAAACCTTTCCTTTCTAGTCAGCTGTCAACCTTTTATGTGAGTGCTTAATCACACCACCAAGTTGTTTTAATAACATCTGTGTGTAAGGCTTATTTGCAACTGAAACTGTTACCATCCAAGCTGAGAGATCTGTGTAACTGTGCCAAACTGTATTATAGAGGTGAGATAGGAAAAGCATCCATCTGACCAATATGGCAGTTCTGTGTAGCATTATCAGTCTCCCATCAGGAAACCATTTTTATTCAAAACCAGGTCAAGCAGCCAAACTGGCAAAAGAGTAGATTCCTCTGGAGTATATGCATCTATGGGAAGGGTGATAATACACTAACAGAGGGACTGTCTACTTCAAAAACTTGTTCAATGCATGTCTATGACTTAGGGCCATTTGATTGATTTAAAATACACATAGGTGTATCTTGTTGTGAAGAGCTGATTTTTGAACTCCTGTCCTTCCTGCTACCAGGGAGGTGGAAATAATGGGACATGTTTTTTCCTACTCAACCCAGTGACTGAGATGCTGCAACCACCTTATTAAAATCTGTATTGTGCTGCAGCCTGACAATAGAGATGGTTAGCCAACCCTGTCTAATTTCTGAGATTGTTCTTTAGGTATGTTCAAGAGGTTATCCAGCGTGGTCGCACTTCTGTCAGACCAGCTTGTATTCCAATGCTGAATGTGGTACCAGCTGTCTCCAACATGGATCTCTCCAAGTCTGAGTATGTGCCACTACTCTTCATGTGTTCTCTGTAAACTGTAGTCTGTCTGTAGATTCCACTACTAGCAGCACATGCTGCTTTGACTTACGACAAAATTTGGTGATCCCCAAAGACTTAGCTAGGGCTCCCACCTATAAGCAGCTGTAGCTCCCAGCCATTAGCAGCCTATGTCTGCATTTGGGAAGGAAGTGAATATTTTCATGTCAGTGCTTAACATCTGAGCTCATTTCCATTACATTAGCATTTCTCCTTCTTTTTCTGCAGAGAGGGATTGTATGATTTGACCAACCCTCAGAGTAAGATGGGTATCAAAGAGATTTAGTCCTTCAGGAGGGTACACTATAAATATTCAGTTCTGCTGGTTCACCTGGAGGGGAGGATGAATATGCTTTAGCAAAGAATTTGATTAACTCAAAAAGAGCTTCAGAAGCACCCGTTCCCCTCCTGTGCTTTCTCCATCCTTTACAGAATCACAGCCATTCTTTTCTCACTCCTAGAAAGAGGTGATGTAAAAAGGCTGAGGTATTCCTAATCTTACCATATTTATGTAACAGCCATGTACCTGGCAGAGGAAGATTCCAAGCCCCAGGCACCTTGGAGTACCAGAAAATACAATAGCCACTGCCAGTAAGGAATCCCCTTAATCTTATTGCTGGGGTGGAGCAGTGAATTGTCAGGTGTGGGCAACACTCCTGGCATTTGCCTGGGTTTCTTAGGTTTCAGGTTCTTAGAACAGACCAAATCTTTTTCCATCTCACAGAAGATGAACAGGGGATTATTTACTTAACAGCATTATGGACATGAACAAAGTGGATTGAACTTGGTGGATGCTGTGTGTAACATGCATATTTCTGTACCACAAAACCACAGTCTGGGTTTCTTGGCACATAAGTAGTCATCTTTTAGTCATCACTCTTTCTAGAGGGGTTGAAAGAACCGTGGGGAATTTGAGGTTTTCCAAACCTCTCATTAACTTTTGGCTCACAAGGTTAGCAAAGCTTGCCCAAATTTAATTTAAATGCATGTCTTTTTTCCCAAGGATAATTCAACTTTTAAAATATTTTTCTAGCTAAAGGGCAGCCTGTGCTCTGTGGCAGGGATAGGAGAAACCCTGAGAGCTTTAGTAGCTCTGGGAAGACCTTTTGAGCTTGAAGAATCTGCCTCTTTTTTCACAGCTTCTTGAGCTGCCTATATACAACTTCCCTTGCCAGGTACATGATTGTTTCATAAACACAGTAAGATTAGGAACATCTCAGCATTCTAATACCACCTCTTCCTAGGAGCGAGGAAAGGACTGCCATGATTGCTGCTGAGTTGTACATAGTTGTTGAGTTGAACTTTAGATGGTTTTGAAAGTGGCAGAAGGACTTTCCCCAGCTCTGGAGTTCATATTTACATAGGCATGGCATTAAAAAGTCACTCTGTGTGAGAGCCAGTATTTAAAGGTTAGTGTCTTGGTTTTTCCGATGTAGCATGATTGTGATTAGCTCGTGCGCTTGACAAGTTCCATTGTTATAGCAGCTTTCCAGTCATATAAATACAAAACCATCTTTTATTCCAGTATACTGTTTATAGTTTTTAAAGCTGCCAAACGTATTTTTATATGCATTTTTTAGAAAAATCTGTCTTTGCAAAGATCACACATGCCAACTGGTGAATTTCTGTAGACTTTCTGAATGTCTGTGACGTGCTTGTGGAGACATGGATGAAAGGCACTAGAGATGTGCAAAGTAGCATTATTCTTCATACTACTACAGGCAACCCCCACATAGCGCTCTTAACTGGTTCCAGAAAAACCGAGCGCTAAGCAAAACCCATTTGCCCATAGGAATGAATGTAAATATAGGTAATTGGTTACCGCAGCTTCTTGCTGCCACTTCTTGCCACCGCCGCTTCTCCCCATTAGCCCGTGGGCGCTCCAGTCCCACGTGCCAGCCTGGGCCTGCATTCCTTCTGCTCCACCCTGGGCCCCCACCGGCTGATGCCCCTCCTCCCCACTCACCACTTCTCACCACCACTGCCTCAGCCTGCCAGCCCCACATGCCATCCTGGGCACCAGCACTCCTACTGCCCCACTCTGGGCATGGGCCCCTGCTGGCCCTGGCCCTGGCCTGGGACCGCACTCCTGCTGCCCCACCCTGGGTGCAGGCCTTTGCTGGCCCCACACTCCTCGCCGGGGCTGCTGCTTCAGCTGGTGAACTCAGGCAGTGGAGCTTCCCACAGGAGCGGGGTGGAAGTTTGCAGCCAGCCGGGAGCAGGAGGGTTTGCAGCGTCCCTGCTACATGCCTGGCTAGCTGTAAACCCCACCTTGCTCCCAGCAGGCTGCAAAACCACACTCCCTCACCACACTTGCTGCTGTCGCCTTCCTGCCAAAACTTGCTGATTCCACTGAGCGCTATAGCAAAACTCTGAGCCCTCAGTGAAACTAGGTATCAATTTTAAATTAGCGCTATAGCAAAATAGCGCTAATTGAAACCGCGTTAAGCAGGGGCTGCCGGTACATGTATCCACCTTCAGAACAGGGCTACAAGGAAAGTGACAACACTGCTGTAACACCATAGCACTATGTAATTCAACACTTGGAAGCACAGGCTGTAAATACAGAATGCACAGACTTTTGAATTTAAAGAAATAATAGGCTGTAAAATGTATGCTGCCACACCTAGAGAATGCCTGCCAGCTTCTGCTCTGAAGTCTGCCACATAAAATGGTTGGTGAGCTGTTAGCAGTTATTATGATTAGGCTCTGTCATCCAGCACCTCAGTGCCATACTCTGTGGCAGGGGTGTCAAACTCATCCAGCCCTGAAGCTATGGATTGTAAAATAATTGAAATCACTGTACTAAAAATTGACCAAAATTCAATCAAATTTTATTAAAAACTATTTTCCTCAATTTTATCCCTTTCTTGCAGGGTACATCTTATATACGGGTGTATCTTAATTACCGGAAAATACAATAGCCAATGTCAGTAAGGAATGCCCCAGTGTTAAGGTGACCTGAATTTCTTGGGTTTGCTTCTGCAAATGCCCTTAAAACCACTGAAAATTAACACTGGCAAAGAGGAAACAAATGCTGATCTTAATTCCATCTACGTTCTACAATTTCCTGTATAAGAACAAAAGAGAGAATCCTGTTTCCATGAGTGTTCAATAAATACTAATGAAATGCTGTACTGAACTGGCTCAGCAAGGCTGGCACTGGCTTCGGTTTACATTGCAGACTTGACTGCAGTGGTCCTCACACTGACTTTGCATCCCAGAGGAGCTCAGTTCTGGACCCTGTTCAGAAATGGTTGCTGTGGCTCATATGCAGAGGAAATTTCCTTTCCTTCAGTGTCCTCCACTAAAGGAATGACTGCAGGTTTCAGGCTAAGGTTACTCTTGCCTAGCTGATGCTGAATATCCTGCTCTTGATGATGCTTACAGTAGCAGTACCTGGTTTGTAGGAAGATTTAGTGGTGTGCAGTCTGCTTTTTTTCATGCACAGATTATTTGTCTTGTACCCTGGTGCAGCTAAAGCTTTCTGCTGTAACTCTGGTGCTCATGTAGGCAGACTGATCTCCTGCTCAAAAAGAGACAAAGAGATTGCTTCCAAGACCCACCTCCTCCAAGTCCCTGGACTTATGGGAATCTCTGATCCCTCTCCTCATGCTGTGTGATGATACAGAAAGGACCCTTTCCTCCCCAGAATGCCTTGCAGAGGGAGTATTTTTAAATACGCTGTGGCTAAGACCCACATCTCCCCTACCTTGTGGTCGAACTCTCCTGTTTAGTAATGCCATTAGCCGCCCTTCTGTGTTCTGCATAGCAGGGGTACAATCTGTGCTGGCACCCCTGTATGCTATCTGCAGTGGGTTCAGTTCACAAGTTTGTGCTTACAAAAGTGGGAGAGCCTGCCTTTGTAAATAATACACCCTGAGGGCATTTGACTTGTGTCTGGCTCCTACAGTCCAGGTATCCAAGAGTGCTTTACAAACACTGAGAACATTAGACCTTATAACTCCCCGCACCAGGCAAACCAGCGCCTCAGGCAAACTATGCCTGCAGGCTGACAGGCATACAGGTCCTTTGACTTAATGAAAGGTATACTGCACAATGAATCATTGGCAAAGCCCGGAGTCAACCCCCCAACTCCTGTCTCCCAGCCCTGGTGTCACCATGAGTCCGTATTTCCTGTTACCTCTGTTAGGTGGCTGCATTTTCTTGGAAATGGCCATAAACCAACCACATTGGACACTGGATATGTGCAATTCAACCAAACTTTGCAGCAGGGCAATTTTTGTTCTCATAAGTGATCATAGATTTCATAGACATTAGGGCTGGAAGGGACCTCGGGAGATCATCGAGTCCAGCCCCTAGCCAATGGCAAAGATGATTCTGGTATCACCATTCCCACTCAGACTTAGGCTGCATGATTGAGGGTTGGGGACTGCCCACATTACAGGAATAAGCCCTGCCCTGGGTTCTAAATCCTCCCTGAAAGTGTCCAGACTTGCCAAAGGCATTATATTCTACTGAATATAATGTATTAGGGAGTAATCCTCCCTAATAAACTGCATGTCCAGTTGTCAGTCAGGAGGCCATTGAAGGACTGGAACAGTATGTCCTCAGGAAAACATCCTGTCTGGTAGCTGAATCCTGCAAACCCTGTGAAACAGTTAGCATGCCCCAGTGTGAAACCCGGTTGCCGAGAGAGCCAGGGCAGTCACTTATTACCCCCACTTCGGATGCATTGCTCTGTGCAGCAGTAAGTGGTTTGTCTCTCCCTGATCCTGTATCTACTGGGAAAGCTCAATTAATAGAGGTTCATAACTTGTGTCCACACTCAGATTGTCTGTTGTCCTGACAGAGCTAGAGCTGACTCAGCACAAGGCAGAATGTGGCCTCCTGGCTGGAGTCTGCCTACTCCCTTGGCACAATAGGGCAGCTTCAAGCTCTGTATATATAAGGGCACATCGTGGAACAAGGTGTTCACAGCGCTCTCAGAGAGGCAGCCTAGGGGCTGGCTTAACCAGTCTGTGAGAGCTGTGAACACCTTATTCCATGATATGTCCTGACATGCATAACTGGGGGGGATGAGAGGAAGGACTGGGACAGCCATCCCAGGTGCTGCCTTTGTGGAGGGTACAAAAACATTCTGCTACAATTGGCACAGCAAAGGCAGTGCAGCCCTCCGCATCAGCAGCTGCCCCAGGCGCAGACCTGGTGTGCTACACCTCTGAAGCCAGCTACCAAAGAAACGCAAAACCTACTTTCAGGGTCCAGCACCATTAAAAGCTTTATTTTTTTCTTCTTCCAAGCAGCCAAGCTCAGGTTAGCCAGTGCAGACTTCTCCCCTGTCCACTCCTGGATAGAGGCCTCTTTCCCCTTAGGCTTTTCCAACTCTGTACAGCCGCTGTCCCTCACCCACAAGCTGTGAATCTGAGGATTTCTCTCCAGGACATCCTTGTTTGTGTGGGCCTTGGATCTTTTGAGACAGGCCTATGCTGCTGGCCCAAAACCAGAGGCAGTAGCTAATATGTAAATTTTCCTTCATCTGATGCTGGAAATGAGATTATGCCAAAGGAGGTCTCTTTCCACTGTGGGCACTTGTCGGGGAAGGGGCTTCCCTGTTGCCTTTCTGAGACCTTTGTGGCAGCTTTGTAGAATATAGCATGTAATACCAGACAGCATCCATTTCATTCACCAGGAAGTCTAAAATAGTTCAAGCCACCAGTCTCTGTGCACACTGGATCCCCATAGCTTGCAGTGAGCACTGATACAGGCTTACCATTAACCCCAGCATATGTACAGCAGTGGAAACCAACTTCCTTGGGTCCTCCCCGTGTGCCTTGGTCTGAGGGAGGCAATGTCTGACTGGCTTATTGGTCAATATTCAGTGAAAATGGTTTTGTTTCCAAATGACAGGTTGAAGCCCCAGAAAAGACCAGGCAGTGGTGCTTCCCATCCATGTGAGAACATTGTGGTTGCTTATTACTTCTGTGGAGAACCAATCCCCTATCGCACCCTTGTCAAGGGACGGGTGGTAACTCTGGGACAATTCAAGGAGCTGCTCACCAAGAAAGGGAACTACAGGTAAGGCCAAGGAGGAACTGACAGTAAGTATGAAAACCAGCTATTCAGTACCCCCTGTTTCTGGAGCAGTGCTTTCCAAGGAACACATCACTGGCAGGAATGTTGCCTTTTGACTTCCTCCCAGCTATCCACCAAGAAGGGTGTTCTGGCTTCCCTCTGTGGTTATAGCCCTAACACTTTATGAACAGTCCCTAAACGGTGTGATGCTGAGGAGTGGGTGGTCCTTCACTACCCTGCTTGTGAGGGTCCAGAGCACAGTTCAAAAAGCCAGTGATTGCCATGGGGGTATGTGTTTCCTGAATAAGCCATGTTACTCTCTGTGTGCTACCATGATATGTTGCCCAGAGCATCAGCTGTCAATTGAATCTTAAGGAGTTCAGGGAGGCCATTTCCTTCTTAAAGAAGGAACTGCACCCCCACTGCTAACAGCAGGAGGGGATTGTTTCACAGGGACATGCTGCCAATATTTTAAGAAGGACCAGCACCAAAATATTTCCAAGCCAGTAGAGTCCCTTGGTCCAATAGGGCATGGGGTACAGAGGGGAGGGGCAAAAAGCCGCGGTTTTGTTGCAAACAAAGCTTTTCTCAAATTGTAAGAGGGCAGCAGCACTGGGCAGAGAGTGGGTGCAGCTTTACTCCCTAGGAAATGCCAGTCTCTGTCCAGAGCAGTGCTGTGAGAAGACAAATAGTTCAGCCGTGTTCCAGTGGAGGAGGGAGTAGGCCCATCAGAGCCCCATCAGCCCTGCCGGTGCCCCTCACACCCGACTTCCAATTCCCTGGCCCTGCTGATGCCCTTCATTCCCAACCCAGAGACCTCTGGGCCATGCTGGTGCCCCTCACCCCCAACCCACAGCCTTCTGTCTCTGCCGGTGCCCTTCACTCCTGACCCATAGCACCCTGGCTCTGCTGGTGTTCCACACAGACTCAGGATGGTGGTCTACAAGGACACAGTGGGAATGTCCTCCAGCAGGAGGTGCATGCAGTGCATCTCATGCAGAAGCACGGGCAGCAACTGGGGCACCACACACTACCCCATGCCACCAGCTGGAGCTGGATCTGCGGTGCAGAGGACCAGCGCTGCACTCCACAATAGCACTATGAAATGGAGTACAGCTCTGGCCCAGTCGCACTGTGGGGAGCAGAAGGATGAAGGGCTCCAGGTCCTGTTCTGCCCAGGGCGGGCTGAAGTGCAGCAGCTGCAGCAAGTCCAGCCCTGCCACAGGCTGGAGGGAGGAGGAGGGGAGGCTTGTGGCACCCCTGCCCTGGGCTGGGGCTCCTGTGCCACACCAGACTTCCTGGCCACAGCTTCTCCCTCTTCCACCCTGGCAGTGTCTCCCAACTGCCTCATCCCTGCGAGCCCAGCCATGCAGCTCCCTGCTGCCCGCAAAGGGTCCCTCCACCTTCTTCCTCTGCTGGAGGGGCAGGCACATCTCCTTTGCCCCTCAGCCCCAGCACCCAGACAGCTTCCCCCAGCACCAGGAGGCACCCACCCCTCCACGCACCCCTGTCCCACACACATGCCCTCCTCCCCCTGCAGTCCCCAAGTCCTGGCCCTCCAATCCTTCCTCCCTCCCCTCCCCACCCCATAGACTTACCTGAATCCAGCTGCTGGAGTTGCTTCCACCACCCTGCCTAGCTTTATGCTGGCCACATGTGGTGACCCCTGCCTCCAGTTGCCTTCCCCCTATTCCCCACAAACCCAAGCAGCTTCTTGGAGGCTAGAAGGCTGCCAGCCTGCAAGGGAAATCCCACGATTTCCCAGTTTCCTCCTTTAAAGAAGAAAATCTGTGTTTTTCTGCTTCAAATAAGAATATCCACACTTTTCCACAGCAAACAGAAAACCTGGATCCCTGGTCATTAGTGCAGCTTGTGGGGTCTGACATTGCATCTGTGATGCTAACAATTCAGTGTTCCTACAGCTGTTGCTGTTAAAGCAGCACTGTAAGCACAGCTTTCTACCCCCTCAGCCATTTAGTTTCATAGTTGATAGGGTCAGAAGGGACCTGAGCAGATCATCAAGTCTGCCCCCCTGCCATGGCAGGAAAGAGTACTGGGGTCAAACGACCCCAGCTAGGTGTCTACCTAGCCTCCTTTTAAAGACCCCCAGGGTAGGAGCGAGCACCACTTCCCTTGGAAGTTGGTTCCAGCTCCTAGCCGCCCTGACCGTGAAGTAGTGCCTCCTGATGTCTAGCCTGAATCTACTCTCAGTCAACTTACGGCCGTTATTCCTTATTCCTCCCGGTAGTGCTTGGGGGAACAGAGACTCTCCCACTGCCTGTTGGTCTCACTTGACCAGTGTATAGATGGCCACCAGATCCCCTCTCAGCCTTCTCTTGTGGAGGCTGAACAGGTTCAGGTTTCGTAGCTTCTCCTCATGGGGCCTGCCGTGCTGCCCCCTAATCATGCAAGCAGCCCTCCTCTGGACCCTCTCCATGTTGTCCACATCCCTCCTGAAGTGCGGCGCCCAGAACTAGACACAGTACTCCAGCTGCAGCCTGACTAATGTCATACAGAGGGGGAGGATCACCTCCTTGAACCTGCTTGTGATGCATCTGTGGATGCACGACAAGGTGTGGTTAGCCTTCCTGACTGCGTCCCCACATCAGCGGCCCATGTTCATCTTGGTGTCCATAATGACTCCAAGATCCTTTTCTGCCTCTGTGCTGATGAGAAGGGAGTTCCCCAGCCTGTAGGTATAGTGCTGGTTCTTCCTCCCCAAGTGCAGTACCCTTCACTTGTCAGCATTGAATCCCATCCTGTTCTCATCTGCCCACCCCTGTAACCTGTCTAGATCTAGTTGCAGCCTGTCCCTCTCCTCCAGTGTGCCCACTTCTTTCCACATCTTAGTGTCATCTGCAAATTTGAACAAGGTGCTTTTCACCTTCTCATCCAAATTGCTGATGAAGATGTTGAATAATGCGGGCCCAAGGACCGAGCCCTAGGGAACCCCACTGCCCACATCCCTCCAGGCTGAAAATGACCCGTCCACCACCACTCTCTGGGTGCGACCCTTCAGCCAATTGGTGACCCATCTGACTGTGGAGGCATCAAAACCACAATCTAATTTTTTAATGAGAATGGTGTGGAAGACAGTGTTGAAGGCCTTCCTGAAGTCCAGAAGACTATGTCCACTGCAACACCTGCATCCAAGGATTTTGTGACCTGGTCATAGAAGGCCACCAGGTTGGTCTGACAGGACCTGCCTCTAATGAACCCATGTTGGTTGCCCCTAAGCATACATTCCCCTGCTTGCCCCTCGCAGATGTGCACTTGGATAATTTTTTCAAAGAGCTTCCCCAGGACTGAGGTAAGACTAACAGGCCTATAATTTCCTGGGTCCTCCTTCCTCCCTTTTTTGAGAATGGGGACCACATTGACCCTTTTCCAGTCCCCTGGCACCTTGCCGGAGCACCACAAGTGCTCGTAAAGCTGTGTCGGGGTCCCGCAATGACCTCTGCTAATTCCCTCAGCACTCTGGGGTGGAGATTGTCAGGACCTGCTGATCTGAATACGTCTAGACCCACCAGAAATTCCCTGACTAGGTCCTCTCTGACCCTGGGCCTGGCTGTGCCTCCCCTGGGACCATCGGGAATCCCGGTTTGGGGGGATGACCTGGTCCCTGCTCAGAAAAATGGAGGCAAAGAAATTGTTAAAGAGGTTAGCTTTGTCACCTGGTGAGACCACCAGATTTCCTAGCGTGTCCTGCAAAGGCCCCACGTTACCTGGAACCTTCTTTTTACCCCTTATGTATTTAAAAAAGGACTTCTTGTTGTCCTTGATCCAGGTTGCTAGTCCCAGTTCCATCTCCGCCTTAGCCTTCCTAACAGCCCCCTACAGTCCCAAGCAACGGAGGTATAGTCCTCCCTGGTGATGGCCGCTCCCTTCCATTGAGTGTACACCTCCTTTTTAGCTTTGAGACATTCCTGGATGCTTTTGGTTAGCCATGGGGGCTTTTAAGCATTCTTGTCCCCTTTGATCCGTGTTGGGATTGCCACCCTTTGGGCTTGGAGGATCATCTCCTTCAGAAACAACCACTCTTTTTGGACTCCTAACTCCCCTCCCCTCCGGGACCTCAGTGCCTCCCTGACTAGTCTCCTTAACTCAGTGAAATCTGCCCTTCTGAAGTCCAGGGCTGCTGTCTTGCTGCAGGCCTTTGCCACCTTGCGCTGGATGGTGAATTCCGGCAGGGAAAGGTCGCTGTCGCCCATGTGATCAAGCACCTGCAGTCCCCTCACCAGGTCATCGCTTGTGGCCAGGACCAGGTCTAACAAGGCATTTCCCCTGGTAGGACTGTGCACGTCCTGGGTTAGATGGAGGTCCTGTAACATGGCTAGGAACCTACATGAGCGATCAGACCTGGCTGACTGCTCTTCCCAGCAGATATCAGGTCACCCATGATGCCCACATCCATTGACTTAACTGCCTCCGTGAGCTGACCTGAGAATTCCCAGTCTCGCTCCTCTCCCTGGTTGGATGGTCTGTAGTAGACCCCCACCGTTAAGTCCCTTTCCCCCCGACCCCCTTGTATTCTGACCCAGAGCACTTCAGTCTGCCTTTCCTCTGACCCAGTGCTGCCTGTTGAGGATGTGAATTGTTCTTTGACATAAAGCACCACACCCCTGCCTTTCCTCCCTGTCAAGTCTCCCAGCCTCTGGTATGAACCACATGAGCAGCTTCATAGGAGCACAAGAGCTGTACACAGTTTATGTGGAGACCAGTTGCAATCTCAGACCTATGGCCCCTTGAGGCTCCAGATCCTTTCTACCCAAGAGAACATCCCCAAGCAGTGGAACTCGGGATGGGTTATTGGACCAGTTGGCCTGCTTCATCAGTAGCCTCTGATTCTAGTAGTGCTCTGAATATACTTTGTCTCAAGGCCACACCTAGGCCACTTCTGAATGGAGTAGCACTGGGATTGATAAATTCTGATTTTGTCCCTATTCCTGGCCTTGGGGATTGCCATGTCATTGCTGCCAGGCATTTCCATTCTTTCCCACTACAGTGAAAAGTTGTTTGTAAGCATTGAAGATGGGAGCTGGACCTTTGAGTCAGTTGATATGTTATAGATTTTGATTATTGTTGATCATGGTGTTCCTGTGGAGCATTAATTACCAAGGATCTGGGTTTGGGTTTAATGTGTGGTTTCTGAAGGTTATCTAGCTGTGGGGGATGGTGCTGCTGCAGGCTTGTGTCATGGTCAGTTCCAGCCAGGCAGTGATCTGGATTCTCCCTGCTTTTGTAGGTATTACTTTAAAAAAGTGAGTGATGAGTTTGACTGTGGAGTGGTCTTCGAGGAGGTGCGGGAGGATGATGCCATATTACCCATCTTTGAGGAGAAGATCATTGGGAAAGTTGAGAAGATTGATTAAGCTCCAAGGCTCCAGTGATGCAAGGGGAAAAAGAAAGAAAGAGGGAGACTTTGGGAATGAAGAAGATGGTCCAGAGCAGATGCTTGGGATGCTGCTCCACTGGTGCAGGGCTACCACCAGGGTCAAGGGAGGCACCTCAACTCCTCACAAGGACTTACACAAGCTACATTTTGCCAGTGAGAGTTCTTGCACCACACATACCTTCCAGGAGGAATCCTGGTGTGGGCTGCTTCTCCCTACCGAATATTAAGTGTAATCTAGCATTGTACAGTTACATTAGAAAATGTAATATGACCTTGTTTACTAAAGCTGCATATTTTTTATATGTTGTAATAAAAGGAAAATATTTCCAATGTCACAGTGCTCTTATGTAAATGTAAGACATACAGGTACTTCAGAGCTCACCCAAAGTGTACAGTCATCTGTCAAACACAGTGTGAATCTTTGCCTTCCCACTACCATTCCCCAATATCCTGAATGTGGGTGACTTTTAGCTGATGCTACCGTGTGTTAGGGGAGTAGAGAATGCCCTTTGGAAAATTCACTCAAGCTGCTGTTTCAGGTGCTGATGTGAAGACCCTACTCCAGCTGGCTTATACAGGGTTTTAAAATCTGGCTGGGAGAAGGATTTTTTTGTCATAGTAGCAAATATAGTTTTCGTCATTTAACCATGCTTGTGTTTTAAGCTACCAGACCTACAAGAGTGGGGTTTTTTTTCTGTCTTTGGCCATAACTTTGAGCAGGTAGCCCCAAGAGGAGAGGATTCAGGTTGAGGAGCTCTTACCACAGTGATCTTCTCATAAAATCATCTACTGCAGTTGTTCGTTACTGAAAGCCAGTATTGACAAGCTGTTTCACACTGGGAGTTCCACTTTTGTTCAGTGACTAGAGCCTTTTTGGTCCCATGAGCCTGTCTGAAAGTCCAGCTGCCATGGGAATATCATGGAAATGGTAATATGAGATTCCAGATGGGAGCAACAGGCATAGTACTGGAGGCATTCTTTGTGAAGTGCCACTTCACACTCACATTTCTTTGCACATTAGAGCCAATAATCCAGAGATTCTCCATGCAACCTGCTCCCAGCTGGAAGCCATTTCTGAGTGTGTACTTCACCGTAGGACTCTCAGATGTAATTAGCAGTAAATGAGAGTCCTTGATATAAGCTTGTTGCTTAAAACTCAAAATTTAGCATCTTACTGGCCATGTGTACATGAGACACTGACTGCACAGTAGCCCATGACTACTACAGAGTAGCATTGTGTGGCAGGAAGCATGATGTGCTGCTACTGCACAACAGTCTCAGGCTACTGTGCAGTCAGCATCACAGAAAAGCCATTCAGCAGCGCTACTATTCAGTAACTCTGGTTACTGCACAGTCATTTAGTACTTGTTAGTCTGTTAGTTACTGCACAGTTAGTTTGCAAATGGTGAAAATTTGTCATGCCCAGGGGTGGAGTGTTGAACCTCAAAATGCTGAAACCTGATTTAATCCCATGAGTCTCTACAAGAAAATACCAAGAAAGAGCACCTGAAAATATAACATTTAGAACAAAAATCTCCTCTCCATTCCACACTGAGAGTCCCCATAGTTGCATGGAAAGGAGAGAGATCTCAGTATGTGGCTGCTGCAGGATGATTGCTCCTGACTCCTCTGAGAGTGGGCATTCAGCAGATACTGCAGCAAAGGCACTAATCCCTCTTCCAGCCTTTGGGAGTATTTCTCTGTGTGCCTGATTTACCTTGGTGCATCCATGTAGGACTGTTTAGCACCACTAGAAACTGTTCAGGAATCTTATGAAAGGGCATTTCCCCAAACATAGAAATGGCTGCAGAGTTGCCTGGGTTCTTAGGGTTCCAGGTCCCCTCTGTTTACGAAGTTGCAAGAATGCGGAGCGCTCATAACCTGAAGTGATTTATGGTTTAAATATGCTCCATACCAAATATGTGACAGCCCTGTCAAGAGGAGAGTTTAGTATGCAGTCCTGAGCGTAGTGTCTCAAACTGCACCTGCCTTCTTCCTACAGTTTTCCATAGACCTTCCCTTAATGATGTACTGAGCTGAACTCCATTAATCACCCACACTGAATATTTGCCCTGTGCCAATTAAGTTACCCAAACCAGACCCCCTTCTTTAGATAGCAGCCCAGGCCCTGGCTGCAAAGCAGTGGGCTTCTCTGTGCCACTTTATTTGCACGACAAGCTGGGACATGAGGGCTTTCACATCAGCACTGAACTTGTCCACAGCTGATCTTCTGTTATGTGTTCCCAATACTCTTGTTTTTGCTGCTGCTGCACCTGCTGGCTGCAGTGTTGCTCGAGTGCCAGCTGCCTGCCTGTCACCATGAGGACAGTAGGTGGTGATCTGGTGGGCAGACCTGTGTGCAGGCAGGTTTGTCTCTCAGTATATTGTAAATGTCACAGAGTGCCTTTGAACATAATTTTGTAACTTGCCTCTCACTATGTGAAGTCCATCAAATTAGAATTTGTTTTCATCCAGGGAACTACATTGCAAACATTTCTTCCTCTTTTTAAGTTCTGGTCATATTCTGTGTCTGGTGAGATTGTTAATGTACATGACAGTCACAGGTTTTGGGGTTTTTCCCTCCCATTTTCCCTTTTTTTCTAAAGGGTTCCACTGTAAATATGTACATTTTTTAAGCGCAGCATCAGCTGTCAGTGGCATGCCCACCGACGGTATCTCCTGAGCATCCTTGTGTGCTGACTTGTACAATTATCTTTTAAAAGGTACTTGGATAATAATGAAATAAAATGCCAACATGCAAATGGCTGTTGTGGTCCTTCCTTCTCTGCAGACCTCAAATGTCTGGGCCATGGCTGGATCTGCACCAAGTGTCACCACAGAAAATTAAAAACTAGGAGGAGTTGGAAGACTAGAAGAAATAAGAAATTTCACACATGCACAAACAAACACAGGTCTCAAAATGGTGGCCAACCATTTGTGGTTAAGAAATGAAAGATCCTTGAAATATCCCATCTATTTAAGAGATGGCATTGATAATAAAATAGAAAACTAACAGTACTTTTGTGCAGCCAAAGAATATCCCCAAGTACACCCACTAGAAGAAGCTTTTGACACACTCCAAATAAAAATGTTTGCAATCAGCAAAAATATACCAATAACATAAAAACAGCGCAAATATAGCACAGAACATTCAGAACTGAATGAGACGCATGCTGCAGACCAACCTTGGCATTCAGATTACACATCAAGAAGGCAAACACTGCCTGTCAGGCAGTGTAGTAAAAGGCATTCAGCCTACCAGATTTTGCAGCAGTGTTGCAAGCAAAATGGGTGCAGCTTCTCTAGTCCACAATGCAGTTTTTTTTTTTGTTTGAGTTCAAAAAAAAAGCTCAGTGCAGGACATGCCCTGTGTGCTTTACTTGGACTCAGAGATTGCAACTACGAGTGGCTCACCACCTTGGCTCAGGCTGGCTCACAGAACTAGTTATAGCCAATCCAACTTTTCACCGCTTACAGAGCTGCTGGTTACCTGTACTGAAGTTTTCAAGCACATGTTCTTCAATCTTTGGACACTTTCCCTTTGATGTATGGGAAGCCATTCAGTCTAATAATTGCTGTTTGTCTGAAGGTTAGCCAGGGATCTCATCTGGTGTATCCTTGAGGGCCCCCTCCCAAATGTCTGTTGAAAGACTGTCCATGAAAAAAATCAGCCAGGGCAGGAAAATGCCTGGCGATGCTTGAGTTCAGAGTCTGGAGCTTTGGAGATGGAGTAGGGAGGAAAGGCAAAAGGACCAAGATTCACTACAGTCCCCATGGCAGCCTGTCCTCAGACACGCCTCAGAATGCACGATACTAGCAGCTGTTGCACTATGCGGGCATCACCTTCCACCTAGGGCAAGGATGGCTAGGGTCATCGCCCGTCCAGGTACCAGCTTGCCTTGTTTAGCAGCCTTTTCTCCAGCTCACTGGGCTTTGAAGTGAGCTGTTTGGAGCAGGTAAACGCTAGCTTGTGTTCCTGCCTAGCACTGCCAACACATGGCCAGTTCCTTGTATACATTCTTTACTGAGCAGCAGTACATTTGTGTTGTGTAAAATATGTTTTATTTTCCTTGAAAATGCACAGCTTGAGGCCACCCTGGGTTGATACTCCCTCCAGCAGGCTCAGGGCTACAGCAGTCTGCCTCTGTCCTATAGAGTACAAAGTGGTACCCAGCGGGCCTTGCTTTCCTATGTCAATTTGTCTAGAAATGCGCAGTGTCCCTGGAGCTCTGGCACTGCCTTGGCAATAGGATGTACAAATCAGCAGGTGCTCCCTCCCTTCTTCTCATCCCTTGCCAGTAACATTTTCCCTTTGTTCCTTGGTTTTGTGCTGAATAGTACATAGTATCACACTTGAGGCCAAAGTCCCCCAACCTCTGCTGCCCTGCTGGTTGCTCTGGTACATAAAGCAACTGACATGCACACTTCCCAGGCACTGTGTGGAGCCTGAGGGACAAGGGGACTGGTCTCTCTGGCAGCTGTGATAGACCCCTCCCCCATAATATTGTGCACCCTCTTCAGCCTCCCCCACTGTGCTAGCAGTAGAACTCACTGGAGCCCCCAGAGGGTATACCATGGTTCCTAGGCCTCTGTTAACCCTACAGTTGACCCAGGGAGGCACAGGAGGATGACCTTGGCCTTCACAGGTATCTACTTCCCCCAGCAGTTGGGCAAAGGTCCTGTCCACAGAAGGGCCTGGAGCAGAATTCAGTACATGGGTTGCTTCTAGATGAGGGCTGGGGGGGGTCCTCAATGGGGCAATGTGGACCAGATGGGAAATGGGACTTTTGCAGCAGGGTTGATGCTTCTGCCTCAGAACCAAGGCACCCAGTAGGGCGGTCCCCCCGCAGAGCTCCAGGATTCTCTTGTCTTTCACTTCGCTGGCTGCTGTGAGTGAGTCTAAGGAGCCAACTCCTTGGCCAGATCAGCTTCTTAGCAGGCTCTGGTTTGCACAGTTAGCAGTAATCTGAGCAGTATTAACGTCCTGCTGCCAGCTATGTCTGTGGAAGGCTGACCCCCAGACATGGCTACAAGGCAAAGACCTGATGTCTGGCCTAGCTGCTGGTTTTGGTGAGCTCATCTGCAGGCATCTCCCTAGGCTGCCTTGTCCTGTGCATGTACATAGGAAGCTATGCCTTGGCAGCCAGTGCTTATCAGGTCAGAGGTATGTGTTGTCTCACACATGCCGCATTCCCCAGAATAGGACACACACTTAGTTTTCAGAAGGCAGAATTAAGGAAAAAAAGCTTTTTTGCTGACTAAAAAACTTCCCTGCCCAGGATTAACATAGCATCTGCCCTCTCAGGTGCTCCTGCTGGAGCCACCATGATGGCCAGTAGTGGCAATACCAGCAGTTGCAGTAGAAGACCAACAACCTGTGGCTGCTGCGTTAACCCCCTAGCTGCAAGCTGACCATGGACACTTGATTCCTCAGCTATAGTAGCAGCAGCAGCAGCAACCCCAGGGTGTTTGTGCCCAAAAGCTCACAAAGCACAATTTTTCCAACTATTTAGTTGGTCTAAAAAAAGATACCACATCTACCCAAAGAACATTGGCTCCCTGTAACAAGTACGTGCTGACAAAACACCCTCAAGCTGTTGCAGAGGCAGCTGCTGGGAAGCCGTTGTCCACAGCCAGCCAGCTCCCCAGGGAGCTCCCATATGCTTACTGTAATGCCCCCTGTCCAACATATGGAGGGTTACTTTCCCTTCTTCTCCCTGTCCCCCTTGCCCTTCCCCGTAGTATTTCACTTTGGGACAAGAGTAGTGCAGTGAGCACATGGGGCTCCACAGCTGCTGGATATACTTCCTGGCTTAATATACATGCCGCAATTTCCAGTAGCTAATTTTCAGCAAAGAAATGCATGTGGTATGTGAAAAAATACAGTATTAGCCTCCTGGGGAACAGTACCAATCTGTGCAGTGCATGCCCATCCACACCATGACCACGTTTTATTCTGCTCAGCAAACCAGTTAACTCATAGGCTGAATGACACAGAGTTCTTCCTGCTGGGATGTGTCTTTTAGAACTACACAGTTCTGCCTGCCTTCTTCAGCGGCTGAACCAAACAAGCAACCAAAAAGCCTGCCCACCCCCACCCCCGATAAATAAATAAAAGCTGTTTTGCAGTGACCCCAGAATACTCTTTTTAGCATACTGGGGGAAAAAAATCTGGATTAAAAAGCTAGGAAATCCTTCCCTCCACACAGCACCACCTTACTGTGCTTTGGCCCATGTTTAACCCCACCCAATAAAAAGCAGCAGGATGAAGGTGCAGCACAGCTTGGAGCTGCATCAGGCCCAGCTACAAAAATCTAGGGGCCTGGAGCCCTTGAGTACCTCCACAAGGAGGCAGCAGCTAAGCAGGAGCAGGAGGGGTTGGGGCTAAGTGCTGGTTTAGGTGCCTCTAATGGGCAGCTATCAGCCACATAAGTGCCTTTGTGGCTCTAGCCTATGCTGCCACCTCTAGTCTAGGCTGACATCGTGAGCCACTGCAGAAAAAGAAGGCAGCACCAAAGCCTGCTAAAGGGCAGGCTGCTTTAGAGGCTACATTCCTCCCACCCTGGGAACTAATACACCTTCCGTTCAACTGGCTCAAGGGCTGCTAGCTATCTGCAAGACTCCTCTCTGCTTCTCTAGCTCCCTGAGGGAGCCATAGGCCAGGAGAAGGAAAGTCACAGACCACTGAGCTGTGGATGGCACTACAGGCTGGTGCCATATTCCACTGGAGCCAATCCTGCTAGCTGTGTGTTGCCTCTACCACTGCAGCAAATGCTTGCTCTCATGCCCAGGGCCTGGCCTTCCCACCTCTGTTCATGGTCACAGCACCTTCTAGCTGTCAGAGCAACACTCTGCAAGTCCTTCTCTTCCCTCCCCAACTCTTCAGAGAGAGCTTTGTTATCATCTCTCAGCTCAGAACCATCTCCCTCCCAGCAGTGCCTGGTTAGGCTGGGCTGCACTGCCTCCCTGGATGGTTTAACTGTTCAGTGTGGGGTTCCCAGTCTGTCCCGCCCTCTTCCTGGACTCTGTCAATGTCTGAGCCCACTTGCTCTCAAGTTGCCCAGCTTCTCCGCTACTGTTGCCAGACTCCCCAGTTTCATCTCCAGCTGTGTATCAGATGTTTTCCTTCAGCTTCTGCTCACTGGAGTCCAGTCGGCCTGTGACCATCTTCGCTTGTTTTTAACACATCAGGTTCCAGCCCACAGGCAACAGAGAAATGTGTAAGTATGACCTGACAAACCAAATCAGAAGACTGATACAGAGACCCAGCACTGATTGTTTAAATCTGTGTTATTTTAGAGCTAGTCTCATGATTTTGGAGGCATGACTCTGTGTGGGCATTTGGGGATGGCAACAATGTCTCATTCCCCATGGGCATCACAGGGCACAGGTCTTCTGAGTACTAGTACCAGTCTGGGTGCCAAGCTCAGCTCCCTGAGGTTGCTTGCCTCTTATTCCTGGCCCAAGTCTGGCTCACAGTGCTGGAAGGCATGCGCCATCAGTGATGTAGCAGGGGCAGAGACTGGAGAAAACAGCACCATGCAGGGAGGCACAACTCCCCGAAACCTGATCCCCAGACCTGCTGCGCCTAGGCCTGAAAAGGGAAAGAGGCACCAGGCAGCATGCAGCAGGATCTTCCCCACAGACTCCATCCCTTGGCACAAAGAACAAAAGGCCAGGCCTGGGGGGACACAGTGATGGGGTGAGTTAAGCCCTAGTGCTCTAGTCCATGCCCATGGGGCAAGCTCTGTTTCTAGGTGCCGTGAACTGGACTGGTGGTTTTCCCAGCCAGATGAGCAGGATGTGGAGGTTGGGGGTTATAATTCATCTCTGGCTTCAGTAGCATCTGATGGACTTGTCCCATTTACATCCTCAGGGGGCTCAACCACCTGGAGAAGAGTGGAATGATTACTATGGAAACCCCCACCCCAATGGAAGACAGACCAATAGGGCCGGGGTAGATGCTGTAAGGTCCACGCGTACTAGGAAGGTGCATATGAGAACCTGGTACATGCTTCCTCTTACTCTTATCATATGGGGCGGGGCAGGGCAGGGCATGTGTGTATGTGTTTCTCTTTAGTACAGGAAGGGACATGTGGGGCATACTTTGCTCTCTCTGGTGAGGGAAGGATGAATGCAAGACTGGGCTTGCTCACTCACTCATGAAAGAGGGCACCACTGAAGGGGCCACACAGGCCAAGCAAGCTTGCGGGACCTGGGTGAGATCCTACTGGTGGCACTGGGAGTAATCCCAACACCTTTTGTTAAACTGGACTGGGGTCAGTGCCATGAGGCTGCAGAACAGGGACTCTATACCCACCTCCTTCTCTGTGGGCAGTATGCCCCCATTCTCCAGGAACTTAGAGAAGGTCTTCAGGTCTCTGGCACTCTTGTACTCAATCATCTGGCATAGGCAGGAAGGCAGGGCACATGACAGAGAAGAAACAGGAAATGTCAGTAATTGGATTACCCACAAATGTGCGGCAGGCAGGCTTCCTGTTCTGCTTCCCTCCTGCAGGACCTGCCTACACCCAGTACATCAGACCAGTCACCTGAGTGAGCATGGCTAGCACCAGCTGCGCCCCAGGGCAGGACACCCTGCAGCAGGAAAGCCTGAGGGAGACTCCTTGGACAAGACCTGCTGGTGCTGCATGTCCTGAAGCAGGGGGGCTTATGGCTTCTCCAGAGCTCTGGGTGCCTAAGCCTGCACTCTTATTACTGAGGTGTTCTTGCCTCCTGGGGCACAGCCAGTCTTTGCTTGAATACCACAGAGTGCCTGGCTTTAGTGGACTCTTGTGGCCAGGAGTTCCACATTTTCTTTAATCTATGCTGAGTTTGTTCCCTTTCCTCAAAGACCACTGATGTGCCCTTGTCCTGATTACTGGGAGGCCAGGTCTCCTGCCCCATCCCTTAATTAAACGTTATTGTACTACATCCCCTCCCTTGCACATGTCTCTCCTTTGTGGTCACACATTCACTCTGTCCCCTTTCTACAGCTAAGAGTTTATGTAACTCCTGCTCATTCTCATCACCCTTCCCCACTTCCCCCATGCTGTAATGTTCTGCAGGGAATGGCATGACCCAACCCTGCACACAGCAGCCAGCTGAGGGCCTTGCCTCACATGTCATTCATCATCAACATCCAGCACAACCCCAGCAGTGACCTAGTTCCTATATCCAAAGATAGCTTTTTTATGTTCCATCTGGGTGGACCAGTCCCTTCCCTTCCCACGTGGGCAGCCTCCGTGCTGTTCCATTCCAGCTCACACCTTCCTATCTGGCCCAGCAGGGAAGTAGTGCAGTGTTGGGTAGCCATGGATGGTGATGTTCTCAATCTCATTGGCTGTTGCATCCAGCTTGGCAATGATGATGTTCTCATAGTCCTTATATTTCTCACCCAGCTCCTCCCAGACAGGTGCCATTGCCTTGCAGTGTGCACACCAAGGAGCATCTGCAGAACAGAGAAGCAGTCATTCATTTCCTCTGCAGGAGTGAGTCTACAGGGGTGATGGGTGCTGGCCCTGGAAGTTGAGAGACATAGTTCCAGCATAGACCCAGGGACAGGATGAGGTAACAAAACCGGCAAAGCAGGAAAGCAAGTCTTATGTGGAGGAGCAGGGCAAGTGGGAGCCTTCACCCATCACTCAGACTGAAATGCTGTGAGCTTGGGAAAGTTCCAGTCATGCAGCAATGACTGCCCTCTACACAAATACCAGTGATTCCCAGGCATGGAGAAAAGCATCCCCTGGGGCTTGGGAGCACTGAAACCTGGCAATGGGAATGCAGCACACAAGCTGCCACTATGGCCAGTACCATCACCATAATGTGAGGGACTGCTATGCATATAGAGGAGGGCAAATGACTTCAGAAAGAGAAGGTCTGGACTGGAGATCAGCAAGGACCTCCTCATGTTGGCTCAGGCTGAAAGAATGCACCAGGAAAGAGGTGGGAGCCTTTCACATTTAGCCCTAACCTAGAAACATCCTCAACAGGATTCTCCAACTTGTGGGGGTGGATGGAGCCTACTGAGCTCCCCACCTCCATTTCTAAGAAATAGCTTGTAAGAAGAACTCTTCCTGCTGGCTTTGGGGAATGAGTGCTGCCCATGTGCTCACAGGGTCTTGGCCAGAGGGCAGCACTTGAGATGGGGGAGAAAGTCCACAGTATTGCACAGAGCCATACTCACAGAACTTCACAAATACGTTCTTGGTCTCATCAAAAGCCACCTTCTCAAAGTTTTTGCCCACAAGGACTTTAACTGGCTGCTTATCCCAGTCCTCAGGGATTTCCTCACTCATAAAATGAGGCTGTGGAAAGAGAGGGGAAAGCTAAAGCTGTGGGAGGAGGTGGAATGGTAGACCTTTACAGCTAGGCACCACACAGTGTTGTACTGTTGCAAAATCAAGCACTCCAGGGGCAGGCAGCACCCAAGGCCAGCCAGCTGCAGAACCTAGGCTCCAGTCCACACACACATGTGAAACATGCCCACAGTTTCCCTTCACCTCCCATATTGTTACAGTCACCCTGAAAGTGCTAGAGGCCACGAAGTGCATGAATAAAAGAGAAGGCTGTGCAACATTTCTGAGAGAGCAAAATCCACCAACCTCTTCCCTGAAAGTGGCAGTACCATATCTGTACAGGCTGCAGACAAAAGAACAGTCTAGTCCAGAAGGCAAAAGCTGACAGTGATGGGGAGGATTCTGTAGCAGGCAACCCTGAAGCATCTGTTTTTTCAGGTATTGCTGCACATACCTGCTGGCCTAGGCTAAGGGGATGCTAAGGAGAGGGCTGGTGCCTTCTGTCTTTATTGCTCTGGTATGAGAGTAGGACACCATCCTCCCACCAACAGCAGAGCACCCACTGGTGACACAGGGAGGATTGCACAAAGACCAAGGAGAAACTATGCTCTGCATGGAGTAAATGCACTTCCATTAGCACACAGCCTTGCTCCGCACCATATTGTCACTCTGCCTCACTCCATTGGAAAACATGACCCTGCCGAGCCCCTGCAATCTCTGTTCATTTATCTTCCTCCTCTCTAGTTTTCTGCCCCTTTCTCATGTTTGTGGGTCTCCTGCTACCTGGCCCTCCCTGTAGAGATTCAAAGTTCCCAGCATTTTCCCAGTGTCCCCAGTTAAACCAACTGAATGGTCAGCATTTGCTTTGGTCCCATCACTAGGTTCAAGAGCTACTCCAATGACATTACTGGGGTTGGATGTCCTGCTTCCCACCTATGAAGTCAGGTTGTCTGCAGATGCAAAACAGCATCACACTGGTGTTCCCAGTCTGACCTTCAAGGGCCCCATCACATGCGAGGTCGGGAGGAACTTACTGATCTTTTTAAAAATGAAAGAGTAGAAGATCCCTGGCACCCCACGGGGGATGCAGGGGCAACATGCTAGAGAAAGCCTTGTGGTCACACCATAGGCAGCAAAGTCTTAAGACAATGCTCTCATCATGCACCCCCAGTTCTCCGGGAGAGGCAGAATGATTCCCCTGCTGTTTCCTGGATGAGAGGCAGTAGTCCTGTCTCCTTTGCATGACTAGCAAAGATTCCACCAGGCAGGGATGTATCCCATATCCCCTTCCTTGCTTGGATTCCCCTTTGTAACCCAGAGTTAACAATATCATAGTAGCGCACTAGTACAGCAACTGAGAAGTATTCAAAGAGCTAGGAAGGAGTACAGCCCTATCCTGCAATTAATACTGGCAGGATCCCAATAGCCAGATTGATTCCATCAGAAATCACCTCAGACTGACAGGGTGAGCCCTTCTAGTCTAGGGATGCCATAAGGTTTTCAGCTCACAACCAGAGTTCCCAACCTGCACAATGTAGCTCTAGCAGTGCCATCATACAGAGCATTGGCAGGATGTCCCAGGCCCTGAGGTGGGACTGGGCCTCAAAAAACAAGTGCTATGCCCTACATTTGGCAGGTGTCTGCTCAGGCACTGCTGTAGGTAGGGAATGTGCATGTGCCCAACCTTGACTTTGCCATCAAGCACATCCTGGGTGAAGGAGCCCACAGCCTGAGCCGAGAAGTCCTCTGAAGCCATGCGATACTTCCTGTTGGTCTCTATGTTGATGAAGCGCAGAGTGGGAGCATCGTGGCTCTTCAGGCCAAAGAAGTGTAGCACATTGGCCCCATACCCATTGACATCAATGAGCACAAAGAGAACCTAGGATGACCAGATACAGGTGTGGGACAGCATTCCCCACACAGATCATGCAATCCACACCAGCCCTCAGACGAACAGCCCCCAGTGTCTACACCCCACAGGACCTGTGGTAAGACTGAAAGTGCCCACAACCAAGGGGAATGGTTGTGGGGCTGAGAGCAACCAACTCTCTACAAGGCAAGCCTCCAGTGAGAGAACACTGGCTATGCAGTTGGTGTCCCACAGCACTGCCTACTATGCTGCCTATCTGCCCTGGTGTGAGGTGAAACTGGTGCCATCTGAGGCAAGGTGGGCAAGGCTGTGATGAAATCAGATGCTCCAGTAAGCGGAGTTTAGTCCATACTCATAGCTTACTTGGCCCCTGAAAGCAGCTGCTGCTTCTCGGAAATTCCCCACCATCTCCAGCTGGGACTCCACAGTCTTGTTAATGAACAACAGCAGGTGGTTAAGGATTTTTGCTCCAAATATCTTAGATGAGGTCTGAGAAGAGAAGGAGTATTTTGTCAGCCAGTAAGGCAGTCACTACGGCAGCCACACATCACTCCAAGTCAGTTAGTGCAGCACAAGTCACTGCACTCAGGCTCCAAGCACTCTGGGAAACATCTGCAGGAAAGGCCTGACAGTCAAGCCCTGCTGTGCTTGGGCATGAGAGAAGCAGTGCCCTTTCTACTGGAGTTTCACCCCCACCCTGCTGTGTAGTAAGCAGTGCCCACAGCACCAGGTTTGCCCAGAGTCCTGCCTACCTATCCCCACCATATGCACATGCAGCCCTGCTCAACTGTGCCACAGCTGCCATTGTCCATCCTCTGCACACCCTTGCCGTGCAGGGAGTGGTACGCAGTGTGGCAGGATGACTCAGGCCCTGGCTGCCATCCTTCCCCATACACAGACACCCCTGCTGTGCTAGCCCTGCCTCTTAGCATCTGCATACAGATTTCTGGGTACAGCTGTCCCTGCTCTCCCTGCAGCGTGGCAGGTGTCTCACTTGGCTAGTGAATTCCATCACCAGCTCCAGGCTATGCACAACAATGAAGCGGGAAAGCTCCTCCTTGTCCAGCCTTTGCTCTGAGTCCAGTGGGAAATCTGTCCGCTTCTCGTCAAACTGCAACACACCAAGGGCAGGAGCAGGGAAAAGTTGTAATCTTACAATCAAATTCCAAAGTCAAAGTTAGTCAGATCCCCAACCCCCACCCCCATCCCATCCCATCCCATCCCAGCAGGGCTTCTCCATAGGGAAACTGTCCTTCGGGCATTAGCTGCACCTATTCCCCCAGACCCTTTCCCTCTGCATGGCCACTGGGTGATGCTTATGTCCTGGTTCTGAGTGCCACACAGCTAGTGCTAGAGCGCCAACTGAGCCAGGGTTAGGGTCAGTGAGAGGAAGCTGGAGGCACATCCCATATGATGCTTCCTCTACTTCAGTGTTTCCCAACATTTTCCAGCCCAAGGCACACTTACATTAGTAAAAATTTTCTGCAGCACACCTGTTACGACATTCCCCATCCTCATACCTACTTTAGCTCATCGTAGTTCATTGCCATGGCAAAATTCCATGGCACACCTGTTCATTTCTGATGGCACACTTTTGTGCTGAGGCACACTGATTGGGAAACACTGCTCTACATATCTCACCTTCTTGAAAAGGCAGACTGTGTCCTGGGTGATGCCATATTTCTGGGAAAGCTCCACTTTCTCAGTAATCCCAAAGGTGATGTCCACAATATCACTGGCAACTTCATAGAATACCTGTGCGCCTTCACCCTGCAATTCCTGAAGACCCCCACAGGCTGTGAGTGACTGCACTGGGGTTGGAAAAATCAGGCACCCTATAGCCCACATGGCACAGCTGAGGCTGGTGGTGGCTCCTCAGAAAAGCAGCCCTCCTCTAACATGGGTTGAAGCCCAGGAAGGTCCCAACACCCAGTGCACCCTATACAACACCCCTGATGCCTGGGGCACCACATGCAGAGTAATAGGGACAAGGTCCAAGTAGCAGTGGTCTTGGCCCTTCAGTAAGGCCAGAGGTGCCTTGCTCTCCACCAGCCCCCTGTCCCATGGGCAAGAAAAGAGGGGCACTGCAGAAGAAAGAAGGGCACTGGAACATGGCTGGGTATGTGGGGGGCTTTCAATGCTTAAATGAAGACCTACTGGGGAACTTAGCAAGTGTGAAGGGCTGTCTTCCTAACAGAGGAGTTAAGGAGGGGCGGGGACAGTGGGGAGAGGACAACCATGAGATGGGCCAGAGGCCTTTCTCACAGCCTGAGCCTCCAACTGCAGCTCTGCACTCTCTGTCTATTGCCCCAGAAGGTTATTCTGGGGTGCCTGGAATCATGCGTTTCTCCTGCTCGTGCTGGGGGGAGTGCTCAGCAGCGCTATACCCTAGAAGGGAAAGAACAGTCCTGCTGCTCTCAGACTGGGGTTGTGCTACCTCCCAGTCAGACCTCTGTGAGAAGAGAGGACCCCCATCTGTCAAGCCATCAGGGGGAAGACCATCTGGCCTTCCTCAGCCAGAGCCACCTGCCCCCCTCAACTGGAGGCATGCTAAATCCAAGCTCCCCAGCTGTAGTAAGGTTTCCTTGACATCCAGCCAGAGCATAGGTATGCACTTTACAGCAGCACTGGCAACTGAGGCTCCCAGGGACACCTGCATAGCCAGACTGCTCGTTACCTCACCCTTCACTTCCAGCTAAGCCGTCAGGATTCCTGGGGAGGGAGAGAGCACTGGCAAGCCAGGGCTGTAGGCAAACTCCCTGGAATCCCTGCCAATGAGAATGGGAATTGCTAATGCTGTTCAGGATGCAGGGCCAGAATTCCAGGAGTCACACACCTGCTTCCAATTGCTCCTCTGCCCCATCTCCTGGCTCTCACCTGTCCTTTGGATGATCTGATGATGCCCAACCCAGATACTGATGGATTTTTCCTCCCTGGTTCCTTGCAACCCAGAACAAAATAGAGTACTCATATCCTGAAACCTTGCAGGAGCCTAGTGTCTTGGAGCAGCATAGCAGGGCACAGCTTTGTGGGTCTGGTCAGAGGCAGGTCCTGTTGTCTCTGGGCCATCAGGCCAATGCCATGTCCCACTCCCTCCTTATCAGCAAACAGACCCACCTTAAAGAAACCAACAACAACAACGTCATGGGAGTCAATGAGCTCTGCAGTGCTATCCTTGTCCTGCAGCAGCATGGCACTGGCACCAGCCTTCCGCTTCATCCACAGCACAATGCCCTGGGAGTCCCGTGCACCTGCACACAGCACAGACTGCCTGGGTACCTTTCCCTACACCTGCCTCTTCAAAGAGTGCCCTGCCCTCATATCACCTCCCCATACACTTATTCCTCTCCTCCCCACACCTTCGAACACAGATAACTCCAAGCTCAATGCTGAGCTTGCCGCTTGGTCAACCCCACTACTGGTGCCCACCTTTCCACAGATTTCTGCTCTCCTCATATACCACCCCCCCAGCTGCCATGTCCACCTCCTGACATGGCTACCCTCTTGCCTCTGCCCACCTTCTCACATGATTACCTCTATCCTGGCACTCACAGCTATTCCCATCCTTGCACCCACCTGCTCATGGAGCTACCCCCTCCCTGACATTCATCCTCCTAAACAACTACCTCTCCTTTTCTCTACTCAGCACCCATCTCAGCACAAAGACATGCCTCCTCCCAGCATGCTGTTGCTCCATACTGAGGTACCTCTGCCCTGGTTGCCAGTGCCTGAGGGGGAGGGTTTAAGTCTTTGCACAGCTGCACCCCAGCAAATACTGCAGTGGTGGGGAGGAGGTCCCTGGCTGGCCCATCATAGATGAGCAGGGTGTGCCTTGGCCGGTACCAAGCCATTACCTGTGTAGTCTGTGGGGTGAGTGCGGTTCCCATCTTGGAAGAGCTTCAGCACAGGGTACCCAGTAACACCAAACTCGGCACTTAGGACTGTTTCCTCTGTTGCATCCACTTTGGCCAGTCTCAAGTCCAGGGATTCATTCTTCAGGATCCCAGCAGCTTGTGTGTACTCAGGGGCCAGAGCCTGGCAGTGCCCACACCAAGGGGCGTCTGTGAGAAAACAGCAGGCTATGTGGAGGGGCAGAAGTGGCACTGCAAGGAGGAAGCTCCTTTACCAGCCACCCCAAAGCTCTCTATCAGCAGAGGCAGCTTGAGCAAGGACAAGAGCAAGGATAAGGACAGGGCAACCAGATGTGAAGGCAGGAAACAGCAGTGATGAGACCACCACACTCCTCTGCCCTCTACCCCCTGGTCCATCCTGAGCCTTCCTTCATTTCTGTGCCCTCCTGTGCACCTTCCCCACTGCCCAGACTTGGCACCATGGGGACCTGTCTTTCTGGGGTACTATTCACAAATGGAAAGGTGTTTGCAGCCCTGGCTCTGAGAGTCAGGCTGGACCCTTCCCACCCCACAGCACTGGCACCCCAGTACTTCCAGTTTGTCTAGACAGGTGTCACTACTGGGTGCCATTAGTAGTCATTGCTTGGATAATGATGCACCTTCTCCCATACAGGACACAGGAAGTTATTCGGGGGGATTCCCAGGTATGTACTTTGCCTGCTTGTGATGGGAGGGGAGTGCTCAGTAGCACTGCACCCTGGAAGGGAAGGACAGAACAGAATGGGAGTGTGCCCAATGGTACCCTACACCCAGCCACCTATACCACTCTAGAAGGAACCACAGGCCCTGCCACAGGCTGCAGGGTGTGACCCATTTTGTCAAATCTTAACCCTCCTTGCCTGTGAATGCCTGCTGCCTAAAATACGCGTCCATGGTGCCTTTCCCCCTTGGGAACATGAGGCAAGCATGCACTGTGCCTGCTGGGACTACACAGGCAAGCCAGACCATGGCAGAAGTGCAGGTAGGCATGGGTGACTTCACTCTACACCCACTGCCTCTCCAGCCCTGCCCTGCTCCGCTCTGCCCTGCAGCCTCTGTCAATGACAAATCACAGAACAGAAAGATCCTGTGCCCACCTTGCCCACCTGTCCTGCACCCAAAGGAAGGGCCCTTGTAGGGACAGAACAAGCCACTGAAGTGGAGCCCCAGCAAGAAATGGCAGGAGCTACTCCCAGTGCCTAGGACAGAGGGCATGAGGATTTGGTCCTGGGTCCTTAAGGAGACTGCAAAGAGGTCTTCTTCCAGGACCAGGGGAGATCACACTGATCTGCTCTCAAGCCCAGGGCAAGGGGATCTCAGAGGCACCCAGGCGGTTAGGGTTTCTGGGATCCAGGCACAGCACTTTCTACACATTAATTTTTAACTAGCTGGTATCTCCTCTCAGAACAAGACTCCTTTCCCACTGGAAAAACAGCACCTGCGCCACTTTCTGAAGGGCACCAATGCCCAGGAAAGTTTCCATTTGTTCTTCCTGGAACTCAGAGAACAGATGCCTGGTGCATCAACTGCACCTACCAGGGCAAAGTGCCTGGACTGAAATGGCCATTACCACCATACCTCACTCACCTAGAGTTGCCTGTTGGCATGCAAAGACCTGAATCCCAGAACTGTATACCTGTCTTCAGACCATGAGACCTGTAAGTACCTAGATATGGATGGCTGGACACTGCTCAGGGATACAAGATATCCAGGGCTAGTCAGTGCCAAGGAGAACCATATGGCTGGTTAGTGCCCAGCTTTGCACCCAATAGTGCTGATGGCTTTGGGATACAGACTTCTACAATATGTATTTATTCTCCATTAACCAAGACCCTACCACTTCCCAGTCCTGTGCTGGCCCAGTGTGTATGGGAGTGGGGCGGGGAGGGTGTCACTTACAGAACTTCACCAGGAGCAGCCTGTGCTCATGCAGGGCTCGATCAAAGTTGTGCTGATGGAGTACTAAGACATCATCTTCTTCCAAAAGCTCAGTTGAGATGACCTCCTCTTCTTCTTTCACCTCCTCCGTCTGCTGCACCTCTACCTCCTTGCCCTGGTCTTCCCCCCAGCTAGGTGCCACCCAAGCCAGAGACAGGAGCAGGACCAAAACCAGATGGGACTTAAAGAAGCCCATAGTGAAAGGGACTAGAAAACAGGTAAGCACCTATGTCAGCTGCTTGGAAAGAGAACGCCAGTGGGAGAGAGGGGACAGATAAGGCCAGAGTGGAGTGGGTGGTGCCTGGCCCATACAATGCGTGTCTCTTTATTACTGGCTGATCAGAGCCCCAGATATGGCAGCTGTACGGGAACGGCCAGGTGGCTGCAAGACCTGTTTTTTAGTCCCCAGGTCTCAGAACCTGGCTAGGGGACTCTAAAAGGCAAAGTCCTGGGCAGACTGAAGCTTCCCAAGCCAGCTGTTGCTGGAAATACCCCCCACTGGTGAAAATAAAACAGGCACCGTTTAGCCTACGGCAGCACAACCCTTGCATTTGGAAGAGGGACTCCTGTGACAGGTCTGGGAGAAAGGTTCAATGGCAGCAGTGCCCCAGCCCTGGGGAATGGGAATGTCTATGCCCCAGAACCCTGCTCAAGTAGCATTTCCCCACAAGATTCTGGCAGGTGCCCAAGCAGAGAACTGTTCTCTAAGGTAAATGGCTAAGGCCTAATGCAAGCTGTTCAGGGTTTGTCCTATCTCAGTAGTGTCTGGGGGCAACAGGGCCTGGCAGGGCTGGAACTCATGGAGTATTAGTAAACATGGTGCCATGGGACGCATGCAGCTCTAAGACCTGGATTGCTGAGGGTGGTAGTGGACCAGGGACTTTATTTGTAGCTGGAGATGAGTGAAAGCTGGCCCAGGCTGCAGTGGGGCTGGAGCCATGGTCCCGTTGCTTCTGCTGTCACACCACTGCAATTTGGGTCACAGTGGGCACATCTACTCAAGACAGTAACTGTGCAGTAACTGAATAATACTACACAGTGCATCACAGCACCAACAGTGCTAATATGCTACTGCATAGTAGCATCACTTAAAAGCATTTGCTGGTGCTACTGTGCAGTATCTCTGCTTACTGTACATTTTAGTACTTGATTATACAAGTGCTTTACAAAATTTCGCCAGGTGTTTAGTTTTGAAGCTGTTTCAATGTGTTTTGAGCTTGAAACAGCAAAATCAAAATGAAACAAAAGGCTTTGAAAGAGCTTTGAAAAAACGAGGGCGCTCGAAATGTTTAGAAAGTTTTGAAACGTTTCAAGTTTCAAAACTGGGCTTACTTGGCTTCAGCACTGGTTCCAGGCAGCAGCGGCAGCAGCAGCAGCCTCCTCTCATCCGTGCTCCTCTCCTCTGGATGAGAGGATCTGCAACCTCATCCTGTGAGGGTATGCAAGGCTGAGACGGAGAGAATTTAATGGTAGGACCTTTGCATGCAGCCCATGGGAAGATGTCCTGAAAGATGTCCAAATATTCCTACCAGCACCAAGAAAAAAAATTAATTTTTCATAGTGAGGAAACATCCCAATTCCTTATATATGCTTTATTTCAAGGTTGAGCAGACCCAGGATGCTTTGGGAGAGGGCAGCTGTGGATCCCCCTCCACCCACATAGCGAAGAACCCTGGGCTAAGAGTCGCAGTAGGGCATGTCTTCAGCTTGGCTGTGGTGAGCAGAGAAAGTAGGGGCCTCAGCCAGGCCAGAGGTAGCAGGCAGGCTGGTTCCTGGGCCCAGCACACCAGGAATCATAGTGCCTATATGGCCCTCACAGCTCCATGGCCTGGATTGAACAGTGTTACATACAAAACTGGCATCAGGTTGAGACAGACAGGAGACAGCTCAGGTGGGAACACGTGGGCAAGGGACAGAAATTACATATTAACCAGTACAAATGACTGGAAACCAGTTCAAATCTGAAACACAACAGAAGTCCAGTGCACATAAACCACTTTCAAAATGGCCAAACCCAGTTTAAGATAAACCTGAATGGATGTAGTTTCAGACTTAACTGATTTATGTTAAATTGGTTTATTGAACTTTTGTCCCAGATCCCTCCAGATTCAAGTTAACGCACAGTCCTCCAGCATCTCAGGATGCTTTGCACCTCCCCCACAAACCCCCTTGCAAGGTGAATGGGTTAGCTTTTGCTCAAGATGTCTGGTCCAGCCAAGTAGGGAGGTATGTTCCAGCACGCCCCAGCTTCTGGCCTCGGCCACTGCAGACATGTGGCTGCATTTCCAGAATCAAAAGTAAATGTCTGTTCACTTGCTTATTGGTTCAATCTACACAGCATAGACTAACTTGCAAAGATTAACTTGTGACAACTGAATCAGTTCAGCCTTGGGCTTTTTGACTGTATTTAGCCATGGTGTTTTGTTTAAATCACATGGGGCTTTTGGGGAAGGACACAGCTCAGCTCCCACTCCAGACAGTGCAAACCCCTGGGAAAGCCGGGCATAGCAAAGCTGGGAGCAAGGTATGGAGTGCTCCTGAGTGCTCAGAAACCAGGAGGCCCAAACAAAGATCCCAATGTATCCTCAAAAGAAGCAATTTTAAAGTCACTCTTCAGATTCTGGGACCTACCCTGCACTTTCTGAACACTCAGGTTGGCACTACTAGAAATGGCCCCACCAGCTGCAACCTTCCTCCTGTCCTGGGGGAAACACAAGTCACACCCTAGCCTTGGGGAGGAATGACATTAGCCTCCCCAAGCTCTCCTCATGGAGGTGCCTGCCCTGGCCAGGTACCAATGGAAACATTTGCTGCTCTCCAGCAGACCCCACACTCAGCCTACTTAATGGAGAAATGGGACTAGAGCCCTTCTTCAGGCGAGGAATATACAGTTTGTGGCCAGGCTTCCCTTCCAGCTTCCACTGAGGACTCCCATTTATTCAGAGAAAGTGCAGGCCCAAAACTCCATTGCAAGCTCAGACCTGTATATCCAGGCTGCACCCCCATCCTAAAAGCAAGAATTGCTGCCTCTTTCCATCCTCTGCAGATTGCAGAAGACCCTCTGGCTCCTGGTAGGGCTGTGCAAAATTTCGCCACCAGTTTTGTTTTTGACGCTGTTTTGACCTGTTTCAAGGTCAAAACAGCAAAATCGAAACAAAACAGATATGGTCGAAACAGCCTCAAAATGAAATGAGGCGAGTTGAAACGTTTCGCTGATAGGCTATAATGGGGAAGGACAAAAAAGCCTATAACTTTGTCATTTCTGGCCAAATTTGGATAAAACTTGCAGAAACGGTAGCCCCTTCTGAGGGCATAATGCGTGCCATGTTTCAAGAAGTTAGGTGCAGGGGGTTCAGAGAAACTGCACCCCAATATTTTGAGAGCCAAACTTGTGTTATGTGTATGTGTTAAGCCACAGCAGGGTCAAAACTGCAGGCATGCTAGCCCCTGCTGCGGCCACGAAGCCTGCCAGCTGTCAAGGAGATCCGTGCAGGGGGGTTCTGGGGCCCTGCATCTCTAGCTGCTGACAGACAACACTTGTGACGGGTACTTGTGCAACTGACTGTCTCTGTCTCTGTCTTGTATTGATTATTTCTTCTCCTTAGTCTGTCTGTGGTTTTGTAGGTGTTAATCCATAGCCGTTAAGTCGTTATGTAGTAGCTAGGTACTGTGTATTGAACTGGTCCCTGAGTGAATCACGACTGATTGGTAACTGGCAACACAGTAGCTTAGGAGCCAGGCCTGCAGTAGTTCCACCCCACCCCCTCCGCCCCCCAGTGCCCCAAGACAGACACAGGTGCACGAGCACCCATGTCACAAGTTTTGCTTGTCTGCAGCTTGAAGTGCAGTTTCCCCCAAACCCCTGCACTTATCTCCTTGAAACATGGCAGGTTTTGTGGCCTCACCAGGGGCTACCATCCCTGTGGTTTTGACCCCACTGTGGCTTAACACATACATGTGACATGAGCATTGCTTTCACAAATTTGAGATGCAGTTCCCCCCAAACCCCTGTACTTATCTTCTTGAAACTTGGCAGGTTTCATGGCCTCAGCAGGGGCTAGAAAGCCTGCAGTTTTGACCCTGCTGTGGCTTAACATACACGTCATGTGAGTTTTTGCTCTCAACATTTTGGGGTGCAGTTTCTCTGAACCACCTTCACCTATCTTTGTGACACTTGGCATGCATCATGCCCTCATAAGGGGCTACAATTCCTGCTAGTTTCGTCCAGATCTGTCCAGAAATGACAAAGTTATAGCCTGTTTCCACCTTCCCCAGTATATCCTATGGGTGAAACGTCAAAACAGGGTCAAAACGGCAAAACATTTCGACGGAACAAAACAGAACAGCTGTTTCGACTTGAAACAAAAGTTGAAACAAAATACTGTTCTGTCAAAACATCAAAACGCTGGTTGAAACGAAATGCTTCCTTTTCACACAGCCCTAGCTCCTGGCACTGCAGTAAAGTAATGGGTGCAGCATCTGCTCTGGCCCCCAGCTCTCCACAGTGCCTAGTTGGCTGGTGAATGAAGCACAGGCAAAGCCAGTCAGTCAAATGAGAGATGTCTGTAAGGTTTAATGGTAATGACTAAGAGCACAGCCAGTGTTATCATCAGTACAGTTCAGAAAGGGCCAATACAGCAGTGTTTAGGGCATCCTACAGGAACACACTCATACATCAGAGCTAGGTCAGGGGGTGTGATAGCAGATGCAGGCCCCAGCCCCTCTGAGCTGGCATGGTCCATACACAGCCAGGAAGACCCTCACACAGAGCTACAACAGGTTAACTAGCTACAGACCTAGCAATGGAGATGCCACAGGAGATGAGTCAGGAGAATCAGTATTAAAAAAAAAAACAGCAATTAAAAATAACTTTGGTTACAAAGACCATGACCTCTGGGGTCTGATTACTAAAGGGAGCCCCCACCTTAATATGAATTACACGCTAAGGCCCTTTGGCTCTGTTAGAGAGTAGGGCATGCTACATGGCAATGCTGGGGTGGTCAGGAGTGGAACTAGAGCGTCCACAGGGTGGAGGAGCAGCTGTTGCTGGGACACTAAGGAGCACTGCTCAAGAGACAGACAAGGGTTTTATGCACACAATAGGGCACTCTAACCATCAGCAGAAGGTGCTGGGATAAGCGAGGAGCAGACACTAGCTGCTTCTCTGCCCAGCACAGACTTAGGCACCCCTCCCTAGGGCACTTTTTCAACTCATGCAAGGCCCCTGCCCAGGAACACCAAGCTTGTCTGGAGGAGACCACATTGAGCTGCTGCAGACAATGTGATTGGCAGCTGCAGGGATGCACACCTGAGCTTTGGGAGCAGCTGTCTGGAAGAACCTTGTGCCTCACCACCTGCAACCAAGGGCACAGTAAGCCCCTTTTCCACCCCCATCTGGCATACACTGCCATGTTCATAGACCCAGCTCGAAGAAAACCCTGATGGACAGCAACAGTCTCTCTCCCCTGAGGGACCTGAACTATCCTTTGGGGGAAAAGGTCCTACTGCACTCCCTAGTCCTTCGTAAAGTGCAGGCTAAGCTATATTAGTCTGCAGCATGCAGCAGGAAAAGGTGTCTGATCCTCCCCAGCTCTGAGCCAGGACCAGGATGGGACACTTGTTAGCAACAACTTGTAGCTTGTTCTGATGAGAGGAGGATGCAGATCAAAGAACCGCATGAGGACCAGGGCACTGGCAGACTGTAGGCAGAGCTGGCATCATGACCTGACGGCCCAGAGCAGAGTGCAGAGCAATGGGGTTTGTGTGCTGTCTGCTGGGGCTCTGCAAATGGAGTATCCTACAGAACCATGTGCCTGTGGTGGAAGTGGTCTGAGACCTTTTTGTTTGCATTAAGGATAGTTTGTCCCTAAATTCATACTAAGGTTGGAGCCTGAACTGCAGGGGGAGGGAGTGGGAAGGTGCTTCAATCTTTCCAGTCCTTCTTTATACAGAGGTTCCATGCCCAGGAAAGGTGATCCGTTTTGTCATCATCGGTGAAGAAGGATTTGATGTGGTAGGTGCCCCGCACCAGCATGCCCTTGGGGGCCTCTTCCATAGGGGTCAGGAACTCATACTCCTCAGCTCGGGGCCCATAGCTCCCCACCATGTAGATGTCTCTATCCACTGAGAACAGAGAGAGGGGAAACAGCAACAAGAGTGACTGCTTTGGAGATGACCCTCAGTGGCAGCAGGGATACATTGAAAAGGGTAGGACAGCGTGATGGCACAGGGCCTTGCAACACATGCCCAGCACTTTAGGACCTCCACATTGTGCAAGGTAGCCCAACCCCGCTCCCCTGGCCCGGACAACCACCCAAACTCACTTTTCAGACCTTTCCTGTAGGTGTGGTGCAGATACTTCAATCCACAGACAATCTCCCTGTTCACCTGGAAGAGAGAAAGGGTAGGTGATACAGATTCATGCCATCACATACACACTGTGCCTGCTGGATGGGTTTGTGCCTCACACTGGGGACCTTGCTGCAGACTGGCCAAGAAGAATAGCAGCTAGAGCTTGCTAAGTTTCTGCTTCTGGCCTTTTACCATGGAGACATTTGGAAAAGCACAAATGTTATTTGTATGGAATGTAACTGTAACTGGATATGCAGGGCCTTGGTCTGCACTAGTGTCCTGTTTGTTCACCATACTGTGCAATCCTCCCCACCCTCCACTCACATTGGGCTTAGCCCCAGACAGGAAGAATCCAGTTCAGTGGACACACATACCAATGGAGTTGTTTGTAGGTAGCAGGATGGCAGGAGTCCCAGTACTGCCTCCACAGTGCATGGCTTTGCAGCTCCGCCAGGTCCAAAGAATCACAAGCTGCACGTGCACTGCCAACCTGCAGCACCCACTAGGCACAGGTAGCAAGGCACACTGTAGGAAGTACCACAGGAACAAGCAGCAGGCAATGCCAGCAGAAGCTGAGCACTAAAGCCTCTGCGGGAACATCCTGCAAACTACGAGTCTCAGTGCCCGGCTTCTGGAGGACTGTGATCTGTGCTGGCTAGCAGGGGTCCAGGGTACACAAGCAATGCAGACCTTACAGAACTGAGATCCTTCCTCCAAGATGGGGTCTCCAGTAGCACTGCCACTGTCCCAGAGAGGCCCAGCCTCCATGGAAGTTTATCAAGTATTGAGTAGAGCAGCCTGCAAACACCAAACCCCCAAGCATGCTTCAGGAGGCAAGGGTGAGCTCACCTTGAATGAAATTTTCACTCTGTAATCCACTCCTTCCTTCAGCACGAAGGACTGGCTCTTCAGTGCCTCCAGATCACCTGTGCCAGGGAGACATGAGGTCCCTCAGCCTGTCTGTCCCAGTCAAAACTCCCAGTGGAGTTTAGCCCACTCTTCCACAACAGGCACAGCCAGCAGACCCTCCTGGACTGGGGTTCAGCCAGGAGCCCCTTTGGGGGCATGTGGGGTGGCACTAATAGGAATGAACTAGGAGAGGACAGAGGCAGAACCACCCAAAGTCACTTGTGAATCATAGAGAAGCCAGGCTGGAAGGAACCTCCAGAAGTCACCCAGTCCAGTCCCCTCCATGAAGCAAGATCACCCCTATCCAAACCAAAGGTACCAGAGCCTCCTCCCTCCACACCAACAGGCAGAGACCTTTCCTACGTTGGAGATTTAGTGTGCTAGTGGCTGTGGGGTTATTCAGCTGCTTCCCTCCCATATACCCTGCCCCAGTGAGGAGAGCGCAGCAGGCTGCCTTGCTCACCTGCTAAGTCCATGGTGAGGGGCCCTGGAGCCTGGTCACACACCAGAGTCATTCTTGTCACCTGGATATTGGGCAAATTGGGATCTACAAGAGAAACCAGGAAATGGTAGTTACTATCTGGGTGCTACAGCCCCCCACCTCTGCCCAACAGCTCAGATTAGTCTCCTGAGGTGACACCAGTGCCAGATCTCCATCTGGGCACCCTGAGAAACAGAGCTCACCTTCTTGTCCTTTCCCAAGATGCTAGGGACACCATCCCTGGGCACCAGACAAGCAGGGATGGACAGAGCAGCTTGCAGTCACTGTGAGCAGATACCCAGGCTACCCAGGGGATAAGTGCCAGCCTGAGATCCCCATGTCTCAGCAGCCATGGTCACGAGTGGCCCTCAGGCAGGCAAAAAAAAAAATCAAACTGTTCCAGCATCCCCTGCAGCCTAGCCCATGACATGGTGAAGAAGAGTTGTTGCATCCCCAGGGAACAGATAGGACGTGGGGGGTGAGGGTGTTGATCACGTGTATGAAAGTAGCACTATGGAAGGTGTGCTGCCTGTTAGCGCTAATGGGGTTGTGCTTTTCCATGTTAGAGTGCTTACAGTTAGGGATCCACAAGCTCAAGTTTTATAGAGGCAGGGTTGGGGACAAGAGGGATGAAGGGGATGTCAGGTTGTGATAAGGGCTGGACTGCAGGGGGCTGTTCCAGCCCCGCATAGGTATTGGTTAAGTTGAGGTAAGGCACACTGTGCAGGAGTGGGTGGGTGAGGGCTTTATGTGTGGGATAGCGAGGGGAGGGGTTATTGCACCTCACATTTTGGTTTTAGTATATGTACCATATGACTGAAGATGTATGTAAAGAAACACGTTCTTTTGTTGCTGGGATATTACCAGTGTCTCATTGTCCAATTCTGGCTCTTGTATAAGTTTAAGTGGTACGTGATTTTGGTTATCATGGTTGTACTATGTAATCTCTAACAGTTGTCTGGTTGTTGTAACTTCCTCTGTGAGGCCTCTGTTGGGGTCATTTTTAGAATATCTGGCTGTTTTTGTTTTCTAATAAAATTTTTAAAAAAGCTGTTGCATTCCCAGGGATGAGCAGGCTGCTGCTGTGCAGAGATGCCCGTGTCTCAGATGACAGGGAGTTACAGTGATAGGTCAGTGCCATGACACTCCTGAGCTATCTATCAGTCTGGTTGGAAGGGACATTCTAGAGACACAGCCCAGCTGAAGTCCAGACCTGGCACAGGGACCCGGCCTGAGGTGAAGCCCTGGCAGGTCTACTGAGACAGCAACTACAGCCCCCAACACAGAACGGATTCACCGCGAACAGCCTCTAAATGGCACTGTACCAAGCATGGCTGTGAGGACACATGGCCAGCAGTTGGCACATTTCTTATGCTGTGGTTACCCTGGGCCATCACAAATAAGTGTTTCTGGACCCTGCAACAAATGCCCATCCCAGAGGTGGTCATGCTGCCCCAGGGGACCATTCAGCCCTTGAGGCCCTCTCCCCTTCTCACCTTGATGTTATTAATTTCTGATAAGGAGGATGTCCCAGCACTTTCCAAGCCTGATCTTACTCTTCACATCAGAGGTGCTCATGGTCATTGCCTTAAGGGCTAGTTTTGTGGGCTCCATCCTCCCCAGTATCCACTCCCATGCCTCACAGATGATCTGCTAATGCAACTCTGCCCTCTGGCAGGCCGCAGGCCAGGGTAAATAAAAATAAAAACTTTCTTTTAATTAAAAATATGCTTTTTATTTAAATCAGATGTTTTTGATTTAATCATACTTTTTAATTTTTTTGTTAAGATGTTCTTTTAAAAAATAAACATATAAAGATAGTTTTAATTTAAGATACGTTAAAGCTCAAAGATATCATCATGGAATAGGGATTATAACTTCTAATTATATACTATTTGAGACAATATAATCATGTAACCTTTTTAGAAGTCCATGTCACAACAGGCCATGGACTGTATTAGGGGCTCAATCTTATGGGATTCCCAGGGGTTCCTCTACTGATTAGTAAAAATTAAAGAAAACCACTCTATCCAATGGGACTTCATGACAGCCTAGAAGATCCCATTAAGCATCTCTGTGATGTTTGAGTTCTCAAACTGTGGATTTATGTCTCCAAAGATCATGGGCAGACAAGGTTCTTTAGGTAGAAGTGATACGTTTTATTAGACCAACTAAATAGTTGGGAAAATTGTTTTTTGCAAGCTTTTGGGCACAAACGCCCTTCCTTCAGGCATAGGGAGAGTTTGTTGTCTCCAGACATAACATCCTTGTTAACAGCAGTATATGCAGATGAGAAATAATAGACCTGATTACCCATCCACCAGCATTTCCTGTCTCTCGCAGGTTTGTGTACAGAATCAAGCCTTTACCCTTTTCTAAAAGTGCAAAGTTTCAAGAAGTTAATGATGAAAGAATATCAAACAAGAAGAATGCACTTTTTGTAGAAAACAGTGATTAAAAGCGAGGCTTCCTGACCAGGGATTTAAATGGTTATTTAAATTGATTTGTAGGAGTGCACCGACAGAGATACCAACAGTCAATTTTTAAGGAAGCATATCAGCTGATACTGATCTGACTTCCTAGTATTATAGTACTTGGGGTCAGAAGGGACCTGAACAGATCATCAGGTCTGACCCCCTGCCCTGGGCAGGAACAGGTGCCGGGATCATATCACCCCAGCCAAATATCTGTGCAGCCTCCTCTTGAAGACCCCCAAGGTAGGAGAGAGCACCACCTCACATGGGAGCCCATTCCAGAGCCTGACAGCCCTAACTGTAAAGTAATGTTTCCTGATGTCCAGCCTGAATCTTCCCTCTAACAATTTGTGGCCATTATCCGTAGTAACCCCAGGTGGTGCCCAGGGGAACAGAGCCTCCCCCAATTCCCACTGGTGAGTTTGTAAACGGCCACCAGATCCCCTCTCAGCCTTCTTTTGTGGAGGCTGAACAGGTTCAGGCCCTTTAGCCTCTCTTCGTAGGGCCCACCCTGCTGCCCCTTGACCATGCAAGTGAACTTCCTCTGGACCCTCTCAATGCTAGCCACATCCCTCTTGAAATGCAGTGCCCAGAACTGGACGCAGTACTCCAACTGTGACATGACCAATGCTGCATAGAAGGGAAGGATCACCTCCCTGGACCTGCTTGTAATGTATCTGCAAATGTATGACAAAGTGCAGTTAGCTTTACTGACCACTTCCTTGCATTGGCGGCTCATGTTCATCCTGGAGTCAGTGACTCCAAGATCCCTTTATGCTCCTGTGTTGACAAGAAGGGTGTTCCCCAACCTATACGTGTGTTGCTCATTCCTTCTCCCTCGATGCAGCACCTTGCACTTGTCTGTGTTGAATTCCATCCTATTCTCATCCACCCACCCCCGTAACCTGTCTAGATCAAGCTGGATTCTGTCCCTCCCCTCCAGCATGCCCACCTCACCCCACATCTTGTTGTTGTCAGCGAATCTGGACAGCGTGCTTTCCACCCACATCCAGATTGCTGATAAAGATGTTGAACAGTACAGGCCCCAGGACCGAGCCCTGGGGGACTGCACTGCCCACATCCCTCCAGGTTGAAAACAGGCCCATCTCTGGGTGTGGCCATCTAGCCAATTGCCACCCATCTGATTGTATAGGCATCAATGGCGCAGTCACCTAGTTTTTTTAAGAGGATGTGGTGGGAAACCATGTCAAAGGCCTTCTTAAAGTCCAGGAAGACAACATCTACCCCAACATCTGCGTCCAGGGACTTTGTCACCTGATCATAAAAAGAAACCAGGTTAGTCAGGCAGGACCTGCCCTCAATGAGCCCATGTTGGTTGCCCCTGAGCATCACCTCCCCTGCTGGGCCCCTGCAGATGTGCTCCCTGACAGTTCTCAAAGGTCTTCCCAAGGACTGAGGTAAGACTGACTGGCCTATAATTGTCGGGATCCTCCTTTCTCCCCTTCTTGTAAATGGGAACCGCATTGGCCCTTTTCCAATCCTCTGGTACCTGGCCAGAGCCCCATGAGTGCTCACAGAGCTGAGCCTGGGGCCCCACTATGACCCCCACCAGTTCCCTCAGTACCCTCAGGTGAAAAGCATATGGACCTACTGATTTAAACACATCCAGCCCCTCTAAAATTCCTTAACTAAGTCGTCCTTGACCCTAGGCATGGCGGTGCCTCCCCTGGGTCCATCTGCAATTCTAGTGGGGGCAATGTCCCAGTCCCTGTTCAGGAATACGGAGGCAAAGAATTTGTTAAAGACATCAGCTTTTTTGTTTACTGCAATCACCAGATTGCCAAACTTATCCTGTAGGGGCTGCACGTTACCCGGTCCCTTCTTTTTATTTCCTATGTATTTGAAAAAGGACTTTTTATTATCCTTAATTCTGGTAGCTTGCCCTACCTCCATCTCTGCCTTGGCCTTCCTAACAGCCTCCCTGTGGTCCCAAGCAACTTCCAATATGCAGCCCTGCAGCTTGAAGAGCTGCACCCTGCTGGTAAGTCTGTTGTGGTGCAAGAAAAGAGGGGAAGGGAAGGGAAGGACAGATCAAGGCCCCTGTGGTGAGGGAGAAGTGGGGCTGGGGCAAGAACAGTCCAGAAGGAACGGGGCAGAGTGCTAGACAAAGCTGTGGGTCATCCAGGAGGTGAGGGGGGAGGGAGGGACGGCTCCTGCCACTGAGCGCACCCCAGGAAGGCATGAGGGTGGCATGTGCCCCCAGATCTGCATGGGGTGGGCAGGGCAGGGATGGCTGCAGCTGTGGGCTGAGGCTGGGGCCAGGCTCTTACCAGCAGGGCCTGAGCCAGGCTGTACTCAGGGTGGGCAGCAGCAGCACTGGGAGGGGGGCTCCTGGGGTGGCTGCAGCCACCCCAAAATTCACCTTAGCCGCACTATAGCCCTCCCTCCCAGCACCACTTCAGCCCACTCTGAGCACAGCCCTGGCCCAATCCCCGACTTCCCCAGTGCACCAGGAAGAGCTCCATGCAGCTGCAGCCCACCCCACCAGTGCCCTGCGCAGATCTGGGACAGCACACCCCCCGGTGCCTTCCCAGGGTGCATGCAGCAGCAGAAGCCACTCTCCCCATCCATGCCCCCTGAATGAGCCACAGCTTGTCCTGCACCTCACCCTGGCTGGGCAGCGCCTGTCCCAGCCCCACTCCCTCCCTCACCACAGGGGCCCTGATCTGCCCCCCATGCCCCTTTCCTTCCCCATCCCCCCTCCCCTTCCACCACAACGGACTTACCAGCCCAGCAGCTTGCAGAGGTGCGTGCAGCTATGACCCTTGCTGCCAACATGCTGTGCTGTTGCTGTGTGTATGCACAGGCATTTATCAGCCATATCAGGCCAATTTCTGATATAGTCAATTTTCTTTATAATTGGTGCCAATCTGTTATCAGACCAACGTAACAGTGCACCGCTACTGATTTAATTCAAATCCACTCTGCTCCAGGCACTGGAGCTTCCCTCAACACACCCTAGTCCCCCCTGGGCACTGGACCCTCCTCCTGCACCCCGGGCACAAGACCTTCTCTTCTAGTACCTAGCCCTTCCTAAGCTTATGCTCTCTCTCACTCACTCTTGGGGCCATTATTGATCAGGTGGGGGGAGGGGGGTAGAATGAGGAAGTTAGAATAGACTTTGCGCAAACAAAAGCAACTAGAGCAGGGGCAAGCAATTATTTTGGGCAGAGGTCCACTTATTGACTTTTGGCAAGCTGTCAAGGGCCACATGGGTAACCCTGTCCCTTGACAGGTGCCTCACTCCCTGGTTGCCATCTTGTGACTGGAAGTCTGGTCCCCTAACCTTAGCCACCAGTAGTCCCTCCCCTTGCTCCCAATAGTACTCTTTTCAACAAGGGGTTTTGTTGTCTCGGAACCAGAAAAATACCAAAATTATATTCTAAAATGCAAACATCTACAACATTCATTAATTTGATTTAAAAAAATATTTTTCTCCTGGTTTACATGTGTTTAATATACATAGAGGTGATTGTATAATAGCTTAAAATGAAGTTTTGCTCTTATATATTTTGAGGGGGGTGGGTATAGGTTTGTGGGGCAGCTATGTATGTGTGGGTATGTGGGGTTTGGCGGAGGTTGTGTGTGCATGGAGTTTTGTGGGGGTAGATAGGTGTGGAGGTGGGGTAAGGGTGCATGTGGGTGGGTGTGTGGATATGTGGGGTGTGGTTATCTATGTGGATGGCTGTGCGAGGGGGCTGTGGGTGCAAGTGAATGGTAGGGTGTGTATGGGGGACCTACCCTACGAACACACACACACACACACACACACACACACACACAGAGTTGCCCCCCCCACAGTCCCTCCCTCCCTCCCTATACACACACACACTCTCCCTCCCCCATACACACACCGCTCTGTACCAACACAGACCTGTGCTCCCACAGTCTGGGGCTGCAGCCAGGAGCTACATGGTGCTGGAGCCGTGTGAGAGCAGGAAGGCAGGGAAATGTCTGGGGGTGAGGCAGGGCTGGGCTGCTGTGTCCTGATGACAGTTCCCCCTGGGTCCTACTGCCCCTGGCTCCTGTCATCTTTGACAGGCAGTCAGGAGCAGATAAATATTTTCTAAATTTTTAGGCACCCTGCCGGCCAGATAGAATGGCCTGGCAAGCTGGATCCATCCCACAGGCTGTATTTTGCCCATCACTGAACTAGAGTCTTATATAGACTGGGTATAATAACCCTTTTAAGACTTGACTGGCCTAGACATAATTCCTAACTCCTGGCTAGTTTCCAGGTTTTTACTTACAGAAAATCACCATGCATGGGGCATTTGCTTGCAGCTTTCAAAATGCCCACCAGAAGGAAGAGAGCCCTCCCCATTCCCCCTAGGAATTTTAGCTGGCCAGATCACCTGACTAACCAGCCTGAACCAAGAAGATAGCAAAGAGAGATAAGGGTCACCTGGGCTGATCCAAGTGAGGGGAAGAGAGAAGGGGAGGGGATTTCTTCACAACCATTACTCCTTGTCCTGTTCCCTGCAGCCACAGCAGACCTACCTCCTATAGGATTCTGCCTACAAGTTCCCTGAGGGCATTTCTACACATGCATTTACTGTGCAGTAAGTCACTGCACAGTAAGTGTTTTTTAGACTGGTGTCTACATATATAGGTGTTACAGCTAGGGGTACACTGATAGAATTGTTTTGGGCTGATACTAATGACCTATTTGTGAGGGAAGGAGTGGGAGTGAGACTGGAACTGGGGATGGGGCAGGGTCTGTCTAGCTTGGGGGAGGGGAAGGAGTGACAGCTTGTCTCAGGGCACAAGGGAGGGGTTGCTCTCACCACTGCATGCATCCTGGGAGGGCATGGCGGCATGCACCCCAAGATCTGCATGTGAGGTGAGGGTGGGCTGCTGCTGTGGGCTGGGGTGGTGCTGTGCTCTTCCCAGAGGAGGTTGGGCCAGGCTGTGCTCAGGGCAGGCAGTGGCAGCACTGGGAAGGGGGCTGCAACCTCCTGCCACCCCCAAAATTCTCTATAGTCGCCCCAACCCTGCCTCCCAGCATTGTCACCATCTGCTCTGAGTGCAGCCCTGGCTCAGCCCCAGCCCCCAGTTGGGAAGAGCCCAGCACCGTCCCCAGCCTGAGCCCACAGCGGCATCCCACCCTCACCCCACATACAGATCTGGGGGCACATGCCCCCTGTGCCCTCCCAGGGTGCATGTAGCAGTGGGAGCTGCCCAGCCCCTCTCCCCCCC
>NW_017728923.1:7568271-7599554 GCF_001723895.1 Crocodylus porosus | reverse complement strand
GCTGTGGGTGCAAGTGAATGGTAGGGTGTGTATGGGGAACCTACCACACAAACACACACACACACACACACACACACACACACACAGAGTTGCCCCCCCCACAGTCCCTCCCTCCCTCCCTATACACACACACACTCTCCCTCCCCCATACACACACCGCTCTGTACCAACACAGACCTGTGCTCCCACAGTCTGGGGCTGCAGCCAGGAGCTACATGGTGCTGGAGCCGTGTGAGAGCAGGAAGGCAGGGAAATGTCTGGGGGTGAGGCAGGGCTGGGCTGCTGTGTCCTGATGACAGTTCCCCCTGGGTCCTACTGCCCCTGGCTCCTGTCATCTTTGACAGGCAGTCAGGAGCAGATAAATATTTTCTAAATTTTTAGGCACCCTGCCGGCCAGATAGAATGGCCTGGCAAGCTGGATCCATCCCACAGGCTGTATTTTGCCCATCACTGAACTAGAGTCTTATATAGACTGGGTATAATAACCCTTTTAAGACTTGACTGGCCTAGACATAATTCCTAACTCCTGGCTAGTTTCCAGGTTTTTACTTACAGAAAATCACCATGCATGGGGCATTTGCTTGCAGCTTTCAAAATGCCCACCAGAAGGAAGAGAGCCCTCCCCATTCCCCCTAGGAATTTTAGCTGGCCAGATCACCTGACTAACCAGCCTGAACCAAGAAGATAGCAAAGAGAGATAAGGGTCACCTGGGCTGATCCAAGTGAGGGGAAGAGAGAAGGGGAGGGGATTTCTTCACAACCATTACTCCTTGTCCTGTTCCCTGCAGCCACAGCAGACCTACCTCCTATAGGATTCTGCCTACAAGTTCCCTGAGGGCATTTCTACACATGCATTTACTGTGCAGTAAGTCACTGCACAGTAAGTGTTTTTTAGACTGGTGTCTACATATATAGGTGTTACAGCTAGGGGTACACTGATAGAATTGTTTTGGGCTGATACTAATGACCTATTTGTGAGGGAAGGAGTGGGAGTGAGACTGGAACTGGGGATGGGGCAGGGTCTGTCTAGCTTGGGGGAGGGGAAGGAGTGACAGCTTGTCTCAGGGCACAAGGGAGGGGTTGCTCTCACCACTGCATGCATCCTGGGAGGGCATGGCGGCATGCACCCCAAGATCTGCATGTGAGGTGAGGGTGGGCTGCTGCTGTGGGCTGGGGTGGTGCTGTGCTCTTCCCAGAGGAGGTTGGGCCAGGCTGTGCTCAGGGCAGGCAGTGGCAGCACTGGGAAGGGGGCTGCAACCTCCTGCCACCCCCAAAATTCTCTATAGTCGCCCCAACCCTGCCTCCCAGCATTGTCACCATCTGCTCTGAGTGCAGCCCTGGCTCAGCCCCAGCCCCCAGTTGGGAAGAGCCCAGCACCGTCCCCAGCCTGAGCCCACAGCGGCATCCCACCCTCACCCCACATACAGATCTGGGGGCACATGCCCCCTGTGCCCTCCCAGGGTGCATGTAGCAGTGGGAGCTGCCCAGCCCCTCTCCCCCCCCCCCTCCAGACAAGCCACTCATGGCTGCAGCCCATGCCCTGCCCTGCCCCCACCCCCAGTTGGGCAGCACCTGCCCCTGCCTCACCAAAGGGCCTTGAACTTCACGCCCCATCCCTCACAACAGACTTACCAGCCAGACCTGGCTGCTCTCCAAGTTGTCCGGCTGCACTTCTGGCCACCTGCATGCTGCGTTGTAGCTGCGCACATGCACAGGGCATTTATCAGCCACATCAAGCAAAAAAAGCTGATTGCCTATACTCTCAATTTTCCTTATACTGGAGCCAATCCAATGTGACCCAGTGTATCAGTGCACTTCTAGTTACAGCACAGTAACATTGTGTGTGCACCAACTTGGGAATAAAGTTACTCCCAAATCAGTCCACACACACTGTGTTGCTGTGTAGTAAGGTATCTACACATGCCTTATGGTGTGGTAATTAATTAAGTATACATTTTCTACCTGCATCATGCATTATTACACCCGTGCTATGCAGTAACTTTTGGTAATTGTGCATGTGTAGATGCACCCTGAGTCTGCTAAAGTCTGTTTTGAAGCCTGCTGTCCACCTTGTGATGCTTTCCCACAGTGCAATTGTCCCACATACTCTGGGATAATACAGAATTGAAGTCAGAGCATTAGGAGGGAGAAGGTAAAAATACTGTTCTAGGCACATGATAAAACCAGCACCCCTGCCAGATGGAAACAGCTGCCCTGGAGACTTTGCCTTTATCTGCTGGCTGAGCATATGGAGTAGCTGATCTCAACGAGCCTCAAGGGGGTGAAGGGTCAGAGTTGCTCCTGTAATTCCACTTAATCAGTAGGAGATCCTGGTCCTGCATGGCCTGTGGAACTCCCAGAAAGACTGTTTCAGTGAGCCGTAGCTATAATGTGCGACATACGCCACTGACGAGAGCTGTCACTGAAGAGGTGATGGTCCTCTGGCCAGACACTTAGGGCTCCTGTCACCAGCTCCCACTGACAGCAGGATACCCCCATTCCTTGCAACTACTGCTGCATGAAGGCTCAGGAGAATGGCTAGCAGTGCCTGCAGAATCCCCCAGGCTCCAGCTCCAAGGCACTACACGCCTGCTGAGTAACAGAAGGCAAAGCAGAGCCCTATGCTAAGAATAAGGGACCACTGCTCAAGGACACAGGTGCTCTGGCCCTGGGAGGCATGGCCAGCAGCCCCTCAGCATGCATGCACCAGCCATGCTGAGAACCAGCAGACTTTGGGTGAGGCACAGCATGCAGGAGCAGAGTCTCTTGGGGCCCTAAATCACCAGTAAGTGCTAGTAATAGCATTAAGAGCAGGAAGGAACACATTGCCAGGGGCAAGAGTTAAAGTAGAGAGATATGAAGCATTAGGAACCTGATAGCAAATCAGCTGTGCTGTGGAAAAAGGAAGCTCCAGGGCTCTGAAGACCTGAGCCAGAGAACTCTAAGCCATCAATGCCCTCCCAATAGCCCAGAGGACACACTTCATGCTGAGTGGCTTGCCTTACATCAGGCACCTATTGCATGGCCACCTGCATGAGATAGTCCCCACCAGCCCATGACATAATGCATCTGCCTGCAGTGACAGCAGGCTCAGGGAGCACAGGGCAAATCTGGAGTAAGCCAACCAGTGGGGTAAGGCAGCAGGTCCCAATGGGGGAAAAAAAAAAAACCTCAATAGGAAAAGGGGACTGTAGTGGGGGGCAAGATTTCTGCTAGGCTGACAATGAGCAGGGAGTCCTAGGTGGCAGGACCCCACTGCCACTTGCAGAATGGGACCTGCAGGGGCCAGATGCAGAATTAGAGAGGGCAAGATCTTGCAACTAGGCCTGGACTCACACAGATCAACTCTATAAGCACTTTGGTGAGTCGCAGACACATAGAAAAGTAGGGCTGGAAGGGCCCATCTAGTCTGTTGCAGGACAAGCCTGAGGGGATGGAGACCCCTTTCCCAGGGGCAGAGAGGCAGCAGGAAACACTCATGGACCCAGGGAAACAGCCCCAAGAGCCCTGTGGCCCAGAAAAATTTACCTGATACAGGCACAGCAGCAAGAAGTAGGGAACCACAGGTGAAGCTTCCCGCATGGTTCATCAGCTGCTTATCAGTGCGGCTGGGTCAACATGAGAAGATGACATCATCAAGTCAGCACCAGCAGTCAGCTACACAAGCCAGCTGCCAGGGAGAAGACAGGGAGCAGCTGCCAGAGATTTTCAATTGATACCCCTCCCGGGGGACCAACTGATATCCCTCATGGGAGACCAGGAGCCCTCAGGGACTCTAAGGTGGAAGACAGGGTTAACTGGGCTGGCTAGCCTGCCCAACCCAGGAAAAGTGGTCATAAGGAGGAGGATTAGTCTCCCGTGTCTTCTGAGCATTTTATAGGTGAACACAGCAGGAAGACTGAAGGGCCAGAAGCCAGCATGCCCATAGAAGCTATATTTACCAAAATCCACTAGAGGGCATATCAGGGTAACGGTACACACTGGTATCCAAGAATGCTGCTAACCAAGACCATCAGGTTGATGCGTAGGAGGGGTATAGGGGAGGCTGAGCTCTAAGGACATCTGTATGCGATACCTCCAAGCAAGTCGAAGTCAGACAGGAGCCTCTTACATTTGAACTTCAGAGCAAGAAATAGCAGGCAAGTATCAGGGGCTTCCCTTAGGAGGTGATGCATGGTGGGCACAAGTGCTGAAAAAAGACCAACAAGCAAAGATCACCTAGCCCTCAGCTGCTCAGGAGCAGTTAGATAGGCACATAGTCCATGGTTGTCAAAATTACAGCCCACAGACTGAATCTGTGCAGCTGTGTCATAGGACTAGTAGAAGGCCTAGAAATTTGTGGGCAAGCATAGAGCCCACTTCGCCATGGGGGGAGTGTGGATGGAGTCCCCACACTCACACCCTCCTCTACACAAACACCCTGCCCACCTGAGCTCTATGCCACTGCCACCCCCTTGGGCACAGGCTCCACGCTGCCATCAGCCCTGTGCTCCCTGCCCCTGCCTAGCTGCAGCTCCTGCCCCCACTCCCACCCCCACAGCTTCCCTACCTGCTGCCCAGAGCAAGTGGAATGCCAGGGATGCTGAACAGGTCCCCTGCTGGCTGTAGCAATGGTGGCAGCAGCGCTGTCCGAAAGCTATATGCTGGCCGGGCCAGGCCCTTCCACCCATGATGGTGGGAGTGAGACACAATAGCGTTATGTCAGGGGCGCCTCACTGCCACCTTTGTGGGAGTAGGTCTGGACAGGGTACATTTCATTGGTGGGTGCCACAAGCCAGATGAAAGTGCCTCGTGGGCCATATTTTGCCTGCCCCTGATTTAACCCCAGCCCTGCTCCACACAACACACACCGACTGCAGCACCACAACTCCCTTTTTTACCCTCCTATCCCCTCCATAAATGTATCTCAGTTCCTCTAATCTTCCCCAATCATCTTGGTTATAAAGCTTGGCTACATTCTCCTGCTGCTGAATATGGTCCTCTCCAACTTCCACCTGTTCTGGGCTGCAGAGCTCTTAGTCTCTGAGCAATACTCTGGGAGGTCTTAGACCAGGAAAGAGAGGGAATCTCCTTGGCTTCTAACCAGTTCTTCACAACTCACTCCAGGCATATCTACTCCTAAATCATCCCTGACCAATGATTATCTAACTTCTAACTTCTTCTTGAAAAACTCTAATGAAGGAGATTCAATACCTTACCTAGGCTGTCTGTTCCACTGCCTCCCTGTTCTAACAGTACAGAATTTTTTCCTGATATCCAATCTAAATTTACCTGCTGCTATTTAAAGCCATTACTGTGTGTCCTATTCCCTACAACAAGAGAGAAAAGGTCCTCTCCTTCTTTATGGCAACTTTTCAGATATTTGAAAACTGGTATCATGTCCCCTCTAATCATCTTTTTCTACAAGCTACATACCCCTTGTATGGCTTTCAACCCCTTCAAACATTTTGTTACCTGCTTTTGAAACCTCTCTTACTTCTCTTCATCCTTTTTAAAATGCAGAGCCCAGCATTGCACACAACACTTTAGATGAGACAGATCTAAATAGAATCAATTAGAGTGGCACTAGCACGGGGTGGGCAAAGTCTGGCCCACGGGCTGAATTGGGCCTGCAGCAGACTCCATTTCCCAGCAGCCCTGTCCATGTCACCGCAGGCCAGCTTCCATGGAAACCCCAGGAGCTATCAAGCTGTGACAGGGCAGGGCCAGGGTTTCCATGGAGACCAACCCCAGCAGCACTGGCAGGACATGCAGCAGGGCAGGGAACTGCTCCAGGGCCAGAATCCTGTGGCAGTGACAGCATAGTCCAAAGCTGGAGCAGAGCTGTGATCTACTGCCTAAACACCCCTGGCAGGAGGTGTGGGCAGTGGATCACAGCTCTGCCCTGACTCGGGACTAAGTTGTCACTACTAAATGATCCCAGTTCCAACACTGGAGCAGCTCCCTGCCCAGCTACAAATCCTATCAGCACTGCTGGGGCCAGTCTCCATGGAAACCCTGGCTCCACACTGTCACAGCTCCACCACTCCTGGCGTCTCCATGGAAACCAGCTGAAGCAACTGATCAGGGGCTTCTGGAAAATGGAGTCCAGCTGCCGGCTGGATCTGCTGTTTTGCCCACCCCTCCACTAGCACCTCGTGTCTTATACCTAATACTCCTGTTAAAGCAGCCCAAAACTGCATTCACTTTTTTTTTTTGCAGCTGCATCACACTTCAGACTCATGTTGAGCCTGTGATCTACCAAAACCCCAAGATCCTTCTCAGCAGTACTACCACCCATCCACTTAGCTCACATTCTGTATTTGTGCTTTTGATTATTCTTACCTAGGTGTAGCACCTTGCATTTATCAGCACTGAACTTCAACCTGTTGTTTCTAACCCAGTTTTCTACTCTATCAAGATTCTTCTGAATTCTACACCCATCCTCCAATGTGTTTGCAGCCCTTCCCAGTCTATCATCATCTGCAAATTTGCTCAGGGAATTCTCTATTCTGGCATCCAAATCATAAATACGTTAAATAGACCTGGACTTAGTACAGACCCCTGTGAAACCCCACCTGAAACCTGCTGCTGCACCAACATTGATCCATTTAATATAATTACCTTCTGCTTGAGGCTACTCAAAACGTGTCTGGACATCTGACAGGCTGATAGAAATACCATCTCATTGGCATGCAGCCCCAACAGGCTGGGTGCTGGCAGAGGGTAGCACCATACCCAGGATGAGGACTTGGTCCCTCCTAGCTCCTGGCAGCCTTAGCCTCATGATCAGCCACCTGCAGGCCTTAGCCCAGTGTGATTTTGCCAAGATGGGCCCTAAGCAGATGGTGACTCTCATTCAACTCAGGCTGTTGTTACTTTCCCCTCAAAAAAGTGACACACAAGGGGGGCTGCTTAGCCATGTCTCCTGATGGTTATTAACCGACTTCCCATTTCCAGCACAGAAAAGCCCCATGACCTCTGCAGAGGAAGGGTTCATGCCACAAACATCAGTTTCACACAGGAATCCTCTTCACAGCTCCCACCAGCATGAAGGCTCCCTGAGGCCTACAGCTTCCTGCCTTTCATGTCACCCACAGCATGCCCAAAGGACAATGTTCCCATCCAGAAACACCGTGCAGGAAGGGCCCAGGGAATGACCTGGGAAAATATTGGGTCCATATGGATGGGAAGCCTTATGAGTCCATCTCATCGTGAAACGAACAGCAATCATTTGCCTTCTGGGCAGCCTGGGGGAGGGAAAGGGAAAAGCTTGTGGAGTTTATGCTGGAGTGTTAGGTATGCTACTCGTTCCCCTTTAGCCACACTCGGTGGCTGCTTCTCGCGGGAACCCATGGATCTCACCTACACAAGAACACCATCCAGAGTTTGATTTTTTTTGAGTACAGTTTGTTTAACCAGACCTCTCTTTCCTGGGCAGTTGAAAGAGACATACCTCCCAGCAAGGGATGCAGCAGATGGCAAGGCAATTTCAGTGAACACCCTTCACTTCAGGCTATGCTGTGCAAACAGCATCGTTGTTGGGATAAGAGGTAACTTCCCCAGGGCAACTATAGGCAAACAGTGCTGTCCCAGGATGAAACTACCCTGGACTGGAACAGGGTTACAGTCCCCCCCCCCGCCCCATCACGGCAGCTTTGCTGCCATTCAAGGGTCTGCACCAAATGACTGCAACTGTTTTCTGTTGGTGCAGCTGGGTTTTTTCTCAGCAGTGTCCATGGCCTTGGAAGTGTTCCACATGCTGCCCAGCTCTTCCTGGACTGGCTCTTACTTCCTGGTTGGACTGCAGCAGTACCAGGCAGGTCACTGGTCACGTGAGGTACTCTGTCAGTCCAAAATAGGCCTGTGGGGAAGGCCTGGGTTGTCTGTTTTAGGCTCAGAAAGGATGATGAGCAGTTTATTGAACAAGTGGTCCATCATGGGCCAAGTCATGACTTTTTCTGTCCATGGCACAGGCTTTGGATACAGTCTGGAGACACCCTAAGATCACAGCAACTCCAGTCCCTCCCTTATTTCCCCACACAGACAAAGATCTAGAATTCTGATCTGTTCTTTTCTGACAAAGCAGAGCCTAGAAACAACCCTACATCTTCCCAGGTACTAAGAGGCATGGGCTGCCCCAACAAAGCAGGCTGGGTGAGATCATTTCCTAGGGGACAGATATATTCCACGTGTGCCAGCAGGAAAAGCATTTTTCATTCCCTAGGTTGATTCCAGCCACAACAGGTAGAAAACCCTTGGCCCATACATCCCACTCCAAAATCCCAGATCTTCCACTGTACCCTGTACGGCAGGGCTCCCCTGCCTTCCTATTCTCACTGCTGTGCATGCAATGAGACAGCGATATGGATGGACAGGTTCCCACGTGCTCTGATTCAGTGTTATTTAAAGCCTATCTATGATCTGCTATGTATCCCTTGAAATCAAAATCCCAGCCCCCCTGCCACTGATGATTCAGTCTGGAGTCCCCAGCTGGCAGAATGCACAGGATGTGTTCCCTTCTCATTTATGCTGTCATTTAATATCTACAGGCCCAGAGACAGGCTGAGCACATGGGAACTCTGGGAATGCAGCTTCTATTGCCAAGCTGCCTTTACTGTTTATGCCAGGCTACACCTCTTGACTCTTGGTCCTTGCTGAGATAAATGCAGAGCAGGATGGGACGGGCAAAAGGGCCAGATCCCAAGCAGAACTCTGATGGTACAGAATCCCAGGCAGGTAGCTAAATACACAAGAGAGGGTGCTGGAAATAAAGGTTGGTTCAGCAGTAAGAAGCTTCCTGGCTGGACCAGAGTGCCCTCCACTCGTTTAGCTAGGGCTGAACAATAGAGCTGATAGGAAAAACTTCATGTGGGAACTGGCTGTTTCCAAATAAACTGGCTGTGCGCCTTTCCTGCTCCTGATAAACAGAGAAGGCCTGAATGGGGCTTTCTGCCACTTGCTTTTCATGTTAGAAATGCAGGTCATGTCTACCCTGTTTCCCTAGAAGATCAAGCGTTGCCTTCACTAAGCCAAAAAGTCCCTCTGCATCAGGGGTGGGCAAAATATGGCCCACGGGCTGAAGTTGGACTGCCAGGCCATTCTATCCAGCCCCCAGGGCCCCTAAATATTTTTTTTCAAAATTTTTTGTCTGCCCCTGGCTGCCTATCAAAGATGACAGGAGCCAGCAGCAGCAGGACCCAGGGGGAGCTGGCAGCAGGACCCAGCAGCTGAATCAGCAAGGCGGGCTGAGCAAGGCCCTGCCCCACCTCCCCCAGCCCCCATCCAGAAGCCTCTGCCTAGCACAGCATTACCCAACCTTTTTTATCCCATGGCACTAGAGCTCCGCCCCATCAAAAGCCAACCCCCGCCCCCCCCCCAAGATCCCATGGCACACCTGGTAATCTCTGATGGCACAAGTAAATCAGGACAAAAAAGTTTTTGAAATCAAATTAATGAATGTTGTAATAGATATCTGATTTTTAGACTATAATTTGGTATTTTTCTGATTGAGACAGCAAACCCCTTAGTGAAAGGAGTACTTCTGGGGGCAAGGGGAGGGACTTCTGGTTGCAAAGGTCAGGGGTTAGGGGGTGGGACTTCCAGTCCCAAGATGGTGACCAGGGGCCAGGGCACCTGTCAAGGGGCAGTGCTACCCTTGTGGCCCTCAATAGCTCTCCAAAACTTGGTAAGCAGCCAAAATAATTGCCCAGCCCTGCTCTACACATTACAAACCTAGTGGGGACAACAACTCCAGGGGACAGGATTCACCTCAACTACTTCAGAGGTCTTAGAGAAGGGGTGAGCAAAAATACAGCCCAAAGGCCAGATCTGGCCTGCCAAGGGATTTTATCCAGCTGGCAGCAGGCTCCTCAGCCCGGTCTGGCCCAGGTATGGGGGGGCAGCCCGGGCTGTGCCACATGTGGCTGGTCCCGCCACCACCAGCTGCATAGCTGGGCTGGGGCAGTTCAGCAGCTGGACTTGCTTCCTGGCAACACTGACTCATTTCAGCTGCCACTGTCAGACCCAGCCTGGCTGCCTGGACATCCCAGCCTGTCTGCCCACACCCCCTGCCAGGGATACTGGATGGTGTGGGTGGGTGGGTCCTCTATGGAGACCAGCCTGGGACCCACATCGGCAGGGCACACAGCAGCGCAGATGGGGCGGGGCCCTGGGTGGGCAGGGAGCTGCATCCGGGAGCGGGATGGGCAGGCAGGGCTAGAGCAAGGATTGGGAATGCGGGGTGGTGACAGCATGGGGCCAGGTGCCAGGACAGTGCCATGATCTGCTGCCTGCACATTCCTGTGATAGGCACTGGTTCTGCGGGCAGGGGTGGTTGGGGTGCTGACCCAGCTCACGACAGCTCACCAAAACCCCATAAATGACAGCCCAGCCCAAATAATTGCCCATCCCTGTTTTAGAGCTCTTTTCTGTTTTCTTTTCTTGCCTTTCTGTGGACACAGCCGGTGGCATCTATGATTTCCAGAATCCAGCAGATTAGCAACTTCAACAACCCCAAAGAAACTAAACTATTTAAAACTTCAGTTCTAAGAAACACCCCCTGCCCATTCAACCAGGGCTGAAAAAGCTCTCATTAGCTACCCCTGAGCCTTCTAAGGAGTCCCTTATATCAGAGGCTTTTGATACTTCTAAAGTAGAAACAAGTACTTTTATGTCTAAACAACCCCAGAAGGGCCCAACCCCTTTTCTTTCTTTTCAGACTGCCTATCAGTTCTCAGTGCTGTGTTTATAAATTGTTTGACCCTCCTTTCTTGAAGGGAAGGGAAGGGAAAACTCCTGTTGTAAGAGGGACACTCTGACTAGCATAGATGGCACAGAAGAGAGTCATTAACATGGCTAAGCAGCAGCAAGAAAACTCCCATGCCCTTACACTGGGGCTTGCAATCACACCACCCCTACTGGGGTCTCTATTCACATCCACTTCAGGCTCCCAGCCCCTCCCATTCCCTCGGGCTTCCTGCCTGGCTCTGGACCCTCTTGCTCCACTCAAGCCGCACACTGGGCTCTCATCCCATGCCTGACACTGGGCCTTAATTCCCTTGCCCCTGGAGCCTCACACCCAGCTCCTTCTTGGGGCTCAAAATCCCAGCCCCTGGAGCCTCACACCCGGCTCCTTCACAAGACTCAGGCCTCACTATGGACCTGGGCCCAGTCTCAGGCCCCTTCACATGATCTGGACTCTGCCTCAGGCTCCACACCGTAAACCTTGCTTTGTTCTCAGAGCGTGCTCCCCTAGCATTTCCCCTCCGTGGGGTCACCTGAAAGGTAGTGGGGGCTGAGGCTTTCTGGTGCTCCATACTTGTCCTTCACTAGGGAGGCACATGTGTCACATTTCCTGAGGACTGCCCCACACCAGCAGTCCCACCAGACCATCCAGGCCCAGCAGGGTGTAGTTTTAGGTCATGCCCCAGGACCAAAAGCCTCCTCCATTCCCATAGCTCCTGCCCTGTACCTCCAAGACGTTATGTGAAAAGCAGCTCCAGCCCTCTCTCCAGCTGCCTGCAACAAACTGCTGGCTCCACTGCTCAGGGCCTGTTCTCATTACAAGCAGCAGGGCCCTGTCACCAATCAGGCAGTCTCCTACTGGTCATATGCCTGACTGGGAACGCAGCCACTTGCAGGCTACTCTATTGCTTGTCCACACCCTTCTAAACAACAGGCACAGGCTGTACCTTGTCACAGACAGGTACAAAGGAAGACTTGTGCCCTATGTGTCTGCCATGAAAACTGCACAGCACTGATACCCCGGTGGAAAGTAATGCTAATATAGCATCACTTCAGTCCATTAGTTCTGTTGCAAATTTAAAAGCAAAGAGAAGACAAATAAGCAAAGAAAGCAAACTATCAACAATGCATGCTCTGGTTACTGCCTTGCTTTCCAGCCACTACTCCCTCGAACCAAAGATTGATTGAACTGAAACAAAGATGAGGTTCTCAAGGAGGCACCAGTCCCATGCATACAGTATTCTTCTCCATTTCAGCTTGTGCTCAAAGGCTCACATGCTATTTCCCTCTGGCCATCCAAGTGGCAGTTTGCTGATCATCCCAGTGGAATTGTTGGCACTTACACACAGATGGGACTTTTATTTTTCACCACTGGGGGTTTCACACAGTAGCTATGTCTGTGCTATACTACTGGTATTTCCCAGGCTTCTGGGTCCTGCTGGTTGCCACATGGGACCAGGAAGGAATTCTTTCCCCCCTCCTGCTACAATGTGTCTTGGGTGGGAGGGTCACCTTCTTCAGAAGCACAGGAGGTGGCTGCAGCCAAGGCTGGGGATTTTGATTGGGGTGGGCCAATGCTCTGCCAGAACTTAGCCCTGGAGATTCCTGACAAGAAGGTCTTGCCCTTCCACTCTGGGTCAGACTGATCACCAGGCTGGGCTCAGAAAGGAATTTTACCTTATGGTCAGATTGGTACAGACTGAGGGGGTTTTGCCTTCCTCTGTAGCAAGGGACATGGACCTCCGCCTTGGATCATTTGAGCATATCTTTAACAGCCTTTATAACAGCAGGATATTCACCACTGTTGTCCCTTTGCTTTACCTGTGACAGGTTAGGGTGTTAAGAACATAAAAAGTGCTATACTGGGTCAGACCAATGATCCATTTAGTCTACAGGTGGGCAAAATATGGCCCGCAGGCCAATTCCAACCCCAAGCCCCCACCAACTAATTATATGCCGCACCTCACCTCACCTCAACCCTTGTATGTGGAAGGGCCCAACCCAGCCAGCATATGGCTTCCAGACAGAGCTGCTGCTGCCTCTGTTGCAGCTGTTGGGAGACCTCCTTGGCTTCCCTGGCATTCAGCAGCTCCTTCTCATCTCCCTGCTGCAGTGCTCACTCCAGGCAGCAGGTAAGGTAGTGGCTGAGGCAGAGGCAGGGGAAGCTGCAGCTGGGTGGGGCAGGAGTGTGGAGCATGTGGCTGGGCTGGTGATAGCACACAGCCTGCACCCAGAGGGGCAGCAGAAGTGAGGAGCTTGGATGGCCAGGGTGTGGGTGTGAGGGAGGATGGGAGGTGTAGGGACTCCCCCCCAGACACTCCCCACATGGTGCACAGCCCCCACCGCCAACAGCAGCAGCAGGCAGATGCTCATGTTCTGCACAGGTGCTGTTGCCTGTGGCACATACCACCGGGGGAAGCCCCACGCAATGGAGCCAGCTGCCTTCCCTGCCATGTGCAGCTGTCAGGACTCTGTCAGAAGTGGAGGAAGTTGCAGGGAGCCCTACTGCTTCTGGCTCCATGGCACAGGGCTTCCCCACAGTGGTGGAAAAGTCCTGGGAGCTGCACGTGTGCTGTGGGGAGCCCCACACAATAGAAGCGGGCCAGCCTGCTGTGCTTCTTGCTGCCATGTGCAGCACTGGCTAGAGCCACATACCCCCTAGAAGGCAGTACCTGTGCAGGCCACACACACCCCAAGCATCCCCACATGCTGCTACTGGAAGCAGGGGCTGTGTGCCATGGAGGTGGAATTTAGGGGGCCCCCCACACCCCCCCCACCCCACAAACCCTACACATCTACACCCTTCCTCCCCACAACCTCCCCACATAGACATATCCCACAACTAACCTAAACCTCCCCCACATACACAGCCACACCCACTAACAAACCCCACATGCAACCACGCACATCCCCACACCTCATCACACACACAATACCACCCTGCAACTGCACTCCACACACAATATACAAGAGTAACACTTTATTTTTGGAGCTACTGTGCAATCACCTCTATACACACTATGCAAACAAATATGACAAAAATATTTTTTATAATAAAATGTTATAATAGGTGTTTCACTTTTAGCGTACAATTTGGTTTTTTGCTGGTTCAGATGGCAAACCCCTCCAATAGGAATACTTTCAGGGGCAAGGAGAGGGACTTCCAGTGGCAAAGGTCAGAGATTAGGGGCAAGACTTCCAGTCCCAAGATGGCAACCCAAGGGCGGGGCACCTGTCGGGGCAGAGCTACCCTTACAGCCCTCGACAGCTCACCAAAACTCAATAAGCAGCCCTCCAGCCAAAATAATTGCCCACCCCTGCTCTTGTTCAGTATTCTATCCCCAACAGTGGCAGAAATGGATGCTGTAGAGAGAGAACACTGAACTAGGTAGCTCTAGAGCAGTGGTTCCCAACCTCAGGTCATGACCCAAATGAGGGTCACAGGGACATCACACACAAAAGACAAGCCAGAGGAAATCTCCAACCATTGTGTTATGTCTTGTAATTGTGTCAGGGTTGATGTGGCAAAGTGGGGCTTCCCGCCTTAGCCACAGTGCTAGGTTCCCCACTTGCCTTTGGGCACGCCCCCCCACCTGACTCTCCTGCCATGCCTTAATTAATTAATTGTTGTTAATTAAGTGGGAGGCTGCCTATTCTTGCCCCAATGCCAGGGGGGTGCTATCTGCAGCTCCAAACCTTCCCTACACTGCAGCCCATACCTCACAGATGGCATCCAGATGTTAGTGTTCCCGGCCAACTGCCGGAGCAAGCTTAGGTCATTCCAACAGGCCTCAGTCACCCACACATTCACAATGTCCGCCTCTCGGACCCGGGCCTCACACACTTCACCCTCTCTCACAGGGTCTCTTTCATCTGTCACCAACTTATGCTGCCTTGCTCCCTCTTGGGGCGGGCCCCTTAGGCCATCGGCTTAGCTAGTTCGTACCTTAGGTGGCAGACGTTCCCTCTTTTGGGCCTCTCCCGTGACCCTCCCCAGGGTAGTGGCCAGCCAATTACCCGACCGGGTCTAAGCATACTCAGGCCCCTTCCAGGACAACTGTGTGTGTGCGTGCGCATACGCACACTGGGCCCTCAGCCTTCTGGTTCTTCACTGGGGCTCCCCATCTCTGCCCCCTTCACTTGGGGCTATTCATCTCTGCCCCCCATCACTCAGTTCAGTTTTACTTTTTTTATGATTCATATGTACAGTGACAGATCCAGGGAGACTGTGTTGGTGAAGTCGCACCTTCTTTGATTCCCAAAATTGAAAACCACCTGCTTGGCAGCAGCAGTTGCATTTCTATTCAGGGCAGATGGAGGGAGGATGGAGCTTCATGGCTCTCTGTAATCTGATTCCTTCTATTCTCTCTTCACTGCATACATTAATGACCCTCTGTCATTTTAACAGTCCTCTAATTAGGCTATCCTTTCTTCTACAGTTTCCTGTTAGCTACTCCCATTTCACAGCCCTGCAGACTGTTTTTAGCTTTAGGTAAAAACATTATCTCAGGTATAGAAACACTAACTCAGGCAAACATTAAGTCACAAGTGGATATAACATTCAGTGAAGTGTTGGGTGCACTATCAAGACACTCAGGATGGCTAAATTTTGTTTTATGAATCTGAAAGAGGCATTCATTTATTTCTAATAGAGTGAAACCAGAAGCTAGCCACTTAGGTCAGGGCCACAGAAAACCAAGGAAGGTAAGAGACCAAAAGGACAGACACTCAGAGTGGGAAGGAGCCAGCCCCCTCCCTACCCCTACCCCTGTCTTCCAGGTCTAGAAGCCACACCTGGGTTGGCTTTAGGGGACACTCTCAAAAACCAGACAAAGCTGCTTTGGTCCAGAGTAAGCAACCCCTTGTGGGGGACTCCAAAACAGGCTGTGTTACAGAAGTCCATGAATTAATGAATTTTCAGGAATGCAAGTAGGGTAGAATGGAATCGTGCTTAAAGTCCACTTATATGCCAAATAGATGGAAGATGTTCTGGCACTCAGTTTTCACAGGAACAGAGCATAGGTGACAACCCCTCTGTTAGCCTCATGCCCTCCAAGTTACTCTCCAGTTCAGGAAGTTTACTGGAGAATTTCCCATACCAGTAAAATAATATACCCAAATGGGGATTACTTTATCCTTGAGGTCACAGACAATTCCAGGGAATATCTGGATTAATCTGTGTACCTACAGGTTTTCACACAGATAATTCTCTTTACAGGCCCAACTCTAAATAGAGGATACCCCTAGAGGCAAAGATAAATCCCCATTGTCCATGATAGTCAAAGCTAGACCAGACTAACTCTGAGAAAACACTCTGGAGAACAAGTTTCACAGGCCTTCATCATCCAAAAGGTTCTTCTTGCCACTAGCATCCATTTTACACATCTCTAGTGGGGCAGAGTACCCTGGGTCTAACGCCCCATGGAATCATTGAAGAGGTAACTAACAGCTGCTCACAGCACACACAAAGGCACTTACTGCCTTCACACGCACTTCAGGGACATCTAACTGTGGTTTCATAGGTTGTTATGGGCTGGAAGGGACCTTGCAGATCATCAGGTCCAGCCCTCCCACTCTAGGCAGGAAGGTAACTGGGGTCAAGTGACACCCCTGAGGTGACTGTCCAGTCTCATCTTGAAAACATCCAGGGTAGGTGACTGCACCACCTCTGGAGGGAGTTTATCCCACTGTCTGGACACCCTGACTGTGAAGGAGTTTTTCCTGGTATTAAGCCTGAAGCGGCCTTCCAGGAGTCCGCATCCATTGATGCTGGTCTTCCCTGGGGATGCCCTAGTGAACAGTTAGTTGTTCACCGAGCTCCTGATGCACTCCTCTGATATAGCAGTAAGCCGCTATCAAGTCCCCTCTCAGTCTTCTCTTCTTTAGGCTAAAGAGGGCCAGGTCCCTCAGCCTTTCCTCATATGGCTTGCCTTGCAAGTCCCTGATCATATGGGTGGCCTTCTTCTGGAGCCTCTCAAGTTTTCACATGCCCTTATTGAAGTGTGACGCCTAGAACTGGACGCAGTACTCCAACTGTGGTCTCACCAGCGCTGAGTACAGCGGGAGTATCACTTCCTTAGATTTTATACAAGATGCATTGGTTGATGCATGCCAACATGTTGTTTGCAATGCAGTGGCCAGCAGGGCACTGATGGCTCGTGTTCATGCAGTGGTCAATCATTACCCCTAGGTCCCTTTCAGCTGTGGTGCACGTTAGGCTGTCACCTCTGAGTCTATATGTAAGTTGAGGGTTATCTGCCCCCAGATGGAGCACCTTACACTTGGAAGTGTTAAACTTCATCTGGTTCTAGTCTGCCCAAATCTTGAGCCTATCCAGATCTGCCTGTATCAGCAATCTATCTTCTTGTGTGGCCACACTGCCCCATAACTTGGTGTCATCTGCAAGCTTGGCCACCGAGCTTTTCACTCCCCCATCCAAATCTTTGATAAAGATGTTGAAAAGCAGCAGTGCAAGCACAGACCCCTGAGGGACACCACTGGCCACTTTGTGCCAGGATGACATAGATCCATTCATCAAAACTCTCTACGTCCTACCCTGTAGCCAGTTTCCCATCCACTGAACCGTTGAATGGCTGAGCCCACAATCTTCCAGTTTTCCCACAAGGACATCATGGGATACTAGAACAAAAGCCTTTTGGAAGTCTAGGTATAACTTCTACCTTGTTTCCCTTGTCCAGGTGGCAAGAGACCTGGTCACAGATGGAGATGAGATTGGTAAGACAAGACCTACCTGTGACAAAAGCATGCTGGCTGTCATTCAGAATCTTACCTTCTGCAAGTGGATCACACATAGACGCTTTAATGAGCTTTTCCAGGATATTCCCTGGGATAGCGGTTAAGCTGACTGGCTTATCGTTGCCCGAATCCTCCCTCTTCCCCTTTTTCAAGATGGGCACAACACTGGCCCCCTTCCAATCCTCAGGGACCTCCCCTGTATGCCACAAATTCTGAAAGAGCTTTGCCAGGGACTCCGCAATGACCTCAGCCAGCTCCTTCAGCACTCTCAGATGGAGTCCATCTGGTCCTGCTCACTTATAAATGTCTAGCTTTTCTAGTTGGTATTGCACCCACTCAGCATCCACAGTGGAGAGGCTGTAGGTCCTGCCATGCCCCCTATGAGCCTTATCTTGCTTGACGTTCCCCATGGTCCAGCGAAATACCAAAGCAAAGTGGGCATCCAGAAATTCGTTTTTTTCCTGAATGTTAGTTACCAGCTGTCCCAAGCTGTTAAGCAGCAGTCCCACACTTCCATTTGTTTTTCTTTCTGCTGCCTACATACCTAAAGAAGGACTTCTTATTGTCCTTGATTCCCGCAGCTAACTTAAACTCAGTCACCACCTTGGCTTTCCCGATCATTTGCTGGCCACCAAAGTACAGTCCTCCTTGAGGACCGTCCCTAGCTTCTACTGTGCGTAAACCTCTTTTTTCTCTTTTAAGAGCACCACAATGTCCCTATTAAGCCAGGAGGGCTTCCCATCTCTCCTGCTAACCTTCCTCTTTGCAGGAACGGTGTTCTTTTGTGCTTCAAGGATCGTGTCCTTGAGCAACAACTACTCTTCGTGTACCCCATTTGCCTTCCCTTCCTTGGTCCCTCATCACCTCCCCTACTAATGCTCTGAGCCTGTCGAAGCCAGCATTCTTGAAGTCCAGGACTTCAATCCTGCTGGCTGATTTGTTGACCTTGCAGCAGACAGTGAACCTGATAATTTCATGGTCGCTGTTGCCCAGGTTACCCTCAATGTTCAAGCCACACACCAGATCATCTCCCTCGGCCAAGACCAGGTCCAGGAGAACGTTGCCTCTAGTTGGCCCTTACACTTCCTGGATCAGAAAAAGCTCCTCGATCACAGTCAGGAAACTGTGTGAATAATGTGACCTAGCCAAGTGTTCCTCCCAATCTACATCCGGGTAACTGAAGTCACCCATGACAACCAAGTCCCCTGTGCATGTGAGCTCCAGATCCAGTTGCTCCTGTTGCTTCAGTGGTCTGTAGTAAATGCCTACAGTTCAGTTTCTCTCACCTTGCCTCCTCCCCCTCCCCCTGTAACTTGACCCACAGGGTTTCAAGCTGCTTATCTTCGAAGCCAATGTCAGCCTCCAGACAGGTGTACTGCTCTCTCATGTACAGAGCTACCCCTCCACCTTTTCTCCCTACTCTGCCCCTTCTGTGCAAGGTGTAGCCCTCTATGGCTACGCGCCAGTTGCGCAAGGAGTCCCACCAGGTCTCCATGATCCCTACCAGATCATATCACGCACTAGAGAACAGGAGGGCTAGCTTCTCCCGCTTATTCCCCATGCTCCTGGCATTAGACTAAAGGCAGCTGAGGCCCTCAATTGACACCCTCATTTTCCTGAGATGCTGTGAGAGAACTGTTTGGTTAGCACTCTCAGAAACAGTTGTGCTACGGTCCTCCACAAGGGAACCTTCCTGTGTGCCAGTCCCCAGGCATGCTCCACTTGGAGTTTTCCCATCCCCCAGCAAAGTCAGTTTAAAGCCCTGTCCAGTAGATCAACCATCCTGGTTGGTGGTTCACTAGAGCCAGGAAACAGGGATTTATTTTAAGGATGCAGTGGCCACACTTGGTACTCCAGGATAAGAAGGCCACCCCACCTATACAGAAAAATGCAATTGCCTCAGCATATCTCAGAGGCACAGGTTTGCCTGTAATTTAAAAGGAAGTTGAGTCTCCATCAGCACCCCTCAGCCAGAGGGGAGGAGCCCTCCAGAGAGCATATGCCAAAGGAGAGAACAAGAAGCAGTGGTGGGGGAGTCCTCACACAGGAAACAGAAGCAGGCAGAGAAAGCCAGGCACCCATATGGGTCTGACAATGTAAGGCTAGCTGCAGTACATGTGCCAAGGCAGTGAATCCTTGTCCTTAGGAGCTCCCAGCGATGGCTTTCTCCATCGTTGTCACTTGGAATAAAATTTACAAGATTCCTCCATAAGTGTTACTATGGAAACTGCTGTGGCACACTAGTAACCAAGGTAACTGAAGTGCAGAGCTGACACCGGGCAGCTATTACTGTTCAGAGTATGATGGGTGAGGCTACTAGTGTTCCCTATGTGAGTCTGGAGCAACTGATATCTCTGCAAAGAGTAGAGCAGGCTGAGCTGGCATTGTTCCCAACGGGAGAGATGGCACCTGCCCTCCCACACTCCCTGCTACTACAGCTAACATCCCACACCCCTGTGCCTCCTGAAGCAGGATCCACCTCCACCCCCACCTCTGCTTATCCTTCAAGCCTGAAGTTGGAAAGACCCAAGTGAAATATTTCCCAGACTGTCCCAGCCTTAGTGTCAGGCTCCAGATTATCAGCCACTTTACAGAAACAGAAGGGGAGGGGAAGGGGGTGGAGGGACTGAGCCTGAAGCTCCCCCTACCCCCATCCCAACCAGGTGCTCTTCCCTGGAGCCCCTGCTCCAGACATGCCTTACCAACAGCTACAGGAATGGGCCCCAGCAGTGCCTGCTTGTATTTGTTCAAGCTCTCATCATCCTGGTCCAGCTGCTGGATCTCTTGGAGGCTCTTCTTCTCTGGGGTCTTGTAAGCCAAGTGAACATCATCCACATCTTCCTCCAGGGACAGAGTCACCCCATCTTTGTCTGCCACAATGTCTGCAGGGAGAGAAAGTCAGTTAGAACAAGGAGGTACGCACAGATATAGACCATCCCCAGACTGGGCATGTAGACAGCTAAGAGAGACAGCCCCAGATAGGTGGGGGAGGGGGGAAATCAGGAAAGGGGCAGGGAGTGCAGGGTGTTTTTCCTACCCACTATAGGTCACTGGCAGCTTGCTGGGAGGCAGCCTGGGAGCAAGCATTGTGTGACAGGGAGAAAAGTAGTCCCAGGAGTCTCCAGGCTGTGAGGGAGCTGCCTCCACGAGCCTAGGGGCTAGAAATTTTTCCCTGCTCATATGCTGTTTCTGGTCTTTGCCTGCACTACAGAAATAAATAGTCACTCTGAGTACAACATGGAGGGCAAGGAGCTCTTCCTTCCATGCAGCATAAGTAGAAGGGCCTGCCTCACCCATCCCCAGGACCTGGAGCTCTCTTGAATTCCTGTTCTAGTTGCCTGAATGTCTGGGTACCACAGCTACAGCTGGACATTTCACAATCCACAATAGGAAGGTACCATCCTTGCCCACCTACAGTGAAGCACCTCCTGGCTGCACTCAAGCTAGCATCCAAGCCAAGTCCCCTACTAGCACCTCTTAGAGCTGCACTGGTTATTTCATCATTTGCTTCCAACTGTGAATGTGGCTCTGATGAATTCCTCAGCATCCTGTGTAATTATCCTAACACAAAGCACGGAGGGGAGGAACAGGGAGCAGGAACCTCTTGAACCTGCAGCCCTGGGCAGACCCCTCCCAGCATACCCCAATAGGCAGCTGCCAGAGTCCCAAGATAGGGAACATGCACCCACTAGGGCAGAGCAGAGAGACCTGAAGGGCAGAGACTAGACATATGCTGGGATGTGCACCCATGATGAAGGGTCTGGCAGCCCACATGGAGTACTCCTCTTCACTAGCTGCTGGCCCCAGGAACGGCCCTCTTAATTGGGACACGGGCCCAAGCAGAGCTAGAGGGAAGGCCAGATGAAGCCAGCTCCATGGATGGGTCATAAGTTGCCTTCCATTGTGGTCTTATCACTGCAGAGGGAGGGAACTCAATGCTATTTCCACCTCCACAACTCTGGGGAAAAAGAACCAGTGTAAGTCACTGGCTATGCACAAGACCCGTCTCCTAGGTCTTTGAGTCTCATATTAGAAGTGCCACAGCCCCCCAGAATGACAGCATGAGCCATATGTACCATGCCTCAGTACTGGAGATAGTTTGCTCAGTTACATGTACAGTCTTTTCATTGCTGGCCCTGCTGACCCCACTCCCAGCTCACTCACAGGAGGCTTTTGCCACAGGCAGCCCCACCCACAAGAGAGTTTACAGGACAAGTAATGCCTCACCAACACCTGTGCAACCCTAGCACTTTGATGTCACCAGGGTGATAGCACAGGCCACAGCAGCAGGGAGCTCATGGCCAAGGCTCAGGAGCCAGGTTGAACTGAGCTGTGGCTGCAGCTCAGGTAGACACACCTGAGCTTGCATGCAATACGGGGACCCATTGCTATCTAATCAGAGCAATATGGAGCTAAGCATGGAGCTCTGCCCAAGAGGTGACTGACCACCTCATGTGGTGTTGGCAACCTACACTAAGCTCCCTGCTGCCGTAATAATACGGCCATGATACAGCTAGCCAGAAATTAGCTGAGATGCATCTGTGAGGTGCAGTCACACGAGGACAGACGGTGTAGACACATCAACAGGAGTCCCTCTCCCCAGACTAGCAGAGGGTATATGCATCTCTCAGGGCTGTGCATCTTTCAGTGGGCCCCAAGCATTGACCTGCCTTGCTGAAAAGTGAATGTTTGTCATACCAGTGGATCCAGCTTGTACATAAATCAGAGAATCACAGAAAAATAGGGCTGGAATCAAAAGCGAAAAGGAGCTCACTTGTCTGTTCAAGACAGAATCACCACTAGCTGAATACCACACTCTTCTTTGGATTGGAAACTCAGAGGGAAGCAGCTGGGAACTGGCTCTGGGCTGGAGCTGGGCCTGGCGCTAGGCTCTACAGGAGCCAGAAACACAAAGCCAGAGGTGCCAAGTGAAGCAACCAGGTTCCAATCTAAGTGGCTGTTGGTTCCAGGGCTGGCAGCAGGCTCCAGGCAGAGGTCACCGAGGCGGCTCTGGAACCAGCAGACATGTACCTCACTGTCAGAGCCTGGCCCCAGATCAGAGGCAGTGGAAGGCAGTTGGGAAGTTGTCAAGAAACAGACACACAACCTGGCCTGAGTACAATGGGAGGAAACACGCACGAGACTGGCATGAAAGAAGCCAGTGATGGTGGCTGGTGTTAGTTCAAAGATGGGGAAGGAATGGGATGGGTGCCAGGACCATGCAGGGGGCTGGTTCTAAGAGAATCCAACCCAAGTCACATAGTTTGGCTGGGGAGGGGGGAAAAAAATATCAACCTGTAATTTGGCAGTTAGAAAGACACAGTCATTTGAATATATACATAAATAGATGAATAGCACTAACAAATTTCAAGCAATTCCAGTTTCCTCAAGAACCTCTTTAAGAACTGTTTGAAGAGGCTGGCAAATTGCTTCTGAAAACACCCAGGAGTGTTTCTGATTCCAAACTAAATGACTCAGAACTTCTGGCCCAGGACAGCCTGCCCTCCCTAGCCCGACCAGCTCCAAGAGATCATGCACATCTTGCACCTGCTTTGCCAAGCTAAGCCAAAAGTTGCAAGTCTCTTTTTTCCAAATGCCTAAAATGTAACTGTGCATACAAAACTTTGAGGCCAAGCTCTGATTTCCAGATGGATGGCATTCCCTTCTACATCCTCAGAAGGCTCTGTCCTTGCCAGCATATCTGAGCCAACTCAGAGTAGAGGTTGTATCTCAGCAGGATGCTCATTCTGAAGCCTAGTAATCATATTGCATTTATCATCACTATTCTTTCACGGATCATTTGAGCAGAAGAATTTAGGTGCATACAATGATAGGTCTTGGGGATGGATGGCAGCAGTGTACAGCAGCAAGGAACTACAACATGCAAAGGGGGAGTTAAATGATTGCAGTGCAAACCCCACCGCAGAGCACAGCTTCAAAACCCAAACATTCAAAAATCATGGCCTGAGCCCCCTCCCCTTCATCCCCCCTCCCCCCCCACACACTCTGCCCCAAGTAAATCACGGGTTTTATAAAGGTTGGGTTTTGTTTTACCTTCTGGACAAACACACTTAGATCAGTTTTCAGCCTTAGAAACTGACTCTTCAAATGCAAACTGTGATTCCCACCCAATCACATGGTTTGAGGAGTTAGGGCTTTCAGAGACATCTTCACACTGAAAACATTATCAGCATTATTCAGAGATCCTGGTTTTCTCTGTTAAAACATCCAAAATTGTTTGATTAAAGAAAATCCAAAAAATCTCATATTAGAAACCCCAAAATGTGTATTTTTACACGATCTAAAAGAAATGCCACTATGTATGTATATATGGGTAGCAGCTGAAAATAAAGATTTATTGATATACAGTATAACCTCATAAATCCGGCATGCTTGGGACTGAACACCTGCTGGAAATTTGAAGATTCTGGATTTTGAATCTGGAGCGACCACTGGTCACGGAGTGCGGCGGGGGGGTAGCAATGGCAGCACACGGAGCAGGAACGCAGGGTGATGGATAGTGGCAGCAGCTGCCACGTGCAAGCTGCCGCCTCTTCTGCTCCAAGACCAGCCACTGATACTCCCTGATGTAATGTATTTTTTTTTAAAAGTGCCGCACTTTTGAGAATTCCACATTTTTTCGATCTGTATTTACAATTTTAAAGCAGTCTGGAAGCCTACCACTGCCTCAATCATTATAACACAAGAAATTCTATATACCTATATATTTTGGCATTTGATTTTGGTTCTTTTAATCATGAAAAAATCAGAGCTCCTCCTGCCAAGCCAGCAGCAGCAGCAGGGCCAACGCTGAGAGCCCTGCACCAGCCATGCTGTCATGGTTGCCAAGGTAAGGCGCTGCAGTGGTGCAGAGTGGTGCCCCTGCTGCTGCTGCTGCAGCCAGATGAGCAGGGAATGCCTCGCCTTAATGACCACAGTAGCACGGTGCACCCAACAGCAGCAGTGGTAGTGGCAGCACCAAGCCTCCCTGCCCTGCCGCATTCCACTCTCCCATGGCAAGTCCCACCCACTGGGCCACAGAGGCAGTTCCTGTCTGGTGCCAGTCCAGCCAGGCTGCAACCCCATATTCTACAGTGGGTGCAGGAATCTGGGGGGGGCACATGCCCCCCAACACATCACCAATGGGCCTGAGCTCTCCCCATGGATGTGCAGCAGCAGGAAGCTCCCCCACTCCTCCCCCAGATGAGCTGTTTGGCCGGACTGTGCATTCCTGCCTGCTCCAGCCCTGGTCCCTGTCCCAGGCACTGCCCCAGCCATCAATCCTGCCCCACTCCCTCCCTCACTGTGTACACTTAGTGCAAGCCACCACCATCACCTCAATCTCCTCACATCACCTATGCCCCCCTCCATAGACTCACCCAAAGGCAGCTGCAGGAGTTGCTCTCCATCACACTGCCCAGCTGTATTGCCAGCCATGTGCATATGTGTCATGCACATGCACATGGCTCCCTGCCTGACTGCCCTCCTCCTACTCCCCCAAGGCCCAAGCAGTCCCCTTTAAGCTGGTTCTCTGCCAGCCTGCCAGAGGAAACCTGTCGTTTCTCAGGTTTTTCTCCTTTAAAGGAGAAAATCTGAGTTTTTCCACAGGACACAGAAAATCTGGATCCCTGATTATCAGAAACAGGTAGGGAGGGGACTGCTCACTTCGACAGCAGTAGTTTTCTGTCTTGTTGCTAGACTCAAGACAACTGGCCTGGAATTGACCTACCACCCACCACTGCATCCCAATCACAGTGAGGATTTGTTTGGGGTAAGCTCAGCAGGGGTGAAGACAGAGAGGCCACACTTCAGCTGGTAGCCCTTTGTGCACCAAGAGCACAGTGCAGCCAGCAGCACCAATACTTCTATAAGGATACTGCCCTGACCAGGAAGGGCACCAGTGTCTACACATCCCACTCCCACTTTAGCCTCCCAGAAATGGGACACACTTCTGCTGACCACTGACAAGAAGCCTCCTCACTCACTTCCCCATGAGATCTCTGGCCTTTGTAATCCACAGAGGAAAGTAATTCCCTTGGATCCCCAGCAGTCAATTTCACAAGCAGCTGGAAAGCTGTCACTGTGGGAGCATAGTAGTGACATGCAGGGTCTCTAATGAAAAGGCTCCTGCAGGCCCTCACATGCTGCACAGCCTGTTGCTCCAGCAGGATGCCATTAATGGTAGCTCTGCAGGGCGCACCGCTTGCTGACAATAGTTCTGTCTCTGCTGCAGGGGCTTCTTCAGTTCCCAGCATGAAGGCAGAGTCTGGCCTGCCTTCAGGCTTTTGGATGAGCAGAGACCAAAACTGTCCTAGCCAGTGACCTCCCAGTTCCCATGTCAGACATCCTATGACCCAGGATGTGGGGAAAAAAGTCCATTTGCCATTCCAGGCTGGGATTGGTGGTTCTACTTGCTTGTGGGGGAAGGTTAGGCACTGTGCCATGCCAAGGTATAGGGCTCTGCTTCATGGAGTACCAAGAGTAAAAGAGCAGCAACAGCAAAGCCAGACCCATTTCCTCTGTGAACTGACAGGACCCTCTGCACAGGCCTAGGCCTTACAGCCTGGCAAATGTAACTGGCACAGGCTTGTGCTGGCAAGCATCATCTCCAAGGCTCCTTCCTGCATCCTGCTTCAGAAAACAAGTACAAGTTCAGAAAACAGCCCTGTGCATCAAGAGAGCAAAGCAACCTGACAGAGCTCTGGGGAGCCAGTGGTATGCAGCAGGGGCACAAGGGAATGCTTTGAGACACCCCACAGCAGAATGAGGGCCAGCCCCAGCCTGACCTTCAGAGTTACCAATGCCAGATTCAGCTTGGCCCCATCTCTGGACTTCCACAGTGACAAATATTAATGAACATATGGGTCCAGTTTTTAAAAACATTCAGGCCCAAGGTATGCCCCGCCCCCTCCCGCTCCCACCAGGGAACTCCCCATATTGAAGGAGCCATTTCTTCAGGTCCTCTAACATTGTAGTATCCAAGCATCTTGCACCAGCTGGCTTTCTGCTCTTACTCAGGGCCTCTGGACAGAGACAGGGCATAGCGCAGTATGCCCCAGCAAGGACCCTTCTCTGCCTCTGACAAGCCCCTGGGACCCACAAGCCTATTCAGCCCCTGGACCTACATTGCAAGGGTAGCTGGAAAGCAGGTGGACACACTTAGCAACACTTCTTTTCTGACAACATGTGCTAGAGAAGCACTGGACAGCAATAACACCACCTCTGGCCAGCCATTAAGGCAATTCTAGGGAATATTTTATGTCCAGTTAGCCTTTTACCTAACGCAGCTGACCAACAGTTGAAGGCTGTTTAGGTACAGACGCATACTTTTGGAGCCATTTCAAAAGGGAAACATTTTGAAAGGAGTGAGCAGCAGCAGTTATGTTCTAGTAGTACTGTGGACAATGCAAGAGCATTACAAATGCTCCAGCTCTCTGGATGAAGTAGTGTTAAGCTGAAGCAATTTAGCTACATTTATATCATTGCTAGCTTGTCCACAGTAATCTTCAGAACTAGAGGTGCACCGATACATCAGTCCGATATTGGATTGGTACCAATATAAAGAAAACTGGCTGTATCAGAAATCGGCCTGATAAGGCCAATAATTTGGCTGATAAATGCCCCTGCCTGATTGCAGTCGCAGCACAGCATCCAGGCAGCAAGAATCACAGCCAGAAGCCTGAAGAGCGCATGCAGCTGGTAAGTCCGTTGTGGTGGAAGGGGAAGGGGGAGGGAAGGAACATGGGGATCAATGCACCCTACGGTGAGGGAGGGAGGGGGCAGGGGAGGTAAGGGACAGAGCTGCAGCTTGTCAGGAGGGTGTGGCTCCTGCCACTGCGCTGTAGCCCCACTCCCAGTACCGCCCCACCTCCACCCCCATGCATGACAACTTAACCTGCCGGCAGCGCTGTAAAGACCTGATTTTACAGGGTCTTGGAGGTGATTGTAAAATTGGGACAGCATTTTCCTCCAGAGGCTTCTACTCCTGCACATGCCAGGGTGTTGGTCATGTGCCCTGCTAAACTCTGCCATTTCAATGCCGGATAGAACTGAAACAGTGCTAGCATGTTCTTTGCTCCACTGCTGCCTCTTAAATACAGCCCAGGGTGAAAGGGCTCAAATACTGAGCACTGCTATCTCCTCTCCACCCTCCTTTAATAACAAAGACGGGCAAGTATACAGACACATGCAGGGGAGCAAGGCCAGCGCTGCTGACTCTCAGGCCTAGTGCCCTTCCTAAAGCCCCAGCATCTGGAGTCAGGTGATGAGATGAGAAGTCTGTCTCTCCTTAAAACAAATACATATTTCCAGCCCTCCCGCTAACTTAGACAAGCTGGGAACCGTGACCTGAATATGACTAGAGTCCAGAAGCAGAAAGCCCCACATAAGAATCCAATCTCTACTGTGTTTAAACCTCATGATTTCGGGGGTGAAGCTCATGATTTCTGGACCTACCGTGTCATCCATGAGTGTGGGGACAGGTGCAAGCAGATCTGGTCAAATGGTGCTAAGTAAATACTGGGTGGAGCAGCCCTCTGGCTTAGTCCCATGTGATCATCCACTGCATGTGCAAGAAAAGAGCCATCTAATGCAGGGGCTCAGGCCCAACACCTGCCCCATGTGTTGCCTAAGGAGCACAGGCCAGGTCAGAACATGCAGGAAGTTCTGCTCCTGGATAGGGAAAAAGTCAAGCTAAAGCCCTCTCACTCTTGCCCCTCCATCAGCAAACTGCTGCTGCAGCCGGTTGCCATGTGGCTCCAATACCACCGTGGGGCTAGGCAAGGGGTCCATGGGTGGGGGACTGTCTCTCTACTGGCCCAGCACATGCAGGAATGGAGCTGGCTGGTTCCTCATGCCTGGCCAGCAGTCCTGACCCAAAAAAGATTAAGACCAAGCAAGGCAGCCATGGGGCTGGGTGTCATCCCCCACTCTACACTGTTGCAAAGTGGTGCACAAAGGGCTGGCATGCTGAGAGAGGCTGGAGTGGCAGCAATGGGCTTACTGAGTCTAGGTGTCACAAAGACAAAGCAGTGGCAGCCGTGGCACCACAGTACATACTGGCATCCTCCCTGCTTAGTATATGCGAATGACCAGGACATGGAGACAGCGAACCAGAGAGGGAAGACTGGGGGATGCCAACAAGTCTGCTGCAAGGGAACACTCCTGCCAGCCCCCTCCCCCAACAAATGCCCAGGCCCCGCCTGCACAGTTAAGACAACACCCACCGCTTGATGGCTGAGCCTACTCTCACTCACCCTGCTGTAAATCAGGGGCAATGCCACTCAGAAACAAGCAACTGTCCCATGTGCAACACAGGAAAAGAGGGACTGGCTCCCTGCTGGCTAATGGGATGGGCAGACCCCTGAGGCAAGCAACAGAAATCCATCTAGATTTGGAGAGGGGCCATCAGAAAGGAACTACCTCAACTCTGGCAGCCATAACTGTACAGACAGAATCAGCTTTGCTGTGTGCACTTGTTCACTTTGTCCCTGCACCTAGATCATTAAACTGCCAAAGCTCCCTTTACCTTGTAGGTGACTCATTTCAGCAGCACGGAAGCACCTGGGGCACTACATGGGGGAGCTCTCCAGGCGTGCATCTGGGAACCTACAAGGGCCAAACAGAACAGCAGCCCCAGGTGCTAAATTACTACAAGCAGGACATAATTGTTACACTAAGGAGAGAGACCAGCTGAGACAACTAGCCAGGGACAATGTGGGTCTGCCAAGCTGATTACACTATCCATTCTGCCGATGCTCTTCAATGTGGATTTGCATCTCCCCTGCTATTCTACCCTAGCCTCTTCCACACAGCTCAGCTGATGACCCCCAATCCTGAGCCACAGTCCTGCTGTTATTCCAGCCCTGGGTTCCCTAGGATGGTGTCAGTGCCCCTCAAGCATGCACTACAGACTGGCTGCTATTCAAGTTCTGAGGTCCCAGCCTACTTGGGAAGCTCTGCCAGCTTACTTCCATCTTAACCACAGTGTGTCAGTCCTCTTAGGTATTTCTCACATGCAGCCTGCCAGCCACGCCTATGTTTTGTCCAAAGCTGAGTACCCAAATCCTTCAGAAAAGTTTTGGAATTGCCATCCCTAACTATTAAACCAGCTCCTCAGGCATGCAGACAGCATAGGGCTGACTGGTGTCTCAGGCAGCAGTATTCTGCAGACTCGTCTGGCTGGGTGCTGGGTACAAACCACTTGCACCAGTTTCTCCCCTCAGATGGTAGCAAGCTGCTGCTCCCTCCCAGAGGCTGAGCCTTCTTTCTGCCAACATCCTCTCACTAGCAACAGGAAAGGATAAAACAGTTTGGATATGACCCCCCCTGATCATTTACCTGAGACCCCACCCAGCCTGATGGCCAGAAAGGAGAGTCCAGGGGCTTGGGGCTGGGTTCCTTCCAAGAGCCACTGTTCCTGGCACAAGGATGGACACAGGCATGGGCAAACCAGTAGGCCAACAGGGGCCTGGATAGAAAGGAGATGGGGGGCCTGTTAAAGCACTAATATAATCTGGAACCCCACAAAACTCACACACCAGCGCTCTGCAGCTGGCAGGCCCTGGACCCTGGATCTCACCTGCCCTCTCCCCACTGGGTACTCTCTGGCATGAGAAACTGCACAGTTGGGCAAAACATGGCAAACTGCTGGGACAGATCAGGGAAGGCAAGCACCGGGCATTAGCACACACCTAAGCCTTCAGCTGTGCTTTATGTGATTCGCTTCTTTATGTAGTCCCAAAGGTCTGTCTGGAGTTTAACACTAGACTGCCCTGTTTACCCTAGAAGATGTTGTGGGTGCCAGAGAACCAGTATGGCTTCCACTGTCCACATCCCCAATACATAAACTCCAACAGTGTATCTGCACCACCAGACAGAAGATCCCACAAGGACTATCACTCAGCCTGTGCAATTTCTGCTGTGGCAATTAATATTCCCATCAGACAGCTGGGAAGGAGCAGAAAGATCCACCATGCCAACAAAGCTCAATTTCACCTGCTCTTCTCCTTCCAGGAGGGTCCTCCTCTTGTCCTGGTGACAAATATTTAGCAGAATTTTCTGGAATCTGATAGGGCCCTGCCATGAACACTTCTGCTATGGCCTTGAAATTGTGATGTCAGGGCTGTCAACTATGCCTGTGCTTTAGCACCCAGCCACCCCAGAACAGAGGCACCAGGAGATTCCTCTTACCCCAGTTATAGTGTAGGCATAGAAACCTACCCCTGCTCCAGGTTGGCAGGGACCCACATCCCTCCAACCCACCCAGTGGGTAACAGGGGCCACTGAGAGCAGCCCCTTGCTGAACCAGCACAGAGGCTGCCATTCAACATAAGGAAGGAGCCTGTAGTGCATGGATCAGAGGAAGCCCCATGCACCTCAGGACTTTCACACACACAGCCTGGCCTCCGTCAGCACCCAGACACCAGGTGGAAAGCATGGCCTGGCCGGCAAGCCCTGCAGAAGCCCACCCCTACCCCAGAGCAGCCCCAGCACAACCCCATGCTGGTTAGGGAGCCACAGTCCCTGGGCCCCTTGGCTGAGCCTGTAGCAAAGAGGCTTTTCAGCGGAGGGGTTCAGGAAGGAGCAGCCTGTACCCCGAGAGAGACCCTCCATTCCCCCGCCGCCACCTTCCGACCCCGGTCTCTGAAGTAACCTCATATGGCTGGTGGCCGTCTTCCCGCGAAAACGACTGTGACGCCACACCTGCTCCTCAAACCTCACACATGCTGTAGCCCCGGCGCAGCCCAGGCCGCCCCCGCGGCAGAGCCCCGCCCGCCGCACGGGGAAGCGGCGCCCCGGCC
>NW_017728923.1:7563501-7568108 GCF_001723895.1 Crocodylus porosus | reverse complement strand
GCCCCGCGCTCAGCAGCCGCCGCAGCGCGGTGAGCTCATCGCTGCCGCGGCCCCCAAAGCCTGGGAAAGACCTTCGGGTGGGTGCTCCCGCCCTCGGGCTTTGCCGCCCTGGCCGGGCGTCCTCAAGGCGCCGGAGCCTGGAGTCAAGCGAGTGCCCGGCCTGCTGCCGTCGCGGCGACTAAGCGCCGGCACCCTGCAGGGCGCGGCCCCAAGCAGCCCGCACCAAGCAGCCGCAGGGCGCCTGAGGGAGGGCCGCGGCTGCCTGGTGCCCCCACAGGTAGCCTCCAGCTGCGGTAACCTAAGATGCCAGCCCAGCACAGGGCTCCTCCTACGTGCCACGCGCCGGGAGAAGGCAAGGACCAGCCCCCAATTGAGTCCCGTCGTTGAAACTCCCCTGCTGGAGGGCTGGGAAGGGCAGGCTGGTGCCGTCGCCTGCTGGCACTGAGGCATTCTGCATGCAGCCTGCAGACACGGGGCCAGCGCCTCCATCTGCAGGCGGAGCACCGACCTACACCTGCTGGGATCTGGCCCACGCTGGGTGGCCAGAGCAGCCTTGCTTTGCATCTCTCCCCCCTCCCGCCGGTGCTCAGCGGTGGAGCTCAGAAGAGAAGTCTCCCCAGGATCTGGACTGCCTCTTAAGACAAGATGAGACATGACTAAGCACCACACCAGTTGAGGCTCATGCAGGGGCCTGTGCCTCGGTGAGCAGCCGGGGAATCTGAGAGGGTTAGATGGTTCTGAACTGGGTGGGGACAGAGACAGCAGCATCAGGGTCAGTTGATGCTAGTGCGTGCTGGCTTAGGGTGAAGCAATGAAGGGACTGCAGGGGGACAAATTTGGGAGTCTCTGAGTCAACCCCTTGGAAAAGAAAATCAGTCCGTGAGCAGGAACAGGAGAGCAGCAAGTAAACCATGGAGGCCCTCATTTCCCACTCTTCTTTAGGGATTGCACTGCTCCCTAGCTCCCAGCCCATGTCCCTCTGATCTGGGTAGACTGAGCTTGTTGGGACAGAAGCCACTCTCACTAAAGACAGCACACTAACCTGATAACCTATACTTAGAGCTGGGTGGAAAATAAGGAAAAAATCTAGTTCAAGTTGAACCAAAATGGAGTTTTTCAGGTTTTGTGGAAAAAAATGGAAAAATAAAACAAGCTGTTTTGAGATTTCCCCAGACATTTTGTTTGTGCAAACAGAAACATTTTATTTCATTTTTTAGGGTTATTAATCCTTTTAATACTTTTAAATATTGATCATTTTAAACCAAAACATGCTTTTTGAAAAGAGAAATTGAGAAGCTGTATTTTGAAAATGCCAAAAATTGTTTTCCAAATTGTATTTCCCATTTTTGCTTTAAACTATTTTCCAAATTAAATCTGAATTCATAGATATTTTGTCTTCCCTTGAAGCTCCATTTTTGTTGACTTACTATTTGACAAAAATGTTTTGCCCACCTATAATGAGTGCTGAGCATATGAACCCCATTTCTCAATGAGCTGCAAAGTACCCCCAACACAACCCAAATCCTAATATCAAACACTAAAACACAAAGTGCAATGACTTGTTCATCATCAGAAATCTAGTGCAGGAGGCACCAGTGCCATGAGGTAAGGTAGATCTATTCAAAGCCATCCATGTCCAGGGTGTGCAGGGGATACTGTTTAGAGCTATTAGATCAGACTCTCTGCAGATACAAGCACACCTATCTGCATTAGTGACAATCACGTGTTTCTAAAACTTATTTGACCATCACAATGCTAGAAACAACAGGTTTGTTTTCAGTGAAAGTTGTAATTATGGAGTCAGTTCTGTGACATGCTATGGCGCTCCACAGTGAACTCTTACTTGCTTATAATGTTTACTAACTTCTGTCCAGGCTGAAATGTTTCCATGCTTGCATTCTAACAGTGGGATAACTTGGAGCAAGGCTCATTTCTGAGAATGAGGTTAGTGAACAGTAGAGAATTTTACCAATGTCACAAAAGACATTCTGACTTCTTTGTTTCAAATACCTCCTCCAGACTTTGGATCAGGAGGTTGGCAGGAGACTGGTCAGGGCATTTGTCAGGTAATTTTGATATTCCCCAGTACAATCTGTCCAGATTCAGACAACTTAGAAGCTATTTTAACTTGCACAGCAGAACTTGTTGATTGTTTGAATATTCTAACTGTACTGCTTATGCTTCACTGAACCTCCTACATCAAACATGAGGGACTTTTTATATTTCAGCCCAAAGGCAATTAAATTCCAATTCCATGGATACCGAACTTAGTATCCATGTCTATCAATACCCTTTGTGCAAGTCCCATCCCCTGGGAATTCAGATGTTTGTCCCATCCTTCTCAAACTTGATCTGAGCAAAAAGGTTGAGACTACAACTCTGGGTGCCATGACTACAGTATTCCAGGATCTCCTCCGTAGCCAGCAGACAAACTTTCCCCTTTCACTGAGCAGTGTTAATAGTTCTGAGTGTATCCCTTTCATCAAGGGCCCAAACTCCTACCTCAGAAGGCAGTTGTGAATCATTACCAAGGATTCAAAGGACTGCCCAAAGCATTCTGGCCGGCCCAGGACAAGAATGTGTGTGCCAGCAAGCTAACTACACAGCCCTAGAGATTAACACTGCCAATTCTGCAGGCTCTAGCATCTGCAAGATAGGGTACCTCGAGTATTTCTACTGTCACCTGTTATCTAGATTACAGATAAAATAACCTTGTGGGTAGGCTACCAAACCTTTTATTTGTTTGTACTTTAAAACATGAAAACAAGGATTTTCCCAAGGTCTATCTGCCTACCCATGACAGCACAACCTAGATTCTCACCTATGGTGAGACTTAAGAGGTGGGGGGAGGGTGGCAAACATATTGGTGGCAGGTCTTTTTGAATTTGCTTATGTCTCTAAAATTTCCCTCCAGCCTGCCAGCCTGTGCCCAGTATTTATAGATGGCTGGTCCTAATAGTCTAATAAATGATCTCTGATTGGTTTTATTTAAAATGTCTTTGTTTCACTGAAACTTTTGGAACTGGACTAAACCAGATCTCTTATGGACTTGGAAAGTGTCAATTAGTTGGGATTTATATCCTTGGGAAAGAAAGAGGGAGGGTTTCTTATCTGCTCTCCTTCCCCACTGTAGAGTGCTACTCAACACTGGCCTGTTTCTTCTTTACCATAGTTTATGGTCTTTTCTGACAAGGCTGTTTTTGTTTTTACAAATTATCTTAACAAAAATGTATCTGTTATAGTGTGAGGGGCTAGCTGTCAGTGACTTAGTCCAGGGGTTTTGAAAGATGATCGGAGGGCCTGGGATTCCCTTTCCTCACCAATGAGGTGCCAGAGACTCACCCTCCATGTCCCCTGATTGGTCACTTGGGTCACCTGGAGGGGGATAAAAGGGGTAGCGCAGCTGACTCAGGGGAGACCAGTGAGGGACCACAAGGAAGAAGTTTCAAAGAGCTGGGCCAGTGGGGTGGGAGCAGTTGCCCCTGCCCCAGAAGCACCTGGAGGAGTGAGACCTGCAGGCAGCAGTTGGACCCACAGCAGCGCGGTGTGCAGCCGGCAGGAGAGGCTCCCTGCTGGGCTCCAGGATCCCCTACGAGAGGCTGTGCCCACTAGAAGAGGCTCCACACCTCCAGCAAGGACCTGAGCCTCGACCTGAAAGGTTCCCAGCTCTGCTTCCAGCTCCTCCAATATGAGGCCAGGCAGCTTGACATGAGGCCAGGGCTCCTGGAAGGCCAAGACCCCTGGCAGCTTGGAGCAGTGCCAGCACCGGTGGCTGTGTGGTAGAGTTTCTGTCTTTCATGGGGGTGAGCTGAGGTCAAGTCACAGCTGGGGTGAGTGAAGTAACAGGGAGAAATTCTTGTTGCAGTGGAAAGGGGTCATTGTGTTTTCCTCCTTTCTGTGCTTCCAGGTACCTAGGCCCTATATTCCTTGTCATCTGACATTTTGTATTTTGTGTCTTTTATATTTCACCAACCAGTACTGTTTGTTCTGCTGTTTGTGTTTTATATTTTGTTAACCCTGTCTTTTGTCAACTAGATGAATATGTCTATGATTGTAAGTGTCTACCCCTTGTTGAATCCTGCCCCCTCAGAGCATTGTAGCGTCCCCTGTACCCCCTGGTTTATACTGGTTATGTTCCCAGTACTGTTCTCTCATTAAAAGATACATGGTTAAGTCCCCATTGGTGGTCTGGCTCTGCTCTGTAGGGGGAGGAGAGTCCCTACACCTCCCACAGTGTTTTAGCACCTGCTTTGATTCCTTCAATCGGAGAAGGGGTACCTCTTGGAGTACCGCCCGGGTTACAATAGCAAAATGACATGCAATATATTTGGCTATATCAATCACTACTAATATTTTAAGATGAACTTTTAAGATTGTATATTTGGATTATTTAATGTATGGTTTTCCCTTATCTCCTTTCAGGCTTTATAGTTTTCATAGATTTCACAGACATCAGGGCTGGAAGGGACCTCGGGAGATCATAGAGTCCAGCCCCCTGCCCAAAGGGCAGGAAGTCAGCTGGGGTCATAGGATCCCAGGAAGATAAGCATCCAATTTACTCTTGAAGGTGTTCAATGTAGGTGCTTGAACCACCTCCGCTGGCAGAC
>NW_017728923.1:7542856-7549490 GCF_001723895.1 Crocodylus porosus | reverse complement strand
AAGACCAATCTCTGTAGGTAGCCAGTGAGAAGGATTTCTCCCTGGCTACATTTCTAATGGCAGCGTCTGTGGGGTGGGACTAGAAACAGCATAAGAGCCTGTTTCCAGCCTTTCTGTGCCTTTTGCAGCTCATTCCCTGCCAGCGCTTCTCCAACTATCCTCCTCAGACTAGCACTACGGACAAGAGGGACTTGGGGGTCAGGATTGACCACAAGATGAACATGAGGCATCAATGTGATGCTGCAGCTAGTAAAGCGAGCAAAACACTGGCTTGCATCCATAGATGCTTCTCAGGTAAATCCCAGGACATTGTTCTCCCATTGTAGTCGGCCTTGGTGAGGCCGCAGCTGGAGTACTGTGTCCAGTTTTGGGCTCCACAATTCAAAAAGGATGTGAAGAAGCTTGAGAGAGTGCAGAGGAGAGCCACACACATGATCAGAGGTCAGGAAAACAGACCTTATGACAAGAGGCTGAGAGCTATGGGACTCTTCAGCCTGGAAAAGTGCAGGTTCAGGGGCGATCTGCTGGCCACCTATAAGTTTATAAGGGGTGCTCACCAGGATTTGGGGGGACGTTTGTTCACCAGAGCACCCCAAGGGATGACAAGGTCAAACAGTTATAAACTCCTGTAAGACCGTTTCAGGGTGGACATAAGGAAGAACTTCTTTACTGTCCAAGCCCCCAAGGTCTGGAATGGCCTTCTGCTGGAGGTGGTTCAGGCACCTACTTTAAATGCCTTCAAGAGAAACTTGGATGTTTTTCTTGCTGGGATCTTGTGACGCCAGCTGACTTCCTCCCCCTGGGGCAGGGGGCTGAACTCGATGATCTTCCGAGGTCCCTTCCAGCCCTAATGTCTATGAAATCTATGAAACTGCATCAGCCACAAAGCCACAGGGGAAAGAAAGGGGATAGATACTGTCTTCTGTCCACTGGCTCTGGCTATACCTTACTGTCACCTGGGTAGTGCTGTGCTGGCAGTTGGAGCAGCAGTCCTGCAGAAATGAAGTAGTGTGACTGTGCAAGTCCACATTAAAGCAGGGAAATGCACAAACAGCACCCAACACTAATGAAATGCAGGTTGACACAGCACCAATTCCCTGCTACAGTGCATATGCACCACTCTGAGAAGTGTGGTCAGCCATGCTACAATTGTGTGGAAGTCTGCATCCCAGCATGTGGGGCTGGGCTTTAACTCCTGTCAAGTGGCACCCCAGGAAACAGCAAAATGGCTGAGCACAGTTCTGGCTTAGGTCTCCAGAGCAAAGCTGTCATCCAGGAGCAGAGCAGAATATTTGTCCCCTCCAGACACAGAACCTGGGACTAAGTGCAGGTCTTGCTGTCTTCCCCAGCCCCTGCCACCCACACTAGCTCTCTGTGGGGATTGCACCTCCATGGCTAGGGGCAGAAGTTACACATAAACTGGTTTAAGCAATGAGAAACTGGTTTAAACCTGTAACAGAACATAAGTTCAGGGCACACAAAACCAGTTTCAAAGTGGCTGCAACTGGTTTAAGACAAACATGGTTGTATGCGGTATAAGACTTAACTGATTTGGGTCAAACCAGTTTATGCAACTTCTGTCCCAGACCCCTTCCTGGTTTAAATTAAACCAGAGTCCCCTGGCATCCCAGCAACTTTTCAGCCCTGGGCTGGGCTGCACTGTCTGTTCTTTAGCCAGAGCAGGAGCAGGCCATGGCCAGATGCCAGCTGGCATGGCCTTCTGAGGCAAAGGGAGCATGGAGGGGGTTTATTCTCCCTTCCCTCCCCTTTCCCACCAGGAGACCGCAGCTGGGGTCTTCCTGTCCAGAGCATAGCAGCTTCTCTCAGCCATTCCCCACCTCCCCACTCCAGTGGCAGGGGAGGGAGTATGGCCAGAGCTGTCTGGCATGGCCCCGCCATCAGCCTGCCTCACCCGTGGCTGGAGCTGTGGGGTTGAGCCGGGCTGGGCTGGCCTGTGGGTGCTGCTGAGCAGACATGGAGGGATCAGTCCAGGCTGGGCCCTTTCCAGTGGACTGTGGCTTGGGCTAGGGCCATGGGGGCTGAGCAGCCAGATTGCTTCCATTTCCTCGCACCTGGGCTGGGTGGCTGTTATGGAGCTGCAGCTGCTGGGAAGGGTCCTTCCCAGTGACCGTGGCTCTGTGGCAGCCCGACCCAGCAGCACAGGCAGGGACTGGCCAGGTAGCAGGCTGCCCAGACCAGCTTGGAAGCACCTGTGGACCCCAAGCCTGGCAGCCACCTGCCATTGCACCCCCTGTCCTGTGCAGCACCCAGTGGCTGCAGCCACACCACAAGCTGCAGGCTGGCCAGAGCCAAGCAAACTATTTTGCCCCCCTTGCCTCCAACTGCATCTACCTCTGCCCCTACTGCGCTGCTCTGGGTGGGCAGGCAGGAAGCTTCAGTCCCACAGCTTCTGCCCAGTGTATGGACCTCCAGCTTCAGCTCCCGGACACCTTCCTGCAGGGGCTGCTTATCAACAGGAAACCTTTTTTCCCTGATAAAAAACCCAAAATCTGTTATTAAAATGAAAGCCCCCCTCCCCACAGCCCTATTTATGCCTCTCACTCCCCACTCAAACCCCCCCAGCCCTGCTGATGTCCCTTGCTCCCCACCCACAGCTCCTGCTCCCACAGTCCTGCCAGAGGAAGCTCCCAGCTGCCAGAACTATGGGGCCAGGGACCTGAGTCCATAGCCCCCTCCCTCTGGCAGGAGGCAGTGGCTGCTGCAGTGGAGCACAGCCTGGCTCCTCCCCTCCACCACTGCCCACCTGCTGCGGGCTCAGGCACAGGGGTGGCTGCTCACCACTGTGGCGGGCACACCCGGGGGGAAGGGGGATCAATGCCCCCCACGTCTGCATGTGGGATGAGGGCTGTGTGCTGCCCGCTGTGGGTTCCCACCCTGCTGCCCTCCCCCAGCACCTCCACAGCCCAGGATGTGCGACCTGGTGCTGCAAAGAACAGTGGAGCTGGACAGGAAGCTGCCTGCTGCTGTGAGCTCCACACTGCCCTGGCAAGGCATCCCCTGACTGCGCAGCTGCAGTGGGGGCAGCAGTGTGGGGTTGCATACAGGGGATGTGGGCAGCACAGAGCTCGCAGCTTACACAGCTCTCCCGTCTCCCAGGAGTGCACGCATGGCATGGAGAAATCTCCCCCACACCCCACCCCGGAGTCTGCCTGCCCTCACCCCATGCACAGATCTGTGAGGCATGGGTCCCCCTGGCCCCCTGGGAATGCACGCAGCAGTAGTGAGCCGGCCTCCCGCCCCCTGAATGAGCCACCTGCAGCCCAGTCCCACTCCCCACCGGGGCCCTGCAGCTGCGTATTGCAGCCTCAGGTCCCAAACCCCAGGCACTGCCCAGTTGGGTAGCAGCCCCAGCCCTTTTCAACTCCCTCCCTCCCTATGGGGGCCTCAATCTCCCCCCAACCCCAACTTACCTGTGGGAGCTGCTCTCCAGGCTGCCTGGAGCCATGTGCATGTACATGTACATTCCCTGGCCTTGAGTTTGTGCTCCCCTGGCTGTAGGGCCAGTGGCCAGGCCTCTGGGACAGGGGGCTGGGCTCCAGATTGGAGCAGAAAAGGGGGCCACAAGCCTCAAGACAACAAAAAAAGGCTAAAGCCTTGGAGTCAAACCCTGTTTGGTGGGTTAAGATGTGGGGGCCTAGCTAAAGAAAGACCGGGGTCAAGGCCTGTGAAGGCAAAAGACCCCAACATATGAAATACAATAGGCAGTCTCCCACTTACAAGAACATCAGCATAATAATTTCCATGGAGGGCGAGTAGACAGCGGGACGCAAGAAACTTTAAAGGGGACTCAAAGGGCACCCCATGTAGGACGCGGATAACAGGGAAGATGGTGCTGGGGAAGGCAACCTGTTACAGGGTGCCATGTACGTGTGTGGGGGTGATGGCCAGCTGGGTCAGTGCATGGGGCTTGGGGCTTGGGGCTGGAATGTGCAACCTCAGGGCTGTGGCAGGGAGAGGTACAGAGCCGTGGGTGGCTCATCTGGGGGATGGGGAAGCGACTGTCTCCTCACCACTGCATACAATCTCAGGAGGGGCATGTGCCCCCCGGACCTGTATGCATGGCATGGACAAGCTGCCTGCTGTGGGCTTGGGCTCCCCACCCTGCCACCCTCCTGCCAGGGCCTATGCAGCCCAGTGGGTGGAGCCACTGCAAGCCCCACAGCAGCGGGGGCAGCTGTGCAGAGTTGTGCCCCTCACTGCTGCTGGGTTGGCAGTGGGCTCTTTGCCATGGTGGCTAGAATTCCCAGCAGCAGCAACAAGCTTCCCTGCCCAGCCCCGTTCTGCTCTTCTGTACTGGGTCCCACCTGCTGGGCTGTGGAGGCCCCAAGGGGAGGGCAGCAGGGTGGGGAGCCCGAGCCTGCAGTGAGCAGCTAACGTATGCCCCCACCACTCCATGGGTTCTGCTCTGGCTGTGCTGCCTGTGGGGAAGGGGGAGCCAGGCCCTGTGCTCTGCTGCAGGTGGCAGCTGGGGTTCAGTGCTGCTGCAGGGAACAGTGGGGTGCAGACCCAGGTCCCTGGCCCTGTAGCCCTATCAGCTGGAGGCCCCCCCTCCAGGGCTGGAGGTGGTGTGGGGGTTGTGGATGGGGAGTGAGGGGCTTGGACCTTGATCATGGTAAATTAAGGGGGCAGGAAGAGCTCTAATTTTCTATGATAGGCGATCACTCGCAAACAAATAAGATTGTCTTCCAAAGATCTTAGTAGTGAGTCTGCAGGTGGCTCCACAGCCCAACTCTAGATTCACATGTCTTGAACCAGTGAGGACAGGTGTTTCCAGGAGGGATGGGCACTGTGTTGCTCTGTTGGATGTTCTGATGTTCTTTTCACCTGTTCCTCTTTTCCTCTTCTGCCTGTTGACAAGCTGTTTCAAAGTGTTGAGGTCCCTCCCAAAGAGCCTTCCTCCATATTGGTCAGTCCTGAGCAAGGGTCTCCCAAGTGTTGATGTCAATGTTACATCTCTTCATGTTTGTCTTCAGGGTGTCTTTGGAGCACTTTCTTTGCCCTCCACTACTTCGCTGACTTTCTTTCAGTTGTGTGTAAAAGATTCACTATGGAAGGCAGGAGTCAGGCATGCAAACAACATGACCTGTTCACCAAAGCTGGTTTTGGATGATCATGGCCTCAATATTGTTGGAATTTGCTTTGGCCAAGATGCTGATGTTTGTGTGTCTATCCTCCCAGCTAATCCAAAGGATCTTGTGAAGGCACTTTAGGTGGTACTTTTCCAAGCTCTTAAGATGTCTTCTGTATGTGGTCCAAGTTTCTGAGCCATACAGAAGAGCTGGAATGGCAATGGCTCAATAAACCAAGAGCTTCATTTCAGCAAGAATGTCATGATTTAAGAAGACTGTCTTACTCAGAAAGAGTGTGCTCGCACATTTCAAGCGGTGTTATATTCCTGCATCGATGTCTGTCTTTGATGAAAGATGGCTTCCAAGATAGGCAAAGTGATCCACATTCTCCAGCAATTCTCTGTTGATTTGAATGGAGGGGGCAAGGGGTTGTTTCTCCATTTGAAGCAGGTTGGTAAAGGATTTGCATTTTCCTGATACTCTCACAGACTTCTGAGAATACATTAAGAATGTATGGAGGTCCGTTTCAGATGGAGCAATGACAGGTCCGCATACTGAAGCCCCACTATGGATGTTGTCGTGGTCTTCATTTTGGACTTGAGTCTGTTGAGGTTGAAGAGTCTTCTAACCATCCTATACAAAATTTCAATTCCAGGGGGAGCTTTCCATAATGAGGTGGATTATGGTGGAGATGAAGATGGAAAACAAAGTTAGAGCGATGATGTAACCTTGCTTCACTCCAGTTTTCACCTCAGATGATTCTGTTTGATTCCCATTGCTGAGAACCCTGGCTGACATGTTGTTGTGGAGAAGTCTCAGAACACTGAACTTATTCGGGTACCCAATTTTGGACAGGATTTTCCATAGGATAGGACTTCACAGTGTACAGAATTGAAGGCTTTAGAGAGGTTGATGAAGGCCAAATAGGGGGGTCAATTTTGCTCACAACACTTCTCCTGGATTTGACATGCTGTAAAGAGCATGTCCGCAGTTCCTTGAGATGGTTTGAAGCTGCTTTGAGATTCTGGAAGAATTTATTCCACAAGTGGGAGAAGGCAGTTAGCGAGGATACGGGTGATAACTTTCCCATCAATGGCCAACAATAAGATGCCTCGGTAGTTTCTGCAGTCAGCTCTGTCCCCCTTCTTGAAGATGGTAACAATCAAAGCATCCCTTAGGTTGGCTGGGATTTCTTCCTTGTTCCAGATTTTAAGGATAAGGACATGAAGCTGACATGTAAGTTATTTTCCTCCTTTGAAAATCTCTGCAGGTATTCCATCAACAATGGCTGCCGTCTTATTCTTCATTTTCCTGATGGTGCTCCCAAGCTCTGCCAGGGAAGGTGGCAAACCAAGGTCTTCTCTGATTGCTTTTTGGGGAAAATTGTTGATCTTATCTTAATTGATTCATAGATTTCATAGATTTCATAGACATTAGGGCTGGAAGGGACCTCGGGAGATCATAGAGTCCAGCCCCCTGCCCAAAGGGCAGGAAGTCAGCTGGGGTCATAGGATCCCAGCAAGATAAGCATCCAATTTACTCTT
>NW_017728923.1:7539418-7542756 GCF_001723895.1 Crocodylus porosus | reverse complement strand
GGTCAAGCTCAGGACTTTGAGTGGGAGGTCTGTAGTAGACTCCCACCGTTGTGTCCCCTGTGCCGAATTCCCCACGAATTTTTACCCAGAGGGTCCTGGAAATGTTCTTTTCAGTGAGCATTGATGGATTCGCTGTCTTTCAGGAGTGTTGTTCCATCCTTTGATCTTAAAGGATTAAGGCTGTGAGTGCTAGGGCTGTAGACAGCTTTGGTAGCACAGAATAAGCCACGAGTGTTACAGATACCAGCAAAATGTTGGATTTCTTTTCATTTCTGAATCCACCACACATTCTTCAGTTCTTGTGTTCTCTTCTGCACCTCTGATTTTGCTTGTTGGTGTGCATTTTTCTTGATGGCAGAGTTGGTGTAATTCTGCCAGGCACAGAAAACTTTCTGTTTCCTGTCAATGAGACCTTGAATTTTATTGTAATTTTTGTCAAACCAGTCTTGATGTTTCCTGGTCTTGTATCCTATGGAATTGTCACAGGATGAGAAAACAGCTGTCTTGAGTCCTGTCCACTGCTCCTCTACTCCTTCTGGGTGCCCTGTTCATAGTGTCTCATTCAGGAGTTGCTGGAATTCTCTCTGCATGAGTGGGTCCTTCAAGCACTCGATGTTTAACTTGCACCTGATCTGCTTCCTTTGCATTCTTCATCTAGGAGCAATCCTGATAGACATGCAGGAATGGACAAGGCGATCACATAGTCAATCAAATGCCCCTGTTTCAATCTAGGTGTTTCCAAGATGTCTTGAACTTGATCCTTGGATAGAACAGGGTATTTGTGACAAGTCTATGTCATGTGCACTTCATCAGGAGAAGGACCACATTAGCATTTGAATTTCCAGCGCCTTCTTTTCTGATAGTACCATTCTGAAGTTTTGAGTCTTTTCCCACTCTGGCATTAAAATCTCCAGGAATGATGATCTTATCTTCCCTTGTGGTATTTAAGAGGATAGTGTCAAGCTGTGAGTATATGTTCTTCATGATCTCATTGGCATCAGGCATATGCACTCACAATTGTCGTCTTCTGGTTTTTGGTGAATTTCAGATGGAGAGTCATGAGGCATTCATTGGTGCCCAGACAGAGATCAGAGGATCCCAAAAGAGGACATGTCCAGGGAAACCCAGACATATGGTAACCCTACGTGGCTGGCTTAGCACCTCACTAGTGCTCTTGGGCAGCTGGTATTTGGTAAGCAGAGGCCATTTCCAGAGCAAATCAAAAACAAAACAAACAGGACTTAGCAGGAGGCACCTGTCATGCCTTCACCCCTGCTGGCATCTCTCCTTGCTGCAGAGCTGGCAGCTCATCCTAGCAGACAGAGAATTCAGATGCAACAGACTTCATCTCTAGTCCCAGCTCTGCCATTGCCTTGTTGGGTAATCTTGGGCAGGTTACCTTACCTCTGCTGAGGACAGGAGAAGTGCCCAACATAATGGACATGTGATCTCAGGCAGAATGCAGGGTAAAGCTATCCCTTATAAACCAGTTTCTCAACCTTTTTATAGTGAAGACAGCCCTCAGAAAACACCAGCTCTCAGCTTTCCCCCATTTTTTGACAATGGAAAAACAATAAAGCAATTCTTGTGCTGCAAAGAATTCAGAAAGACTGTTGCCCTGTGGGGTCAGGCCAACACTCAGGATCTCAGCATCATGCTGTTAGACAGGAGAGCATGGTGTACAATTGCACATACACACACACAAAAAATCAATTAGGTGCATACACACCCACAAGGTGCACACACACACATTACCAACTCAGGCACATACACATCCAAAATTACCAGCCTAGGCACATGCACACCTATCACCAATTCAAACACCTACACGCTATACACACCAAAAGTTAGACAAAAATCAATTGTCAATGCCTGCACACCCAGTACACATACATGGATCACTAATTTGTATATTACACACATGATAACATATATACATATACATATACTAACCAGTTCACACACATATCACCCACCTACACACACACACACAAAGGTGAGTTCCTAACTTGGATGGTAAGGTATGTATGTGTGTGTGTTTGGGGCACCTATGCTTGGGGTGCTTGGTAACTAAAGAGAAAGTGGCAGAGATCAAGGGAAAAGGCAGTGGGGATGAGACAATAGTAAAGAAACAGGAGTTTGCAGGCAGAGAGGAGCTCAGGACAGCTGGAGCCACAGGGGCATGGGACAGGTGTTGGAGGTGGTAGTGAGCCAGAAGCAGGAGAAATGAGACAGAAGTTAGAGGGGTGAGGAGCAGAGATTGGAGCAGGGCCAGAACAGTAGTAAAGCAAAACTGAACTCAGAGGTCCAAATAACAGTTTAATTAATTGAACACTGTACTGTACGGCTTCATTCCTACGCACACTCACACAATGGTCGTAGGAGAAAGAGACTTGGTGGAAGGGCTGGAGTACAGGTAGTGGAAGACAAACAGAGCCCAAGTCCTTGGTTGAAAAGAGGGTGGGGATGACAGCTACCTATCCAGGCTGGGAGGGGGTCCTCGAAGGTCAGTCGGGGTCTTTCTCCAGCAGGTGTTGTCCAGAGGGGGGTCACCAGCAGGGCCTCTGGGTTGGTAGGCAGCGTGACATGAAGCAGGTCTGGCCTAGGTGAAGATGCCGTCCCAAGAAGTCAGTCTTCACTACCCCTTTTTTATGGGGCAGACTACCTTGGATCTATGATCATTGTGTTCTACTCATCCACCCACTCTTTTGTTTCAGGCATTCAAGGAAAACCATGGGAAAGGTTATAGAATTGCAACATACTTACACAACAGGGCATGAGAACAAGATGGGAATGGATACTTGACACCACTTTACAGACACAGGCCTAAACCATACAATATTAACATGAAACAATACAAATCAATGCATAAATGATAGGAATACAATATAAAACAGTAAAAATCAATACAAACATAACAGAACACTATTTACAATATATAAAAAGGGGCTTATTACAATAAAAGATGAACAAGACAATACAAGAACATCTTAACTTACCTAGTACTACCTGAAATCACTTATACGGGATAGAAAGGGCAGAGAGAAAGTCAGAAATGGTTTGGGGAGGGAATGCATTTTAAAAAAAAAAACAAAAACACAAAACTGGAGGTTTTGCTACAAGACCACAATAGGTCAGCATGTTTTAATGCTATGGATCCCTATTTGACATCTTTGGGTTTATCTTGTGAAGCAAGTGTGCACACCTAAATGTTAACATTTCATGGCACCTAGGGCTCCCTTGAAAAAATCTCATAGTTTCATAGTTAGTTTCATAGTTTCTAGGGTCGGAAGGGACCTGAGCAGATCATCTAGTCCGACCCCCTGCCATGGCAGGAA
>NW_017728923.1:7532298-7539318 GCF_001723895.1 Crocodylus porosus | reverse complement strand
AGGTCCGCCAGCCTAGAAGAGAACACACGCTTACCTTTAGGGGAAAGGTGGAGCCCATCCCATCCCAGCATGTCTCTCGTCGTGATGTGCTGGTCGTGGCTGAGGAAGCCAAAGCCTTCCTCAAAGCACCATTCCTGTAGCCACCAGTTGGTCTCCGTGATGCACGTTTCATGCCATCTGCCTCGTCCACTCACTGGCAGGATGGAAGAGAAAACCACCTGTGCACCCATCTCCTTCAGCACGCACCCCAGAGCGTGGTAGTCCTCCATCAGGCGATCAGGCGATCTCAAAGCATCCCAGAGTGCTGCAGCTTAAGAGTTGCTGTTATAGACAGAACAGAGAGGTATAAGCTTTCATAAGCAGTCACATATGATGTGATATCAACCAGGGCAAGCTGCTGTTACTAGATATCATTCCTGCTATGCTTGGTGACCTGGGGAGGTTGGACCCATCCACAAGCATGCCTTGGAGATTACACCTGATGTTGACACAGGCTGAAAACCCCAGAGTGCAGGCAACAAGGGGCATTCTGTCATTGCTGTCATAGGCTGTGTTTATGAGCAGCACCATCTGCAGTAATTGTTCCACTGTGCTGCACTCACTGCCAACAGCCCAGGGTAAAGGAACCCTGTCAGCATATGGCAGGCTGCAGAAAATGGAGGAAGATCTGCCTCCCTTCCCTTATCTCAGAAAAGCTAAATGAGACCTGGGATGAGAGCACACAGAGGGTAGGCTGTCAGGAAGGATGGAGTCCTAGACAAAAGGGGCTTAAATGTGGGTTGTCAGAGGGGCCAGAAAGGGTGTGCGCTGGTTCATTCTAATACGGGGTGGGCAAAATATGTCCCAAGAGTCAGATGGATGAGGCCACGAGGCCATTCTATCCAGCCTGCGGGGAACCTAAAAAATTTAGAAAATGAGTATTTCTTTGCCCTTGGTTCCTGTAAAAAAAGACAGGAACCAAGGGCAGTAGGACCCAGGGGAAGCCCGGTGGGCTCCCACAACAGTAGGGTGCACCTGGCTCTGCCCCTCCAGCAGGAAGCCCCATCAGGAGCTTCTGGCCTGGAACCACATGGCTGCCCCATGCCAGAACTGCTGGTAAGGGGGAAGTGTGGGGGAGGACCCTGGGCAGGGAAGGAGCCTGGGGAAATGTGGCCTGGGAAAAAGCTGAGCGTGGACGGGGGAAGCAGCCCCTCACCCACCCCATGGCCAGAGCCCCGCACTGCAGCCGCCTGCAGCCCACGTGGGGCTGCCTGTGCCTGCTCTAGACAGCCTCATGTGGGCTGCAAGTGCCTGCAGCAGGGAGTGTCAGCCATGGAGTGGGGGAGGGGCTGCTTCCCCCCCACTCAACTTTTCCCTGGGCTCCCTCCCTGCTCCTTCCTGGCATGGAGGAAAGCAGCCCTTCTCTGCCCCATGGCTGGCGCTCCCTGTTGCAGCTGCTCGCAGCCCACATGGGGCTGTCTGGAGCAGGCAAAGGCAGCCCCAAGTGGGCTGCTAGTGGCTGCAGTGCGGTGCACCAGCCACAGGGCGGATGAGGAGCCGCTTTTCCCCATGCTCAGCATCAGCTTGTAACCCAGCTCTGCTGCCAGCCTGGGTCCTACGTTGGCTTTGGGCTCACCTATCGGGGCGGAGCATTACAACAGCAGCTGTGGCCCCCCTACTTGCTATGCGAGCAAGCTCCAGGTGGGCAGCAGCAGCAGCCAACACTACCTGGCATGGTAAGTGGGGGGGCTGCAGCTGCTGCCGCCACACGCAGCTCTGATGGGTGAGCCCAGAGCCAGCGCTAGGCCTAGGCTGGTAGCAGAGTTGGGTTACAAGCTGATGCTGAGCCTGGGGAAAAGCGGCCCCTCACCCACCCCATGCCCGGCACTGTAGCCACTCACAGCCCACATGGGGCTGCCTGTGCCTGCTCCAAACAGCCCCACATGGGATGCAAGCGGCTGCAGCAAGGAGTGCCGACCATGGGGCAGGTGAGGGGCCGCTTTTCTCCAAGCTCAGCATCAGCTTCTTCCCTGCTGGCGAGCAGGGGGTCAGGCTGTGCTCTGCCCCCCACCTGTACCACAGGGCTGGGTCACACTGGAAGTGAGTATTGAGGGAGCCAGTGGGAACATGGGGCCCACACCAGTGTCCCGGGGCCAGTGCTGGTGGGACCCAGAGCAGGGCAGCCATCATACCCAGCCCGGCTCCACAGACTCCTGCCAGCCTGTGCCCCACTTTGGGCCCACTGGTGCTGGCCCTGGGACATTGGTCCCAAGATGGTGACCAGGGGGATGGGCACCTGTCAAGTGGGGGGGCTACCCATGCGGCCTGCCAAAACTGCGTAAGTGGCCCTCCGCCTGAAATAACTGCCTGTCCCTGGTCTAATACATGATAATGAGTTTTGGCTCCTGAAACAGCATTTGTTTAATAGTGCCAAAGGGTATTGGTTTGGCTGTCACAAAAAAGAAGCCACCAGCTTGCCTAGGACCAGAAAAGCAAGCTTTCCTCATGAAGTGCCCTGCCAACTAGGCGTGTATTAAGCGGGCCCTATTCGATTTGGATTCAGCTTTGGCCCAAATCTAGAATAGTCATTCAATTAATTGATTTGGACCACTGTCCCTGAATTGATTCAGCCAAATCCTATTCTGAAGATTCAATGCTGATTCAGAGAATCAGGGATGCGGACAAAGACACAGCTTTAAAAGTTTTTTCTACATACCTCAAGGTACCAGCGCAGCTCATGAGTGCTGTGATGCTGGGGTGCATGGAGTGTCCCACAGAAGTGGGGGGGGGTCCACTTTTGGTCTGCCGGGGAGCCAAAGCTCATTGTCATGTATTAGGCTGGTGTGGGCAATTATTTTGGGCAGAGGACTCACCCATCAGAGCTGTGTGCAGCGGCAACAGCTACAGCCCCTCTGCTTGCCACGCTGGGCAGTGTTGGCTGCTGCTGCCCACCCAGAGCTCAATTGTGAACTGGGCAGCCCAGAGGCAGTGATGGCAAACACTGCCTAGCACGGCAAGTTGGGGGCCCACAGCTGCTGTTGCCACGTGCAGCCTCAACGGGCAAGCCAGCACGGGACCCAGGCTGGCAGCGAGGCTGGGTTACAAGGTGGTGCTGAGCACAGTGGGAAATAGCAGCCCCTCACCCGCCCCATGGCTGGCACCCCATGCTGCAGCCTCCTGCAGCCCATGTGGGGCTGCCTGTGTCTGCTCCGGACAGCCCCGTGTGGGGTACGAGTGGCTGTAGCAGGGAGTGCCGACCACGGGGCAGGGAAGGGCTGTTTTCCTCCATGCCAGGAAGGAGCAGGGAAGGAGCCCAGGGAAAAGTTGAGCATGGGGGGTGGGGGAAGCAGCCCGTCCCCCACCCTGTGGCTGATGCTCCCTGCTGCAGGCACTCCCAGCTCATGTGGGACTGTCTGGAGCAGGCACAGGCAGCCCCATGCAGGCTACAAGCGGCTGCAGCATGGGGCACCAGCCACAGGGCAGGCGAGGAGCCACTTGCCGCACCCCCACACTCAGCTTTTCCCAGGGGCCACATTTCCCCAGGCTCCTACCCTGTCCGGGGTCCTCTCCCCCACTTCTCCCTTACCTGCGGTTCTGGCGCGGGGCAGCCATGTGGTCCCAGGCCAGAAGCCCCCGCTGGGGCTTCAGGCCAGGGGGGTGGGGCCAGGGGGCCCCTACTGTTATGGGAATCCACCGGGCTTCCCCTGGGTCCTAGTGCCCTTGCTTCCTGTCATTTTTACAGGAACCAAGGACAGAAAAATATTAATTTTCTAAATTTTTTAGGGACTGTGCAGGCTGGATAGAATGGTCTCATGGGATGCATCTGGCCCACATGCTGTATTTTGCCCACCCCTGGATTAAAGGGTCCTCTGATTCAGTTCAGATATTTGGCCACCAAATTGGACTGAATCTCTGCTGAATTGAATCAGAGACTGAAGCTTCTGCAATTGCAGACAGAGCTTCAAGCAAGGTGTTGATGGTGATTTAAGGCAGCTTGCATATGGTGTCCATGTTGATGGAGCAGGTCTGATTGAGGATGGCACTGAAATGTTCAGCCCACCTCTGGAGGACCTGGGCCTTGTCAGTTAGCAGAGTGGTCCCATTGGCAGACAACAGAGGGGAGGATCCAAGGATCTGCAGACAGCCTTTAGGGCATCGAAGAATTTCTTTGCATCATTTCAGTCAGTGTAGTGCTGGATCTTATCTGCTTTGTTCTTCAGCCATGTGTCCTGCATCTCTTGCAGCTTGCATTGAATTCCATATTGAACTGTAGGCATGCTGTGCTGACGCAGACTTATCGTAGAGGTAGGCTCTGTGGAGATGTTGTTTCTCTTCCAGCAGCTGTTGCATCTCCTCATCATTTTCATCAAACCAGTCTTGGTATCTGCAGACGCTTGGTCCCAGGGTCTTAAGAGCTGCAAAGTGTAAAACTTCACGGAGCTGCTTCCCGTTGGCCTTGATGGAGCTGGAATGGAGTGGTGTAGCGTGAAGTTGATCTTTTGGATGGTTCACAAAAGACAGCCTGCTGCTGTTGTTTATCAGCCCTGCAGTGTTGAGGCACTTCAGTCCACTTTGTCTTTGTGGACACCATCTGGTTTGAATAGTGATCTTTAATGAGGAGATGGTAAGTCGATGATCAGTCCAGCATTCGGTGCCACACTGCTTTGGTTACATGGACATCACATCTGCCCTCCTTCAGATAATAAGCGCTGGTCAGGTCGGATGATAAGACAGTCAATGAGATGCCAGTGCTTGGAACAAGAGTGCATCCATGAGGTCCTCTTCCGATTGGGGACATGGAACACAATGTTCGTAACCAGGAGCTCATGCTCAGCACATAGTCTGGGTAGGAGAAGACCATTCCTACTGCAGCTTCCGACACCATCCCATGCTTGACAGTCAGAGCTAATCCTGATGTTGAAATCACCAAGGAGGATGAGACAGTCAGACTTTGGTACAGCAGCAATCACAGAGTTGGTCATGGTAGGGGTGTATGCACTGATGACAGTGGCTCATTTTTTGCAGAGCAGGGGGAGTTTGAGAACCATCAGTTGGTCATTCACTCCTTTAGGCAGGTAGGTCAGCTTCTTGATGAGGCTGTTTTGTATAGCACAGCCGACATCTGCTTCCTGTTTGGCTTCGCTGCCACAACCACTCCAAAAGAATGTGTAACCAGCTTTTGCATCTGTGAGCTGCCCTTCATTAGGTAGGCGAGTCTCACTGAGGGCAGTGATCTAGATGTTGCTTCTGCCCAGTTCTCTCCCAATGAAGGCAATTCTCCTTCCAGGTCTGTTGGTGTTTCCATCGATCAATATGCATACATTTCATGCACCTGGCTTGAGGGGGATTAATTTAATTCCTTTTCAACTGCTGTAGTGGGACTCCTGCCAGCCACGGTATGCTAGCCAGGGTGAGGTGAAACAGACAATGTTTGGGGCACCTTTTCTAGTCCCTTCCTCATTCTAGGAGGTGAGAAGTGCAGTCCTGAATAGAGCTGCTCAGTCACTCAGTGGGCTGCCGAGTTCTACTGCTGCTTCTGTCTAGTAGAAAACAACTCAAAACCCTGATCCACCTGCATGCAGGTTCATGGCTACAGCTTCCAGTGTGTCCATACTTACTGCTTCATCACTGGCCTGTCACCACAGGGTTTGTGCTGGATGTGAGTTGCATGAAATTTGGATCTGAGAAAGAGTTGTTCAGCATTGGCCTCACTCTCTCATCTGAGCCAATTGGTAACCAGCAGCAGAACAGTGTCAAGACAGCTGGAGATTGTACTAGTGCAGCGGATGACCAGGACACCTTTTGTGCCTTGCCCTGCTCTGCGTGATCTACAGCACATTCCTGTACCGCCATCATGGCCATGGGACCATACAAGGGGCTCATCTGCCCAGTCAGCCGGAGTCAGACTGGAGTGTCTGAGAGAGGTAGCACCTCCAGAAAAAGAGTATGTTATGCTTGCCATACTCCAGTTTGCCCCAAGGGTGCCCTGGTGAACAGTTGTTCACCAAGCCCTTGATGTACACCTCTGATGTAGCGATAAGCTACTACCAATTCCCCTCTTAGCTTTTTTTTCTTCAGGCTGAAGAGTCCCAAATCCCTCAGCCTTTCCTCATATGGCTTGCCACACAAATCTCTGATCATACAGGTGGCCCTTTTCTGGACTCCCTCAAGCTTTACCACATCCTTGTTAAAATGCGGCACCCAGAACTGAACACAGTACTTCAGCTGCTGCCCCACCAATGCCAAGTAGAATGGGAGAAACACTTATTTGGTTTTGCTGGAGATGCAATGATTGATGCATGCCAGGGTACTGTTGGCCCTGATGGCTACAGTGTCACACTGCCAACTCATGTTCATACTGTGCTGTCTTATTACCCCCAGGTCCCTTTCTTTTGTAGTGCTGGTCAGGTCAGCATTGTCAAGCCTGTAGGTGTACAGGGGATTATTCATCATCAGATGGAACACCTTACATTTCTCAACATTGAACATCATCTGGTTCTGGTCTGCCCAACTTGTTAGCCTGTCTAGGTCTGCCTGTATCTGCCTTGAAGATCTGCAGGTACCTTCAAGCGTGACCATACTTCCCCAAAACTTGGCATCATCTGTGAACTTGGCCAGTGAGCTCTTCACCCCCACATGCAAATCATTGATAAAGATGTTGAATAGTACTAAACCAAGCACCAACCAGTGGAGGACACCACCCGCCAAGCTAACACATCCATTCATTAGAACTCTCTGGGTGCGTCCAGACAAGTGCGCATGTGCCATTTGCAGCATCTCAATGCCCTTTAAAAAAATATTCCCTGTGCTGCAAATTGCAGTGTGGGGGCAAAATTATCCAGGGGTCAAAAAATACCCTGGGCAAAAAAAGTGGGGCCAGAGCATAGTCCCTGACCATGTCCTGAGGCAAAAGAGGCTTGGGTCCTCCACAGAGCTGCTCCAGCAGTCAGCCAGAGTGTCTTTACAGCTGGCCTTCACCCCAGTGCTGAAACATGCTTCCTGTCCATGTAGGAAAGGCTGTGCGCTAGCTGCAGGGAGTTG
>NW_017728923.1:7525468-7531466 GCF_001723895.1 Crocodylus porosus | reverse complement strand
TATACATCCCCCACCCTCCTTCCCACCCCATTCCTTGAAACCCCACATCCCCCCAGCACACACCCTGCTGCCAGACAGAATGACATTTGCTGGCAGGAGCTGTGGCTACAGGGGATGCTGTCCCCACATCCTGGTTAGTGAAGGAGTCAGGGGGAGCTCTAACTGTTTTATGATAAGGAAACCAAAGGCAAACACCAAAACATATAGATATTTAGAATTCATTTTATTAGGATGATAGTGATACTGGTAGGCTTCCAAATTGCTTAAACACTGTAGATATATCAATAAAAATGTGCAGAACTGATCGCTGTCTCTCTGTCTCTCTATATATAGTGGTCTTTTGTTTTAACTGTGGAGGAATATGGATTTTGGGGTATTTTACAGAGTGACTTCGGGATATTTTTAATCAGGGAGCTTTCAGTTTTCAAATATGGAACACCAGATTCTTGTTAGGAAGGCAAGTGGCAGGACCCAGGCAGAGGTGTCCGCTCAGAGTGGCACCCAGGACCCAGATGGAGGTGGCTGACTTCCTAGCCAGTTGAGGCCAGGAGGACATGCTTTGACAGTTCAAAGCAGGCCACCACACTTGGAACATCTTTTGGGTAATAGCTGCTGGAATGGCTGGGCAGGGGCACACATGGCAGTAGTGCTGCACAAAGGCCAACACTGCAGCCACACGCACTGGCAGCTGGCCCAGAAGGGCAGATGCCTCTTGTGGCGAGCCAGTAGGGGGCGCTTTTGCATTGAGCCACTTACCTTTTTGCGCCCGCCTACCTTTTAGGCTTTGAATGCCTCCCTAGGGGTGCCTTATGCTTGGCTGACCCCTTTTTCGGAGCACACTTGCTAGTTTGGGGGTAACGTTGCCGCAACCACCCTGAGAAGAGATTGTTTTGGCCCTGTGTCCTTGGGGAAACACAGGCCTAATAGTTTGACAGGTACTTGACCCAGTACAGGCACTTGGGGCACTTCCCCAAGTTAGGGGGCAAAAAACAAAATTTCCCTTAGTCCGCAGACCTAAGGGGTTTTTTAGGCATAATTTAGACCCACCCCTTAATAAGTTTTTTACACCAGTTAAAAAGGAGAATTTTATTGATTACAAGGGGTAGGGTAAACTAGGGTACAGGATTGAGCAATATTTTAGAAAATTTAAAGAGCAAACAGTGTGGCTGAGGTAGCCTTTTGATTATGCATTTGTGTTACTGCCAGCTAAATATTTAATTAGATTGAGTAGCTTACTTACAAGCATCTTTTAGAGGCTGGTGAAATTTTTTTTTATAAGCAGGCGGTTTTTAGTTGGTGAGTTTGGTAAACTTTAGATGCTAAAGCTTTTTTGTGTTTTCCGCATGGCTGCTGCTTTACCTTATGGCCGAAGAGAGAGACCGCCTCCTTCCCCCCCAACTTATATAGCCCCCGTGACCTTATTTACCTGGTTTAGTGGAGGCCAGCACCTGTTGGCTGTTAGCCAACCATTTTGAAATACATTACTAGTAGCCAGGCAGACTTTAGCCCCCTAGGTAGATGCCCCTTACTTAGGTAGCCGATACCAGTCATGTAGGCAGAAGGAGCAGGTTTCCCCCCTCCCTCAGGAATGCAGCCAGCTTAGGTTACCTAAAGAGACAGGCTGAAACCAAAATCTCTCCCCTGTAACACCTCTCCTGCTGTGCAGTCTCCATCCAGGTCTGGCAGATGCACAGACTTGGGGCCACATGCTGTCACAGGTGGCAGCAGGTCACAGCCAGGCAGCAGCACCCACTGCCAGACTGCTGCAGGGGGTAGAGGGATGCAGGAAACTCTCAGGGCTGCTTCAGCAGTCCTGCTAGCACAAGGGGTAGTTGTCTCCAGTTACCAACTGGCCAGGCCCCAGAAGCTCCCGTCTATTAGTATCTTCTAGAGATCTTGGGCCTTAAGGCCCACCTAGTTGACTAATAGCCCCCGTTATGTGGGGCCAAAAGTTGAAAGATAAAACTGATTTTTTTTTTGTGGGACAACTAAGGAAAAAACAGGAGAGAAGTGACATGGGGGGGGTGGGTCAAAGATACAAAATGTGAAAATAAGTTCTCCAGAGGGGAACACTGAGCAGAGCCCCCTGGGCCGCATCCACAGAGGCATCCAAGGGGTCCTCAGAGGCATCCAAGGAGCCGGTGGACACCACCCACCGATGCTCTGCTCCAAAACATGCATGGATAAGTAAGAGGAAAGCAGCTCTGTAGTGCCTAAGCACCTATCCAGCCAGAGCCTCCTTCCTGGTCAAGTACAGGGCCCACTTGGCCAGGGCCAGAAGGAGGTTAACCAGGAGGTCCTGGGAGTTGGTGGGGCCACAGATGGGGTGACCAAAAACAAGAAGGTGGGGGATGAAATTCAACCAGAACCTCAAGAGGAGGCTCTGGAGGTGGAGGGGCTGCAGTCTGGCCCACTCGAGGTTATGTGCAGGGTCTCCTTCTGCCCGAGGGCAGGGTCTTCCTCTGCTGCGTAAGGGGCAGGAGACCCAGGTGTCCATGAAACTCACCACATACATGCCCATGGCAATGGCACCATAGAGGAGCCACCAGCTGAGGTCCCCAGTGGCTCATGGGATGAGGGTGGAGTACAGACTCAGCCACTGGGGTGCTCGAGCCACACCCTAGCTGAGCAGGTCCCACCACTTGGTGTCTGGGTGGGATGCAAGGATGGCATGATGGACAGTGCAGTGCACGACCATGTAGAGGTGGTGGTGATGGATGGTGGAAAAGTGGACCAGTCTGGTGTCTTCCAGAGTGGGGAGCGCCATGAAGTCAGGCAAAGTGCCAGCCCCACAATAAATTCCAGTGGGCTGAAGGACACAGGGGGGCAGGGACCGCTGTTACACAGGACCTGGTCAACAAAGGCAAAGGCATTGGGTAGTAGGGCAGATTTCACTTCCTGGACCACACGGCAGATTGCATGTGTCATGGGTAGACCTACGCATTGGACCAGCATAGCAGGGTCTACCCACTCCTACCTATCATAGTCCAGGAGGTCTCCAATATAAGTGGCACCAGCTAGGATCAACCTCTGTCTGGTCAGGATGGATCATGTTAGTCAGCACGGACTAAAGGCAGCAAGATGGCCTTTGCTACCACCTTGTAGTCCATGCAGAGAAGGGACATGGGATGCCAATTCCTTAGGTTGCGGGGATCTGTCTTTTTTGGCAGGAGGGTCAGCACAGCCCTCTGACATGACAGGGGAGTTCTCCACTTCCCTGGGATTCAGCCCAGACCGCAGCAAGGTCCGGGCCAAGGGCATACCAGAAAGCCCGGTAGAATGCAGAGGTCAGCCCGTAGATGCCCGGCACTTTTGTTGCCAGGCATCAGGTGGAGGGCAGCCAAAAACTCAGCAAGAGTTTGAGGAGCCTCCAGCCAGTTCTGATCACTCACACTGATCTGCAGGAGTCCCTCCCATAGGGTCTGACAGGCTTTGGCATTGGTCAGATCCAGGGGAAAGAGCTCTTCATAGAAGCCCTGCACGTGCTGGCGCATCTCACCTGGGTCCATGAGTGGGGTATTCTCACCCACCAGAAGGCAGGTGATGCAAATCTTGGCTCCCTGCCTCCTCTCCAGGGCATAAAAGGAGCTCGATGTGCAAGCGGACAAACATACTACGGGTGCAGTGGTCATCCAGAGCATGAAGCTCTTCCCACCTCTCCTGACACTCTCTGCAGAGGGACAGGTTGGTTGTGTCGGTGGCCAGGCATCTCTCTAGCTCTAGTACTTCCCGCTTAAGCTGCTCCCAGACCACCTCCCTCTACCAGAGTGTGCCCTTGAGTGTAGCCTCAGCAAAAAAGCCAGATGCGCACCTTCCGCACATCCCACCATTTCTGAGCCAAGGGGAAAGCTGCCCGTTGCTCCTGCCAGGCCAGCCAGAGCTCCTGGAAGGCCTCCCTGAAGCCCACATTCTCCAGCAGGCTGGCACTGAAATGCCAGTAGGCCAACCCCAAATGCCCATGCCCCAGCATGGCCTGGGCCCAGGCAAGGTAGTCATCACTGAAAGGGGTTGGCTGGATGCCAGAGGAGTGGGCCCAAGCAAAGTGTGGCAAAGAGATATAAACCCGGTCTAATGTGGAGTGGCATGCCTACTCCTCCCCCACCCTCACATAGGTGAAGGCAGGGGGTTTGGTGGGGTGACAGGCATGCCAGACGTCCACCAGGGAGTAATCCATCAGGATTTCCTCAAAGATGCCCATGGTGGCCTGGTTCTACTTCTTGTCCGACTGGTCTCGCACATCTAGGGTGATGTTAAAGTCCCCACCAAGGATTGACACTCGCAAGGGTTGAGGGTACCAATACATGTGGCCACCTGGTGGAAGAAATATGTGGCCACCTGGTGGTCATAAACTCCTGCAAGACCATTTCAGGCTGGACATAAGGAAGAATTTCTTTACTGTCCGAGCCCCCAAGGTCTGGAACAGTCTGCCAGCGGAGGTGGTTCAAGCACCTACACTGAACACCTTCAAGAGTAAATTGGATGCTTATCTTGCTGGGATCCTATAACCCCAGCTGACTTCCTGCCCTTTGGGCAGGGGGCTGGACTCGATGATCTCCTGAGGTCCGTTCCAGCCCTGATGTCTATGAAATCTATGAACTCTATAAATCTATGAAACTCCAGGTCGCTCGCAGGGGTGTATATGTTCAGAAGATTCAGGACCAGCCCCTGCACCTGGACCTGGAGGTGCAGAAGGTGGCCTGGCACCACCTCAATGTCCTGGAGAACCTCCAGCTACAGGCCTGGGAAAAACAGAGTGGCCACCCTGCATGAGGTGGCTGAAAGGTGACTAAAAAAGACCCTGCTTCCCCTTTCCAGCAGCCAATTTGGTTCGTCGGCTGGAGTCATCAGGGTCTCCTGCAAGAATACCATGGGGTACCCTCCCTCCTGAAGGAAGGAGAGCACCCAGCACCTTTGCAGACCCTTCCTGCAGCCATGTATGTCAAAGGTCATGATCTTAAACAACCTCATGGCTGGGGAGGTGGAGTAGATGGTTCAGCAGGGGTTTTGGTGTGGGGCCTGCTGGTTTGCATAGCACCCTCTCATACATATAGAGGGCATCTGTGAAGCTGCAGGCCCACCTATAGATCTTGGCATTGCAGCTTTTGGGCCCCTTGCCTTCCCTTGCCAACACCCTTGCAGTTGTGAGGATGATGTCAAAATCCCCCCAGCAATCCAAGGCTAGCTGAACCTGGCTGGCAGACCAGCGCATGTAGTCACAGTCAAGAAATGCAAGTAGCTCATCCCTGGGGACCACTGGGGCCGAGAGGTCTGCAGGCTCCATGGAGCCTGCTGGTTCTCAGGTGTCCTCCTCCTGGTCCTGGGGCTCAGAGGGCTCCTTAGGCACCATCTGAATCCCCCAGACCACCAAGACCCAGGACTCTGGTTGGGATTGGGAGAGCTCTGCAACCCACTGGGACAGGGTGGGGGTAAGAGTGGGGGTGGGGCTCCTACAAAAGATAGTGGGGTAGAGCTGGAGCCCTGGGGGGGTCCATGCAGGGTCCCTGACAAGATCAACCCATTGATTAGGGCAGTGGTCTCCAAAGTGGGGTTCGTGCACCCCAGGGGTTGCACAAGACGATCCACTGGGGTGCGGGAAGAAAATATTAGAACTTCTATTTATATTTATATAAATATACATATATTGGGGGGGTGTGCTCAAAAATTTTTTTACTGATAGGGGTGTGCAATCAAAAAAATTTGGAAGCCACTGGATTAGGGGACCCCACTGCAACTTGCTCTGGTGTGGAACTATGGGGCAGGTTGGAGGTGAATTTTTCCTGGGACAGCAAGAGAAGAGACCCACCAGGCACTGGGGTGGCTCCAGCATCTGCCTCGGGGTACTGGAAAAGGGGACCTCCTCCCTCAGGACTCACCAGGGTGATGTAAAAATCACGGTTCGTTTCTTTGGAGGCTCATGAATAATAATCCTTAGGCACACATTGTTGGTAATACAAAAGGTATATATTTGCAAATACGGTCAGAGAGAGAAGACAAAAGA
>NW_017728923.1:7517247-7525316 GCF_001723895.1 Crocodylus porosus | reverse complement strand
GAAAGGAAGTGTGATTTAGTGTAACAAAGAGATAGTAAATTTGCAGAACAAAGAGAGAGTGATACCTTAATACAAAGAGCCCTTAGTAGCTTTTTCTTCAATCTCCCCCCCTCCTTCTCCCACCAGGGAGAGCGAGAGCTGGCAGCTGTGCTGTTCTAACAGCACTATTGATAATGCATTTTTAATAATATTTCTAACAAGGGTGAGCCCCAGGGCCTCTGTATCACCCAGATCAGAGGGAGGAGGCTCTGCTGCCAGGTCTTCCTTTGGGTAGGCCACAGCCTCAGCCTTGGTGCCCATGGTTTCAGGGGTTAGGCCCTGGTCAGCAGAATGAAGGGCTTCCTCCAAGGATTCCTGTCTGGGGCTATTCAGCAGCCCTGAAACCTCCTCCATGGGGATCACCCGACTGATCTTTCCCAGGGGTAGGGTGTCAGGCACAGCTGGGGAGGCCCCTGAAGGCTGGACTGCTCCTTCCTCCCCCCTCCCTCGTGTGGTGGTCTTGGGAGGGGGAGAGAAGTCGTCCATGTCAGAGGGTTCCAGCTGTGCTTGGGCCTTCCTCTTGTCTTTATGTCCAGAGGGGACCTACACCCACTCAGCCATGGTGGTCATCAGGTGGACAAGCTCCAGCAAGAGAAGGTGAGGGCTGGGGGAGGCAGCCACAACGGGGGTATGACTAGGGGCAGGGAAGCCCTGCTTCGTCTCTCCCCACAGTTGCTGGTGCCCTCTCTGGGACTCCACTAAACTTGGTTGGGGGTGGGGTCCCTTGAGCTCATGGTGGGGCTTGTAGTTGTGGCTGGGGTGCCAGGGGGGTGGGGTGCCAGTGGTAGAGGCACCCCTCTTTCCAGTGGGACCCACAGATGCCCTCCCCACCTGGCCTATGGGGCACTCATGATGCGAGTGCCCTGGGGCAGGGCACTGGAAGCACCGCAGGTCCCCCAGTGTATAGAAAATCCTCACCAGGGCCCCCTGATATGGAATTACCAGGCACCCCTCAGACTCCAGCCGCACTCCTGATGTCAGCTGGATCATGACCTGGTGACGGAAAGAATGCACATGGCGGAAGCCAGGGTCTTGGCATGCCGGTGAGAGATCCACCACTGCGGAGATAACTCTCCCCAGGGTTTGGAGCTGGGAGGAGTAGGGCCCATTTGGGGATATAGAGAGGGATGGAGCTGAGGACCACCTTGGTCCCCAGCTCTTCCAGAGGCTCAAGGAGCACATATTCCCCCTCCACCATGAGCCCCCTCCCCACTGCCTTTTGTGCAGCAGCCTCCGAGGCAAGAAAAAAGACCCCCTTACCATGAAAGCAGGAGGCTGCCACAATCTTAGGGGCGCCCACTACCCAAGACTGGGCCTGCATCCAGGTCACAAAGTGCAGGTTCTCCCACTTGGGCAGCTGGCACTTGACCCCATGCCTGCAGGCGAGTGCTGGAAAGGGAGCCCCGCTGCCCGAGATAGAAGGGCTGGCAATGGAGGGTCCAGGCCCCCTGACTTCAGGTCTCCCCCCAGCTGCCTGTGCATAGCTGCGGTTCTCCCCCAGGGGGCCACGTTGGTGGGGCCGGGGCTAGGGCCAGGGCCAGGGCCAGGCTGAGTGGGTGTGCTGGCTGGTGTAGTGCACCTGGTCCCCTCGGGTGCTGGTGGTCTAGGCTTGGGGGCAAGGCCCTTGCCCTTCCCACCCCCAGCTGTGGAGGAGGCTGAAGAGAAGCCCTTCCCACTGCTCTTGCCCTTGGTCCCTGATGACAGGAGAGGTGGCTTGGGAACCCCTCGGGGGGGAGGCCTGGCCAGGGGAGACCCCCTGGCCCTGTTGGCTCCCTACCAGAGTCCCATCTGCCCTTGCAGCAGAGGTTGCAGGCTTCTCCACCCCCAGAGGAGGTTGGTTGGACTCTGCTTACGGGGTGGAGGCTGCAGGGGCATGCAGAAAGCTCTGTGGGGGCATCTACCCCCCACCCCCAGAAGGTTCCTGCCCTGCCATTGTTTCACACGAGGGCAGGGAAGACAATAAAGAAAAACAAAATATTCCATGGGGATGGTGAATCTAGTAGGGACAGGCTGGGGTTGTGGGGCAGAAGAGGGGTAGGGAGGAATGGGGTCACAACCCCACAGGAAAAAAAACGGGAGGCCTATGCTTAGAGAATGTGGGGGAGGGGGAAAAACACACACACAAGGGCTGGGGAATCTCGAGCTGGCTTACTCAGCCACACAACAAACACCACGTCAGGGGGAGTGGACCACACAAGGGCAAAAAGACACAGGGAAGGCTGCTGAGGCAGATGAAAAAGATGGCTGGAGTGGTGGAGAGGCTTTGTTTGTGGAATATCTATCTAGAAGCTCCTCAGGCCTCCAGCCAGGTGCTCAGCAGCAGAGCAGTAGGCAGCAGAGCAGTAGGCAAATCAGGATCAGATGCAGTAAAGTAGCTGTGGGGGATGGCAGGAGCAATCAATCAATTAGGAAGTAATCCAGTTCAGGAGCCAGGTAGGGTTATTTTTCCCCAAGTGGCACAACTTGCACCTCACCAAAGTGCATGTCTGGGCACGTGCTGAGGCAAAAAGCCTTGGCTCAAATTTGCACTGGTTCTATTTGGCTGTTGCAAGCGCATGTGCTGTATGGGTGGACGTGTTCTCTGGGTTCTACCCCAAAGCCAGTGTCCTATCCACCTGACTGTCTTGCAGTTAAGACCACAGTCTTCAATTTTCTCAGGAGAACATTGTGGGATACAAGATTGAAAGCTTTTTGGAAGTCAAGGTACATAATGTCAACCTCCTCTCTCTTGTCCAGGTGGCGAACCACCTGAGGAGGCTGGTAAGACAAGATCTGCCTGCAACAAAACCATGCTGGTTGCTGTATCCTACCTTCTGCAAGCCTCTCTCACATTGACTCCTTAACGAATTTTTACAGGCCTATAGTTTCCTGGGTCCTCCCTCCTTCCATTCTTGAAGACAGATACAACATTGGCCCTGTTCCAGCTCAGGGACCTCCCCAGAGCACCACAAGTTTTGGAAGAGATTTGCCAGGGGTTCTGTGATTACTTCCGTTAGGGTGACAATATTTGGAGCTTGGGGAGCATTGGATTTGCAGCTGAATACAAGGCTATACCATGTGGCCTAGCAAAAGCTGCTGACCACAAGGCAGAATGATATATTAAAAGTATATTCCAAGATGCTTAGGCAAGCAGATTTTACTTATGAATGCTTATGCTAAGCCAGCCATTTGCTTATGCTAAGTAACCATCTTAACTGTGTCAACCATTTTCAAGTGAGTCTGTGTAAGTCTGTGTGCTGTGAATGAGGTGAAGTCTTAGGAATGTGGAAGATGGTACAACATGGAACAGAAAAACAGATTGGAATATGAAAAACAACACATAATTGGTAACAGGATCCAAGATGCAAAATGGTAAATGGTGATTGGTGAAATTCCCAGGTGTTAGTCAAAATCCACCCATTGACCAAAGAAGTAAGTTCATGGCCTTGGACATGTGCTCATAGCAAAGAGGCATGTAAATGCATGAAATGCATAGGCAATTCCATGCTAATGAAGCAAGCAATAAACAGAAGCAGAGCTTGAGATGGGAGGAGAAATGGGTGGAACAGAAGGAGGAACAGAGGTGGAACAAATGTTAATAAGCATGAACCAAAGTGTATAAACGTGGAAAGAACTATTGTTTATTGTAACTCCCCAGTTTGCTGGTTTTTTGGGAGCAAAATGTGTGTCAGTACTGAGAAAACATCTCGGTGGTGCTTTAGTTCAAAAGTGCACTGTCACCATTTTCTGCGTGTACATTTTGCCACTTATACAACTGCATGCAGCACACTGCAGTTTGCCTCAGCTCGCATGCAGAGCAGACTTGATTAATCAGTGAGTAGAAGCCTTCTAAGAGCTCTAGGGTCAGGAGGAGGAGCTGCTGGAGCTGACCAATACCTAAATAGCTGTTGGTCCTGCCAAGAAGCTGTGTACTCTGGTTGGGGATGAGGTGGTACTGTCACCGGGCTTAGGGTGAGTGCGAGCGGAGCACAGTGAGGGCTGCCTCAGGCAGGAGTGGGTGGGGCTCAGCCCCACGTGGAGCACCTTGGGGGCAGCAGCAGGCCAAATACAATCAATTGGAGGGCTGTATTTTGCCCACCTCTGCTCTAGGGTACATTAAACCAAGCTAAACCCCAACCCCCAAGCACCAGACTACACCTGAGCAAGTGAAGGCCACCTCTAAACTCAGAAAACCAAGACAAGGAACACCTCCTCCTGCCTCTAGCTCCCAGCTTTTACCTAAAAAAAACAGCCTCAAGTGTCCCCAAACTAAGCTAACTTGCACTCTCCTGAGCCCTGTAAGGAAGCTGTACTGTACCTGTACCATGAGCCCTATGCTCTCCCTCATAAGGTCCCAGAAGGTCCCAGGCTGGACTACACCAAGCTAAGGTCTCCATAAGCCCCAGGCTACAAATGAAGACACCCACCAAGATTCCAGCTGTCTCAGGCCAAGCCAATGCCCTCCCCCCACAACTCTCTGAAATGATGTAGCACCCAAACAGGATGCCATGTCATTTCCTCCATCCATCCCTCTGACCCCATTAGTTTTCCTAGACTGTAAAAATCAGCATATCGACAATGGAGGGTGGGAAGGGGGTACAAAGTCCTCACCCTAAAGCAGCCTGTGGGGCTGGTAAAACAGTAGCTCATGGTTTAGGGAATATGGTGGTTGTCAACCTGAATAGGCTGTGCCACGTGAACTGATGAGCAGGGCCAATGTCTGATGTTTGAGAGTTAAAAATAGCAGACAGGGACATATTTAGTGTCCCACTTTGAACCCTGTACTCCCTTCTCAGGTTGTGCTGGGATCACAGTCCTGTGGGGCAGTCTTCAGGGGTTCAGAAAGGGGTGTCTCCCCAGCTGGGTGAGTGTTTCAGACCTGGTTGATGACTAGAACAGAGCAAAGAGGCAGCCTCAGCATTTAGGCCGCAATCCTGAAAACAAGTATGTGCTCATGAATGACTAGTGCCTCCCAAGACTGGGGAGGCACCATGGCAGTGAGCGGGGACTGCCCACAACTGCTGCCAGCGGTGTTGGTGGCAGCAAGCAGCAACCGTCCGCAGCCGCCAACAATGGTGTCTGTGGCAGGGGGGTAGGGTGGTGAGTGGTGAGTGGGGACCGCCTGCAGAAGCCAGTGGCAGCTTCAGCCAATCTCAGGGGCAGCATGTTCCCCTCTCCCACCCCCGTGGCCTCCGCTATGTATCGCCTATATATGTGCTTGTCTTTGCCTGTATGAATATAGTTTGAAGGAGAGTGGGCCAGGAATTAAGCTAAACAAATGCTTATATGTCTGTAGGACCTGGGTCTGCCTGCCCAGACCTGAGTACCAGGATCACAGGCACTCTGTGTTGTGTGAAGGCACATAAAGGCAGCCAAAGTACCTCTTTGTAAATCCCAGCTGGGATCCCTCACGTGGGCACTGTGGGGACTGCTTTGACACCTGCAGGGAGATGGTGAACATAGTTTTGAGTGGTCTCTACATGAATGCCTCTGCCATCAGACATCCACAGGTCAGTACTTTGGCTTTCTGTGCAGGAACCAAGTGCTTGTGCTTGTGGAAGCTCACTTGATCCATGTTGCCCTGACAGTGATGTAGCGTGTGGGCCTGTGTCTGACAGCAGGGCTGCAGAGGTGCATGAGACTTGCCCATTATAGGCACAAAGAGCCACAAGCACAAGTTGGAAGGATTCCTGCTGGTTCCAGAGCCTACAAGCATTCAGCTGTAGCAAGAGGACTTGGACTGGCCTAAAAACACCTCTGCTTGGTTTGGGAACATCAGCCCCTCATGAATACCATACCGCAGTCCCTGTCCCCATAGCCCTGTACACATCCTTCCACTGCAGGCCCCCCGCTCTTGGCACAGGATTGTTTGATATCAGAGACAGTGCTGACAGTGACAACACTTGTGGGTCAGTTCTGATGAGGGCCAATACCCTTAAGACCTAAATGACCCCTGCTAAACTCCTTATGCATGGAATAAAAGCCAGGTCTCCAGATGGGACGGCTCAGGGCTCTCCAACGCCAGAGCAGCCAGGTCCTGAGGTGCATCTCCAGCACCAACCCTGCCTCAAGCACTGTAGGGCTCTAGAGGCAGCTCGGGCACTCTCCCAGACCTGGATGAATACAATCCCAAGACCTCTACTCTGGCTGGTGGTTTGCCCAGCTCTGAGCATCCTGTGTATGGGGCCCAGCCTCACTTGTGGTCTCTCTGAATAAATCAGGCCAGATTGCAATGCATTCCCCAAGGCCCACTCTTCTGTATAGGACAAGTGGAGCTTGTCCCCCAGGACTACTGTTTGCACTGCCCCAATCTGGTTCCTTGTAGGAACCATCAGACACTGGGACTGGACAGCCAGTAGTACTGGATGGAGCCCCTACTGAATATATGACACAGGGCCCAAGGCTATCTCTGCCATCATGCAACTCTGAGTGAAATCCCTCCCCATGTCAGCAGCAGGTTCAGCAAGCTCCATCCCAGGAGCAACATAGCGCTGCCCCCATTTCCCTAGCACCACAGCACTTGCCTCTAGAGAGATTTTGGCAAAGCACTGCCCAGCCTGGCTGCTGATACTGGGCGAGAGCTTTCAGAAACAGCCTCTGGAGTGCCATCCTCTCCAGGCAGGGGCCGGCATGGGGAATCGTTCAGGAATGACTAAGAACTTCATCCTGCCCCACTGTAAGGGTATGCACAAACCCACATGCATGTGTACACACATGCTCTTTCACTTGTACACTCACACAGATTCACAGGCATATGGATTCCAATAATATAAAAATGTGCATATGCACACATGTATGTATAGCACAGAATCATAGAAAGTGAGGGCTGGATATGCACACACAAACCCCTGTGCATTCAGACACACTAAAGGACACATGCACATTAATGTCCACTCAGACCAGGTCTACACTACAAAGTTTTGTCATAATAATTTCATTTGCTATAGGCAAAAAAGGGTCCCAGCCCCTAGCCAATGTGGCTATGCAGGCAAAAGCCATAGCACAGAGGTAGCTCTGCCAACAAGAGGGCTTTGACATGGGTTTTTTGGGAACTTATTGGTAGGTAATCTTCTCTGGATGTATGCAATGTCTCCACAAGGGGGTGCTGTCAATTCAGTGGCTGCTGTGTAATCTGGGTTGATCACACTGACTGCACATGTGTAGTGCCTCTAGAGGCAGTGGGAAGGGTAGCTGCAATGTGAACCTGCCAGTTTGGGTTGTAGGTGTGCCTTATGTTGGGAAAAGCTTTCCTGGAAGCTAGGCTGCTGACCTGAGGAAGTGTTTGGACTGACTGGAGCCCATGAGGGCTGGAATTTGAAGCCCATGGAAAGTCTAGATATTGTTGGGGCAGCAGAGAGGGTTCCTCCCTGCAAGGAAACTCTGGGCATAGTGATAGAGTAGCTGGAGGAGGCCTTTGCCATGGAGACCTGCTGGGAGCAGGCCATAGCTGTGCTCATGTTTCTGTCCAGCAAGTATGTAACCCTCCCAGCTGCCCAAACCAGTGCTATCACCCTGGTGCCTGTCCCCAGAGGAGGCTAGGGCTCTTACTTCCCTCAACACAGCACTAAAACAACCCCAGAGTTTGCCTGCAGGAAGCTGCCTGGTCTGGAGCAGCTGGTCAGAGCCCTGAACTTACCTGGGAGCCGTCTCCCCTGCACAGCCAGGATGACACGACAGCAGGGGCACTGCCCTCCTTCCCCTCACTGCTCTCCGAGCAGGGGCTTACAGCATCACTGCTCCGCCTGTCCCTTGCAGCAGCCGCGGGCACTGCTTACCTTGGTCCCCGCTGCAGCAGACACCTAGCTGGGCTCAGGCCTGGCTGGTCGGACTGGAGCTGAGCTGGCTGATCACACCCAGGAGCTCAGTGCCAGAGCAGCAGCCTGCTGCCCCGACCTGCTCTGCTCTTCATCCTGGCCTGGGTTACCCCCGCGCACTTCACCACTCGTTGGCCCGCGGCGCCTGGCACGGCGGCGCCCTCAGCCGCGGCTCCGGCGCCCCAGGGGAGGGGAACCGAGCTCGGCGGGGGGCCAGGTGTGTGCGGGCGTTGCCCG
>NW_017728923.1:7463936-7517112 GCF_001723895.1 Crocodylus porosus | reverse complement strand
CCGTCCGTGGAGGGGCGCCCGGCGGGGCTCAGCCCGCGCCTCGGGACCACCGGGAGCGGCAGCCGCCGCTCGGCCGAGCTCTGCCGCGGGGGCCGGAAGGGGGCTGTGCCCCAGGCCCCGGGGGGGGCTTTAGCTGGCTCTGGCTGCAGCCTGAAACGAGCGTGAGCCCAAAGTGCCTCCTTGCCCACTCCTGTCAGCCGGGCCGGGCCGGTGGGGCCTCACGCGGTGCTTGTTCATTCGGCCCGAGAGCTGCCCCGTGGTGGTCCCAGCCAGGAGTCTGGGGGCCCAGACTGCAGAATAAACAGAGCACCTGCGGCTTGGCTCAAGGCCAAAGTCCTAAGCGCAGTGCAGGAAACAAGCTGGACCTGCCACCTGCCAGCCCCAGGGCAGGGCACATCCCCACCAGTCATCCGGCTGCGTTTGTTCCCCTGCCTTGATCCTATGAAGCCACCGCTTGTCACCCTCTGCTTGTTTGATAGAATGGGAGGGAGTGAGGCTTAGCCTGGCTGGGTCAGACCGGGGCCCCTCTAGAAGGCAGAGCTACAGCACCCTTTAGCAGGAAGGCTGGTGGACTTCCCCACCCCCACCCCCTCTCCGGCCTCTGGCATCTGGTGCTGAGTGTCCTGAAGCAGGGGGCTTGTGGTTTTTCCAGAGCTCCGCCTTGTTCAGCCTGCAAGGTTATAACTGGGATGCTCATGCCCCAGAGACCGAGCCAGCCCCTGCTTGAATGTCTGCAAAGTTATTAGAGCAAATCATAACACAGTCAGTTTGCAAATACCTGGAGGAGGAAGGGAGGTCACTAGCAGCCTTAAATATGGATTCATTAGGGACAAATTGTACCAAGACAAATTGATTCCTGTCTTTGACAGAGTAACTGGATTGGTGGATGAAGGGAGCATGACAGACGCAATATGCCCAAATCTTAGTAAGGTTTTTCGTATGTTCCCCCATGACATTCTTGTAAATAAGCTAGAGTAATGTGGGACAGGTAGGATTACTGTTAAAGAGATATATAATTGGGTGAATAACCACAATCAGAGAGAAACTAAATATATCTATGTCAGAATGGCAGGAGGCTTCGCTCAGTTCTGGGTCAGGTGCCATTTAACATTTTTTGTTAAAGGATTGGATTGGGAATAGCAAGCTTCCTGACTGAGTTGGCAGATGACACAACTCTGAGGGCTTGCAAACAGTTAGCAGGACAGGGGTTGAATTTAAAAGGAACATGATGAATTGGAGAATTATGGACAAAAACTGAAATTTAACAAAGAGGGGTAGAGTGCTACACCTAGGGAAGAGAAACCAAATGCACAGATACAGAGTGGGGTGGTAACTGAAAAGGCACTACTGAAAAGGATCTGGGGTTAACATGAGTCAGCAGTGTGATATTATCACACAAAAAATTGCAGCCTTGGGCTGCATTAACAGAAATATTGTATGCAAGCTATGGGAGCTGATAGTGCCACTCAGATGGATGCTGTCTGGGCCTCTGCTGGAGTACTGTGTGCATTTATGGGCTACGCATTTAAGAAAGATGTAGAGAAATTGGAGAAGATCCAGAGGTGAGTGACAACGGCAAAGGCATTGGAGGGCAAGTTGTATGAGGGAAGAGCTGACAAATATATGTATGTCTGGTTTGGGGAAAGGAACTTCATGGGGGATGTGATAGCAGTTTTCAAACATTTGAAAAGCTGCCATAAGAAAGAGGGAAATAACTGTTTTCCCTTGTTGCAGAGGATAGGACATGAAACAATGGGTTTAAACTGCAGTAAAGCTGATTTTGGTTAAACCTCAAGAAACATTTCCCAACTGGCAGAACCAAGGACAGTGGAACAAGTTGGCGAGGGAAGTTGTAGAATCTCTTCCTTGGATACTTTCAGGAAGCAGCTGGCTGGGCAGCACCTGTCTGGGATGGTTTAGCAACAGCTCATCCTAGGTCTGTTCAGGGATTGGACTCAGTAGATGACCCCTGAGGTCCCCCTTCCAGCCCTGTGATTCTATGATAATATTGTAGAGCTTTTGGCCTCAGTGACCTCTTGTGCTCCAGAGTTCCCTGAGCTTTGTATATTGTGCAGGGGTGTGATTCTTCTTGTCTGATGAATCTATTCCCTTTTGCTGTCTCCATATGTCCCCTGTTTTTGTTATAAGATGGAGAAGACAGGGACTCCCAACTCAACTCTCTTTAGACCAGTCACTTTTTCACCAGGTCCCCATATACTTGTCTCTTCTCTGAGGTAACATATCCATTCTTCACTTTCTCTGAGAATCTGTCCAGGCCCCAGTTCTTCTTATCCTCCTTCCCTGACCCTTCCCTTCAGTTGCATTCTTCAATATCCTGAAGGAGGTTGTGTGACCAGGGCAGACCACAGGATCCAGACCAGGCTGTGTCATTGATTCTGGAAAGACACAAAATCATCTCCATGTTGTTTGCCATCCCATCCCTTATGGGATCCAATTTCTGGGCAGCTCTTTGACCCCAGTTATGCCCTGAGCAGAGGACTCCAGCATGTTGCCCACACTACCCAGGGTTTTGCTTGGACCAGAGGCACTTTCTGGGATTTCAGATCCATGGCATGAGGAACTTGGAGCTTCCCCTCCAGCCTGTGCTCCCTGGCATCTGCTAGTCTGAAATTCCCTCTGCCCTAGTGCTACCCCTTCACCTTCCTTGGTCTCATCTCTTCTCTGAAATAAAGGATGCCCAGGCCTCTTTCTGCCCTTCCCCAGCTGTGCAGAGGGGCTGCTGTGCTCCCCTTGCAACATGCTGAGTTTGCCAGTGGGTCTTTGCTAAGTGTGTAGGGGGTGGACTGGTCTCTTTGACCCAGTCTCTGCTGCTTTCCCCCTTAGATGGAGCGCATGATTGTCAGCATGCAGGATCCGGACATGGGTGTCAAGATGAGAAACCAGCGCTTGCTAATTACAGTGATCCCTCATGCAATGACTGGTAAGTTCAACTGTGCTCCTCACCCCACCTCCCTCTGCTCATGTTCTCTCCCTCCCTCTGCATCAGACATGCATGTCATCTCTCCCAGTGAGAGATGCTCTTCGGTGGCCAAATCCGAATCAAATCAGGAGACACTTTAATCTCTCCAAATCAAATTGGAACCCTCCAAATCAATTTGGAGATTTTCGGAAAGATTCGTGATTCGGACATAGACACAGTTTTAAATGTTTTTCCTACATACCTCTAGATAGCAGGCAGCTTGTGAACATTGCAATGCTGAGGTGTGTGGAGTGTCCCACAGAAGTGTGGGGTGGTCCCCAACGTGCTCAACAGCAGACCTGGAAGTGGCCCAGAAGCACTTCCAGTCCACTTCTGGGTCCACCAGGGAGCTTGTTGGGGGCCCCCCCCACATGCCCTGGCTTGGCAACCTATGCCTCCTGGGTCTGAGGGGTCACCCGGGGTCCCCCCACAGCTGATTGCTGAGCCGAGGGGGGGGAGGGAGTGCCCCAGCGGACCCGGAAGTGGACCAGAAGTACTTCCAGTCCGCTTCTGGGTTCACCACCGAGCATGTGGAGGGCCTCCTGGGTGCTTCATGCACCCCAGCATTGCAGCATTCACAAGCTGTGCTGGTACCTCAAGGCATGTAGAAAAAACATTTAAAGCTGTGTCTACGTCTGAATCATTGATACGCTGAATCAGCCTCGAATCTTCAGATTCGGATTCGGCCAAATCAAATCAGGGACAGTGCTCTGAATCAACAAATCGAATCGCTGTCCCTGATTTGGGCCAAATCTGAATTGAATAGGGCCCGCTTTGCACACCCCTGATGCCTACCCCTAACCTGAGTGCACTGAGGAGATTACACTGCTGTTAGCTATGTCTGTGCCCTGGGATCTGGGACTGGGCAGCAGTCCTGCTCCCTCCCCTACCATCTTAATGATATGTGAGCATGCTAGTGTAATGGGCATGCTTTGTGCTACCACATCCCAGGCCATCTTCCTCTGAGCAAATGCTCTTTGTGCCCAGGGGAGATGGCTGATGCACATATACCCAGTTGGGTATCTCTGAATTGACAGCATGTTATTGTGGGGAGCAGGGTCTGCACACCATGTGGTGTGGTGCATCTGTGCATATGTTGTGTGTATGGCATAGGTGGTTGTGTAGGGAGCTTTTCAATGTCTGTGTGAACAACACTGTGGATGGTGTGAGTATACCGTGTACCATGTACACTCCGCCCCAGACCTTGCTCTTTACCCAGTGATCATGTTGCTGCTGGGGCAACTGCCTTGCCTGGGCCTTTGGCTTCATGAAACCTCTACTCTGATATTGGCAGCAGAAAGAGCCGCTTTTCTGCACAGTAACCTCCACAACAAGAGGGACCAGACTGTAGGCTGGAGCTGCTGCCCCACCGGACAAGTCTGCTGGCTTTGTCTGTGCTAGCTTGCAGGAACTAGTATTTTCCACAGCTGCACTCCCAGTCTTGCTGCAGCTCCAGTGCCTGCCTTTGCTGGCACCCAGCCTAGCAGTGGACTAGAATGTGGAGGGGATGTGCAGTGCTCCAGAGAGGAATGGCTGCTCTTGCAAATCAGGACAAATTTTGGATGTTCTTTTCTGCAGAGCCAGACTGGATCCCCTCTTAAGGCATCATGCTAGGCACTGGGCCCACAGATTTCCCCCTTTTCGCAAACTGTATGTACTGCTTTCTCTGTGGCTTTGCCCCTCTTCCATGCCTTAACCTGCAGAGTTGACACCTGGAGTCAGGGTGCTGAATTCTCTACTCTACAGGGGCAGGTCTGTGCCGGGGCATTAGCAAGGGCTGTCTTCTCTGCCTCCTTTTCCCAAACCAAGCTCTCAGCCTCAGTTCCTGGCTGCAGGGAGTCACGTGCCAGCAGTAATGCATCAGGATATCAATTATTCATTGGGCCAGGCTGAGAGTTGACACTGCAGGGAAGACTTAGGCCCAGATGCTGTCTGCTGCTGGCTTGGCAGGCACTGACTGTGCCCCTGGACAGCTCCAGATGGTGATCAGAGGCTCATGGGGATGGAAGACCTGTCATGCCCCAGGTTACCCCTTAGCTCTACCTCTGCACTGTGCCTTTGCCTGTTATCACCCCCTGGTTCTGTCCTCTTGTTTCATCTTTTCCCCAGCATTCTCCTGCCATCCCCATTCTCTTTGTGTGTACCTTTGCCCTTACCCATGCCTTGCAGTCCCCTCTTCTTATATTTGTGGGCTCTCCTAGAACTTCCTATGCACCTTCTCCTGGGGGCCAACCCATGCCAGTTCAGCACTGGCCCTGTGCCCATGGTGGACACTGGAGGGGCTTTTGAGACATGGGTTGTGGCTCACTGAGTCTCCAGTGTCCTTGGTTATGTGTGCTCCTGTTCCCCCAGGGAATGACATTGTGGAGTGGCTCATCCAGAAGTACACCATCTCTGAGGAGGGTAAGCACTACCTCATCTCAGCCCTGGGCTCTGTTTTGCATGGGTGGGATGCCAGGCCAGCAATTTGGGAACCTTGTCCCCATGGAGGAGGATCTGGGTGAGGCCTGCTTTCTCTGGCTGGAAGCCTAAGATGTTTGTTCTGCCCTCTCCCTCAAGAACTGAGTCTTCCCATCCCCTGCACAGACCCTTGTCACATGGCTACTTCAGGATAGCGCTTGCCACCCTGTTCTTCTTGGCCCCTCTTGGGAAGTACCAAGCACATAAGTGACTTGGCACCAAGGCACAGGTCTGGCTCAGTCCATCTCTGGTCTTTTCCAGAGTGACCCAAGGTTGTTTGTGCAAGATGCATGTCCCAAGGGGATGTAGCAACCATGTCTGTGCCCTAGGACAAAGGGGGGGCCAGTTCCTGGCTCAGCAGCAGTGCAGAAGGCCTTGCCTACCTGGGAAGCTGCAGAGCTGTGTGGCTCCCAGCATCAGCTTGACTGACTTGTCTTGCTGGACATCCTCTAGCAGCTGGTCCCAGAGCAACATGGCTGTGAGTAAAAAGATCCATGCCTGGTAGCAGGGGGGACCCTGAAGCTGCAGCCACCTCTGGGGAGACTTTAGGAGCTGCCTCTGCAGTATTGCAGCAGCAAGGACTCATCTAGGAGCTGAACCTGACCCCTTGGTTCCACCCAGTCTGTCTCCGATTAGGCTGCAGATGTGGAACAGCCCTGCCAGGCTGCCTAGGACCCTGGGCTGGTTGCTGCCAAGTCTCCCCCTTGGCAGTGGCTGGCAACATTTGTGCACTGTACCCTACAAGGCAGATGAGTTTGGCAATGCAGCACAATTTGGGGGTGTGCCCATCTAGGGGAAGAACCCCAGAGCTGCTCCCATGGCCCAGTGAGGGGCAGGGCTTGTGCAAGAGGGAGTGGAGCTGACCTGCATATTTGAAATATCTCCAGTTTTGTGGTGTCACCTCTAGGTGGCTTCTGCCTTAGCCTCAGCCCCAGGTTGCAGAGCATGCAGCCAGCAGTGCAGCTCTAGGTTATGGGAAGGCCCTGCGATCATTTGTTGTGTGGCATCTGGAGCCAGATCCAGGCTCTGTGAGAGCTTCTACCCTGTGAAAGTTTCTGCTGACTTGTGCTGTGCTGAACTGATAGCAGGCAGCTTGCAGGTTAGTTCAGGGCAGCCCTTTCCAGGAGGCAGGGGGGGAGTCATGTGCATGGAGTGGATAGGGAGCACAGGGGCTGTCACATCAACTCTGCATCCTAGTGATGCTGACAGGAGTTTGCACGAAACTATGTATTCTTAGCATGGCTATGCCAGCCAGCCTCTGCCTCACTTGGCAGTGACTGTCCTTGGCCAGCTCCTCTACCCTCATCCATCCTAGAGCCCCTGTCACTGTTGCAGACCACCTTGCACCTGCCCATCTGGGATACCAGCCTCCAGTCCTGCCCCTCTGCTGGGAGCAGCACTGGGAACCAGAGTTGGTTTTGGGCTGGTCCAGCTCTCATAGGTTCAAATGTACCCAGCAACAGCAAAGCCAGTGGTCTCTTTTCTTGTCAGTCTTCAGCTTCTCATGGTCCCTGCCACAGTTCCAAGAAGAAAAGGATAGGGTTTCACCCCTCATATCCCTGGTGAGGCAGAGTGCCCTGCAGGAGAAGTAATGCACAAAGACCAGGGTATGAAACCATAAGCAGGAGCCCACACCTTGTCCCATGTGCTAGGCTGCCCTTGCTGCCTCAAGAGGCCTGCCCAGGCATGGGAGGGCTCCTGGGATAGCTGTTCAAGGTGCCTTTCTGTGCTTCCAGCCTAAACCCTGCTGGGCCAGCATACATGGAGCAAATCTGGGGCCAAGTGCTAGGTGCTGACCATGTCCAGCTGCACTGGCAGTTCCAGCATGGAGCAGTTGGGCAACATGTGAGACCTGCTTGCCCAATAGCCCTCTGGCATGAGGCTTCTTGCCATCGCTGTAGGTGGCCAGGCATTGCATGCCCTCCTGTTGGCAAGCAGTGGCTGCAGAGAGCTTTCTTCGCCAGGACCCTCCCTTTCCCAGTACCCGCCCCATTTGCTGCTGGCATGGACCTTGGTGTACTGTAAGGACTTGGGGTCCTGGGGAACGCTGCTCTTCCCTCTGAGCTGTCCTGAACTTCGCAGGTGGGGCTGGGACTGTGCTGGGCTGGGGGATGATTTCAGGCAGAGTGAAGCCTTTATTTTGCTGTGCCCTGGTTTGAAGCCATGGGTTGTATGCAACAGGCTGTCCCACTGGGTGATGGCAACCCCAATACAGGCATGTGGCCCCTTCTGCTTTGAGGGGACATTTTTGGCCCAGCTGGCCTGTGCTGAGGAGACTGCTCTTCTCTTTCAACTGTCACATTCTACCCCCAGAGCTGCAAGAGGCCAGACTGTCTCCTGTCACCCAGCAAGGATCCCTACCTTGCCAGAGCCATCAACACAGAGGGCCAGCATCCTGCACAGATCCCAGGCCCATTCCTGCTAGGTTCCTGCAGCAGGGCACTCTGTCAGCTGTCCAAGCTGGGAGGAGGGTTGGAACAGCTTCCTGGGGCAGGGGCTTTGTTGGCACGCACAGAATAGTGCCAGGCATTTCAATTCATCATGATAATGAGCAGTTGCAATGATCTGAGCCTGTGGGTGGGTCTGCTCTGCTGTTTCATGGGGTAGGGTTGGTGGAACTGGTGCTGTGTTGGGCATGGTGAAGGTTGAGGGGTCCACAGCAGGTGGTGGGTGGGGGGCTGCTGCTGCACTATACTCCAAGCAGCCTAGCCACGTCTCTCCTGCAGAGTCCTTGCACCTTGGGAACCTGATTGTGAAACATGGCTATATCTACCCTCTCAAGGACCCCCGCAACCTGGTGCTGCGAGCTGACGAGTCCCCCTACAGGTTCCAGGTAGGCCTGGTGAGGGGATCAGGGCTCCATTCCCTACCCCTCCTCATGCCCATGAGTCAACTGTCCCATAGGTTCTGGGGGCTTGCTCCATGATGCCTCTCCTGAGCCTGAGTGCTCTTCTGGGCATGCCCAAACCTGTGCCCCTAAGACAGGGAGGGCAGCAAGGTGTGGGAACCCTCATGGCTGATTTTCATACCCAAGACAAGGCTGGGGCTGCTGCATCAGTCCTGCTGTTGTTGAGGGCGAGTGCTGTGATGCGCCCCAGGCCCTTATACTGACTGGTAAGAAGTTTGTAGCTGCTTCACCCTGGCTTGGAGAGAGCAATGAGTGAGACATATTGCCAGTGCTCCAGTGCTGGGTGCTCCCCCAGGGCCCCACCCTGCTCAGCAGGCCCAGAGCTGTGGGACTGGTGCCCAGCAGATGCTGCAGAGGCCTGATGGACTCATGCACAAGCCCACAGTTCTGATACGTCTGAGTACCAGACGGGCCCTGTGATACCATCTTCATGTCTGGTGTAGGCTGGGCTGGAGGCAGCGAAACAGGGATCTGCTTCAGGGCTTCCAGGCTGGGGTTGTCCAGCAGCTTCACTGTACCTGGCTGGGATCCCCCTCCTAACTGCCCACTTCCAATGGGGTCCTGCTGCATGAACTGCATTAACAGGGTAGGACCAGTGCCCTCCTCACCCCCAGTTTCCATTCAGTGATGGCAGTGCCCCCTCTGTCTCTTTCTCCTTGCAGACCCCGTACTTCTGGACCAGCACTAAGTGGCCAGCCACAGAACTGGATTATGGTAGGTGTCATTCTGCAGCACTGGGACCATGGCCTGTCAGTCCTGTCTGGAGATCCCAGCACCATTGGCTCTCATCTGCTCTGCCTTGGCCCTGTCCCCCAACAGATTTACAGGAAAAGCCCTGAGGTGCCAGCGGCCAGTAGCTCCAACCTCATGTGGAGGCCTGAGCACTACAGGATTCAGAGTGGTGGCTCTAAGCTCGGCTGTTTCCCCACCTGCCTGCTTTCATCACCATACTAGAAGAGCCCTTGGGCTGAACTATGCCTGTCTGCTGTTCTTCTGTTTCTAAGGACTGTTGTGTTTGGTCCCAGCTGCAAGGATCTGGGCAGAGCCCAGGGCTGGTAGCATATTTTCTGGCTTAGCCAGCTTTGGATCTTCCTGCCACTCTTTACTCTCTGTGAATGGGTGTGGGTTTAAGCCCCATGGGAAGGCTGCCCCCTAACATAGGCACAGGAACATGCTGCTCCTGGCACTGCAATTATTTGTGGGGAAACTGAGACTAAAGTGCAATTAGGGCAGAGCCCAGCACCTAGCACCACCTGGCTCCATGGACAGGAACCCCCCTCTTCCCCCGTCCCCAAATGTCATCCAGAGGTGCCCATGCTGATGGCTCCTTTGCCTTACTGCAGCAATCTATCTAGCCAAGAAGAACATCCGCAAGCAGGGTGACCTGATCGACCATGAGAAGGTAAGATACAGGTGCTAACCACACTGCAGAGTCCCCTTGGCTCCTGGAGAGGTGGTTAGGATAGTAAAGGACCTACAAAGCAGAGGTTTGGGGGGAGATAGGGGTTGGTATGAGAATAAAAGAGGGCTGCAGATCAGGACTGAGAAGCATCAGCAGTGGAGAAAGGTGCAACGGCTGTGATTGCAGTAGTGGCTACTTCGGCATTCCCAACAATGCAACCTGCTGACTCACCCTGGAACTGTCTCCGCCTATTATAGCCTGATGCCATCAGAAGGGCTGGAACAGGGAACCACCAGGCAGCCTTGGCACTGCATGGGACAGGGAAATGCTTGGGTGGAATAAATGAGGTTTTTCCCTCACTGAGGTCCCCAGACTGCAGGCAGAAGCCATGACTGAGAGGTACTGACACTAGGGTGTGGGGTTGCCCTGCTTGGAATGTATCTGGGTAGTCAGGGGAGAGAGAGGATGGGGCTGGGTAGGGACTGACTTCCCTGTGCACTCGCCCTAGGACAACTACAACCTGCTGCACAAGAGGATCAACCACACCTGGGACTTTGTTGTGATGCAAGCCCGGGAGCAGCTCCGGTGAGTCCCTGCCCCAGTACCCAGCCAGGACTCATGGGATGTAGAGATCAGGGCCCCTCCTGTCTCCACACTTGTAGCAGGAATATGCCTAGGGCTCTGGGGATTCTGCCCCATGTTGCCAAGGTGCATGCCAGGAGATACCCAAGCCTGCAGAATTGTGCTCTGTGAAGAGCAGCAACTTGGGGATCCTGGCAGAGAGTGCTATGCAGGGCCAAGCTTCAGCACATGAGAGCTCAGCATGTACTACTTTCCAAGTGCCCAGAGTCATGGATCAGACTTTGGCTAGCCAGGGGGTCAATGAGCCTTGAAAGCAAAAGCTCAGCATGGAGCCGTGCCAATGGTGAAATCTGCTGGAGCCCATAATGAGACAGGCCAGGTTGCTGGTCAGAGGGCAGGACCTAACCCCACTTCTCCCCCAGCAGCACTCTCACCACTTTCTGACTGCTTTGTGCCACACTGACAGACACTCCTCCCTCATTCTCCCACTCCAGGAGGTGGTAATGCCTGTGTGTCAGGGCACTTGACGTACCTGCCACTTCAAGGGGTAAGGCAGCCTGCTGAGCCACCAGCAGGTGGGGGTCAGTGCTAATTGTGGAGTCAGCTGACTCAGGGGGCTGGCAGTTAAGGCTAGGCCTGATTAAGTGAGTCACCTGATTGGAAGAGGGCTGGGTTTAGACTGGGTATAAGCCCAGACCCTGAGAGTAGGGCTGGCAGTAACATCTTGGGAGCTGGTGAAGGAACATCACAGCAGGAAGGCTGCTGCTTCTGAATGCAAGCAAGGAGAATAACATCCAGAGATTTGGATAGGAACTAAGGGAATGGAGGATATTCCTGGGGAAACCAATATGGGGGTCCAGAGCCCTAAGAAGGGAGCTGAGTGCACAGGGGCCTATTGAGAGGCCAAATGAGTCCAGCCTATTTGTCCACTTTTAAAAAACACATGGATCCAGCCCACCAAGTCACTCATTGGTCTCCCTTAGGCAGGGAGGCCACAGGAAAAGGGGACAACAGAGTTTGTGGGACAAAGAATGAAACAACAAAGATGGAAGTGCAGATCAGAGGTTCAAAACAAGCGTACCAAGTGGGGACATGGAGCAGAGTACACCAGACAGTGCCCAGTGGCCCTTAGACAAGCTCAAGGAACCAGGAGACACTGCCCAGTGATACTCTGTTTAGAGATGGGAGCAAATCAAGGTGAGGATAGTGACCCTGCAGTTGCCGGGGCCAGATAAACCCAAAGGTAGAAGGTCTGGGTGCACAGGGACCTATTGAGAGGCCAGGTGAGCCCTGGGAGAGGGGCTGAGTGTTTGGGAGACCTAGTGAAAGGTCTGGGTGAACCCACTGAGTGGGACAAAGCATGGGGGCCTATTAAGGGGTCCAGATGTGCCCAGAGAAGGAAGAGGCTGTGTTAGGGAAGACCTATGCGGGGCTCCAGGTGAGCCCAGAGAGAGGGAGTGATCTATGGAGGGGCCTACAGAGACAAGGGGGCTGACGGCTGGAGGTCTGACCCTGGGAATTTCAACTGACCTGTGTGGGGCCAGGGCCCAGGAGGGGCTGAAGGGTGAAATAAACCATAGCAGAGACTGCCAGAGTCAAGAGAGCCTGGAGTTCTTGACTGGCCTAAAGCAGGGCCAAGGCCTAGGAGAGGCCAAGGGTCCTTGTATGACCACAGCTGAGAGGAAGGGATCAAGGGGCGTGCAGCCCAGGATGAGGATGGCTGGCTGTCAGCCATCTAATAAAAGAGGGATCAATAAAAGAGGTCTGAGAGAGACCTGGGGGCCAGAGATGGAGAACTCATATGGGAGATGGAGTCAGGGACAGGGGGCTGTGTGGCTAGCAGCCCAGGAAGGGCGTAGGACATCTAGGGGAAAGCCCAGAGAAGGACATGTAAGATCAGGTAGCCCTGAAGATTGGTCCTGGGTAAGACCTGAAACTGCACCCTACTTGGGCTGTTTAGTGTGGTGGGGCTGTCTGTTGTGGGGCATCCTCCATGAAATACCACACATGGGCCAATGCAGGGAAAGGTGAGGATGGAGGCTGGAAAGCCTCAGCTCCCACTGCCTTGTGGGTTACCCCATGGAAGGGGTGGGCTAGGGGTGCATACCTGGATAGAAAAGCACTTGGTCAGGGAAGACTGGGATCACATGGGTCCAGAGGCCCAGCAAGGGGCCAGGGAACAGAGTGCAGGACTGGATGGATCTGAGGGCCTAGAGAGTGGCTAGGGAAGTACAGAATTAAAAGGGTGCAGGACAAAGGACCAAAAGGGGCTGGCAGTCTGGAGTGGGGCTGGGAGGGAGACAGAGGGGCCTGGTAGCCAAAGGAATGGTTGTGTAAGACCAAGGGGTCTCAGGACCCAGAGAGGGGCTGGAGGAGAGACCAAGGGGTCTGGCATCCAAAGTGGAGCCAAGAGGGAGATGAAGGAGTCTGGCAGCCCAGGAAAGGGCTGTGCGGAGAGACAGAGGTCTGAGGGCCCAGAGTGGGGCTGAGAGAGGCTGAGGGGTTGGAAGGCTCAGAGAGGCTTCAGCAATTGGTGGAACATCTGTAAGGATGCCATCTGTGAGTCATTGGGCATGGCGTAGGCGAGGTACAGAGCCATTCAATTGACCTAGAAGGCCAGGACGACAATCCAGGTGGTCACTGTAATAAGACCAGGGCAGCCTCCCACACTCTGTGTATCAACTAACATCAAGACGTGGCAAGCGAGAGCTAGGCCGACTGCCCATAAAGCAGGGGATCTCAAAAAAAAAATGTGGGCACCCCATTCCCAAATCCACGCTGTAGCACGGCAGGCCCCAGAGGTGGTTGTGACACCCCCTGGTAGCCACACTGTACCCGTCCCACTTTGACTTTACAGGTACCCTCCCCTTTCTCTTGCTTGCTATGCCTTGATGTAATTGGTTAATTTGTAAAAAGGGAGGCTGCCCGATATTCCCTGAAGTCTTTGTCTATCTGTCAGCCAGCAGGTCCCTCCTGGACCCTGGTGGTCTCAGTTTTTCCCCTTAAGAGCTAGCTGAGCCTTTCTGGCTCATCCATGCACACTGGGCCCTAACTGCCTTAAGTTTGTGGCCTCCAAACGCCCCTGTAGCTACACCCACCCCATCCCTCAGATGTTCCCACTCAATCACTGTCCCTTCGTTGGGGCCTTGGCCTCTGCCCCTTTCCTCTTGCTGGGCCTGTTAGCCTAGGTCCATTATACTGCATGTGGCTCCTGGGCTTCAGCCTCTGCCCTGCTCCCCAGCAATGAGCCCACTGTGATGTTGTCTTTGCCTTGCTCCCAGGCCTTTTGGGACCTCCATCACCTCTTAGTCCTGCCAAAACCACCAGACTATCAAATTCTAACGTAGGACTAAACCTTAAGGCTATAACTCAAACTCCCAGCTCAGTCAGAACACAAACACCAACTTGGATGTCTTTCAGCACTGCCTACCAAACCCTGGGTCCCACTCCCTTGCAAGTCAGCAGTCATGTATTTGCAATAGTCCTAGGATATCCCAGGTATAAGCCACAAACTCATTCCTTTTCAGCCTCCAGGGTCAGACTTCCTGCTAGGCTCAGCCCCTGGGCTTAAATACTCCTTAAACCTGCACCCTTCTAGTCAGGTGACTCAGCAGCCACACACCCAGGGATATTCAGTCTGAGCCTAATGACCTGCCTGCCTTCCCTTGCTGCTGCTTATAGCTAGCCTCAGACTGTCTACAGGTGTACTCTTTGCCTTGATGGGCAGCTTACTACCTGAGCAGCAGCATTCCCTACAACCACCCTTCTTACAACTGGCCCCTATTTAGCTGCCTGGGTTCAAGCTACTCCAGTCTCTCTCTTACAGTAACAGGAACTCGGAGCTCCTTGTTACAATGCCCACTGAGTGCTTTCAATGAGGGGCCAATTCAGGCAATCAGCTGAGAGGTCCTCATATCCTTCTGGCAGGGCACGGAGCAAAGGCCAGCCCTGGAGGCTGCCTGACTGAGTAGGACTCTGTTTGCTGCTGCTCATGTCCTGGTCAGCCTCTCTTCTACCTACCTTGAGCCTTCATGTGCTGCTCCCCAGAGGTTGATGCTTTTTCTCATGGTGCCAGCATATGGGGCTTGAGAGCTGGCAACTCTAACAAGGGCTGTGAAGAGGCAAAGAAGGGGACAGCAGCTTACACCAGCTCCCCTGGAGGGACCCCTTATTCTTCCTGAAGCTCCCCTGGATGGACCCCTTATTCCTCCTGAACCCCCCCCCCTTGCTTGGGGCCTTTGCTAAGTTGGGGTGGGAAAACCAGCTGCTCTGGGTTTGGCCTGGGCCGGGCTTGGCCCCTCCTCTCAGGAGAGCTCCAGCCCTGGCTGTCCCAAGAGCAGTACGGGAGTGGCTGCTCGTAGCCCTTCTTGCCTGATGCTACCTTTCTATTGACAGGGCAGCCAAGCAGCGCCGGAAGGGCGATCGCATTGTCATAGACTGCCAGGAGCAGGCCTACTGGCTGGTCAATCGGCCCCTGGTAAGGCTTGCCTGAGGGAGGCTGTGAGGGCTCAGCCCTGTCAATTGTGACCATGCTGGGGAAGAAAAGGGGCACCCTCTAGAAAGGCCTGCAAGGGTGGGAAAGCCTCACTCAGGTGCGTGCAGGTGGGGCAGAGTTCCATGCTGGAGCTCTCCTGAGTGACCACAGACTTGGGTCCAGTCTGCTGGTGCTGAGCTTCAGTGCGTAGTGGCACCCCACCACTCCCTGGAGACAGACAGATGGATAAGGCAGGCATAGCAGGGGCTCTGGCTGGGGCCCCTGGCTCATAGGGAAGGGACTGAAAGGCATGTTCAACTTCTTGCACCCTTGTTGATTAGTAAGGAGCTGGCAGTTCCCCCTGCATCCCAGCCTCAGTGCAAGCACCTTCCCTGGCTTCTAACCAGGGATCCCCTGGTGGCATGCAGCACCCACCCCTGGCAGGCTCTGCCTCAGGATACAGTTTTCTTGGACTGACACTGCCTGCTGGTAACCACATCCTTGCTAGGCAGTCAGGCAGCTCCTCATCCCTCCTTTCCCCTCCCCCTGTGCCATGTGGGGAGATGTGGAGGGATGGGTGAGTTGGTTGAGGAGACAAAGAGTAGGAAGGGGGCAGCTAGTCCCCTCTGCAGTTCTCTGGTGCCCAGAGACTGCCTCTAGCTTGGAACCATTCAGCTGTGGGGCAGAGGGGTTGCAACTCTGCCCCCTTCCCTCTGCCAGAGACCTGGGGCATAACAGTATGGCTACAGGTGTACTCAGAGCAGGGGCTGGGGCAGTGTCTGCCATCCCCTACACTGTCCCTGCCCCCACCTACCCAGGCCAGCATGACAGCTGGCTTCCAATTAAAGCTAATGGGCCTTTCTCTCCTAATCCCTTCCATCCCTGATCCAGCCAGCTCTACACAGGGTAGTGGGGACAGGGCCAGCGCAAAGGGCCATGGCTCATCCTGTGCTGTCTCCCAGGGTGTTGCCGCCAGAGCAATGGGTATGGATCCATCTGGCCTGGGCCCAGGCAGGGTATGTCCAGCACTCCAGAAAGACAGTCTGGCTTCAGCAGCTTGTCTCAGTCTGGTGGCTTCCTCTCCATCCTGCAGGAAGCAGCCCTGCCTGGCCATCCAGCCATGTGATCCGCACCATCCTGCTGCTGTGTACCCTGCTCCTGGTTCTTTTGTGGGGGGAAGCTGTGGCCACAGAGCCATGCTGTCCTGCAGGCTCCCGGGGTGGCAGTGTATGTGGGTGGGCATCCCCTGTGGGACAACACCAGCCCAGTGCAGAGTGCGCCAGCTCAGGCCACAGCCAGCACCAGTGCCCCTACCCTGCCTGTCCCCACTATGTCCTCTGCCTCTACAGGGAGGAGATAAGGGCCCTGGCTGTCGCAGCCCTTGTGGGGCCTGGCTAGACCCGAGGAACGTGCATTGGGCAAGGGGCTGGCTGGAACCCATCCTCCATCCTGATCCAGGCTTGGTTCTTATTCTTTCCTGTGCAGCCAGGAGCCCCAAATGTGATGGAGCATGGGCTGAAGCGGAGGAACTGCCATGCCAGCCGAGCGCAGCTCGTAAGTGTCCTGCCTGGGGAGGCCGTGGTTGGCACAGAAGTGCTTGGTCCCCACTCCTGCAGCACTCCCCGTGGACTGCATAAGCCAAAAGATCCGCCCTCTGCAGGCACATCCTAGCTCATCCTGGTCCTACTAGGGGCTTGATGCCATTGGGCTGTCCAGGTTCTTGCTGCACTGGGCCCCTGTAGGTATCCCAGACGTGCAGGCTGAGACAGTGTGTGCCTGCTGAGCCCTCCCCCAGAGCCTAGCCCCACCAGTCTCTGCACTCAAGTGTCCTTGCTCTGTGGCACATGGTGCAGTGCTGGGTGGGCTGCCCCATGCCCAGCAGGACGTGCTCTTAGTCCCAGGGTATGATGCTGTCTGCTAGCTCCGGTCTCATTGCTGCTGTCCCTGCGGTCAAGAGAGTCACCATTAACTCTGAGGATTAGTCCCCTGGTGTTAGCATCCATGTTTCCTGTTGTTACCCCTGCCTGGTGTCTCGAATCTGTCTGGGTTCCTGTGTACCATTTCTGTCTGCTCATCTCCAGCTCTGAATAATGTGCCGTTTGCCTCAAGCATCTACACTTCCGTCTGGGAGCTCTGCAAGTTTGCTAGACAGAGCAGTCTCTGGGAAGGAGCATTCCCCACAGTACTCAGTGCCCTGGGCCTGACCAGACTTGCCTTGCTGCAATGCCAGCCTTGATAGTGGCTAATGGTTGGCCAAGGGCAGAGGCCAGTTCAGCCTCTATAGCACCAGGTGGTAATGCTGGCCATGACACTCTTCAACTGCTAGTCTGTCCTTCTGTACCCACTCCATTGCTAAAAGTCTACATGTTCTGGGCATGCCTTCCCTGAGGGCACTGCAGAGATCTGCTGCAGCAAGAGGAGGACATGTTGGTCCACATGGGTTTGGTGTATGCAATGGCCTCTTCTTCCCATACTTATAGTGGACCACATGCAGCCATGGCCTCAGGCTAGTGATGCCAGCCTGCACTGAGGTGCTAGCAGCCATTCCCTGGGTTGGTGGTTATCAGCCAAGAGCTGTCTGGATTGGCTTGGTGGGCTTGTGCAGCCAGTGTGATGGCCCAACAGACAGGCAGAGTAGTGAACCCTGGGCTGAAGCATGGGCAGCCTCCAGCCAGGAAAAGCCTCTTAGGCAGGGGGTGAATGCACATGGCTGGCCACTGGGGCCTGCTTTTTCTGCAGCTCCTAGGAAACTCCTCTCTTTCTGTGCTGGCATCACTAACACAGTCTGTTGGGTGCTCTTATCTCCCCTGTCTGTTGTGCTGGCTCTTTACTAACTGCTGGGTTCTGTTTTTCTTCTCTTCTCCTGTGTGCCGTCTTCTGCCCAAGTAAGTGTCACTAACCTTTGGTTTCCCATGACAGGCTTGGGGGCAGCGGGGTGGGGCATAGACATGCAGACAGGCAGTTAGCAGGGAACTAGGAGTCCTGGGCCCCTGCCAGCTGGTGTGTGAGATGGCTGGGCATGTCCTCAGGGATTTGCCTGGTGAGTGGCTTTTTGCTGGTGATGGCTGGCTGTGGGGGTGAAGGAGTCTGCTAGTGGCTCTTTTGTCATGCATAGAGAGGCAATGCTGAAACAGGACCTGGGGCTGCCCTTGATCCCCAGGGCTGGGCAGCTTCAGGTGCTTCAACCCTTGGGGCAGCACCCTCCTGCCAGTACCCTACTTCATCCCACAGCTTCCAGGCTGTCCTTTGCAGAGAGCCCTCATGGTGGTGCCAGGCCTGGTGGTGAAGTGCCTGCTTTCCTTTCTTCCTCCCATGTGTTCAGGAGTTCCACTGCTTTCTGCAGGACCAGGGGAGGAAGCTATGAGCTGTTGTGGGATCCTCCTGCTGCAGTCCTCTGGGTGGCCTGGCTGAGTAGCCTGAAACTAGAGACTGAGAACTCAGGGTGTTTGGCCCAGGGGATCCATAAGCAGGTCACAAGGCAGCAGGACACTCCAGCACAGTGGAGTGTGGAAAGGCTTCCCTCAGGACTGCGGCCATTTCCAGCCACCCTGGTCCTGCTTATAGAGAATCTCCCACAACAAGGCCTGTGCAGCCCAAATCCCCAGAGTACACCTTGGCTGCCCCAGCAAGCAGAGTGGAATATGGGGCCAGCCAGCCAGCTGCCCTTCCGGCCCGCAGCTCCGCTCCAGGCTGCCTGTAGTACCAGGCATGACTCCAGTACCCCAAATAGGAGTTTGGACCAAAGGACTGTGATTGGAGTAGGTGAGGGTGGAGGGTGGGCGCACAGGGGAGTGGGTGTGTTTATTGTAATGGGAAGCACAGGTTTTTAATGTGATTTTAAGATGTGTGATGGAAAGTTTATGGGGGGCGGGGTGTATACACATATATATATACACACATATATACACGCGCGTGTGTGTGTATATTTTTTAATTTAAAAAAAAAAAAGTACCGTGGGGGAGAGGCAGCTGGGACCTGCATGTATTGAGCTGTGCACAGCTCATTGCGGGTTAGCACCTGGGACCAGGCACAACTGAGCCCTGAGATGCTGGGGCCAATGGCTGCCTAGTCTGGCTAGGTGCTGGGCCAGGACTGTTGGGGCCCAGACATGCTTATGCAGGGGCTGCTGTTGCTGGGCTCTCTTACCCCTGTGCTTGTCTCTTCCAGACCAAGAACATGGATTATTACAAGCGAGAGGTGAGTCTGCAGGACAGGGTCTGGCCATGGAGGCAGGGACAGCTTCCCCAGGCCTCTGTTCAGGGCTGTGCTGGGGCCTCCTCCCTAGGACCACACCCAGTGCTGGGCAACTGGCACAGTGGGGAGCAGTGGGCACAGTGCCCTGGAAGCATACCGCCCACCTGCAAAGGCATAGCAGCACCTCAGGGTGAGGGGTCTATGTGGGAATGTGGGCTGGACAGGAAAGGCAGAGCAATGGAGAGGTCTTGGCCATGGGCACACACAGGGTTAGCTCCAGTTCTTACTGTTACCATGATTGGACAGTGGCATAACAGCTGATAGCACCCATCACAGCCCCTCCCCAAACAGTATCAGTGCCCTGGGCCCCAGTGGGTGGGTGCCACAATCTTCCCTCTTACCCTGTTGTCCTGTGCCGGTCCCAGATCGAGTACTGCCGAAAGGCCATGGGAAGAAGCAGGGTCAAGTCTTCCATTTGCCTGGAAGGGTAAGTTGTCACCTGGGGGCCTTGGGGATCTGGGCAGTCACTTGCTGGCATTTCTAGCCCCTGTTTTACTGGACTGGCCCTGCCAGGCATCAGCAGTTTCTCCCTGCTTTTCAGCAGCAGCCCCTGGCCCTGGGATGGGGTGAGGGGCTTTGCACTGGGGGTGGGGGCTATACTCTCTGAGCTGATGGAGCATGATCCTTACCATCTCAGCATGGCCCCTGCAGGCATCTGCTCTGCCCTCTGCCCCACTGTCACGGTAATTGTGACCTGGTGCCCACATTGTCCCGTACTCCAGTAGCACTGCTCCAGGCTCATTTATGTGGCTGCACTGGCTGAGCCCGTTGCAAAGTACTGAAGCAGGATGTGAGGCTCTGTTGGAGGGCAGCAGGCTCCCTAGAGAGGGGCTTTGAGAGAATCCTGCCAGCAGGAGATTGAGCACAAAGCACCCTCCCACACGGCACTGAGATCCTGGCCAGCTGGCACCACAGCTCTGGAAAACCTGGCTCAGATCCCTGCTCTGTCCCCCAGGGATCGCTGAGAACTTGCTCCTTCCCACAACAGGATGCTCAGCTGGTGCCAGTGCTTTCCAAGAAGATCCTTAGGGTTCAGGGGTGGGAGTGTTGGGAGAGCACATGCACCAGGGAGACCAGGCTGGTGAGGGGGTGGGCCATGGTATTAGTCCTTGCTAGTGAAGCCTATTAGGGCACAAGGCAGAGGCATGCTGGGCCCTGAGGTAGACCTTGGGTCAGTGAAGTAAGGTTACTGGACCATTTGAGGGCAATATGCTGTGCCATTAGGAGTGGGATGTTAAGGGGCTTGTGGCTCAGGAGTAGGGCTTATGCTGTGTCCCAGGGATGCTGGTGATGCAAATGAGATGGGGGGGGGAAGGTCCTCCGCTATGGCAATGCTGGTCCCAGTGCAGACCTTTCCTCTGGCATGGGCACGAGACACCAGCATGTTGTGCAGCCAAAGCAGTAAGGACCTGGTCTGTTCCACAGACTTGCTGGTCATGTTCTCCGCACCTCTGCTAGTGCTGGTCCTTGGCCTGTGCTGGGAGCCTTAGAGCCCAGCTCCCAGCCGCTCATCTCTCCTCTGTCTTGGTAGGTACGTCAAGTTTAACGAGCAGTATGTGCCCCATGATCCCATCATGTCTGGCTGCCTGCCCAGCAACCCCTGGATCACAGATGACACTACCTACTGGGCAATGAATGCCCCCACGTAAGCACCCTGTGGCCTGAGCACCTGGCATGTCCCTTCATCCTGCCCCTGGCCCTGCCATAGCCACTAGTGGTAAAATGTCCACCAGTCTGCTTGCACAGGTCGACATTCTCCCACCTGTCTGGCTCTGATGTGAAAAGCTCCAGCCCCAGGTTGGCTGCCTGTCCCATGTTCCCACCTGCTGTGGAAGCGCAGCCAATCATGGCTGCTGCAGAAGGCAAGCAGACTCTGCCCCAGGAGCCAGAGGAACATGGGGGGTCCCTTCAGTGCAGGGCAGACAGGGGCTCAGGGGCGTGGGTTACTCTTGTGGTCCCTGTCCTGCTAGCAGAAGGATGTCAGCACTGCTTTCCCAGCGCCCAGAAAGTCATGTCCCTGAGGTGGTACCTAGGAGTGTGGCTGTCCCAGCAGGGCTCTGCTAAGCACCAGCCTAAGGGGCAGAGCTGCCTCTGGGCTTTTGCCCCTGCTTGCCTCCATGTGGGAACTGATCTCTGGGGCCCTGCAGGCCCCTGGCTCCCTGGACTGATGGGAACTGCTCAGGGTGCCACAGCTGGTGACTGCAACTCTCAATGCCCTTGCTGCAGAGTGATGACTCCAACCAAGCTGCGTGTGGAGCGCTGGGGCTTCAGCTTCAGCGAACTGCTAAGTGATGCACTGGGCAGGGCGCAGTTCATGGAGTTCCTCAAGAAGGAGTTCAGCGGTGAGTGAGCAGCATGTCACACTCCACCCCCAGCACTGCCACAATGTCTCAGGTTGGAAGGTACTGGTCCCCCCTCCCCACCTCAGCCTGTGCGAGCTCCTGCAGGCTGTGCTGCATGGGGAGGTCCTGCCTGGCTGCTGGGCAGGGGCACAGCCTAGCACAGCAGATCTGTTGGCTTATGGGGTGGCAAATATTCCCCTGCCATGGGACACCCTGTGCAGGAAGTGCTTGGGTGAAGCACTGGCCGGCACAAGATAGGTAGGGCCCTGTCCCAGAAGGCATCACCAACATCATGGGGGCAGGACCCTTCCCTCCTGCTGGCCTGACAAGGGAGCAGGTCTGGCCTAACACAGTCAGCCAAGTGATGTCCCAGGTGGGGCGCTCCTGCTCTGCCCTGTGTTTTCCACCTGCCTGGAGAAAGGCCCCTTCCATGCAGCTTGAAGCACTTGTTCACGGTTCCTTGGAAGGAACCCTTCCTGGGTTGTGCTCTCATTCACCCATGGTTTGTGGACACCTGTGCCCTGGCCAGTGCACTGTGGACCAACCAGGCCTGTGAGCCTGGTTGCTGACCAGGCAGGAGCGTACTCCCTGCCCCTTCCTCCCAGTGCTCTGCCTTGCCCAACATCATCTCTCTGTCTCTTCCCACCAGCTGAGAACCTGAGCTTCTGGGAGGCATGTGAGGAGCTGCGATATGGGGAGCAGTCCCGCATTGCTGAGATCATGGACTCCATCTACCAGTGAGCCTCCCATCCCTCCCTGGCCTAGCTTCCATGTGTATTCTGTTAGCGACAGGTGGGGTGCTACCCCATGCCCCTTCTGATAGGCTCAGGAGAGCCTCTTCCCACACAAAGTTAGCTTCTCCCAGCACAGCAAAGAGCTGCCTTCCACAGTAGCAACAAACCCACTCCACAGACACATCCCCTTGCCTGTGGTAACTGAGCCACCCCATGTGGCTGTCTGTCCCATGTTCCTGCATCCTGGAGAAACACAGCCAATTGGTTACTGTAGGTGGCAGGCAGACTCCGCCCCAGGAACTAGAGAAACTAGGGTGTCCTTGGCACAGGACAAACAGGGACCCCAGGGGCTCAGATGACTCTGTGGCACCTGTTCATGGAGGGTGGACAGCTCACTGGTAGCTGACAAGAGGAAATCCCTTTGGGATAAGGTCCTTCCTGAGAAGACCTGTTGCAGCAGGAGTGGAGGGCACAGCCCTATCTCCCATTTGCTCCTGCCATGAATCTCAGGGTCCCAGCAGATTCAGAGGCCACATTCCCCCCTGAGGCAACGTTGTTTCCTAGTGACCCCTGTCTAATGGGGCCGGTGAAGACACAGCCCCTCCTTATGGCAAAGGCATGGACCTGAGCACAGCAAAGGCAGGTTGGCTCCTCAAGGCTGGACCAGAGGGCTGGTAGGTTTTGGTGGGGATCCTAAATGTGCAGGGGGCATCCTGGTTGTGGTGGCCTACAGCAGCACTTTGGTTTATGTTTTGCATAGGCTGGAGCTCCCTCTTGCTCACTGCCTGTCCCATTGGTCTCCGGACAGTCATGTAGGTGGGGGGAAGGTAATGCTGGCACCTCCCCTTGGAGCCAGCACCCTGGGACTCGCAACAGAAGCCTCTCACTATCTCACCTGCTATATTCTTGCTGGGAGAAGTCATGCCAGGAGTGGGGTCACTGGAGCCAAGGCAAAAGCAAGGCCCTCCTAGGGGGCCAGGCTGTTCCAGCCTGTCAGTCCTTCTCTGTCTGTGCTGTGGCCCTGCTCTGCAGGCACTTCTTGGCCCCTGGTGCCACCCGGTGGGTGAACATTGACAGCAAGACCATGGAGAGGACCCTGGAAGGTCTCAAGACGCCTCATCGCTATGTGATGGATGATGCCCAGATGCACATCTATATGCTGATGAAAAAGGTGAGGGTGTGGCAGGATGCACTGGGGCATGACCCCTCCCTCATAGCTGCCTGGTCTAAACATGGGTATACGTGCTAGTGCTGAGTGCAGCAGTCTGCATTACTCCTTATGCCTGGCTGGATGAGCCCATGTCAATGCTGATTACTGCCAACACAGGAGAGTTGCATCCTGTGTAGGGTGGGGTAAGTGGCTTTCCCCTCCAGCCCGTGAAACACTGACCTCTCTCCACTGAGGAGTTCTCACTGCCAGCTGGTTGCCACAAATAAAGGCAGTACTTGTGGGTTGGGCTGGTTGCTTGTGAGGGGCAGCTCTGTGGTGCTCCCAGGCCCTTCAGCAGGTAGCTCAGTCAGGCAGACTGGGCTTGCCTAGTAGAGGGGGTCTGTGGCTAGGGGAAGTGCAGGCTGCACATGCTAGGCCCAGCCTCCGGTGGCAGGAACCCAGGTGTGATGCATCCCCACAGATCACCATCTGTGACACATGGGAAGGGTCAGCTTGGGGCAGGGTAGCTTCCCCACAGCCTCCTGCTTTTGGCCTGTGCTCAGGCCTATGTGTGTGCAGGCTACACCATCCCCTCATGGTTGTTTGCCCCCAGGACTCCTACCCACGCTTCCTCAAGTCTGACCTCTACAAGAGCCTGCTGGCTGAGGCCATCATTCCTCCTGAGACCAAGAAGCGGTGAGCAGAGGCCCCTGTCCTATGCTTGTTGGGTGTATCCTACAACGGCTTGTTTCTGATTGCAAGTGGCTGTGGGGAGCACTGGGGAATCAGGGCTAAAGCATATCAGCACCCTGCACAGTGCCCTCAGCCCTGCTTTGTGCTCCCCTGACCCCACCCACACCACATACTTGACCCCATACTGACTGTTCTCTTGATCTCCTGCCAGGGTGTTCCCATTCATGCGGAAGCAGCGACACTCAAGCCCTAGCCCAGCCCTGCTGCTGCTGCCTGGGGGTGAGCCAGAAGCCAAGGCAGAGGACAAGAGCAGGACCACTGTAGCTGCTCCTGTTCCTGAGGAGGAGAGCTAGGGCCCCTTGCCTCGTGGTCCTCACTTGGTCCCTCCACCACCTACCCCACTCGTTCCCAGGCTGAGCACTGGCCTGTGGCTGAGAGAAAGAATGAGGTGCCTTGCACGTGTCAGACTGCACAATGTCCATCCTGTTTTCTTCTGATGCAGCACCTAGAGCTTGGAAGCTGTGGGGCAGGTGGCTACTCTTGTCACCCAGCCCCTCCCTCCCTCTAGGATGAGCAGCATAGGTTTGCAGAGGTCTCACACACTCCAGGCTCCTGGCCCATGATGGGGAATGTAATTTCCTGCCTCTGCCCTGCCTGTGGCATGACCTGGTACTCTGTGTGCAGGTGGTTACTGCTGACCATCAGTAGGTGCCAGGGTGTTTAGACTGGTGAGCCTTGCTGAAGCCAGTGTTGTTACTGGTACCCCTGTACTGGAGGAGCCGTAACTTAACCAGGGGCCAGGGCAGGGCAGGGCAGCTCTCTGGATCCCGAGTGTTCGCTTAAATGTAGCCTAGGACAGACGCTGCCAGCTACGTTCACACCATGTCCTGGCACCCCTGTGCCTGGGCAGCAGGTAAGATAGCTCTCAGATCCCAGTACAAACCATCTCAGCCTCAACCCCCCAGTCATCCTGCCTGTGCTCCTGCCCCAGCATCATTTTCCCCCCCTCCCCCATCCCAGGCAGTAGCCTGGCCTCTACTGTAGGACTTGCTCTTCCATGACACTAAAGGAAAGAAGCCATATGCCCCGAGGTCTTTGTGCATGGTTCCGCTTAGCCTGTACTCTGTGCCCCAGGCTACACCCTACTCTCTCTGCCTTGGTTCTGGCCTCTTAATCCTCTAGCTGCCCCTGGGCCACTGCCCTAGGCAGCTCATGGTGCACAGCTGCAGATTTGGGAACTGGCCTTCACCGCCCATTTTGCTTCTCAGAGACTGGGTGAGTCCCCTGCAGGGAGTCAAGCTCAGGTTTCAATTGGAGGAAGGGGCAGGTTCCCCGCTCTGACAGATTAACCATCCCCTGGGGCATGCTGGTCTACTCCAAGAGCAGCCCTTGCTAACTCTGCAAGTGCCCCTGCTCCCCTTGCAGAGGTCCAGTCTGGGCACTTGTAGGGCATGACCAGTCCTGAGGCAAGTTGGGCAGGGGGCTGGCACTGCATAGGGAGCCCCCTCTTCCCTCTACCCTGCTCACTGTTACACTAAGCATATGGAATCAATAAAGGACCTTGTGGGAAACTCTATGGGCTCTTCTGGTGGCAAAGGCTGGTCTGAGCACAGTGACAGGTTCAAGAGAAAAGGGGATGTGGCTCATTTACAGGTGCTTTGCTCCACATAAGCGGTGTTATGGTTTCCCAAGTAACTGCTGTTCGTCCCTCCTGCATGTCCTCCTCAGCCCATTTTGATTTGAGATCACCTGCTATTGCTTTTCTTGGGGCAGAACACTTTGCTCTGTTCTTACATGCCAGGCCCGTAGGCTGCAGCTTCTGCAGTTGTTGGGGCCTCCTCAGCAGGGGAGATGGCTCTGTGCTTCTGTGGCATGGGTGGAGCTCTGTAGTGAGCTGCAAGCTCTTGGGATGCACAGTAGGGCTGTATGAAATTTCACCGGCCATTTCATTTCAACACAGTTTCAACTCATTTCAAGGTCAAAACAGCAAAATTGAAATGAAACAAAGGGTTGCAAAACAGCCTCGAAACAAAATGAGGCTATTTGAAACATTTCAAAAGTCAAAATGTTTCGACCATAGCACTGGGGAAATGAACTCAGCCCCATTGGGTTGACTTCCCATCCCCAGCGCTAGATTGCCCTGGGGTTGGGGAGTCAGCCTGGTTGGGCAATCTAGCACTGGGAGATGGGGAGGCAGACCAGCTGGGCTGACTTCCCATCCCCAGCCTTTCTGTTTTGAGGGAACAGAACAGCTGTTTTGAATCAAAACGAAATTTGAAACAGAACGCTATTCCGTTGAACCATCAAAACTCAAGGCGAAACAGAACGGTGCCGTTTCACACAGCCCTAATGCGCAGCACCATGTTCAGGGACAGCCAGATTTAAAATGGTAAATGCTTCGGACCGCAATCAGCTCAGGTATAGCACCTTAGTCTGGGGAGCAGGGCCAAACTTCTCATGCCTGTTAACAAACTGACAACTACAAGGGAGAGCTGCCCCTCTTTGAGGTTTGAGACATTCTCTAGTGCTGGCCTAGGGCAGGGGTAGAGCAGTGACCAGCCAGCTTCCAGACTCTTCCCACCCTGCATCTCATGCTGGCTGCCCAGGACCAAGAGCTGCTGGCCAGACCCCATGGGTCTGAGCTGATAGTGGGCAGTATCTTGCCATGCAGGTCCTGCAGCACAGCCAGACAGCAACACTGGGTTGGAAGGCTTTAAACTAGGAAAGGACAAGCTGACTTCCATTGCACCTGAGCACCTCCCCCTCAGCCATGCCTGGAGCCAGTGGCCAGCCCCAGCACCTCATCCCACCAGGGCCCTGGAGCTGGAAGGAGGCACTTAGAAACAAAGCTCCTCAGTCCTACCCCTGCATCTGTACCCTCCTGTTGCCTGGCTGCGGTCCCACTGGTAACCCCGTGCTGGAGGAAGCAGCCCCAGGCAGCTGAGGGACTTGCTCAGCCTGGCAGTTAAGGGGAAGAGGGACCAGGCAGTGCCAGGGCAGTGTGTTCAGGCCCTGCTAGGGCACCTATGGGTGAGGTTCTTTCTTCAGCTGGGCTAAAATACCACAGCTGCACTGTCCAAGCCAGGAGCTGACCCAGAAACTGCAACTTGTGTATTGCTGCCTGCAAGAGCAGCTGGCAACAAGCCACTGTGAGCACTGCGGCAATGCAGGGCAGCAGCCTGGCTACTCTTGGGAGCAGCAGGTCACCCTGTAATCTCTGATCAAGTTAATGGCTGGGGAAGGTGCCAGCAAAGCACTTTAGCATCTGAATCTGCTCCAGTACAGCTTTGGAGTATTACTAGAACATCTGTGATGACACAGGAGGCTGTGTGGAGGTGTGGCCTGCTGGCCAGGGGAGGGGAAGAGTGTGAGCAGGGGTTGGGGAAGGTATGTGGGACGGGTACAGAGCACTTGCACAAACCTGAGCAGACCTGGAGGCTCCAAAAAGTTCCTAAGAGTGAAGCCAGCACGAATCTCCCATAGTTGCATCACCCTACTCCAGGGGCACAGGACAGTTTGTGCTCCATGGACAAACCAGCTAGGCCTTATTTCTTCTCCCTCAGAGCACAGTCCTTCACCTTCCACTCCTTCACCTTCCACAGCCCTTCACCTTCCACTGGGTTGCTTCCCACCTGCTGCCTAGGCCTAGCAGGAGCAGCATTCAGCAGACAAATCACTGAGAAGCACATGCCCCACATACCTCTGCTGTAATGTATACGGTCACGGGGCATGAATGCCTTTGGTGCTGGCCTCCTGGGTCTTTCCTGGGGACTTAGCTGAATTTATCCTAAGCCAGCAACACCGCAAGCATGGCCTACTTTGGCTGGGCTTGGCAGGTGGGGGAGGTTTGGGGGGGCAGGCCCTGCCTCTGGCATGGCAGGAGCAGCCCCAGCTCTTTCCCCAGAGCCTCCCACTGCTGGCCCTGCCGTGCTTCTGCACTGCTCACTCCATGCCTGAGGGACTTGGCCTAAGCTTGCCCCAGCAGTGGCACAAGGAGGCCATTTGCTACCCCCATCCTGCCTTGCAGAATGCTTTTCCCCCATGGGAGGCGAAGCAGTACCCACTCCCCTGCCCACTGGGGTGGTTCAGAGTGGGTGTGTCTACATGTTTGCATAACTGCAGAGTAACCACTGCGGCAGTCCCAGAGATGCATGGATTGTTTCCAGCCCTGCTGCACAGTAGCATCGACATTATGGTTCATGCCCACCAACACTACGTCGCCATAGTGATCAGCTATGTCACTGTAGCTCATCACTATGGTAATATGGCATCCCGTGTAGATGCGCCCACTGTGGCCTGCAGTGTTCACACAGCCGGAACATCATCACCTACACTGCCGTGACACTCAGGAAGAGCTGCGCTGTTCCTGCTCCAGCACCCCATGACCAGGCTGAGCCCACCTCAAAGGCAGCAGCTGAGCTAGACAGAGGCCCTTGGGAACGTGCTCAGGCAGTGCTGCCACTGGGAGCTTGTGTGCACAGCCTGTGAGGTACCAGCACACACCTAGCACCCATAGACTGGGTGCCCCAGCAGCTCAGAACCAGGCACTGCTCCCAAATAGCCCTCTGCAGCCAAGGGCATGAGCATCTGCCTTGCTCCCTGACCCACCCCCTTCATCAGCCATGGGCTAGTACCCTTGTCCAGCATGCCTTGCTTCTGGGCCAGGGTCACAAGCCACCTGCCCTCCCTCATGCACTGCCTGGGGTGAAGAGGAAGCTGGCAGTTGCAATGGCTCCACAAGGCACTGGAAAAGCATCCCCAAGAAAGAGCTGCACAACTGGGAGGCGGTAATGTCCCTCAGCACTAAGTCTGGGGCTGACAGAGCAGCAACCAGAGGAGAGGGACTCCTTGGGAAGCATGGTCAGTGTCCCCTGTGCCCACCCAGCCTCAGGCCTTGGGACAGCACGGGGCTTTGAGGATGGCCCCTCTGTGGTGTGTAAGTAGGGTGCTTGGAGGCTTCCCCTGGGGTTGCTGGGCAGTGTGCCCCTCCATAGGCCGCTCAGCTATTACTCTCACGCTCCTCAGCAGGCTTTGCAGAGCCCCTTGTTCAACAAGGGGAGCAGCCAGGGGAGCTGCTGCACCATGTGATTGCAGCCCCTATTATACTGCCCCCAAGGAGCCTCTGTGGCTGCAACCTGCCTGCTAAGTGCTGTTGCAAAGCCGTGCAGAGGCCTTCCTCCTTTCCCAGACTCTGACATGGCATGAGACTACATCAGAGTCCCAGTCTGCACTTGATTCCCGCTGCGTTCATGGGTATGTGAGCCCTGCAGCCAAGTGCTGGGGATTCCTTGTGCTGCCTGCCCAAAGGCAGCCATAGAAAGGTGCTGCCTCCTGGCACACAGACCTGGATGGCTGAACTTTCTGTTAGTGCCCCTGGGCTGGCCCAGCCAGCTCAGCAGGGCTGGGACTGGCATGCAGAGGGCATCTCAGGAAAGCAGCTTTGTGCTGTAAAGCCAGTGTTGGGCACACTGGCTCTGCACTTGTCCCTTTAATCGGAGCAGATGTTGAGGCTTTCCCTGCTCATTCCCCAGCCCCAGCCAGGGTCCAGCGGCTGCGGGATTAGCGTGCACATTACATAAAATGCCAGCAGGGGCTCATGTTGGGCTAATCCCTATTAGCACTAGGCATTAACTTTCCACAGTGCACAGTGCTAAAGTGCAGCTGGAAGCAGGATTACATGACCCAGTTCCAGCCTGTGGGGTGGGGAGCACTAGATGCCTCCAGGGACCACTTTGCCCAAAACTGTGGCCAGTACTGCCTTTCCTTTGACTACACATAGCCTGAGCAAATGAAGCAGCCCAGGAAGCTGAGATGTGGACATACTAGGATAGCACCTCCACCCCCTCTGCAAAGGGACCAGCCCCAGACTCTGGATGGTGATGAGAAAGAGGAGAGAGGAAGGCAATTCAGACAGGGTAGCTCCTCCAACTTTGGCCCTCATCCATGCTGGCACCTGGCTGATTGGGGCTGATGACTGGTGTCAGGGCCTGGGATCCAAAAGGAGGGTTTTTGGCCCTTGGAATGCAGGTGGTCAGACTCAGTGATGTAGACAGGGGCTCACTATGCCTCTGGGTTCTCAGCCAGTCTGGGAGTTCAGCCATCCAGGGCTGTATGCCAGAAGGTAGCATGACACTATGGCTCTCTTCGGGCAGGCAGCACTAGGAGTCTCCAGCACTTGGCTGCAGGGCTCCCATACCCACACACAGTGAGAACCAAGGACAGACCTCTGCTGTAGTCCCAGGACATAGCACAGTCTGGGAAAGGAGTAAGCCCCAAGTCAGGGCCTCTCAAATGCTCCAGCAGTGCTACTACATATTAACCTTGAGCAACAAGATTCCTTCCCGGAGTAGGATAGAGAGCCCCCCAGTCTGGTCCTCAATGTACATGACACCAGCTTCACAGAGAAGGCACATGCAGCAAGGGTGTCTGTACCTCGAGGTCCAGCTCCCAGGGGGCAGGACAGAAAGCTAGGGCAGGATGATCTTGTTGCAAAGTGAGCACCACAGACCTGGTGGCTGAGGTGCCTGCCAATGCTGCCAGGACCAGTTCACTAATTGAACTCTGAGGGGCCCAATTTTTTTTTCCTTTGAATCCCACCTCCCCCATGCCACCCCCACCTAGGCTGTCAGCCAGTTGGGCACCACCTGACCTCCAAAGATGATCGGGTCCCATGGAGTTCAGGTGGTATCCAGCAACGGCCCCAGGAATGACAGATTCTAGAAAAAAAAATAAGGCTCTGGCCCCAGGACTTGGACACACGCCAAGGTGAGGCCAGGAAGCTACAGCAGGGCAGAGCTCAGCAGCTGCAGTGCAGCAGCCAGAGGCCAGTTCCCACCAACTCTGTCATGTGCTGGGCTGTTCAGGGTCCAGGTGCTGGCTACTGCCACCTGGGTGGCCCACAGTGGCTGTGGTTGCCAGGAGCTTGAAGCCCCTGAACCCCTAACAGCTAGGCAACCCTGGACATGGCGCTTGGCGCTACCTGCCTGGCCTTCCGCTGCACAGAGCAGCTAGGGAGACTAAGCTGCTCACAGCCACCTCCCAAGCCCGGTGGGGGTGGGAAGTCCTGGCAGGGGGAGGGGAAGGGGAGCAACTTCAAGGCACCTGCCAATTGTGGCCCCTGCCAGGCAAACTAGGTGGGGGAAGAGCTGGCAGCTGAACCCTGCACAGACCAACAGAGTGCAGGATCAGCAGGTGTATGGCAGCCTCTAGTGGAGAGTGCAAGTAGCCTCTGGCAGGGAGGATCATCTTAGGACTTTTGAGGGCCTCAGAGCTGGAGTAGAAGCTTAAAGTGAGGGCCTTGTTACTCTTTAGTTTGAGGGAAGTCCTGGAGCTCTTAACCCCTGGATTGTTTACACATTAACACCTAAAATAGTTTTAATCACATTTCAGGCTGTTTAAAGTTATGCCACTCCAGGGCAGGTTTATTTCTGATCTGTGTTACCCAGCTCATGTTCCATCAATGAACACCCCCCCCCCCCCATCTTGCTCCACAGATGACCCACCCAAGTTGCAGTCCTCCAGCATCCGAGGATGCAGCATCCCCTCTCCTGTTGTGTGTGGACAACCTTTCTAAATTCTACTGAACTCTGCTGCCCAGGAGGCAGATCTAGCACCAACTCCCCCTCCCCCCCCCCAAAGGGGTGCAACCCCATGCAAAGAGCCCACAGAACACATGCCAGCTAGCCAGGTGGCAGGGCACAGATGGGTCCAGAAGTGGGGTTTAGGGAGAAAGAAGTAGGGGGCAGATGGGATCCCCAAGGCAGGGCCAGTAGCTTCCTCAAAAGCACCTTCTCTCACCCCTCCCAGTGACCCCAGGAAGCAAGCCAACTCCCGCCCCCACCAGCAGGGATAGAAGCCTGTCTGGGCTCACCAGCCCCCTCACAGCTGAAGCCCCTAGTCAGGCCCTGCTCACTAGCTCTCTAGTGGCAAGGCAGCTGTGCAGTGGGGTGAAGAGTCAAAGATTTTAGCCTTAAGGTGCAACTGCTCCAAACTCAAACTGGCACTAATCCCCATCAACATTTGAACAGCTCAAAGCGCAATGTGTAACAAGACCCTGAAAGGCCAAGGGATAAAATGGATCTGAGGGAGCAGGTGTGGATGCTGGGGGCAGGCAGAGCTGCTGGACAGCTGCTGTCACTCACATTATGTGGAGTGAAAATATCTCCAGACTATCTGTGAGATTTTCCTATCTTCAAAATCCTGGTGCTGAAACACGGGAGGAAGAGGCCAGAAGCAGAGAACTGCCTGGGTGAGACAACACTGTGAGGCCTGGTCTGGCTTCTAGCAGGGGCCCTGACAGCAGGGTAGCACTGCCATGACATGCCACTTCCTACACTGGTCACTAACCAGGGATCCCAAGCAACAGCAGGCTGAGGAACCAGGTGAGGCTGAGCAACTGCTGTGGCCAGGCAGCCACAGTGTGTGCACCCAAGCTGAAGCAGGGAACATGTGAGCACCAGCCATCTCCACACACCATCTCCCTGTGTGCAGCTACTGTCCAACCATACAGAGCTGAAGACAGGCTGTGTTCAGTAGCACAGAACTGGAGAACTGTATTGATTGGAGTTAAGCACTGTAATATCAAAATCTGCACCCAGAGCCAGGCCCCCACACTCCTGTCACTGGACAATTCACTTAGTGATTCTTAATAGTTTTCCTTGTTCTTTCATCCATTTTGCAAGGGGAAGAGCCCCCAGATGAACGCTGTGGTTCTGCGACCGTCTGTCTCTGTTCTTGGTCTGAAATGCAGGCTTCTCAGAGGTTCTTCTGCATGGTCCAAATAGGCCCTGGGTATTATACTTGAACCCACTTTCCCTCCCTCAGCTGTGACTCATGTAACTTTGTACTGGAGTCTGAAGGGCTGAGGTGAATTCCCATGTGACAGTAACTAATGCTGAAAAATCTTTCAGGGCTGCTGCTTCTATTATGTTTAACCTCTTCTGTATTTTCTTTTACACTTGCTGCCATGCCTTCCACAGCTGGGATCATGCAGGTTTATAGGTTCCTTTAGCAAACTCAGGGACAGCAATTCATCTGCTACATTACAATAAGCAAGGAAACCCTGAAGGAGGAAGTGAAGAAAAAAAAAAGAAACAAAACTGATCCTCATTTACTTCCAGCCTAATTAGGGCCTGAAGGGGAAAGTGTGCCCGTACCCTTTCATGGCTTTGAATGCAGCACGTACAGTGCACTCCATTTAAGTGCGTGGCCTGGGGACTGAAGGAGGGCAGGAACTTGAAGGGCACATGCACTTATCCAAACTTAATGTAAACCTTTTCCTTAAGTGCAGAGGGCTGTCAGTGCAGCCACCAAACTACGAAGTGCTCCCCTCCTGTTCTACCATGAGTCCCGATTGCTTTTTCCTCTAGATCAATACGGCTATAGCCTAGATACCAGATCCCTCCTGTTCAAACACTGCACAGCCTGAAAACGACTGTTAGAAGGCTTGAAAGTAAAGGGAACAGGCCAGTTTCAGGTCTGCTAATGGCACAGGCTGACAGCAGTGTCCTGTGCTTTCAGGCACCCTGAATCTAACTAGCTGCCCTTATTTTCAAGGCTTTTTACAGCTGCTTCCCCTTCACTCATTTTGGAGTACAATTAATTACAAAGTGAACAGTGGGGCTAAACAGTGTTTTGCATTTAAGTAGTTTACACATTTGATCTAGAGGCAGATAACCAAAGCATGTTGCAAAATAATTAACAGGCAACAAACTGGACCTGGCAATGAGTGCTGCAGTTCAGCACGCTATACACTTATCCGGTACACATACAAGTGGAGTACCTGGTAGTGAGCTTTAGCAAGAAGAAAAGAACCAATCAGTAAATCCAAGAGTTCAGGACTGTGCGCCACGACATACTGGGTGCCCACTGAGCACTCCAGGCTCAGCAGCCACGAGAGCCAGGTGGGGGAGCTGTCAGAGATTTCTGAAGCTGACGCTACAATAGTTTTATGCCAGTTTACAAATGCCAACATCAAAGGGTTGCACCACTACCCACACCTAGTCTGAAATCAGCATAATGCATTTGTTTAGAGAAGGCAGGAAACAGGTTCCCTTATATACCCACTACAATGCAGCTACAAAGGGAAACAGCCAGTTCTTCTGAAAGTTCATGATGATGAGTCACCCTGAAGCTGTGGAGAAGCAAGCAGACAGTCCAGCCCAGTCTCACTGCCAGGAAGGGCAACAAATGTTTGTTTTCCAGTTTGATTTGTCATGCTCTGACAAGCTGCTGTGGACTAACCCTAGCTCAGATCCTTGGGCCCTTCCTATGCTGAAGCAGAAGTCATGTTCCAAATGAAAGGGGAAATATTGTACTTCACCTTCATGTAAAGCGGCAAGCTGTGTGATCATGAAGTGTCACTAGTTCCCCTCCTTTCAGAAGAGGTTTCCAGTCTTCAGGTCTCTTTTTCTTCCTTTTTTAAAGAAAGCTAAGCTCAGTTCTTCATTTCCTGAACTCTACGGATACCTGAGCTAGTTAATCAACAAGCAGCAGTAAAAGCAGAGCACCAATGCAAAAAAAGAATTTATTGGAATCATCACGTTTAAGCCAAGTCCTGCACAGCACAATTTGCAATAAGTTATAGAACCAGAACAAACAGTCTTAGTGTTAAACACACACCATGATACACACAGTGATTTATCCTACTATCACCCATCTGAGTTATTGAATCAAGGCACAAAGTAAATTATTCATTAAACACTGCAACAAACAGCAACAGGGGAAAAAGCAGTTGGAAAAAACTCTTGCCTCATTAGGAGGGGGCTGGTTTGGCAGTGACACTTTAACCGAGCTGCCAAAGGGGCATCAGGAAGAGTTTTCCAAGAGCTTTGGAAATGTGATAACAGTAATGAAAGGCAAAAGCATCCCTGATGCTGCAAATCCAGCTCTCCTGCAGAAAGTCAGTGTGCTGACCTGGCAAGAGCAAGCATGTGCAGCACTTTGGGAAGGAAGAGGAAAAGCAGCCAGGAGAAGCTGTTTGCACACCACATATTCTTGATGCCCAGAATACATCCCCAGCACTCATGCCATTCAAGGGGCATTTCAGTGAGATGCAGGCAGCACAGTGATAAATAGAAATTAAATTAGCATGCAAGCATTGGACTTTCCCTATGTCCCAATCACAGTGCAACTTGCAGAGGCAAGCACACAAATTCCTGCTGAAGCAACCCAGCTGGAGGGTCATTAGGTGCACAAACCTGCCATCTTCACTGTGAACAGGACCAGTCCTGGGGTGTGGTCCACATTTACTGCTGAGCCAAGTCACATCACTGTGCTCAAGGAACCCAAGTGCCACTGGCATTCGTCTCTTCCCCCTGCTAAGCAAGATAGAGGCTTGGCAAAGAGTAACATGTGCTGTGCCTCCATCACTAAGAATGCTGGGTGAAAGGGAACTGCAACAGTGAAATAAAGGGAAACCTACCATTTGTAATCCAGGGTGCTTAGTTGGAGGTGTCACACAGCAGGGGAAACAGCTCCCAGCTCTGGTGGAGAATGGTCTGTTGGGGAGCCTTTTCCAGCCAACAAGAACAGGAAGTCTGACATTCACACACTCCCTGACCATTCTACCCCAGAGTGGTGTAGCTCCACTATGCTGCAGCGGCAAGCTGCTAGCACAGACTGGCCTCACACCAACATCTTGCCCGCCAACTGGAAGTGCTCCCATTTGCAACCATAAGCACTGCACTGAGCAAGTAACCACCAGAATCACTACAATCCACCAGAGTGGAAGTCGAGCACAAGTGCATTTGCCTGCCAAAGCTCCTAGCAGGACTCCAAGCAGGAACCCAACTGCTAGACCAAACCACTAGCCGCTGCATCGGCAAACACCAGCAAGAGAAAAAGCAATCCATTCAGCTGGAAGAGGAAGAGTTAGTGATACACTCAGAGAGCACTGCTCAGCAGCAGCTGGAGACTCAGTGCATTTGTAATGGACAAGAGAACTGGCACAAGGACCTCTGCAGCCCTGAGCCATCTCCACATTGTACAGTGTTTCTACACACAGCCCTCAAGCAAACCAAAGAGAGCCCAGTATTTGTTGAGAGTCCCCACTTATATGACCACACACAGGCCAGGGGTGCGCAGTTGCACCCGCCTCCTGCATGGGAATCAGAGCAGCGAGAGGACTTAGCTGGGCTACAGTTCCATCACTGCACAGCACCCCACTTCGAAACCAAAATCCTCCCAGACCTGTCAATAGGGCACTACTACTCCCAGCAGCTTCTCCCCACATTCCCATTCTGCTTTTGATTTCTGTTGTTCACTCACTGCTTTACTCCTGTCCCACCAGGGACTCAGCAGCACATGGATGGTCTCCCCAACTGTACCATCTCCCCTTCACACAGCAGCTCCATACTCAAACCAAGACAGTAAATACCTACCACCAAGAGGGCAGCGCATCTATGAAGAAAAGCACACCACATGTCCATACCCATGAACTGATTTTATGGTAAAGGGGCAGAGTCATCCCATGATTAGAGCAGGGGACAAGGACTGGGAGGGCTCTTAAGCTTTTCTGCAGCTTTGCTGCAAAACAGAAGGACCTTGCCACATCTTCTACGGTCTCCCATCATCTTGAAACAACTACCCTGTCTCTGTGGAACACTAAAGCGTAGTTCTACTCTGAAGAGCAGCTACAAACAGGTCCCAAGCAAGTTCTATTCTGCTCATTTGAGCAGTTTCTCATAGTGTTCCTGGGGATCAACAAGCCAGGATTGGTCCATTCTGGCTCCCATATCATCTATAGCTGGGACTTGGCTACCAATTCGACCCTTGTTGCATGGACTGGAACACAGCTGAGCTCCCTTTCCTAGAGCTGTGCCAGTGTTGCATGGTTAACAGGGGTGAAAAACAGCATACTCTTATTTTAGTCAGCAGCAGATCTAAGTGTACGGTGTGAAAACCAGCCCGGGAAGCAAGAGGCCTGTCTTTTGTATAAAAAAAAGAAACAACACATTTTCTGTGTAGAACTACATTTTAGCCTGTGGCTCTCCTGGTCCAGATATATCAACCACTGCATTTCCTCTCAGAGGTCTGTCATTATCTATGTCTCACTGCTCTACTGCTGCTAAAGCCAGATATTCAGGTCTTTCAATGGAGAACAAGGGCAAGCAACCTCTGGCCAGTCAGCTCCTTGTAAAGGATGAAATTTCTACCTAAGGAGAATCAAGGCATATATATGGCCAAATAGAAAGGAAAATTCAACACCATGCAAGCAACCCCGCTTCTCCACCCTACACTGTCTCTCCTTGTCTCTCACTGTCATGGACATGTTCTCTCCTCAATGCAAACAACGAAGTCACCAACTCAGGTTTCCCCAGCAAACAGCTGTGCCTTCCTGTGGAGGTACCAAGAAGTTAGGCCTAGCTGAGGTATGCTCTGCAGTGTAGTAGGTACTGTTTGATTTAGAAAGGGAAAGAGCCCTGCTTCCCTGAAGTGACAACTGAGGACTGTAGCCCCACTGGCTCAGCCCCACTGTGCTGGCAGCCACTCATATAGGTACTTGGGTGCCCAGATTTTTTTGCTGCCGCTATTTTCTGGCCAGTCACACTTTAGCTTGTGGATCAAAAATGGTGGCTTTATTTAAATCTGTTCTGGGTTTATCAAGCCCACTGCTGCAAATGACAGATGGCTCAGAGGAGACTGTGCTGGGGCAGCCTCTCCTGGGTCCATTTCAGTGTGTTCAGATTTGGCTCTGGAAGCGCATCCTGTAGAGGCGGTCCTTGATGTACTGCTCGCTGTCTCCTGACACCTGGCCTAGCCATATCACTTTACTGTCAGTGATGTCCTCTTTCAGTTTCCGTTTCATGACTGACACCAAGCCTGGCTCCTCACTGCTCTGAGGGCCTGTCAGCAGCACGTAGCACGCATGCCGGCTCCGCTCAAACAGCACAGCTGGAACAAAGAACAGAGGCACAGCTCCTTGGATGGGTAGGGAGTGACTGTCAGAGCTCTGCCTCCACACCCAGTTTCAGAGCCAACTCTAAAGCTCTATAAGAGTAAAGGGCCAAACAGCCGGGGGAACTTGGCTTCTTGAGAAGCCACACTTACCATCAAAGACAACTATCTGCTCTGTGCTGTTGGCCAGCTCCAAGAGGGCGTTAGGGTAAGAGGGATGAAACAGGTACAGGTTCTGGAAGGGCACTCGGGATTGCTGCAACAAACAGAGGAGGGTCTGTGATGGAGCACTTCAGTACACAACCCTGCTTCCATGTTCCTGAAATGCTGTCATGGCAGGCAGGAAACACACCAGATTTGGCTCATCCCTGCTAGTTCATGCCAGGAGTCCAATGGGGCGGGAGTGTGCTCACAGTGGTAAATCAGTTCCAGCCCTGGTACTAATGACACTGGATATGACTGGGGTCACTACCTATCTAACTCAGTTGAACTCTAGTGCCATCAAAACCAGGGCTAGACTTGATTTACTGCTGTGTAGCTGTCCAGTTACCATTTGTTTATTGTACAGTTCTTGACTTCTCCAAGCTGGTTCTCCCATGTGCAGGGAACACACAGCTGTTACAGAGGGGAGATCTGAAAAGACGTATGAACTGGGACAGTTATGGGGGGCACACCTCATTCAGTGCAGGTCTGATACGGGCACAGCCCTTTTTGCCCTGCTTGTTCTGCTGTGCTAGTTACCTTTTTCTACTGAAGGTGTTGTTCAGTGGCAGAGAGATTGCTCCAGGACACTGAGGGACAGTTCGAACTTGACTGATCACCTAAGAGACTCCACATCCTCAGAACAAGTTCTACAGTGAATAGTTAAATCAAATTCTCCACTGGCAGCTCCAGCACAGACTATTTTCTCATAGGTTGGCACATATTCAGACAGGGAACCCACTGATGCATCACAGGGTCTGAGCATGAGCAGAGCCCTGAATTAGTGGCAATCTCTCTGACAGAAAAGACTGGAGCGATGTGTCCCTCCATGTATGCACATAACAGAGTACTCCCACCACAGGCCTTAGAATGTGTGAAGAGCAGATATGAAAATAAGAGATTAGGGATTCTGTAACTTTTGGTTGTAGGTATATGCTATTACTGCTTGCTCACCCTCACCGTCTCATTAGCCTCTGCCTGGTACTCCCCCCAGAAGAGGAAGGTGGAACGATGATTTGCAGTAGGGAGGGTGGCTGGCCTGGGACTTCTTGCTCTTGAATTCAGCTCCAGCTCCCACTGAACTGCTCCAGAACCACTCCCAACAATCACAATCTGGCAGAGAAAAGACAAAGATTATTCTGGAGTACACAGAGCACTGACAGCTCCAGGGATCTGTAAACTTGTGAGAAGAGAGGTCAAATAGCCCTGCCCAGCTCTATGCCTTCCTGTGAATACAACATACTTGGCTATGTGGAAAAAGGGTCCCAGGATTTGAGAGACCAGAGGAACCCAGACTTTAACAGCAGGATGGCGTGCCTGCCATTCTGAACCGGAGCTCTAGCTCCTCTTGCTCTGGCCCGGGTCCCCTGACTGCCCTTGGCAGTCTGGTCCCTTTGTATTCTCTCTTTTCCTGTGCTTTTGCTGCCTTTCCAGTTGATATTTACAAGGTATACCCACAGGCCATAGCCATAAAATGTATAATGTGCCTCTGGAAGTCCCGAGGCATATGTGAACCAAGTCAATGCAAAGCCACATTTTACAGGCTGTTTCAGAGGAATCACATGGTTTTTAAATTCACCTGACATCTAGCTCAGAAACTTGATGGAGGGAAAACAAAACAGCCTGGATTACCTCAGGGAACCTGCTGGGAAAGCCTTAAAATTGTCTAGATGCACATTCTCACCCCATGCCATCAACACCTACCAAGAGAAGCAGCTCCCATCAACTGGCTGCAGCTCTGACTCCTTATACTCATCCAAACCCAGACTGTAGTCAGCAAGGGAGCAGAGAAGGGAAAATGAAAGAACTTTCAAACCTTTTTCCTGTTGGGTCCAACTGTACTCTCAAGGACAACGTCAAGAACATCAGGTTTATAGTAACCAAGCACAGGCTTGCTGCAAGAAAGACAGGAAAAGGGCACTGAGACACTGTATCAAGTAAGCTGGGGATCTGAGTGTCAGACTTAGTGCCTCCTTTTTTATCTGCCTGCGCTCTCACAGCAATTGCTGCAGTGAGAGACCTCATTACTGCCTCCCTGGCTCAGGCTGCTGCCTTCAACATTCCACATTACCACCTGGCCCAGACCCTTTGCTCCTTAGGCTGCCAAAGCTGTACTTGCACGCTACTCCTCTCTTGTGGGAGCTGTGACCTTAGGAGGGGAAGTACTCATATAATAAGGAAAGGTCATGTAGCCAATAATAGCGGTCAGGGAAGATGAGGTATGACCATCCCCCTCCATGGCACACCCTGGGGAACAGGCCAGATTCCCTCCGCATGAAACAGCCACGAATTGAAGCTTGGCATTTTACGACAGGGCCATGGAGCCAGGGGTCTGGTGAGGCTGGCAACAGAACAAACGGCGACCTGGAAGGGAGAACGAACGCAGCCAATGCCATGACTTCTAGAAGTACCAGAGCACCTCCTCTGGCATGCTGCCAAAGCAGGCAGTGTCAGCAAGCTGGGCTGCAGGCAAAGGATAAGCTTCCCACGCTCTCTAGAAACACTGCAGAGCTTCAAGCTCTTCCTTTTTGTAGTAACCGACTTTGCAAACAGAGGACACGTGACACGTTCATAGATGAAACGTGAACTTCACATAAGAGAGGCTTTGTGTTTCACTGTTATGTTGGGTGTTACAGGCAAACGCTTGGAACAACTCCATTTCACTCCTACAGCAGCAAGTATTACCTCAGAATACGGGATGTGTTGAGAGTCCATAGGGATTCAAGATTTTGTCCACTGAGCAGCTCAGCCATATCTGACTTCACAACCAAGATATCCTCCCCTGATCTCCTGGGAAGCTTCACCATGTAACGAATGTCTCCAGAGCTACACAAGGAGGGGACATGGCAAAAAACAACTGAACTTTCCAAATGGAGAATGACAATTTATTTTTGCTGGGCACCATGGAGGAATCAAAGGCTCTCATCCCAGCCAGAAAGAACTAAGGCTATATGAGGAAATGTCAGGCTCTGCTGAAGCTGATGTTTGGGAAGCACAGGCTGCTGGTTGCCCACTTTTTTTATGCAACTAGAAACTCTCTTTCCACAGACAGCAGCTCCCCCTTGCAGTCAGCCATCATGTCACATTACAAACGGTTGGCTAAAAGCAAATGAAACCTTCCCTTGCACACAGACAACAAAAAACCTTTGGTTTCTGTCCAGTGCAGGTGACTGTTAGAGCAGAGAATGTTTGGTTTGCACCCTTTGTTTCTCTCCAATGGATCATTATAATCTGGAAGTGCTCCCTTCTCAACCCTCCATGAAAGCTTTTTGTTACTACTTAGAAGTTCAGGTCTTGTCAAAAGAAGGTCTGACAAGAACTACATTAGGGAAAATTTAACTTGTTCCCTGAAGCACTACACACCCAGTCAGCTCCTCCCAATCTACTTGTGCACTCAAACACACAACCTTAACTCTGAACTCATGCTTTATTCAAGTCCAAATCACATGACTGTCATTACAGTCATACATAAGTAATGCATCTCAGCGTAGCTCAGGCCTGAGAGTTAAGTGTATTTTAGTGCGAGTGTACAGAAGTGGGGACCTGTATAGCAAACTGAAAATGAGCCTACTGAGGAATGAGCACGCATGTGTTGGCATAAGAGTTTTAAAAGCTGTGGATCTGAAGGCTGGTTCAATTGGCAAAGGTCTGGATTTTGAAGGCGTGCAGAAACAGCCACAATGCAATTTGCTGATAACAATAAATTGCGTCTTGTGGGCAGTATCTCACTTGTATCAACAAATTTTAGTCTTAAATCAGGGGTTGGCAACCTACAGCCCGGAGGCTGCATCCAGCCTGCAGTGGCAGGGGGAAGGAACAGAGGAATCAGCAACTGGGTGATAGTGGCACCCCACCCTGCTTAAATGTTTGCTGATCCCTGGTTTAAGCAAATCTGAACTGGGGTATCCCAAGCCTGAAACTTGGTAAAAACCACAGAAATCAGAAATGGAGAATACATTACATTGCCCACTCTATATCCCTGAGCCAGTGCACAAGAATGGGATAAGCAGGGCATTTCACAAGGCTTTCTTGCCTAGTTATAGAAGTCCCTATTGCTTGGGGCTTCCACTTTTTCCCCTCACTAGGCAATGCCACAGCCTGACAGATATTTCATGGATAGGAGTATTTTCTTCCTGATTAGGTTTGACTTCTCTCTAAAATTCAGGTCTCCCCTCTCTAGTTCTCAGGTCTTTTCTGGTCTTTACATTTTCCCCTATGCAAGCTTAGACAACTATATCCCCTTCACCTTGCTGTCTCTCAGTGAGACAATGCTTTCTGCCTCCTCCTCACTGTGGTACACAGATAGGCTCTTTGGCGAGTCAGAAACAACACTGGAAAGGATTCTCTGACAGACAAATGCCAGCCCCCCCATCTCCCCCTGGCAACTCAAACAGACTTTGAGCCCTCCAACAAGGGAGCTGTCTTGCTGCTACCTGAGAAGGGATATGTGATGTGAGCTGCTCTCAATCTTCTTCTCCCATTGAGGATCTTGCTTAAGGCTGACTAATTTAGGTTCCATTCCAGTTGCCATACTGTAGAGATCCTTCAAGGAGTAGCCATACAGAGAATTTACTGTGCAGAGAGAGAACACAATGAAAATGGAAAATTACTTTGGCTTTTGTCCAACCCACAGAACCACTGTACCTGGCTTACCAGCAGACCAGCTACCGAAATTGCACTGCCCCTCAGCTCCACAATGCTGCATGCCCAGACAGGTCCGTGCCATGGGAGAACAGCATGCATGGAGCCGGCGCTGCATAGCCACATGAATGTGTACTGCTGCTCAGTGGCAGAGCTCTTGCTGGTTGGCAGCGTCAGGGGTGTACAGAAGCACAGTTCCAGGGGCATGTCGCTGCACAGAGCTGTGCTCGTGCAATATGAGTTGGAGGCATGCAAGGAGCCAGGGTTGTGCAGCAGTATGAAGCTCTGACTAAACATGGGTCACAATGCTGAACAGCCTTAGTAGTATGCTGCTGCCTGGCCAGAGCAACACACTGTCACATGCCCCTGGCTCCTCATAGGCGTAAGCCACCTGGTTCCACTATGCGTGAATGTAGCTGCATGCAGCCATATGCCTCTAGACCCATGCTGCTGCCCGGTCTGGACCAACATTGCTGCCCAAATGCAGCCCCATGGGTGTGGCCAGGGCCCAGGGTGAGTTTGATACCTTTGTTCTAAACCACCTCCTCTCCGCTCAGAAATCATGTGTCAATCTTTGGAAAGCACAAACCAGCTTACTTCACATGCACTGCCTACATACCAAGGAGAGTTCACCAAGTTCATAATCAGTCTTATTTTCAGCAACAGGGCTCCCTTTGCCTGTGAAGCTCAAATGGCTGTTTTATAAACTAGAAGCTAAACTTTCAAGTCAGTCATATTTCAGCAAATACCCTTCCAAAAGGACTGCTCAGTACCATGTGTGTGGTTGTCTGTAGAATGCAGCCAGTAACAAACCTTACCTGTATGGAAGAGAAGGTAGTCGGAGCCCGTTTTTGTAGCGTACATTAGATAAACTGCCTTTCTGCCCAAACCCAGTCGTGCAGGGAAGCCGACCTGATTGCCATTTTTTCCTGAAAGGATGTAGGTTTTAATCTACAGAGAAAAATAAAATAAGAGGAAACAGGCAACAGAAATGCAGGTCAGTGTGCTACTGCTGCTGCTACACAAACGCAAACTCATCCCAAACCTGAGAGGGCAACAGCTTTACATGGTTCATTGGGTCATTATGGACAGCTGATGAGTCTGGGAACACACCCTCTTTGAGCCTCCCTTATCTTTAAGCAGCTTCATCCACAAACTGGAAGACATTTCACAATGAAGTTAAATGAAGACATTTCATTTAACTTAAGATGCTTCTAAATAATTCCTAACATAATCATCCAGCCACTAGGAGTCCCTACCATTATTGAGGATCCAGCTTATAAGCCCGAGTTTTCACTTTCTGAAATGGTGTGATGGCAGGTTCAGCTTTATTGACAGTAGCATTAGTGACTGTGTGTAACTATTCCTTTGTGCATTTCTCCCATTGTGTTGGATAACATGAGATTTAGGCTTTAGATAACATGTGTCATACTCATCTATCCCAAATCATGAGTTAACTTGTGAGCAGTGAAGTAAATGGCTATGCAAACACAGCAGAGGTGCTACCTCTTACTGCTTTATTGTGACCTGTTGAATTGCTGGTGAGGACACTGTATTTTCCCTTTACTCTTCCTGTCCTGTCCTCTTCCAGTACCAGCCAATCTTAAGCTTCCATTTGGAACAGCCTCCAGAAAGAGGAGCAAGAGGCAGTTAAATGTTCTACACCAGGTAAAGGCAATCTGTAGCACAGGTGCCACATGTGACATGTGCAGCCTCTGTGTATGCCAGTTTGGGGAAGGAACAAGCAGCACAGCAGCAGATGAAACAGGAAGCATAAAACTATGCAGCAAATTTGGACAGGAGGCACAAAGCAGGAAGTAAGAGCAGAGTAGCAGATGGAGCAGGGTGCGCAGGGCAGGGAGCAGAAAGCAGAGCTGTGGACTGGATAGGGGAAGGGATCAGAATGGCACCTGGGAAGTGAGCAGGGTTAATTTGTGACATGCCTGCCAAAAAGGTTGGCTCCCACTGGTCTATATGACAAAAGTCATGAACACAGGGTGCCTACTTATACATAGGCACTGAGACTGTTCCAATGCATTGTAATTACAGCACATTGGAGCAAATTCAATTAATCAAGTCTGCTGCTCATTCAACGAGCTTTAGTTAAAGCACCTCTGCTGCCATTTTTCAGTACAGAAACACTGAGCACATGACACTCTGGGTGCTTTAGAGTGGCTCTTGGACCTGCTCTAATTAAAGAGCCCTCTCCCCTGGCCCACCTCCTCCCAGGAGCACATGTATAAATGCCCACAAGGCCTGGATGGTACTTGAACCTCAGATGCTATGAATCACAGACAAGAATGACAGCACCTCAGCAAACTTAAATCTAATATCAGCATGCCAAGACAGTATGAAACTAAGCTCCTTTTAAGGCTCTATAGAGAAAGCAGCAGTGCTAAGGTGCTAACTCAAATTAAGAACCCAGTCCTATGTCTACTGAAGTCAGCAGTAGGATTCTGTTCACTAACCTAGGAAACCTCTGACCACAGATACATTTTTAGATATAAGCTTTCTGTTCCAGCCCAATATTCCAGAAATTCTTTGGCCAGAAAACAACACAAAGGGGCCAAAACAAGCTCAGTCATATGACTGGGCAAAAATCATATCTAGCAGAGCCAACAGGCAAGACTGCATGTGATGGAGAAGTTAGAGGGATGGCATCTAAAGACCAAATATATCTGGGAGTGGTAACTGATGGTAAGGGCTGCACAGAGAGTACACGTAAGAACATCGTTTTTGCAGATCGACAACATAAGAACTCCTGACTACTCATTTCCACTGCCAACCCAGCTCAAGGTCCAAGGAAAGAACAACAAACTTGACAGTTCCCTCCGTGTGGAGAAGGATACAGATTTTGCCCAGTCATTAGCTGTTATCCCTTATGGAGAGCTGCATTTTCCTGGTTATTTCTAAAGCCATTAAACTCTGGTACTGAATCAATTCCCAAAGACAACAGCAGCCAGTGACATTTATAGGCTAGGTTGGAAAAATGGCTCGTGGATCTGACCTGCGCTTCACTGTAGTTTAATAAACATAAGAACTACATGAGGTGAAAACAAGCTATGCACTAATGACTGCTTTGCACCACTGTGTTTGTTTCCAAGATCTCACCAAGTGTGGTCTTCTAAACACCAGCACCCCACAGGGCTGTAAGGAAAACAGGCCCTGCCACAACACACAGGTTTCCTTTCCCACAGCCTACAGCCTGAAGCTGCTGACCCTCTAGAGAAAGCCAAAATATAGGTAACATCCTTGCTGCTGATCAGAATCATTTAACTCTAAGAAGTTCAGCAGTAGCAGAGCCAGTTCACAGAAATACTGGACCACTCTTCCAAAGAGAAGAGTGCAAGAAACTTAATGTGAGCCACCCACAGCATGAGCTGCAGTGCACCTGATGTAGAAAGACATCTCTTAAATATCAATGCCCTTTTGTTTAAAAACTGGCAGAAACTAAACCAAGTCCCTTAGTAGAGGGGCAGGAGGAGGATTAAGGAGGGCTTCACACTGTGATGACTGTAAAATTAAACAGAATAAAGCAACTCTAAAGCCACTGACAAGGCTTTGCACGTATGGCTTGTGTTCAACTATTTCTTGGCCCCCTGAGATACAAACTGCAAGATATGAATAAGACAATTAGCAAGGGAAACAAGTGAGAAGGAAGTAAAATAGAGGGGATGTAGGAGTTAGAGATGGTGGAATTTCCGATGACCTTGATAACAGTGATGCCTCAAACAGTGAAAACAAGGGCTACTCGAAACCCTGAGGTTATGGGGTTTCTTCACCTTCGTTAGTTTTTTAGAGTGCCTTAAGGTTTGTCTATATACAACCCCCCCACTTTAAGCATATCATTATTATTATGTATATCGTTGTTACATACACAAATCTGGGCTGAGCCATTATGACTCAGGAAAGGGACCCTGGAGTCACCGTAGATAGGTCCCTAAACATGTTGGCGTGATGCGCAGCAGGATCCAAGAAAGATAATAAAATGTTGGAAAATCATTAAGAATAGAAGGGAATTGAAAACATTGTTATGCCACTGTGTAAATCCATAGTGCATCCACATCTTGAATACCAAGTTCAATTCTATACTCCACATCTTAAAAGAATAAATGGGAAGCAGATAAAGTACAGAGGCAACTAAGATGGTCAGGGGTATGGAGTAGCTGCTGTACAGGACAGATTAAAAAAGGAGAGGGCTGAGGGGAGGATGTGACAGAAATCTATAAAATCATAAAAAGTATGGATAAAGTGAACAGGAAACTGTAATTCACCAAGTCCCAAAACACAAGAACTAGGGGGCACCCACTGAAATAAGCATTAGGCAAGTTTAAAATAAACCAGAGGAATCACTTTTATTATGCAGTGCTCTTTCCAGTGATGGCTCAGGGCAGCTTACAATAAGAGAGAAAACTAATAAAAACAGGTAGAACATTAAAATAAGATATAAAACAAAAACTCCCTGAACGATATCACAGCTTAGTCTTACTTGATTAAAGAGGCAGATAGTATAACCAAGTTCAAAAAAGGATTAGCCAAATTCATGGAACACAGGTCTATTGGGTGCCACTGTCAGAAATAAGGTACTGGGCTAGATGGACCATTGATCAGAACCCACTGTGGAATTTCTTATGTTCTTATTTATAACATGGTACTGCTATCTTTTAGCGTTGATCAACATTCACATTAGTACAAAGTTATTTTATAATGGAATAACTATTCACAGAATCATAGAATCACAGAAGTAGGGTCGGAAGGGACCTTGTAGATCTTCAAGTCTGACCCACCGCCTGGGTGGGAGAAAAACTGGACTCAAATACAGGAAAGAATAAGTAACACCACCACTTAAAGGCACACAGATACATCAGTCCCATATCAGAAAAGCAACAATATAAGGAAAAGTGATAGTATCAGCAATCACCTTTTTTTGGTTGATGCGGCCGATAAAGAGGCCAATAAGTGCTCTGTGCATGTACAGTCAGTGCAGCATGCAGACAGCTAGGAGCACAGCCTGGCAGCATGGAAAGCAGCTGGGTCCAGCTGATAAGTCTCTTGTGAGGAAAGGGGCGTGGGGGGGCAGATCAAGGCCCCAGTGGCAAGGGAGGGAGCAGGGCAGGGGCAGGCCCTGCACAACCAGGATGGAGTCACAAGTGGAGACTGGGGAAGCTCCTATTGCTATGTGCACCCTGGGAGGGCATGGGGGGCATGCCCCTGGATCTGCATGGGGTGAGGACAGGCTGCCGCTGCAGGCTGGAGTCAGGAGCGGTGCCAGGCTCTTCCTGATGGGGGGGAGGGGTGGTTGGGCCAGGGCTAAGTTCGGGGTGGGCGGTGCTGGGAAGAGGTGTCGGGGGGCTACAGCAAATTTTGGGGTGGCTGCAGCTCCCCTGCCCCTGTAGAACCTGTGGCAGAAGGCCACCTCTGTTTCTCCCCAAAAACTGTGCTCTGTGACAATTTGGTTACGATGGGCCCTGCAGAGGCTACACACCTTACCCTATCTCTTTAGATAACCTGAGCTAGTAGATACATTCCTGAGGGAGGGGGGAAACCAGCTCCCTCTGCCTACGTGACTGGCATCACATACCTGGGTGAGGGGTTTGGGCTCCCTGGGGAGCTGGGAACTGCTAGTCTGCCCAGCAACCAATGATGCATTTCAAGTTGGTTGGCTGACAGCCAACAGGTGCTGGCCTCCATTGGACCAGGTAAATGAGGTCATAAGGGCTATACAAGTTAAGGACTGCCGGGGGGGGGGGGGCAGCAGCCATGAGGAAGACTCAGAGAGAGAGAAGAGCTGGACCATCTGAAACTTGCTGTCTCTCAAAACTCATGATCAAGGAACTGCCGGTCTCCAGAGGGAATCTCCACCCACCTCTGGATGATACTCGTGAGTAAGCTACCTGAGATCTAGTTAGCTTGCAGTAACTCAGATGTGTGTTCAAAGGCTACCCAGCCATGCCAGTTTGTTCTATGGGATTTCTCTGATATTGCTCTACCCTTTACCCTATTCCAAACCTACACCAATAAAGTTCTCCTTTGTATCTGGTGTGGGAGACTTAATGGGAGTGGGTCTAGATTATGTCTTGGGGTCCCTTTGGTTCGGCTGACTAAGGGAGACCACTACTTGTGCTTCCAACTGAGGGAAGCATCCCAAGTTCTTGAAGTAAATCAAGTACCCTCGAAGCCTACTAGGCCTGTGTTTCCTAGGGTGCGCAGAGCCAAAATCAAGCCCATCCGTGCGTGGCAGCATTACCCCCAGGCTAGCCAGTGTGTTCTACGAAGGGGGTCAGCCAGATGTGAGGCACCTGCAGGGAGGCACTTGGAACCTGGAAGGTGGTCGGGCACAGTGAGGTGGGTGGCTCAATGCAGAAGCGCCCCCTACTGGCCCGTGACAGACCCCACCCAGCACCGCTGCCTGCCCCAAGCGCAGCCCGGTTCAGCCCCTACACCGGGAAGAGCCTGGCGCTCCCCCAGCCCACGGCAGTAGCCCACCTACACCCCACACAGATCCAGGGGCACCCCCCCCATGCCCTCTCAGGGTGCATGTAGTGGCAGAAGCCCCCCCGGATGAGCCACTTGCGGCTCCATCCTGCACTCTGCCCCAGCCCCACTTCCTCCTTCACCGTTGAAAAAAGAAGGGGAACTGGCCTCTTGAAATATGCTAGCTTCAAAGAGGCTCAAATAGATATTTCACATTTTAGAATAGTTCAGTGAAGATAAGCAACACTCCTGGTATGGCTAGCAGTATATGCAAAGCCTCTATCATGACTTTAAGGTGCTGTACCTCTTCTCTCACAGTGGTAAAGATCATCAGGTCCCGAACACTGTCCCCATCAACATCTGGGATTTTTAACAAAGGAGTCATCAGTGTATAATTAGCTCCAAAGTTGTTAGTCCGTCTCCACAGAGCTTCCCCTGAAAAACAATTATTCCTGTTATTGGGAAACGTTTGATAAATTGTGCTTAAACACTTAATTGCTCTTCAAAATTATGAAGCAATTTGTCTTAACCAGTACTGTTGTCCCAGAGACTGCAAACAAACCAGTCACCACTATCATTACCTAGTCTTGCACCTCACAAAACATTAGACTCCATACTCTGTAGTTGAGCATCATCTTTGCATTTTAATCATCAATCCAAGACCTTGAGCAGTCTAATTTACCCATGAGTTTCATACTGGACCACCCTGAATAGAATGGGTCTAAAGTACAGCTGACAAAAAACTTTCTTCTTCCCCAGTCCTAAAGCAATAGGTGGGGTTGGGCTTAACAGAAAGAGTGCACGTCTCTCCAATAACCCATAAAAAGATATAACCTGTCAGCATGTGTTTTCTTTAAAGAACATATATACTGCATTCATTCACACACCACGTGCACCATTCCCTCAAAAATCAATGATAGAAAATTGGGGGGGGTGTCTTAAACGGGGGAAACTGATTTACATAAGGGCCGAAGACTCTGGCTGCATGGAGTAGGGCAGGATTTACTGCCTCACTGCCCCCTCTCCCTGCTGCATGCCCAACTACTACCAGTTTAATCCTTTCACAGCTGCTACAGAGTTAAGATTTTTACAGTGTTGGTTTACACCAGGGATCAGCAACCCCTGGCACGCATGCCGAGCATGGCACACAAGGCCATTTTGCTCAGCACACCACCACCAGCCCTGGCTCTAAGCAGCTCCTGCAGCCACAGAGCCCAAGGTGCTCCCAGCAGGCAGCTAGGAAGCTGGAAGCCCTGCTGCAAGCAGACCGGGCTCCGTGAGCTGGCTGCAGCTGGGAGGCTGCAAACAGCTGCTCCGGGATCCAGCATGTCAGCACTCCGGCACCTTCCAATGTAGGCATTGAGGTTTTTTCAGCACTCCAGCCAAAAAATGTTGCCTACCCCTGGTGTACACATAATTAGGCTATGGGCATGAGTGGGTTAACTCTGTAGCTGTTGCAGTAGCAGCATGTTGCATGTGAAGGGGGAGAAAGGCTGATGTGAGGACTTCGCTGCCCTCTGCCTGCGGCAGCAAGTTAGACCACCCATTCCCCTAACCTTTTACTTCAAGGAAAAAATCTTTTTTGCTTCATTCTGCCTTCCCCAAACAAGGTGCACTTCTCAAGTGAGGATGGATGATGTGCAAAGAAGTATGCTGTAGTACCCAGCAAATGCAGGTAAGTACATTCCCAGTTTTCTGTTCTTCCAAAATGTGCCCATTGTGTTTCTGGCTGTGTGCATGCTGTGGGCCAATGACAGCTTGGAGAGCTGTCTCCAGCTGGTAAGTCTATGGGGGGAAGGGATGGAAGGGGTATGGTGTGTGGAGCAGGGGAGGTGGGGGGGCAGATCAAGGCCCGCATAGTTAGGGAGGGAGTGGGGCTGGGGCAGATGCTGCCCAGCCAGGACAGAACGGGGCAAGGGACGGAGCTGTGGGTGGCTCACCTGGGCGGGTGGGGATGAGAGCAGCTCCCACAGCTGCACACACCCCCAGGGGAGGCATGGGGGCATGTGTCCTCTAGATTTGTGCCTGGGGTGAGGGCAGCCTGTCTGTTATGGGCTGCACCAGCCTCTTCTTGGCAGGGGGGCAGGTGGTGGCAGCACTGGGAGGGTGGACTACGGCGGGGCCATAACCCTCCTCCCAGTGCTGCCTGCCCTGCCTGCCCCAAGCACAGCCCCAGCCGTTACCCCACTGAAAAGATGCTGGGGCAGCCACTGGCCTGAGCCCACAGCAGGCAGCACACCCTCACCCTCACCCCATGCACAAATCTGGTAGGTATGTGCCCCCCCCCCTCCCCAAACAACCTGCCCATGGCTCTGTCCTGTGTCCTGCCCCAACTAAGCTGGGCAGTGCCTACTCCTGCCCCACTCCTTCACCATAGAGGCCCCAAACTTCCCCCCCATACAAACCTTCCCCCCACCACAGACTTACTGGCCAGATGCTGCTTTCAAAGCTGCTAAGCTGCATATTGGCTATCAGATCAGTGTCGGCTGATACAGCTGATTAATAATTGGCCATTGGTATCAGCCTAAAAAATCTTTATCAGTACACCCCTAAAAAAATATTGCTGGAAGGGAGCTCAAGAGGCCATGTAGACTCAACGAAGAACCAGCCTCAAGAGGCTCAATGCAGGCTGAAGGATACAAGCAGGCCAAAGGAGACAAGCAGGCCAGGAGGAGAAAGCTTCGCGTGATCGTCATAGGTGACTGCATCCTGAGAGGTACGGAGGGCCCCATCTGTCGCCAGGACCCCTCGGCACACGAGGTTTACTGCCTACCTGGAGCGAAGATTCAGGGATGCTCCAAACCGTGATTGAGCCCACCGATTACTACCCCATGGTCCTAGTCCATGTGGGTACTAATGATGTGGCCAGAAGCCCTGATTGCCTGATGGAGGACTATCATGCTCTGGGATGCATGCTAAAGGAAATGGGCGCACAGGTGGTTTTCTCTTTTATCCTACCAGTGAGTGGACATGGGAGACAGCATGAAACGTGCATGGGAGACCAACTGGCAGCTTCAGGAATGGTGTCTCGAGGTGGACTTTGGCTTCCTCAACCATGACTGGCACATCACGACGAGAGACATGCTTGGATGGGATGGGCTCCACCTTTCCCCTAAAGGTAAGCGTGTGTTTTCTCCTAGGTTGGCAGACCTCCTCCAGCGGGCTTTAAACTAGGCTCGTCAGGGGAAGGGGAAGACGAGGGTGAAGGAATCAGACTGCCAGACCAAGCAACGCCTGCAAGTACAGCCCAGCCTAGACCAATGAGTGAAACGTATACACAGGTAAGTGACAAGGGCCAGGGCAATGCTGTGATTAGGGGGCCAGTACACACATCCACAGGAGGCCTCAAATGCCTCTACACAAATGCCCGTAGTATGGGAAACAAGCAGGAGGAACTCACCCTCCTGCTGGCTGACACCAACCCAGAAATAGTGGAGATCACTGAAACATGGTGGGACTCAACACACGACTGAGCGGTTAATGTCAAGGGCTATAGGTTGTACAGGAGGGACAGGACAAGGAGGAAAGGTGAGGGCGTGGCACTCTACATTAAGGAGGAATACACATCCTCATCAATTAATAAAGAATCAGAGGAAGGGCACTCTGAAGTGCTTTGGGTTAAATTACAAGGCAGTCGAGGAGAAAGAGACTTAACAGTGGGGTCTACTACAGACCTCCCAACCAAGGGGAAGAGCTCGACCAAGAATTCTTAGGTCAGCTCACGGAGGTAGTGAAGTCTAAGGATGTCGTAGTCATGGGGGACCTGAACTTCCCGGACATCTGCTGGGAAGAGCAGTCAGCCAGGTCTGACCGCTCACGTAGGTTCTTAAACAGAGTGCAGGACCTCCATCTAACCCAGGAGGTGCACAGCCCCAGCAGGGGAGATACCTTGTTGGACCTGGTGTTGGCCATGGGTGATGACCTGGTGAGGGGGCTGCGGGTGCTCAACCACCTGGGTGACAGTGATCATCGCCTGCTGGAATTC
>NW_017728923.1:7460455-7463271 GCF_001723895.1 Crocodylus porosus | reverse complement strand
ACCGGCTCCATACCTACAGGTTAGGGAACTCCCTTCTTGTCAGCACGGAGGCAGAAAAGGATCTTGGAGTCATCATCGACTCCAAGATGAACATGGGCTGGCAGTGTGGGGATGCAGTCAGGAAGGCCAACCGTACCTTGTCATGCATCCTCTTCAGAACCACCCCTCAGGTACTTAAAGGCTGCTGTCAGATCCCTTCTCAGTCTTCCCTTCTGCAGACTAAATAACCCCAGGTCCCTCAGACTCTCCTCATAAGTCATGTGTCCCAGCACCTTAACCATCTTCACTGCCCTCTGCTGGACTCATTTCAATTTGTGTACATGCTTTCTGTAGGGGGGTCCCCACACCTGGACACAGTACTCTAGATGTGGCCTCATCAGTGATGAAGAAGGGGAATCACTTGCTGGCAACATTCCTACCAATGCAGCCCAATATGCTGTTACCCTTCTTGGCAACAAGGGCATACTGCTGGCTCGTATTCAGCTTACTGTCCACTCTAACTCCCAGGTCCTTTTCTGCAGAGCTACTGCCCAGCCAGTCAGTCCCCAGCCTGTACTGGTGCATGGGATTCTTCTGTCCTCAGTGCAGGACTTTGCACTTGTCCTTGTTGAACCTCATGAGACTTCTTTTGGCTCAATCCTCCAATTTGTCTAGGTCACTCCTCCAGGTCACCCTCTTCCCCATATACCTCAGGGCTTTTGTCTCGGTGAACTTAATTTAAAGTCCTCTTCACTAGGTTAGCGAGTCTGTCTGCAAAGATGCTCTTCCTCCTCTTCATCAGGTGGATCCCATCTCTTCCTCGCCATCCTTCTTGGAACAACATCCTGTAGTCAAAGAAGCGAAAGCCCTGCTGGCGACACCATCTGCACAGCCATGCCTTGTTCTGCAGGATGTGTCCACTCCTGCCTGGGCCCTTCCCCTTGACTGAAAGGATAGAGACCACCTAAGCCCCTGTCCCCTTCACCTTTGCACCCAGAGCCCTGTAGTCACTTTTGGTCTGCTTAGGGTCACCCCTGGCAGTGTCACTGGTGCCCACATGGATGAGCAGCATGGGGTAGTAGTCAAAGGGCCGAATGAGTCTCAGTAATCCCTTTGTGACATCTCAGATCCAGGCTCTGGGCAAGCAGCAGACCTCCTGAGATAACAGGTCAGGTAGGCAGATGGATGCCTCCATCCCCCACAGAAGGGAGTCTCCACCACCACCACCCATCACTTCCTCTTGGTAGCAGTGGTCTTGATCCTTCCAACCTTGGGGAGGCCGGTCCTGGCATTGTTCACCAATGGAACATGCTGCCTCTCCTTTGTAGCTAGGGCCCCAAATCTGTTCTTCAGGCAAACTGCTGCAGGTGGAGATGAAGATTTCTGTTTGCTGCCAGAGGTCACAAGCTTCTGGCTTCCACCTTCCTGGGAGTCCATGTCCTCTTCCTTCTGTAGCGTTGCCTCTGGCAGTCCTTTCTCCGCAGTCCTAGAGGTCTCCTCCAGAACTGAATCAATGAAGTCCTCATGGGGGAAGATACTTTGGAGCCTTGCTGCCTCCTCCTGTAGTTCTCTTGCTTGCTCCCTGAGGAACACCACTAGGGAGCACCACTCACATCACAGGCACTCCCCCACCTGGCTGCTACTAAAAGGAACCTGTCTCCACAGTGCCAAACCAGGATGTGGGTGGAGGCCCCAACAGGAAGAGGTTTGCCTGGACAGACACCTCACAGGTACAAGCAGAGGAAGAGGGGCAGTGGCTCTGGCACTGCAACATCCTCCAGCCATTTCTCTGAGTCTCTTAATCCAGTACCTCTCTCTCTTCCTGCCCCTTTTCCTCTTTCCCCTTTATTGGCAAAAACTTGGCATGGTCATCATGTTTGAGCCCTTTAAGTAAGTCTGGAGCTACTGACAGACCTACAGCAGAGAAGGGATACCAGGCTGCTTAAACTGGCTATTGTGACATAAGAAATCAGGGCGCTACATTTACATTTCAAAGTGAGTAGCAGGCACTAAGTTAACATCTGTGAAAGCTGGAAACACTCTAAGAAAGAACTGTAAGTAGTGACTGATGTAGCCAAATGTATGGAATGTTACTTTGCCATAATAAATGAATTTTTGTTAAAATATTTAGATAAGGTGTAAGAACAAAGCAGCCTTATCAGACCATCAATTAAAGTACAGAGGTAACAAATTAGTTTAAATGAAAATGAAAAGGACATAAGGAAATCTCCTTCTGGTCCTTTTTGCTTTCTCAAGGATATGAATTTTAACTAGTTCATACACTTTTCTGGTCCACAAAAGATCTGATTTAATTCAGTTCTGAAAGTCTCAGTGAAACAAATGCATTTAAATAAAACCAATCAGGGATCATTTATTAGAATATTAAGGTTATATTTACCAGTCATCTATAAATAGTAGGAATAGACTGAAGGGAAACTTTGAATTTTTACATAATATCCGTTGGACTGTTTGCCTGCTGGATTGTTTGCTTGTGGGACTGTTTGGAGGACCCCCTGCCACGGAGTCCATGAGCCTGGCCAACTTCCCTTCCTGGCAGTAAAGACCCATCCCGTAAGATTATGATTTTCCTCAGCTATTAATTTTGCTTTGTCAATTAATCAATAAACCTCTCACACTGGTTGGAATGACTCAAAGGTCCTGTAACAGGGAACCTAGCCCTGTTACTAGGAAGCAGAGCAGCCTTGTAACAGGGAACCCTAGCCCTGTTATCAAGAAACAGGGGAAGATGAGGGCGGGGGAAGCTGTGGACCACCAAACCAGGTGGCACCAACAAGGACAGCCCAGCCTGAAGAAAGAGAGCTTTGGGAACATGAAAG
>NW_017728923.1:7435336-7460355 GCF_001723895.1 Crocodylus porosus | reverse complement strand
ATTGGATATTAGGAGGAACTTCTTCACAGTTCGAGTGGCCAAGGTCTGGAACGGGCTCCCAAGGGAGGTGGTGCTCTCCCCCACCCTGGGGGTCTTCAAGCGAAGGTTAGATGTGTATCTAGCTGGGGTAATGTAGGCCCAGCACTCTTTCCTGCTTATGCAGGGGGTCGGACTCGATGATCTATTGAGGTCCCTTCCGACCCTAGCATCTATGAAGGATGAGTTTTGACTGACAGGCCTAGCTAGAGAGAGAGAGCGTAAGCCCACAGCAGCTGAGAGCCCAACACAAAGAGAAATTTATAAAACATCTGTGAGGCACAGGACACGTCAAGGGGAGGTAGGATGGTGCAGTTTTTTTGCCCTTAAGGCAACAGCTCATTATCATACAGGCAGTGAGCCTGACTGGGAACCTGTGGGTCAGCCTCCCTCTTTTTTTTTCTTCCTTTTTTTAGAACCAAGTAACATCAAGTCATGGCAGGTGAGTAAAAAGGGGGTGGGGGAGGAGAAGCTGATCCCCAGAGAAAGAAAATTCAGCAAGACTTGACAGGGGCACAATCTTAAAAAAACAAATGCAACCAAAGATGGCTTCTTGTCACAGGTCCATTTAATTTTTTTTTACCTGTCCACTCTGTAAGAGTTGCTAACAACTTGCCTCCAAAAAACCCAGCAAGCAGGCAGGTAAGGGAGAATACAAATTGTAGCTAATATTACCCTGGCTTCCACATAGCCTGAGGCTATGAAGGGAAGATCAGGCAGGTGCACAACATACTTAATCAGAGGAGGCTTTAACCTTTGCTCGGTAGGCTGTAGAAATAAATTTGTAGGAAGGTATCTTAATGCTTCAAAATTGAGTCTAATTTAGTACAGGTATAGGCCTGAGTAATGGCCAGTCTGATCTAACACAAGCGATCTTTGAAGCTTTCATGTTTTCATTTGATCTCCATTAAGGATGAACAGAGAATCCAATTACTCTGGTCTCCTAAATCCTAAACGGCAGTGTTAGCACTTACGCAATTCTATTACTCATGTAGTGTGGACACATAAACTAATGCCTCACATAATCTGTGGTATGGTGGTTAGAGCACAGGGATGAAATATCGAAGAGAAGCAAGTTCCAAGGTCCTCTGGGCAAGGGGAGGGGTACTAGAAACCAGGTCTCCAGCTTCTTGGGCAAACACTCCAACCAATCTGCTGTTAAAGTTAAATATGGTAGGGCCCTCACCCTCTCCTTCCTCCTCCTGGTTTTTTTTTCAATAACTTATGCTCACAGACTTGTGTACCTAGCTACGTACCTGCCTAGCCACTATGTAACCTAGTAGTGTTGTGGATACTTGCCTATCTACCCTGCACAAGCGACACATTCATAAATGATGCCTAAGTTCCCAAAATGTCACAGAATTCTGCCTCCAGAGTATACCTATAGGGGTTTTTCTAATTATTTTTAGTTACATTTATAGGAAGGTAATGTAAATTCAGATGGAAGGCAGACAAGTGCTTAGAAAGAAAAATGAAAACACAAGACTATTTTGTCTGGAAAGAACACCACCACTGTATCTTTAAAGCTAAGTATGAATCTGGTCACTGATTTGAAAATAAGCTGATTAAAAACAGACGGCAAAATGTTTCTTTAAGGCTGGAAGGTTCCCAAGCCAGATGCAATAGCATGAAAGAACCTTGGATTAAGACCTTTACCTTGTGAATAGGAATTCCAGAACTGATTTAGCAGAACAGGCTAAGAGCTTGAAATATTTCTCTGTATAAGTCTGCGCCACCTTTAAACAACTTTTTAACACCTCTGCTGTATACCTTTTCCTTGAATTTATACTTTAGGTTAGACACCACTGTCTATTGTTGCTGTCTAGAAGGATGGCAGATTTGCTAATGAATTCTGAGAGAAGAGGTTTTATTTCTTTGATTTCTAGGTCAGTGATGAGGAGGTGATTATCTGGAGGTCACACATTTCCCTTTACAGCAAGGTGGCCTGTATGGGCTGCCCATGAAATGAGATGCAAGCCTATGTATGGCCCAGGGAGAAAGAGTCCAAACCATCTAGCTGAAGATTTCAGTTCTGCCACAAAGGACTGGCACGGAGACATGTATGCTACATAGCATCAAAGTAGAACATCCGATTACTTCAAAGGTCTAGATGCCACCATGCAGGCATCTCATACAGTCAGCAAAACTAATAGAATCTGAAATTAACCATCTAATAATAGTAATGCAGAGGGAAAATTTCAGTTAGTCACATGAAACAAAAAAAGACCTTTTAGTACATTATCATCATTCTCCACATCTCTGCTTGAAGAAAAACCCAGTCTACTGGCACACAAACAAAAGTTCTTTACTGCAAAATTAGCTCTTCTAATGCCTTTGTACAGGCATTTTTTATCTGGGTTGACCAACAGGGCCAGAAATTTAAATCCTAGCTGAATGACATCTTGAGTAGGCTCCACAGCACTTTCTATATTTTCTAATGCACCCAGGTTGATGGTGTGGCACCAATTTTAGTATTGTGACAAAACACTCTTTACAAGGTGCTCCTTTAAGAATCGATAATCTAGGAGTTGGAAAATTGAAAAAAAAATTCTAGAAATTTGATAAAATGTCAAATAGCATCAGGCCTAATTCCAATAAATCCTCACTAGAAACTCCTGCATTTAATGATGGTTTGTCTATCAACAATTATTTTTGGAAATATGGCAGTTGACCAGCTCAATGTATCTAACGAGTTTAACTCATAATGTATAGTGCTATTTTAAGCAGACTTCTGTGCAGTACAAAGTCAGACACTTTTAAAAAAAGTCTAAATGTATTACATCTGCACCGTTAACTTAATCAACCAAGCATGTAATTATCTCAAAAAAATTAAATTAGACTTGTTTGACAAAACTAATTTTTCACAATGGTCTGATTGCTTACATGACCTTTTACCTTTACTCTATATCAGCTGAAAACTAGAGGTGCGTCAATACATCAGTCCAATATCAGACTGCCACAGATGTAAAGAAAATCAAGTGTATTGGAAATCGGCTTTTTTTTTTTGCCCAATGTGGCCAATAAATGCCCCATGCATGCATGCAGTTGCAGCGCAGCATGTAGGTGGTGAGGAGCACAGCCCAGCAGCTTGGAGAACTGCATCTAGCTAGTAAGTCTGTTGTGGTGGAACAGGAGTGGGGAAGGAAGGGGCATGGGGAGGCAGTTCGAAGTCCCCACAGTGAGGGAGGGACTGGGGCTGGGGCAGGCATTGCCTAGCCAAGGCAGGGCACAGGATGGAGCCACAGCTCAGCGGGGTGGAATGGGGGGGAAATGGGGGTGTGTGCCTGCATATCTGCATGGGGCAGGACGGGATACCACTGCGGGCTGGGGCCAGGGCTCCACTTGGGGTAGGAGGCAGCAGTGCTGGGAAAGGGGGCAGTGGGAGCTACAGTAAATTTTGGGGTGGCTGCTCCCTGCTGGCTTACAGCCCCACCCCATGCATCCAACCAAGTGCACCCTGCATATGCAGGTCCTGGGTTGGTCTTCATGGAGACCCTGCCTGCCCACTCCGTACAGCACTGCAGTGGTGGGTACAGGGCAGATGGGTTGGGATGACAGGACAGTGGGACTAGGTCTGGAGACAGTGACTAGCAGCTGTGGCTGGAAGGAGCCGCTGCTATGGGGGCTGCTGGGAACTGAATCCAGCCGCCATGCTGCTCCTGCCTCATTGCTTGCCTGGGTGTGGGAAGACCGGCCACGTGTATTACAGCCCAGGCTGCCCCCCTGAGCTAGGTTATGTGGGACCAAAGGACCCACCACAAACCGGACAAAATCCTTTGGCAGGGTGAATCTGGCCATGGAATTGTATTTTGCCTACACTTAGTCTATAAGGTGCAAACCTACCCTGCCTTCTGACTGTTTAATACTATCATTAATGACCTGCAGGATGGAATGAAGTGCATGCTTAGCAAATTTGCAGATGATATCAAGCTGGCTGGTGTTGCAGAAGTTTTGGAGGATAAGATTAGGATTCTGAATGGCTCTGATAAACTGGAAAAACAGTATGAAACGTCAAATTAACAAGTCTCCAGATAGACAGAGTGGTTATAAAGTCTCTGACTACTCTCTGTTGCTGCAGGGAAGAGAATAAGTACTAATAGTTTTAAAACTTTACCAGGGGAAATTTAGATGAGATATTAGGAAGAACTTTCTAAACTCTGAATGTGATTAAGTACTGGAATAGGCTATCCCAACCCTGGAAATTTTTAAGAGCAAGTTAGACAGACACTTGGCTGGGATGCTTTAAGACAGGGATGATCCTGCCTTGAGCAGGGGGCTGGACAAGGCCAGGGCTGTCCAACTAACAGCCTGCAGGCAGCATGCAACTCCCAAAAGATAACCATGTGGCCTGTGTCTGGAATAGCCACCACTGCTCCCTCTGGAATGCTTACACTGTGAATGAGAAAGACAGGACCCAGGCTGCCTACGTTGCAGGTGGGTGCATGACTGGAAAGGAAGGTGCTGCATGTGCAGCAGGGGGAAGCCAGGCTGCCTGTGCTGCATGTGTCAGTGGGAAAGAAGCGCTCCCCGCACAGCACAAATGACTGGGAAAGTAGGGAAGGCAGGGTGTTTGCATGGTGTGTGCCAGTTGGAGAGGGACAGGGTGCTCTAAGCTACCCATGTGGCCCTGGAAGGGCTCATGCGGCATGTAGCTCCCAGCTGCCCAGAAGTTGGACAGCCCCGAACTAGATGACCTTCCCTACTCGTTACATATCAGACTTTTATTTCTTATCGCTGCCTTCACTTTTGTTTTTGTGACATAATATACAAATACAGCTATGCTGATAATATGCTCCTAGCACAGACTTAACTATAAACTTCCTGTCCAGTGATTAAGTCTCTTTATTGATCAGAAGTCCAGAATGGATGTACTTCAAACTGGACACAACCCAAACAACAAGCAGGAGGAAACAGCTTAGAAATTGAATTGGCTGAAAGCATAATACCATCTGCAATGTGGATGCATCCAATTCAGTTTGCATGGTGATGATAAAACACCCTAGGGTCCAGAGGTCAGCAACATTTTTGGGGCAAAGTGCCAAAAGCACCAGCAAACAGAGAGAAGCAAATGGGCAAATTAAATAAAAATTGATTGTACTATGCATCAGTAAAATTCTACTTTGATCTACCTGTTTGAGAGTTGATTGCAGTTAAAGACTCCAGCTTCCCCAAGACAAGGCAGCCTGGGGACTGAGCCCCACCCAATTGTTCAATGCCACACTCCATCCAATGGACATCTTCAGTGACAGGCCTCTCCCAGAGTGTGCTGCCATCAGTGCCTGACACAGCAACAATAAAGGCACATGGAGTAGAAAGGCCTGAACAGAAAAACATGTTTTAGAGGGGAAAATAAAATCCCTTTCTTACCTTGGGTATCACTGTACATACAACCATTTCAGCAGGGTACCTACACCAACCCTTCTCCTCCAGAGACTGTTTTCCTCTTTATATTCACAGATTCTCTGCCAATTTTCCCTTTTTAATCTGTCATGTCACAAAGAGTTTCCTGATTCTCAACTATGACAAGAGAGCTTCAAGACTGGACATAAGCTCAACAGAAATCAAATGGCAGCTTCCTAAAGAAGTTAACTTGTCTTTGTCAGATGATAACTCCATCCACAGAAGGGATCCGTCACAGCAACCTTACCCACCAGTATGACACAACCCCCCCCACCCCTCACACACATTTTTCACCAAAAACCTCTTTTTGAGCCTCCTTAGAGTCACAGTTACCTTCATCCAAGCAGGATCTGTTAAAACTGCTGCTACCATTGGTACTTTTGAAAGCAAAGATAATATCTTGAACTTTGTCTTTGTCCACATCTTCTACAGCCAAAAATGAGTAGGTCACTGCAAAGAGATCACAGACCAAATCCTAATAAGTACCTACTTTCATAAATAGGATGAAAGAATACAGCAGTAATGCAGCTAAATGGAGAAAACTGCATGCCCTTAGAAACCTGATAACTATTCACAACCTCTTTCTTTTGTGAAAGCAATGCCAGAACAGATTAGTGTTTCATTTATAAAAAAAACACATCTAAATAGGAATGCTCAGAGAAGTCAAAGCAAAACCACCAAAGATGTGAAGCCAATGACAATAAGTTAAGAGCATCAAACCACTATATAAGTGTGTCCTTAGTTTACTGTAGTTTAATCCTAACCAGATGATAAGTACCTTGTGTTTGAACAGGAGCCAGAGCTAAAGCCAGAGCCAGAACCACAACTACAGTGCCTCTGCCCTGCCCTGGTGAAGCCCCCTACTGCCAAAATGCTGTAGCAGCCCTCCACCATTAACACAAGTCCCTCAAGCTCCATGGACTGAATAAAACAGCTCTATGGCCAGATCCAACTCATAGTCCATTGGTTGCTGGCTCCTGTTTTAGGCAAGTCAAACCATTAAAATAATTTGATAAACAATCTCAATCTCTGGTTTGAGGTACACTTTACCAATGGGTGAACCCATACATGTAATAGCTTCTAATTTACAACTAAGAGGAATTCTTTTTCAATTTAAAAGAAAAGAGGATTTTGTTTCTGATGCTGGAAATGATTGGTTCAATCTCCAAAGACTTGCAGTGTCTGTGAGTACATGGCCATAATTTGTTAGACGATGCGCACAAGATAAAAATCTTATTCTGCTTCAAAAAAAGGGGAAGATGACGATGGTGAGACAGTAAGCTACAAGGGCACAGAAACACATGCTGTAGCAATAAACAAACTGCTCCCAGATTTCCAGAGACAACTTCAGTAAAAGGATATTTTCCTTCAGATTACAGTGCGTTATTTACAAGTAACAAGATTTCCTTCCTTGCACTTCCCTTTCACTTATCCAATGCTTGTAAGAGTTTCTTATGGAAAAAGGGCTGCTTTCAAATCTCAGCTCAAAGTCACTTCAAGGTACATTTTAAGGAGCACTAATATTCAGCAAGGATCTACCTTCTTAGAGCACTCACTTTGCCCAAATCAGGCCCACTTGCTGTACTGTTAATGCCGGAGGGCAACACCCTATTTGCCCAACCATAACACATTGCAAACTTCTACCAGAAGGCCACTCTGATTAAAAGGAACCGCTGTATATGGAAACCTAAATTAACTGCAGCTCATATGCTCATCAAGACCCCTGCAGGCTGGATTGAGGGCCACATTCTGGCAAGAGTCCCACAATCTGTAGAAAACGGCAGTTTAGAAATATTTTTATATAGCAAATTCACCTGCGTTTTCATATGTTCTGTGCCATGTTTTTTGTGAAAGAGGCCTCACTGGACAAGGTATGATGAATGAAAAAGCAAACACCACAATAAGACAGAGAAATAATGAGAGGAAGAAGGCAGCAGTTCGCCATCGGGAGAGCTGAGCAAATCCTGTGGGCTTTTTACAGACACGTTCTTTCTCTGTACAATTTTCATGGTTCTCTTGTGCTTTCCCATCCTCATTCTTTAGAGGGTGGATTTCTGCTTCCAAGTCTTTGCTGTCCATCATAGGTTATTCATGAGTTTTCAATAACTTTGGTCACCTGCAGCAACAGAAAGGAGAGTTAAAATAGGATTTGGGATATATCAAATGAAGCAAGTTATTGAATATTCAGGTCTCCATCAGGGGCTGGCAGCTGTACACTAAATGGCATAAGGGGCTCTGATCCCCAATCCTAACAACTATACCTCCTGCCATGCCACACATTCATCGCAGGAGGTACAACTGTTAGGATTGGGGGCAAGATCCCAATCATGTGATTGCCAAAAGGGAGTTCAGGGCACAGGTCTGTACATGCTTGTTGGGGGAAGGGGGTAGAAGGGCTTCACAGTTTGTAGGGTCAAAAGGGACCTGAGCAGATCATCAAGTTGGACCCCCTGCCATGGGCAGGAAAGAAGGCTGGGATCAAACAACCCTGGCTAAGTGATTATCTAGCCTCCTTCTGAATACTCCCAGGGTAGAAGCGAGCACCACTTTCCATGGAAGTTGGTTCCAGATCCTAGCTTCCCTGACTGTGAAGCAGTGCCTCCTGATATCTAGTCTGAATTTCCTCTCAGTCAATTTATGGCCATTATTCCTCGTTACTCCTAGTAGTGCTTGGGGGAACAGGGACTCTCCTGTTGGTCCCCCTTGGCCAGTTTGTAGATGGCCACCAGATCCCCTCTCAGCCTTCTCTTGTGGAGGCTGAACAGGTTTCAGGTCCCTTAGCCTCCGCTCGCAGGGCCTGCCTTGCTGACCCCTGATCACGTGAGTGGCCCCATCTGGACCCTCTCGATGCTGTCCACATCCCTCCTGAAGTGCATCGCCCAGAACTGGACACAGTACTCCAACTGCGGCCTGACTAGTGCCGCGTAGAGAGGGAGGATCACCTCCTTGGACCTGCTTGTGATGCATCTGTGGATGCACGACAAGGTGCGGTTAGCCTTCTTGACCATGTCCCCACATTGGCAGCCCGTGTTCATTTTGGAATCAATAATGACACCAAGATCCTTTCCTGCCTCTGTGCTGACTAGAAGGGAGTTCCCCAGCCTGTAGGTATGCTGCTGGTTCTTCCTCCCCAGGCGCAGCACCTTGCACTTGAGAACAGGATGGGATTCAGTGTTGACATCTGCCCACCCCTGTAACCTGTCTAGATCTAGTTTCAGCCTGTCCCTCTCCTCCAGTGTGCTCACTTCTCCCCACATCTTAGAAGATGTTGAACAGTGTGGGCCCGAGGACCGAGCCCTGGGGGACCCCACTGCCCACATCCCTCCAGGTTGAAAAAGACCCATCCACCACCACTCTCTGGGTGTGGCCCTCCAGCCAATTTGTGACCCATGTGACTGTGGAGGCATCGATGCCACAGTCGCCTAGTTTTTTAATGAGAATGGGGTGGGAGACAGTGTCAAAGGCCTTCCTGACGTCCCAGAAAGACTACGTCCACCGCAACACCTGCGTCCAAGGATTTTGTGATCTGGTTATAGAAGGCAAGCAGGTTGGTATGACAGGACCTGCCTCTAATGAACCCAAGTTGGTTGCCCCTAAGCATGATCTCCCCTGCTGTTCCCTTGCAGATGTGCTCTTGGATAACTTTCTCAAAGAGCTTCCCCAGGACTGAGATAAGACTAACGGGCCTGTAGTTTCCTGGGTCCTTCTTCCTCCCTTTTTTGAAAATGGGGACCACACTGGCCCTTTTCCAGTCCTCTAGCACCTCACCAGAGCACCATGAGTGCTTGTAAAGCTGCGCCAGGGATCCTGCAATGACCTCTGCTAATTCCCTCAGCACTCTGGGGTGGAGATTGTCAGGACCCACTGACCTGAACACATCTAGGCCCACCGGAAGTTCCTTGACTAGGCCCTCACTGATCCTGGGCCTGGCAGCACCTCCCCTGGGTCCGTCAGGGATCCCAGTAGGGCGGATGCTCAAAAAGACAGTGATTAACAATGGTCCATCCTAAAAAACAATCTAGAGACCAGTGGCTTTCAACCTGTGGTCTGTGGACTCCTGAGAGTCTGCAGACTATGTCTAAAGGGTCTGCAAAAGAGGACTATGATCACTCAAAAGCATGTGAATACCTACACTGACAATTCAAAGGAGTCTGGCACATCTATTCAAAATTTTTAGGGGGTCCACAAATGAAAAAAGGCTGAAAACCACTGATCTAGGAATTAAAGAGGAGCTAAGCAGATCATACCAGATACAGTTTAACATGATCCAACTTCTGGTAAAAGAGGGCTCCCACTCTGATAGGGAGAAGTGAGGGAGGGAAATGCAGGATAAAGTACAGCTTTGCACACAATCACCACTCAGCAGAGAGCTGGACAACTGATGACAGAGAAGAGCCAAAAGCTCAGAAGGATTTTAAGTCGGAGGGTCTTGACCTGTTCTCCAGGTCACTCAAGTAAAAGGCATACAATGAACACTCCCTCCGCTAGTACACTGATCCCTGTTATCTAACTTTTCAGAAGGATCCTGTATCACAGAAGTGAATGGAGACTCTGTGACCTTCTTTTTGCAGCACTTGAAAGCCATTCTCTAGTCTAACAGCACAGGAGTTTCTACAGGAGAGGTAAAAGCAAACACTGAGTAATTCTATAGAAGGGCAGAACAAATCTCGTGGCCTGTCTTCAAAAAAGGAACACCATAGGACCTAGCAATGTTGCAAAACCCAGTCTTCAGAACAGTAAGCAACATACCTCTTCCCGGAGTCAACAGAGGAATGGGGAGTTTACATTAGGGTAGGACAAATAATCTGTGACACTTCCCAGGGACAGGTTATTACATTAATGACAACTTAGTTTTCTCCATTACTCCTCCAGTTTTACAGATTGTCCATATTTGGCTCACATTGTTTATTCTGACAATTAGCAAATCATTTTTGTTCAGCATGACTGAAAATGCCTCCTTCTGACATGCCAAAACAGAACAGGCAGTGCTGCGACAAACACCACTCATTCTAAGGGGCAAGGGGAATGCCTGTCTTTCTCATCTGCCCCGTAAGTTCATAAGTTGCAGAAAGCTAGGTCTTTATTTGGGTGAGCTTCTCACTGCCTAAGTAAGCAGGACAAACTTACACCCAACAACCCTGATCAACCAGCCCAAGCCCTCAGCAAAAGGAGAAAATCATAATGGAAATATACAGTAGTAGATTAGAAAGAGGTAAGGTGGGGAAATAAACTCTCTGGATCTCACAGGGTATGGTCTGTTTCTACATTTGACTGAAAAAAAGTAAAAATCACATCTACGGGATCAGTATAACTTTTGTGCCACATATGTTCTTCCTCTTAGTTCAGTTTCTCCACCTTTTCAGGCTCAAGGAACCTTTCCATAGGTTCTCTGAATTTAGTGTCATCCCGGTTGAGCACCACAGTAAGCTAGAGGAAAATGAAGTTTCCTATATTGCTCCTTTTTATAAAAAAATAGGCAAAGAAAACCTGACACTAACCACTCAGGAAGAGATCAGTAAAAGGTTTAAAATCCTAAAAAGTGGGCATGTCTACAAGTGCAATTAATGAGAAGCAATATACTCCAATTTATTGCCCCCAGGTGTGCTGTTTGAACATGCACCTGGGACGACAGCACGTATAAACCCAGTCATAGCAGCACCGACTGGCAGAGGGCCCGGGGGGGGGGGTGTCAGCCTGCCAGCCCAGGGCTGTTCCCCTGACTCAACATGCTGTGGAGGGGCTGGCTGGGGAAAAGCGTGTTTCACTCTGGTGCTAGCCAGCAGGCAGCACCCTCACTGAAGCACTCTCATGTCCCAGCCAGCCAGGGCAGCATCTATATGTGTGCTGCTGCCTACCGAAAAACTATGCAGTAGGACAGTACTTGCATTTACTGGAATGAATTAGCTTTCTCCAGCCTAACAGGGGTGCATGTGTAGATGTATGATGTTTTACTGCGGAGCTAATTAGTCTACACTGCAGAAAATGTCTTATGTAGATGCACCCACTATCTCATACCAGGCAAGGGTACAGGAGGAGGGACCACCACTCCATGCCCTGCTTTTTCTGGTTTCTGCCTCCTCGTTGGCCCCGATTTGTACCCGAGGGAAAATGTGTGGGCAAGAAAGATGCTACTCCAGAGCCTTACATTCTTGACTGATGCCACCTGTGGGACTGAAAAGCAGGACCCCAGGTCCACCAGGGTGATACAGCACGCTGCTCAGAGTGGGAGCATTAGGTCAGCAGCGGGAGTCCACAAAACACTGCGCTGGATGCAGGGCTCCAGCAGGGGGAGGAGCAAGAACTTACCTCCTTGCACAGGGACTGGTGCCACAGCACCCTTAAAAGGATCTTGTGGCACATCAGCTGAGAAAACTGCTTTCAGCTTATTCTGAAAGTTGCAAGGAATGAGTCTAAGAAAATCAGGCATGTTACAGGAACTCAGAGCTTTACATCTACAACCACAATAAAAAATAGACTTTCTACTAAATTAAGTTTCTAGGCTTCATTAAACTGACAGTGTTGCACTGAGGGAAAGAAGGAGAGGGAAAAAATGTGGAATTATATGTTCCAATAGCTTTGAACAAGATCTGCATGACAATTTGTCATAAAAAGTTTCTTCAGAGCCAATACCCATGAGGACCAAGTCAATTTTCCTTTGTGATGCCTGCAGTCATGTACCCAGAGAATCTGTCCAAATAACGTATTTCTCCAGAACTGGCAACAGCAGACATTAGTTTAAAAGCTCATTGCTAATACAAAGAAAAAAAGCAAACATCAAGCCTTGCAGCTCCATTCTCACATGCCTGCAATATTAGCAGATCTAGTATTCAAATTGCCCTGTTAGGGAAACATGCGCTAGCTCACCTAAGACTTGTGAATAGGGAATTCATGATTGCAGTGTTTTCATGGAAACTGCGAATTCAGACAGCCTCTGAGAAAAATGGCAGGCTTGCTGCAAAAAAAACAACAAAAAAAACCTTACTGAAAATAAAATGCTGGCCTCCAGACAGAGTCAGCAGTCTCCATGGGGCTACAGCATGGCCAGTGGGGAATGGAGGCTGCCAGCAAAATGGCTGCAGCCCACTCCTCATAAGCTGAACAGCTGAGGGCTGCCAATCACAGGCCCCCACCCCTTGCCACAAATCAGAAGTGAGGGTGGGGCCATATGGCAGACAGTTCTCAACCAACCAGCAACAAGGGGTGGGGCCACAGTCCCCTTGGTTAATTAGAAGTGTGGGTGTTCCACAAATAACCAAATGCTCAAATGATGAGCGAGACTTTATGGGAGGGGAATAAGGCAAAAAGGCACCTTTATTGATTATAATATTCAAAAGAGCACTCATACATATACACACACTCACTCTCAATCACTCTGCTGATGTTATAGTTACCAAAATCTATTGTTCAGTATTATACTAGGTGGCCAGCCTCGAGAGTATGAGATTAAAAGCAGGGCATGCAGACATGTCTGTGCTTCCAGTGAAGTTTTCAGTGTCTTTCCACTTCTTACTGATAAGTCTCTCTCCTTCATAGTGGTTATCAAGTTGGTGTTAGGTGACTGGTCCACCTTTTCTGATTCTGTGGCTCCTTTGTCTGAAATCTCAGTACTTTTCCACCCTGACAAGCAGTTAGGCTCACACATCATTGTCTTCAGGTGTTGCTCTTTAATCACTTCGTTTACAACATTTTTCCATTATTGCTGCTGTGGCCAGTGTCTGGAGTCTTTAGTGTTAAGATGTTGCAGACCTTGGCTTCAATCTTGTCTTTTCTGCTTATCTTTATTTTTCGCCTGGTACAGACTTACCTCCTCACGAACTTCAACATGATTCACCATAACTTGTTTGCCAACATGTAATTTATTTCTGTTCTTACCAGTCACTCTACACTCATTCATCCATATACCCAAGCATCATAAAAAAGAATACAGAAAGAAGCAATACTTGTTTTGCTATATAAAAATACAATAACAAGCGTAATTTATAATAGCAAACTTAAAATCACTACGTGGGGGTACCATCGCAACTCAGCCTATGAAAATGGCAGCCAGTCCTTGGATCAGAGGGCCAGCTGTCAGCCACCTCCGAGTTAGGTAGACCCCTACTTATGAGAAAACATGCAGTCACTATTCAGAAGGACTGCAATTTGATTCGGTGATTTGAATCACTGTCCCGATTCAACTTGGCTGAATCAGATCTGAAGATTCAGCACCGCTTCAGGTGATTCGGTTATAGACTAAACATGCAGCAGTCCTTGACACTAGACACAGCTGCCTCCAGCTAGTAAGTCTGTGCTGTGGTGGGCAGAGTGGGGAGAGAAGGGATGTGCATGTGTGTGTGGGGGGAGGCAGATCAATGCCCCCACAACGAGGGAGGGATTGGGACTGGGACTCGGGCTGGGGCAGGCGCTGCCCGGGGGGGGTGTGGGGCGGCTTGTGCCAGTGCACACCGCCAGTCTGGGAGCTGCTCATGTAGTGGCTTGTTCAAAGGCTATCACCACTGCTCCCAATTCAGGTTCAGAGATTTGGCTGCCGAATCAAGCCGAATCTCCTCTGAATTGAATCAGCTACTGAAGCTTCACACAGCCCTAGTCACTATCCTTTGATGTGACAGGTTCTTTGGAACGGATACTGCACCTTCTCCCTAGTTGGACAGACTTGCACCCTGTAACCTCTACTTGGCAAGGGTACACAGTCTTAATTGCATAAAACAGCACCCAGCCACGCTATGGAAAATCCCAGAAAAGAAGGTCACAGTAGTTTCAAACATCTGATCAGTGGAACAGAGAACTGAAGCCCATGTTGTTCTGAGGTGGTTTGGATCTGAGTTCCATATAAAGTTCAGTGGAACAAATGAAAATGTCAAGCAAACCTTTCTTAGTACAAAAGGACATATAGAAATCTAGTACAACAACAGCATTTCCTAGAGGAAATGCTGCGAATGCCAATGAGAGCCACAGGTTGTGTGGCAATGCAAAGCAGTGGTTGAAAAACGTCACTGGAATACAGTCACAAAAGGACCAAGTAAAACTATAGTGCTTGAGTGGACACCTGGCAGTAAGTCATAGGTGGAATCACAGATCAACAAGCTCACTTAAACACATGCTATATTTCTTGAGAGTTACAACAAATGCTGTAAGTACCTATCCCAGACTCTAGAACCTTGACTGGTTTTCAAATAACGTTAATAATAGAATACAGCTCCAACTGATACAAACCTAAGTCAAGTCAGCAGTAATATTAAAAAAAAAACCCACCTTCTCCTACAGACCTCCACACCAAAATACCTGTCCATTCTACTAACTCAGCCTGGCAGAAAAGTCAGAGGACAGGACCAGACAACACACTGCTGTCTTTCAAAACTAGCTGCTGCAGATCCATCTGTGCTGCTACAAAGAAACTTTATTTAAGAAGAGACAAGGAATACTGGGAAGCAATACAACTGAGCATGGAACACAGGAAGGAACTGACTTGCATACAGTCTTCCCCACCGCATTCTGGCCATCTTGATAGGTGCCACCTTCTCCTAGCCTTAATTGTTTTTAGGCGGTGGTGTACAAGTACAAAGTACAATGTAGTTGCTACAGCAGAAAGTTGGGTAAAGTGACATTGGTACAACATGCAGCGCAACGCTGTGAAGGGAAGCCCCAAGCACCGAGCAATCAGAAACTCATTGGGAAGACAGTGTCACTGTGATGGGAAAACATGAGGTTTAGCAAAGTACATAACAAGGCTCATCCCACAAGCTAATTTCCACACCTTCTTACCTACTAAATTCTCTCATCCCTTCAATGAGTGGGGGGTGACAAAGTATCATCTTCCATAACAATGATGCAGCAGCTAGCAGATGCTGTCCTTTTCTATAGCGGGTAGAGCCCCAGCACAGCTCAGACCATTATTTTCAGATCTGGAAGTCAGCATCATGCTCCAACCATAAAGCTAGTGAAACTTTTGATACACAGTCAAATGTGCCCATCACCCACCACAATAATGAAAAACATTTTCAAAAGGCTTCCATCTATCCCACTAAAATACCAGGAAACTGTACTGCACTGTACTTTGATCAAAGCTGACAAGACCTTGAGCCTTTCATGAGAAGTTATCATTTATAACCTAGTATAAATCATTTCACAGGCATGACATAATTATTATGGGAAACTCAACAACTTCCCTTCTTCTGCAATAATGGCCCCGGGAACTGCCAACTCAAAAATATCCTTTATAATATCTTTCTGCCTATTTTCCCATGATTTGAACAATGCCCTCTAGAACTGTTGGAGTAAACAGTGTCAGAACGCTCTTCAAAGATCTAATGTGCAGCAGACTCAAAAACAGCTAGAAAGCTCACTGAGATTGGCAAAGATCTGCTCAACCCCACATGAAAGTCTGTCTGTTCTTTAAAATCACAAATGTAAGCTAGTAATTAATTTAATAGAGGATAAGATGACTTCAACAATGCCAACTCAGATTTTTTTCTGTTCTATTTTTTCTGTTCCTACAACTGGTAATATTTTGTCTGCCAGTCACACATTGACTACTCCTAAGAGACATGGTTAAATGCATCTAGAAAAAGTGTTTGGATCTGGTTAAACACTCAATTAGGTAATTAGTCAACACAGTATAATCAGCACACTAACACCCATTGACTCAGACTTCTTGCTCAAAATTAAGGGGGTTTCTCATTTTTTTTTTTAAATATCACTTACAAGGTATAATTTTGGAGTTACAAGTAAAACAAGTGTCACATGAAAAGTTACTGGATTCTCACTACTTTAAATCCTTACTAGATTCTCTCTTACCCACAATGGAGCCTCCTGTGGTTCAGGGTAGAATCCTTGTCTGCCACGCAGGAGACTGGGGTTTGGTTCCCTGTGCTTATACACTGTTCCCGGTGCTGCCACTGCCCAACCCGAGCGCACCCGGCCCAACCCCCCTCCAAGAAGAACTCAGCAATGCCCCCAGCCTGCAGCGGCAGCCCATCCTTGCCCCATGTACAGATATGGGGGGCACATGCCCTCCAGCGGTGTGCGCAGTGGCAGGAGCTGCCCGCTTGTGGCTCTGTCCCGTGCACCACACCGGCTGGGCAGGGTCTGCCCCTCCCCCAGCTCCACTCCCTCCTTCACTGTGGGGGGCCTCGATCTGCTCCAGACCTCCACACTTTCCCTCCCTCTGCCCCTTCCCCCAACTCTCATGCATACACCATGACTTAGAAGGATCAAGGGCTGCTCTCTCACTCAGCCACGGTGAGCAGACTAGAAAAGTTCTACCAGTGTAGTGCCATCAGACCTGCTACTGCACATATGCTTTTGCTCTTGCAGGCAGATGGTCAGTAACTGCATATGTTGTGACCCCTACTACACTAACCAGAAGAGAGAAGGTTTTCTGCTCTGCTCTCAAACATGGTGCAATTTGCCAGTGAGTGAGGGAAGGAGGACCCAGAGGTGCTGCACCATGCCAATCCCAGCAGCGCAATCAATTGCTGCTATAGTGGTGGCTATTTTTTACACCTCCTCCCAGAGGTGGTGCCTGAGGCTCCTGCAGAAAAGAGAAAAGTAATAACATGGGAATGGAGCTAGAAATGATTAACAAAGAATAATACCCCAAAAAAAGGAAAGACAAAGAAAAAAAGGAGGAAAGAACAGAAAAGGGGGAGAGAATAAGAACAGGATAAGGAGATGAAAGCAAGGTTGAGCTGGTAAATGGCTGGATATGGCACATGGATTTGGGCTATACGTGGTGTTGGGCCAGCATGCCAGATCATACCTATGGACTGACACCAAATATCAGATTCAGTCTATGGACTGGCCTGCAGTACGAGAAGGTTGAGCACCACTGATCTAAAATGACATGCTCATCAAACCACTAAAATGTTTTCAGCAAACAGTTAACTCACTACCCCTCCTCTATCATTAATTCTTCCCCACTACCCCCTCCAATTTTGCTGCCCTTTCTCCCTACCACAAGTGAAAAGCTGTTCCCAACTCTCACTGTTCCAATGACTAGGAAATTATTTTGTCACCTACATTTGTTCACAGTCACTATATACCCATTTCTTCTTTGGTCAACACCAACCTTTAGCTTACAATCAAAATGTGCCCCATGCCACCGCATGTACTGTATGCACAATGAGCCCAGGGCCAGTGCATGCAGCATGCAGTGCATGGCCCACACTGGCTATGCACCCTGCATATAGCACAGGAGGCTGGCATGGGGCATGAGCTGCAAGTAGCACCCCATCTGACTGACCTGGCATGCTGGCTACAGCACAGCCTGATCCAGAGTGGCTCCATAGCTAGCACACAGGGTTAGTTCAGTAGGGGCCATATGTAGCAAGGACCCTAGACCGGAGGCGGGCAATTATTTTGGGCGGGCAATTATTTGGGCAGAGGGCCGCTCACCTAGTTTTGGCAAGCTGTCCAGGGCCACATGGGTAGCCCTGCCCCTTGACAGGGGCCCCATGCCCCTGGTCACCATCTTAGGAGCAATGTCCCAGGGCCAGCACCACTGGGGACCAGAGCAGGGTGCAGGCTGGCAGGGGTCTACGGAGCTGGGTTGGGCTGCACCAGCAGGGAGAGGGGGGAGCTGGCCCGGCTCCACAGAGCCCCTGCCAGCTGAGACCCTGTACCCCTGCCACCCTGCTCTGGGCCCTGCTGGCTCTGGCCCTAGGACACTGGTGTGGGCCCTGTGCTCCCACACCCAGGCCGGTGCTCCCTGCTGCAGCCACTCACAGCCCGCACTGGACTGTCCTGAGCAGGCACAGGCGGCCCCAGGTGAGCTGTGAGCAGCTGCAGTGCGGGGTGCTAGCCACAGGGCAGGGGAGGGGCCACTTTTCCCCCCACATTCAGCACCAGCTTGTAACCTGCCCCTGCTGCCAGCCTGGGCCACACGCTGGCTCCGGGCAGCGTTTGCTGCTGCTGCATGCTCGGAGCTTAACAATTAACAATTTCTATACCACCTTTACTACATAATGATTGTATTTCTTATTTTCTTTCTTTTTATATAAAAGGGTAAAATAACCTTTTGCTATTTGCTTCAATATACTTTATGAGATCTACCTCAGACTCAAACTTACTTTCAGTTTTGTCTGGAAGACTTCTAATCAACACAATAACTCTGCTAGATCCAATCATCAAGTATGATTTGTTTTCAGTCTGAGCAATCTGTTGAAACCTTCCTGGCCACTTTAGGAACTTAATGAAGCATTTTCACATACTTTACAGTTGAATCATATTTGTCAGCCAAAGCATTTGAAGCTATAGAACCTGACTGACAATATAAAGAAACACAGAGGTACTTAGGTCTGTGCAACGTTTCACCAAGTGTTTCGTTTCAAAACTGTTTTGATGCATTTCGAGCTCGAAACAGCAAAATTGAAAAGAAACAAAAAGCATCAAAACATCTTTGAAATTAAATGAGGGCACTTGAAACATTTCAAAAGTTTGGAAATGTTTTGAGTTTCAAAGCACCCTGGTGGTGGAAGGCAAGGGAGAGCCAGGGCTGCACTCTGAGTGGCTCCGCAGCCTCATGGAGCTCAGCCCAGCATGGAGCACAGCCCTGGTTCTCCCCGCCTCCTGCCTGTGCTCCATGCAGCTGGCAGAGCTGATCAGAGAACAGCACTGGCTCTGCCCACCTCCCACTGCTGGGCTGCACACTAATTGGCTCCATCAGCCCCAAGGAGCTCAGCCCATCAGTGAGAGGTGCAACACAGCACTGGCTCTCTCCACCTCCCACTGCCAGGCTGCACTCGGATTGGCTCTGCCAGCCCCATGGAGCTAGCCCCCTTGGTGGCGGGAGGCAGAGCGCAGCACCATCTCTGTCCACCTCCCAGAGCCAGCCTGCTCTCCATGGGGCTGGCAGAACTGATTGGAGCACAGCCCGGTGGCGAGAGGCGGGCAGAGCTGGGGCTGTGCTCCACTTTCTGCCGCCAAGCTGAGCTCCGTGGTGCGCCCAGCACCGGTCCCAGACAGCAGCAGCAGCCTCCTGTCATCTGGCACAGATCTGGGGGCCTGCACCCCAGGGGGGCACAGACTGGCAGCCCTTCCAGGGGTGCAAGACCCCAGATCTGCACCCCAGATGAGAGGAGGCTCAGGCTGCCTCTCCCACCTGGGACTGGCACTGGGTGCACGCTGCACCTAGCACCAGACAAGATTGCTGCTGCCACAGCCTGAGCCTCTTCTCATCCAGGGTGCAGATCTGGGGGCTTGCACCCTCAGGAGGGCTGGCAGTCTGTGCCAGACACCTCCTGAGAATGTGAGCCCCCGGATCTGCACACTGGATGAGGGTAGACGGTTGCTGCTGCTTGGGATAGGCAGCAACAGCAATTTTCTCTGGTGCTGGGCACAGCCCATGCCCAACACCAGTCCCAGATGACAGGGCAGCCTCCTCTCATCTGGGGAGCAGATCCAGGGGCCCGTACCCCTGGAAGGAGTCCAGCACAGACCTGCAGCCCTCCTGGGGGTGCAGGACTCCAGATCTGTACCTGGATGACAGGAGGCAGCATCTGTCTTCCCCAATCTGGGCTGTGGTGTCAGTCCCAGGCGGCAACGGTAGTCTCCTGTCATCCAGCACAGATCCAAGGCCCTGCACCCCTGGGAGGAGTCTGGTACAGACCCAAAGCCCTCCCGGGGGTACAAGCCCCCGGATCTGCACGCCCAACGACAGGAGGTTGCTGCTGCCTGCAAATTTTGCTTTCAAGATTTGAGGTGCAGTTTCTGAGAAACCTCTGCACCTATCTCCTTGAAACTTGGTAGGCTTCATGCCTCCATAAGGGGTACCAGTCCTGCAATTTGCATCTGAATCAGGCAACAAATGATGACGTTTTAGGCGTTTTCATGATTCCCCATTATAGCCTATGGGCGAAATGTTGAAACAAGTCGAAACAGAAAAACAGTTTTGACGGAAAAAAACAGGACAATGTTTTGAAACCAAACAAAATGACTAAATGAAACACCGTCCCTTCGAAATGGCTAAACAGACACTGAAACGAAACAATGGTGTTTTGCACAGCCCTAGTAGTTAGCTATGTTACTCTGAAGTCGGACAAACAGCAGAATAAGTTTACACCTTATAGACCAACTAAATTTAGTCCATAAGGCGCAAATCTACCTTGTCTTCAATATAAGCAACAGCCAGTGTCTACTATCTGCAGTCCCTCTAAAACACTATGCTCTCCCAAGTAGCATCTCCTTAATATTTGATATCTCCCATAACCAGCCATGTGTTGATGTTTTGATGCAAAACAAATAAATACCTGTGAACCTTAATGAACTTACTAGGATCCCCTTGCAGCTTAGGGTCAAACAGACCAAAGACTGCCCCAGCTGTGCAACTCTACTGAGGTCAGTATTTGAAGAGCAGGGAAAGACTGCAAAATCCAGAAGAGACCGTCATCTCAGAAAACATACAGAATTTTAAAAAGCAAACTCACCTCCAAACACGCACATTTTCTCTCTCTCTCTCTCTCTGTCGTGCGCACGCACAGATTATAGTAACATCTCACCTTGCATGGCCATTCAACCATAAGTCTGCAATTTATTTTCAGACAAACAGTATTTCAAATACCTCTTGAAAGCTGATAGTTCAACAATGTTGATCTTTCCCTGAAGTATCTAAAGTATGACTAACTCAGCCACTCAATGCCTTGCCTTACCAGTTGCTTGGGTTAATAGCTATGAATAGCTTGAAGAAAGAAGATTGTTCTGAGGAGGATCTTCCCCTTTCTGGTCTCCCCCTATGTCACAAGCCACTCCTTGCCTCCTACTGATCAGTTTGCAGCTTACATTCATGCACTTCCCACTTCTTCCTACTGCTCTATCCCATCTCTACAGTATCAGGCTCCTCCCTAAAAAAGCAAATCTCAGGATTCTGCCCAGCTAGGGGTTACGATATCTCTGTAACCTGCTTCTAGGGGATAGTTGCTCATTTCTCAGTCTTGCTATCATTTTGCCACTGTCAGCAAAACTTCTTTATAAAACAGTGTATTATCTTATCTTAGCTGTCTATTTCAAGTCAACAGAAGCAGCCAGAAAGGCATTCAAAATAAAAGCTTTAAAACTTTCCAGCGTGGTAGCCTGCTGCTCAGCCTAGTTAGCTGTTTGTCATTTTGTAACAGAAAAGTCACCTTTTCTCAAATAGCTTTCTTTATGATTTGCATTCAAGGTGCAAGACCCTTGTATCTCTTTAATTAAAAAAAAAAAAGTGTGCCTGCCCCCTCTTGATAACAGCTAGTTACTACAGCAAAGCAGGAAGAGCAGCATTACGGTATCAAAGTAAATTGTTGTTGCTAACGCCCTGATGTACCAAACTATCATTTATGCAAGTACCATCTATGACCTAGAAGTTATGCAGCTTTAGTTCAATGCCTCTTACTTGATTGATTGTTACTGTGTTATATTCCATACTCCCACTAAAAACAAAAAGTTAAATAATTTATATCTGCATTTATTTTAATACACTTCAATCAGCCATAGGCTTCACATCAGAGATGGGCAAAATACGGCCGGTGGGCCAAACCTGGCCATTCTATCCAGCCCACAGGGCCCCCCAAAATTTAGAAAATTAATACTGATCTGCCTGTGGCTGCCTGTCAAAGATCATAGGAGCCAGGGGCAGTAGGAACCAGGGGAAGCTGCTGACAGGACCAAGCTGCTGCAAAAGCAAGGCCTGGCCGGCCCCACTGTCCCATCCCTAGCCAGAAGCCCCATGCCAAGCAGAGGGTTCTGGCCTGTGACCCCACATACCCACACACCACAAACCTATACCCACCCCCCATATCTCCCAACCCCCACAATATACAGGGGTAAGTCTTCATTTTAAGCTATTATACAATCACTTCCATGTGCACTACACAAACACATGTAAACCAGGATAAATTATTATTTGAAATCAAATTAATGAATTTTGTTGTAAATGTTTGATTTTTTAGAATATAATTTGGTATTTTTCTGGTTCTGAGATGGCAAACCCTTGCTGAAAAAACTATTTCTGAAGGCGGGGGGAGGGGGCAAGAGGAGGGTCAGGGGTTAGGGGTAGGACTTCCGGTCCCAGATGGCAACCAGGGAGTGGAGCTAGCCTTGTGGCCCTCAGCAGCTTGCCAAAACTCGGTAAGCAGCCCTCTGCCCGAAATAATTGCCTGCCCCTGCTTCAGAATCCACCTCACAAAAAACTGACTTCTCCACACCTCCAAAAATTTAACAGCAGAGACCTCAAAGAGAGATCTCAAAGTTAAACATACCTCCTCTTGGAAATCTGTTAGAATATGTTAAATTTTACTGTAAATTAAAACTAAATAAACATTACAATAAACTAATTAAAAGTATCTCATTGTCAGGCAGGTATCTTTGCTCCTTCATAGTGTTCTTCAACTGGGATTTGCAAGAGAAAGGAATGGAAAAGCAGAAAGCAGCAAACGGAAGACAAAGAAAGAAGACATTAGAAAAACAAAACAAAAAAACTTCAGGTTATCTCCTAGATCAGCGGTTCCCAAACTCTGACAGATCGCATACCACCAATTTAGAATGCTAAAACCTTAAGTAGCCTCAGGAAATTTTTCAGTTCAACCTAAAGTACCACCAGCAAATTTGTCACAGAAAGTAATTATTATAAATCTGTTAACACATACCACTGACAGGTTCTCTGTGTACCACTGGTGGTACCTGTACCACAGATTGCGAACCGCTGTCTGAGACTGGTGAAGAGGTTACAGTGTAATTGTAGTGACATAGACTTACTTCTTGTTATCCATAACATAGAATTACAGGGATTCATACCACGAAAAGCAATACAAAATCCAAATAAGTCTGAGAACCACTGCTCTAGCACTCTTTCATTTACATGCTAATTTCCACAAAATTCTGTAAGACATGCTGTATATTCCAGCCATTAGTATGAATTCATGACGTTAGTTCCCAGTATTGTCCCTTACTGTCCAAGAAATCCCTCAAGAAATTATCTACTTTCCTGATCTCTCTTTCTCCACCACATTTATGCTGAAGAACAAGAAAAGTCTCATATTTCACAAAACATTCAATTTGCCATCTCATGGCCCAACCTTGAGAGATGCCAAGTACTCTCAACTTCCACTAACTCCACTCAGAACCCCTTGGGATGGGATCTTTATTCCTACGGACTCTCTCTTCATATTAAGCAAATCACCCTGAACAAATTTTGTTAATTGTCTGTACATCTATTTTAGCATGTGTGCCTACCTTTCCTGTATAACGTTAATCATTGTTGTAGTGTATAATAGCAGACAGTTATTTCCATTCAAAAAATATATACTTTAAGGAATTAGGAAAAGAATCATGATTACTTCCTCTCCCCCCGCACTGCAACACTAGTTCTTCCTGTAGTATGTTAAAGGGTTTTTGTCCCACAAAGTCATTAAAACAGTCACACAAAATTCAAGGATGATTCCAGAAAAACCCACTGCTGATCTTTGAACAGATTTTAAAATATAATGCACTTGGAAGCAGCAGCTTCAAAAGAAAGTGGTCCTTCAACACTGTTATTTGACACTAGCCAATTGGTCCAGCTGGGGGGTGGGGAAGAGTGGCAGCCAGGGACAGTGCCCTGTGTTGCATCTCCCCCCTCTACCTAGGCCCACTCCCCCCTTCCCTCCTGCTGCCTGGAGTTGGGGCCCACTCCCACCTTCCCCACCATGGGGGCAGGGAGACAGGAGGAGCAGGCTCTGGGCCAATGCGGGGGAGGGAAGAGTGGGGGAGGTGGCCCACTCCTCCCCTCTGCTCAAGGTATCAGCCCGGGGCCCACTGCTTCCCTCCCCACCACCACTGCGGTGGGTCAGCTTCCCCCTCACCCTTCCATCCCTGCCATCATGGCGGCGCTCCACTACTGCCATCTCCTGTCCCAATGCTGTATTCGCACTCTGACTGGTTGTTTCAGCCAGCCAAACAGAGTGCGAATAAAGCGTTACGGACAGATTAAGGCTTTTATAATATTAGAATAGTTATACATAAAGGATTAATTAAATCTGAAAAAATGAACTTCAAAAAAATACACCTCCCAATGAGTCTTCAGTCTGGAGTGTGAGTAATAGCAATCCAACAATGGTTAGCACTGACCTAGTGAAGAGGTATTTTGAAAAGCTGGACATAAGTCGGTGGGCCCTGACAATCTTCACCCAAGTGTACTAAAGGAATTGGCTAGCGCAACTGTCCGAAAACTTGTGGCACTCAGGACAGCTCCAGAGGACTGGAAAAGGGGCAACGTGGTCCCTATTTTCAAGAAAAGGAGGAAGGAGGACCTGGGTAATTATAGCCCAGTTAGCCTCACCTCTATCCTGAGCAAGACCTTAGAAAAAATCATAAAGGATCACATTTGCAGGGGGCCAGCAAGTCACACTATGATAAGCATTGGTTTATAGAGGGCAGATCCTGCCTGACTAACCTGGTCTCTTTTTATGACCAGGTCACAAAGTGCTTAGATGTAGGAATGGAAGTAGATATTATTTACCTGGATTTTAAAAAGGCTTCTGACACAGTGTTGCACCCAATTCTTACAAGCAAACTGAATTCATAGATTCATAGATGCTAGGGTCGGAAGGGACCTCAATAGATCATCGAGTCCGACC
>NW_017728923.1:7412331-7435236 GCF_001723895.1 Crocodylus porosus | reverse complement strand
CTCGGGGTTACTAGAAATAATGGTCACAAACTGAAGGAGAACAGATTTAGATTGGGTGCAAGGAAGAAATTCTTTATGGTGAGGGTTGGCAAAATATGGAACGGGCTTCCAAGGGTGATGGTGCTTTCTCCTACCTTGGAGATGTTCAAGAAGAGATTGGATAGGCATCTGGCTGGGGTTACTTAACCCCAGCGCTCTTTCCTTCCTGGAGCAAGGGGTTGGACTCAAGTTGCCAGGTCCCTTCTGACCCTAGAAATCTATGAACTGAGAGGATTAGAGCACTTCACTCTTACTGCAGTCACAATTTTTTAGAAAAACCAGTAAGTTAACTACTTAAAAGTGAAAGCAGGGCAGGAGATTATCATCTTTGGCTGTTTGCAGACATTAAAAAAAAACAAACAACATACTTTACTGGAAGAAGCAGCGTTATTTCAGCCTGGCTCTATAGCATCTGTATACACCAGGTGCCTCAGCATGGCTTTTTGGTACTTTTAGCTAAAGCTAATTCAATCAACTATTAGATAAAAGCACCAAAAAAACCCCCCTCTAAAGTGCCCAATCTATGCAAATGTTGGCAAGCTGGGTCCAACAAATGGACTGCCTCTTCTGAGCATGCACTGGGCTCAGCTGCTTTTTTTTTTTTTTTTTTTAAACATGTGCAAGCAGCCTTTAGTTCTAATAATGCAAACTATTTATATAAACAAGACAATTCACTATAGAATTCTTCTGTATCACCCACTTCATGCTCCCTTTGCTGCATATAGAATGACTGAGGTCAAAGTTGAAACTTAGAGACTGTTGTTTATGGACTGTCCTTTGCTAGAAAGATAAGTCCAGCAGTCAGTTGTGGGTGACCGGGATAAGAAGAAAATGTTCACCTTTAATTACAAACCAATCAGCCTGACTAATTCCAGGCAGTTATGCAGAAAGCAGGGGAGGGTGGCACCTTATTGACTAGCTTGTTTACAGAGGTATGAGTTTTCCTAGGCTACAGCCTATATCTCATTACCTGAATCAGCTCTTATAACCCCTATGTCCTTCAATGGATTAACTGCTTAAATTTGTCTCTCCCCTTTGCACCTGGGCTCTTTCAATAGTGCCCTCTTCTTTTTCCTTCTCCTTCCCTATCCTTTGTATTCAAATCCCTGCTTTCTGTTTCAAAGCTCTACTTCCTGCAATCCCTCCACAGCATCTATGACACAAGCCACTGCTTATGAAAGCTTATGCATCTTTGACACAGTCTATAAGGTGCAAATCTACTTTGATTTCTACAGCCTATTCTGTCAAATGTTATTAGAGCAAATTATGAAACAGTCCGTTTGTAAACACCTTAAGTAAGGGGCAATCACTAGTAGCCCATTTGGATTTGTTAAGAACAAATCAAGCCAAACCAGTTTGGCTTCCATCTTTGGCAAGGTAACTAGCTAGATGGATGAAGCGAAATATACTTGACTGAAGATACCTGGATTTTAGTAAGACTTGAATATACTCTTACATGATGCTCTCATAAATAAACTAAAGAAGTTTGGGACAGGTAGAATTACTGCCAGATGGATATATATTTGGCCAAATACAAGCAATCAAAGAATAATGATTGTAAAAGGATTAAGGTCAGGATAGTAAAAGGTTCAAACTGAGTTATGGGGGATCTGCTCTGGGTCTGGTGCTGTTTAACATTTTTAATAGCTTGGATGCAGGAAGAGAGAGCTTCCTGCTTAATTTTGTAGATGCAAAACTGGGAATGATTTCAAACACTATGGAGAATAGGATCTCAGTGTTTGGATGGATCACAACCTCAACATGATGTGATGCAATCACATATAAAGCAAATGTAAATGTGATGCAATCACATATAAAGCAATGTGATGCAGACACATATAAAGCAAATCTGATTTTGGGCAGCAGTAACAGATATACAAGATATAGAAGCTGACAATATCACTCTAGGCAGTGCTGGTTAGGGTTCAGCTGGACAGCAGTTTTAGGCACTACATTTGGAAAAGGATGCAGAGAATCTGAAGAAAATCCAGAGATGACCAAAAAAGGTAATAAATGGGTAGAAATGCAAGGTGCAATAGAAAAAAGTTGAGAGAAGTAAGTATGTTCAGTTTGGAAAAAAAGGTATCAAGGGGGAACAAAAGCAGTTTTCAAATATCTGAAAGGGTGCCACAAAGAAGAGGAAGAACATCTCAAAACAGAGCGAGATTAAATTTCAGGAAAATGTGTATAGGGGGTTAGACTAAATGACCCTTAAGGTTTCCTCTTCCAACTCTAGGATTCTAATTTATAGAAATTCAGCCTGTGGAGACATTTTCACAATCACAATATTCCATCTTGATCTGAACAGCTTTGGCAAAGTGGGCCTCTGAATTAAAGATGAGGACAGCTGCAATCCAATTCGACTGATACCAGATAAGGCTACTTTTAAGTCCTTGATCAGTTGCCAAGTGTGACCACTAGCTGGGCAAAGCCTGAATATTTCTACTCTACCACTGAATTCTCTCCATCATATCCAGGATTTATTCTTCTCCTCCAGATGGGAAGCAGGCATATTCTGCAAGTCAGTCTATTATAAAACCTTCTTTCTAATGCACAGACATATCTTTTCAACCTTTTTCAAGTAAGATATTTATGAAAGAACAAAAAGGTAGGTATTTTTACTTTCTCCTACAATGATCTTGTGCAAGAGCTTAAAAAACAAGCTTCTATGCTTCACATTAGAGACCTGCATTTTGGTTGGATTGTATTAAATTATTCTGGATTCCACAGTAAACATAAACAAGCTTCCAGGCATTTCTTCCAAAGGACACAGTAAAAAATAACTAATATGGATCACTGTTTGCTACAAGAAAGGAAAAATGGATTGCTAGCACATATCACTGTGCCATCAAGTTCATTTCACAAGCAAGTAAGAACTCAGCGTTTCATTTAAATGAATGGGAAAAAGCAGTCCTTGGCACAGTGGATTAGTACAGTAACCTTTTTACATTGGTTAGAAAAGCATAGCACTGTAATCTTAGCTCTTAGTTCACACTGACTTCATCAATAAATAAAAATAACACTATATTCAAGAGATCTGGAACAACAAAGAATGATGATGACAAACAACTACGGAAGGGTACAGGAGTATTGCTTGGGCATGCAGGAATGAAATCAGGAAAACTAAAGCACAATTGGAATAGCAGGTAGTAGGGGACATGAAGAGTAACAAGGTTTCTACAAGTATGTTAGTAACAAGAGGAGGATCAGGGAAAGTGGATACCTTACTGAATGGAGAAGGCAATCTAGTGACAGAGGATGCAGAAAAGTTTGAAGTACTCAGCGCCTTTTTCACCTTAGTCTTCACAGGCAAGGTCGACTCCCAGACTACTCCACCTTGCAGCACAGTTTGGGGAGGAGATGAGCAGCCAACAGCGGTGAAAGTTCTTGACCAGTTACCGAGTAACACAGGGACTCTTTAGAAAAGCTGGACATGTAGAAGTCCATGGGATCAGACGCAATGCACCCACAGGTGCTGAGGGAGATGGCTGATGTGGCTACAGAGCTGCTGGCCATTATCTTTGAAAACTCATGGAGATCAGCAGAGGTCTCAGATGATTGGAAAGGGGCAAACAGTGCCCATCTTAAAGAAAGGGAAGAAGGAAGATTCAGGGAACTAAGCTGTCAGCCTCACCTCAGTCCCTGGAAAAATCATGGAGCAAGTTCTCAAGAAATCCATTTCTAAGCCCTTGTTAGAAGAAGGAAGTGATCAGGAACAGCCAGCATGGATTCACCAAGGGCAAGTCACGTCTTACCAACCTGACTGCCTTCTATGATGAGATGATCGATTGGCTCTGTGGATACAGAGAGACCAGTGGATGTGATATACCTTGGATTCAGCAAGGCTTTTGATAGTCTTCCACAACATTTTTGCAAGCAAGCTAAGGAAATATGGCTGGATGAATGAATTGTAAGGTAGGCAGAAAACTCGCTGGATAATTGGGCTCAGAGGGTAGTAGTCAATGGCTCAATATCTACAAGTGGAGTGTCCCAGGAGTCAGCCCTGGGGCCAGTTCTCTTCAGTATTTTCATCAATGGCCTGAAAGATAGCATAGAGTGCACCCTCGGCAAGTCTGCAGATGACACCAGACTGGGGAGTAATAAATAGGCTGGAGGGTAGGGCTAGGATTCAGAGAGACCTTGACCTTGGGGATTGAACCAAAAGAAATCTCATGAGGTTCAAAAAAGAAAAATGCGAAGTCCTGCGCTTAGAATGGAACAATCAGCTCACAGGCTGAGGACCAACTGACTAAGCATCAGCTCTGCAAAAGAGGACCTGGGGGTTAGAGTGGACAATAAGATGAATGAGCCAGCAGTGTGCCCTTGATGCAAAGAAGGCTAACAGCATACTGTGCTGCATTGGTAGGATTGTTGCCAGCAGGTCAAGGGAAGTGATTCCCCTTTCTTCAGCACAAGTGAGGCCAAATCTGGGATACTGTGTCCAGTTTTGGGCCCCTCACTACAGAAAGGAGATACATTGGACAGAGTCCAACAGAGGGCAATGAAAATGATCAGGGGACTGGGGCATGTGATTTATGAGGAGAGGATGAGGAACAGAGTTTTTTTAGTCTGGAGAAGACTGAGAGAGGATTTAATAGCAGCCTTCAACCATCTGAAGGGGGGGTACCAAAGAGGATGGGGCTGGACTGTTTTCAGTAGTGGCAGATGACAGAACAAGGAGCAATGGTCTCAAGTTGCAACAAGGGAAATTTAGGTAAGCTATTGGAAAGAACTCTCTCACTAGGAGGGTAGTAAAACACTAAAGCAAGTTACCCAGAGAAGTTGCAGAATCTCCATCCCTGGGGGTTTTTAAGACATGGCTAGACAGCTTTGGCTGGGATGATGTAGTTGGGGCTGGTCCTGTTTTGAGCAGGGGGTTGGACAAGAACTCTTAAGGTCCCTTCCAAGCCTAATTTTCTGTTTCTATGATGTTGCCTGTTAGCACTGATGTATAAAAGCAAAGGTACAATACAAGAGGCCCTGTTTTTTCTAATGGTCTAAAAAAAACCTCACACTTAAAGCAGTGATTTTCAAGCAGGGTGCCACAGCACTCCAGGGTGACATCAAATCCTTTGAAGGGTGCAGTGAGGAGATAAGCAAAGCGTCAGAGTTGTGCCTGCCCGACCAATCCTCCAATCCACAATGCCTCCTCCCCACAAGGTGGTAAGCACTATAATACATATAATATTTGTTTTTGAAATGGAGTGCCACTCAGTTCACAAAAGTTATGGAGGGGGTGCCACAACCCTAAAAACATTAAGGACCACTAGCTTAGAGTGGTATTCTTACCTGTACTATTTAGTGATTGCTGAACCCCTCCCAACCTATACACTGAAGTCCATGTCTACATGTCAGTCATGGTGTGGTCCAGAGGTTGGGGCATTAGCGTGGAAAACCTTCTGTCATTAAAATCTGTCAACTGATCCAAAATCCTGGTTTCCTGCATGCTCCCTCTGTATTTCTCCTGCCTGTGCCTCAGTTTCCCACCTGTAAGAGATATTACCTCAGAGGTTTGTAGGAATAAATACATGAAAACACAATAATATGCTCAGATCCTATAGTGAAGTGAGCCACTTAATTACCCAAGAGAGAGCTAACTAAAAGGAATTAAATGGGTTTGGATTTACATGGTTGCTGCTGCAAATAGATCTGGGCCTGAAATAATGGCCCTGCTTCAGCCACTGACCAACACTCAGCAAATACACAGAAGACTGAAAATGTGTGCACATAGGACCAAATTAAGGCTTTGTGCATAATCTTTACTTTGACCCTTCTTGACTTTGGGCCACCTACAAGTTTAGTAGCCTTAGTACTCACTTAATTAGAATTCAATGTATATCTTAAATTCCTCTCCTTTCCTGTGACTGTTAGACATCTGTTTTTCACTATTCAACTGTTCACCCCAGTGCAAGCATAGCCTTTAATTTAAGGCTAAGAAAAGGTATGGAACCTTTAAGTTTGCTGCTATGAATTGTAATCTGTTCTTGTGTTCTGTAAACTGGACACTCTCATAAAGGTATGCTGCCTGAAGCAAAATATTAAAGAAAACACTCCATTCCATGACATACAGTCATGGTGCAGTACAGGCCACATGCTAGCTTTTCTTGTCAATATCTAGCTCTTAGTAAAAAAACAAAACAAAAACAAAACAAAAACAACCCAACAACAAAAAACAAAAAATGGACACACAACACAATTGTTCAGAGACATCAGCTGCACATTCCATGGAATCTGGCCCCCAGACATTTCTGTTTTCATTTTGGAAGTTTCCAACAGTTGCAGCTCTTACGTTTAATATAGTTCAAAATAACTGAAGTCCTATAACATAAAAACCCAACAAAACTAATTGAGTTGTTTGCTTGGACATGATGATCAACAGGATTCAAAATGTTCTAAAGCAGCGGTTCCCAAACTCTGACAGATTACCTATCACCAGTTTAAAATGATACAACCTTAAGTACCACCAGCACATTTTTATCATATAAACATAATAAATTTGTTAATGCGTACCACTGACAAGTTGTCTGTGTACCACTGGTGGTACCCGTACCGCAGACTGGAAACTGCTGGTCTAAAGGATTTCAGGCTACACTTGTTCAGAGAATTGAGAGAGAGAGGTTAGAAAACAGTTCTGCAATATGCTGAGAAAGATTCAGTAGGTGTTGAACTATCTGTGGCAGCCACTTCAATTTCTGAGCACTTCACAACTGTTCATGGAATCATGACTGTCCCCACACCTTACAAATGGGGAACTGAGACACAAAGAGAGCACTTTGGTGAACTTCACTTGGTTGACAAGTCCTTCATTTTAGCATTTTAGGGCTGCCAATTAATGTGCATAATTAACACATTAATTGGTTCTTTTGTTAATCATGCAGCACTTGGTTCTGGAGCCCATGCCCGGGCTCTACTCCAGAGTCATCATCACTGCCTCCAGGATGCCCAGATGGGCAGCAGTGACGGTACAAAGGAGCCACAGGGCAGCCCAGATGCAGGCTCCAGGCTGCTGCAGTGGACACCCCCCCCCCGGAATGCAGCCTGGCAGTATGTAGAGCAGTGCCCAGCAGGTAAGTCTGTGGAAGGGAAGGGGCAGGGTGGGGAGAAGGAAGGGGGTTGCAGATAGAGGCCCCCAAGGTGAGGGAGGGAGTAGGGCTGGGAATGGGGCCCTGGGGCCCGTCATTGGACAGAACTGCAGGTGGCTTATCCAGGGCCATGGCTCTCCACTGCTGTGTGCACCCCCAGGAGAGGTATGGGGGCTACGTGCCTCCCAGATTAATGCACAGCCTGCCTCTGCCCCACGCAGTGGGCTGGGGCTCTGTGCCCTGCTGCCTTTGCCCTGGGAGCCACATACTGGCTGTGCATCCCCTGCCTGCCCAGCAGTGGGAGGCACAACATGGCATTGCGTGGCTCCCGGGTCAAAGGCAGCAGAGTGCTGAGTCCCAGCCCGCAGTGGGCAGCCCGCCTCCACCCTGCACACACATCTGCCCCCCATGCTTCCCCTGGGAATGCAGTGGTGGGTAGCCGCACCCTGCCCCCCCACCTCACGCCCCTGAACAAGCCACCTGTGACTTGGTCCCACAACCTGCTCTGGCCCCAGGGCCCCATTCACCCCAGCACCCAGCCCTGCCCCACTTTGTCCCTCAATGTGGGGGCCTCGATCTGTGTCCCCGCTTCCTATCCTCTCCATGGACTTACCTGCTGGGTGCTCCTTTACACACCTCCAGGCTGTGTTCTTGTAGAGTTATCATAGTTAGTTTCAAAAGAGAGGACACCTGGAGGGGTAGTAATATGACTGTGGGGGGAAGAGAGCAGCATTATGCCCATGTACTGCCTCTCACTCCCAAGCCACAGCATCCCCAGCCCTGCTGCTGCCCCTCACTCCTGACCTACAGTATTCTTTACCCTGCCAAGGCATTCAGGGACCCCTCTTCCCCAGGCTTCAAACCCCACACCCACCCCCAAACCTGCATGAATTTGAGTTTTTAGCTGTGCAATTAAAATCACAATTAACTGTGACTATTTAATTGCGCACCTAATCACTATCAAGTTTTTTAATCGTTTGACAGCCCTTCTTAATCTAGGCCCCTTGGTCTGGATGGGACAGAGCAGGGATGCTCGGAGCTCTGGCTACTAGGCCGTGCTTTCCCAGTGCCAAGCTCCAGGGCCAGCTGCTTTCCTGTCCGGCTACCAGACCTTTTCACATGAGCAGGCGGCCCCCCCACACTCCTGCCAGCCGCCGGCTGCAGTGCTCCCAACTCCCGACGGTTCACACGGACGCCCCGTTCCTCTCCCGCCAGGCGCGACGGGCTGTGGCGGCCGGCTCCGGCACGCGCCGCCGCGAAGAGGGAGGGCACAGGCGGCGCGGAGAGCGTAACCGGGGCCAGTTCCGTTTCTCGGCCCGCCGCGACCGAGGGGCAGGAGCGCGCCATCACTCACCTCCACCCGGGCTCTTTGCCGCCGGAAGCGGCCCCGCCCCTGCGCGAGCACTTCCGGCCCCGTGCCCGCCCCGCCCCCCCTTGCCTGTGGGTTGCACAGACCGGGGGTTTGCGGCCAAGCCTCGGCCGGCCCGGACCCGGCCAGCCCAGGACGGACGTAGACAAGCAACCTGGTCGGCCTGCGGGGTCGCCGAAGCCGAACGCCGAGCCCAGCGCGGGAAGCCGGGTTTGGCGCCCGCTTCCTGGCGCTGACCAGAAGTTTCCCCCCAGGTTTCGGTAGGTAAAGGGCGCCCGTTGGCGAGCCCCAGCGCAGCCTGGCACCGCGGTCGAGACCCGCGCGTGGGGACAATTCCAAGGTAAGAGGGGCAGGGTCCAGAGTCCAGACCCTGCAATACGATGAAGAACAAGCCAGAGGATCACGCCAAGCCACAAACATAAGTCTTTAATGTGAGTCAGACTGGCAAGAGAACAGCATTTTTACTTACAGTTTTATGCTTAGACCAAACCTCTTCATAAACAAAGGTGCCATATAAAGAACAAAATGCTCTGACATCATGACAGACTGCAAATGTTGCACATACAACACATCAGTGCAAGGTGGGTTCCCTTCTAACACTCCACTACATTTGCATGTTATCAGCTTTCGAGTTCAGTTAGGTCATTTGTATTCCTTTAAAGGAAGTGCACTGGGGGCCAGACCCTGTCCTCACTACTAGCTTTCAACAGAAATGACACGTGTACCTTAAGACAAAGTTGGGCCCACTGCACCTACTACAACTGCCATCCGATTGGCATTCTCTCATCATTTGTTAATGTATTCCAGAGCTGACCTTGTAAGTAACAGCCCTAAAGGGAGGGAGCTCACAGACTGGTACATGGAGATTAAAAATAATTAAAATGTATTATTAGTTGTAAATTAAAAAGCAACTAGATTCTGGCCATAGTTAAACATGCAGCTAGAAGACTAACATAGTAAGGACAGTTCCTGCACCTTTGCAAATAATAATAATAAAAAAAAAAAAAAAGTCCCAAGTTAAAGAAAGGGGGGAGGAAAAAAGTTAATCTAAAAAAAAAAAAGCCAGAAAACCCTGACACACTAGATGTACTGCTACAGTTTTATTTACAAATGCCTTGCGTTTCCACTGAGTGAAAATATTAAGATTAATTGTCTTAATTTAAGATACCTGCCTGAATGAACTAATGAACAGGCTGGCTGGTAGGTCAAAACTGTACAGCAGTGGCTAGAATTTCACTTCATCAGCTCAAATTCAGCATGTGTTAAACTGCTTCAGCTACACTGTTCTGTGCAAAGTCTCAGGGTCACCACTGTGGCTGGAACAGGAAGTTTTTGTCCTTAATTTAAAAAATAAACAATTATGCTTGTTTAAGTCCCCCCCCCCGCTTTATTACTATACACCAGATTTATTTCACTGGCAGCTGAAAGCATTGAAAAGAGTTCAGCAGAAGTTCACGTACACTGCAATCCGTACAAGCAACTATCCTTAAGACGTACGTGAAAGCAGAATTCTGCTCCATCTTGATTAGAAGCCTGCCTCCAACAAGCAAACAATCTTTGTTTGACTGGTCCCTAATGACTTAAACCTACAAATTTTTACAACTCGCAAAACCGGATCTAGGAAGTTATAATCTGATCATAGTAAGCAGGTTAATAGACAAGCTCTGAAAATCCTCATTGTTGAACTCAATTACAAGAGACCAATCTAAATAACTCATTCAAACCCCTATATCATCACTAGGGGTGAATGTATCTTGACAAAGTGCCCCAGATGCGTAAGCCATCTTCATAAAGATTAACAGTAGCTTTTAAGAGAAAGATCAGGGGCCCATTTTGTTTGTCTCCAACTGGAATAGCAAGGGATTCTTTCAGATCCTAAAAACATGAAGTGAGCTTGCTAAATGCTTTAAAAAAAAAAAAAAAAAAAAAAAAAAGAAATCCCGAATTCCTTTGAACATGTACAAATTGAAGAAAAATGAATTCAGTTAGCATCAGTGCTACTGATTTCAAATTCCAATGGTGCAAGGGGTCAAAGTGGATGTTCTGAAAGGGCACAAGTGTTACAAATATTACAGCAGGTTGTGTTTACAACCACAGAACTAGCTCTAACCGCTGCATTCGTTAGTTTGTGACAAACGTACAGTGCATAAAATCACTGGCCCATGTTGAAAACGATCCATCAGATTTATTTACTCCTACTAAAACAAATCCTGTTAAACAGTACATAACTGTGTATCCCTACAAACTCACAGCTATCTGCCAAACAATAAAAATTCAAAACTACAAAAGATGAGTTGTATTCAGTAAATATAAATGGGAAATTTAGGCTTTGTGTAGAATGTTTCATCAGACTATTTACAGTGCAACACAGATCATTTGAGTTCAGATCTCGCCAGCTTCTCTCTCTTCTGATCTCTTGGAACGAGATTTGCCATTTGTGCTCTCGTGCCGTCTCTCAGAAGAGCTCTTCTCTTTCTTCTCTCTGTCTCGTGACTTTTCTCTTGAAGATCGATCTTTAGAGGACCTGAAGTAGAAAGTAAACCGTAACTATAAACTTCACAACTAAAAACAATCATAAATGTACACTTGATGGCAGACTCATTCTTTTCAGGAAACATGCAGTATAATGAAGCTTAAAGAGACATCTGCCTAATTACTGCCCCATCACAGAGAAAGATTACCCCATACTAAATAAAAAGCAAACAGCACCTGGTGCATTTTTTTATGTAATAGAATCATCCAATGACTGTCAGTGGAATTCAAGTAACACTTCTTTATGCGAAAAGTACTGTGTTGGGTTTCATCCCATTCTCCCATTCTTTCCTGCTCAATACTACAAGCTCTTTAGGGTGTGCCCTCTAAGATCACCTGACAGTTTGCTGGGCAACAGCAGCAGTTCCTATATACATGGCAACTACTAGTATGACTCCTCCTGCAATCTTTCTACTCTACTTCAGTTTCTTTTGCAGCATCCTCTGAGGCTGCAAGGAGCAACTTTCTGCCTAAGAACTCCTTTAATTACTGACTGTTAAACAAAAATGCTAACTTCAAATCCTGGGTATTCATTACTTTTATCATCAAAAATTTAATATCTGCTAATATTCTTGTTTCAAAGCACAGCTCTAATGTACACGCAGCCCTCCCTGCTTACCCTCTCCCTCCTTTTCTCCCCATCCCCTGCAGGTATGACTTATCAGTGGTAAGCGCTTCTTTTCTCACTCCGCCTTCTCTCCTTCTCAGGTTGGCAGCTACTTCCCTCCCCACTTACCCAACCAGTAGCTCACATTGCAGCCAAGTTGCAAACACCTGGCCTGCTGCTCTGAAGTTAAGAATCATTGCTACAGATCATCTGTTTCATCAATTCTACATGCTGGCAAGTGCAAAATTAAGCAGGCACAATTCCCAAGTCACAGTCTTGCAGTATGACCCAAGCTGATTGTTAAGAACCAAACCGTTATCAGGTATATTCAAGAGATGTTTACCTACTTCTCAGAACTAAAGGGATGCTTTCAGAGACCTTAAAAACTCTAGAGCTCCTTAAAGACAGAACATGCTTTCTCTCTACAGCCACAACAGGATGACTTAGGGGCTGTTTTAAATGAAAGCTTCATTTAGTGTGGAACACAGGAATTGGAGACACTGCATCAAATGTTTAATAAAACCTAAACATATCAGCTACCTTGCCTTCCTCTACTATACATTCTGTCAATTAGCCAAAAAAGCAAGCAAACCTGTTTGACATGATTTATTTGTTAACACATCCTTACATGGGCACTCACAACCCATAATTGTACTATGCTTTAGAATTCAACAGCTCTCAGTATCTGTTTGATTAGTTTAAGTGGGGAAATCAAACCAATGGAAAAAGAAAGCATCAAGCTCAGCAATTCCTTCTGTGAAAATGGGAATTACACTACTGTTTTACCAGACTTTGGAACCTCCCCAATTCCTTCAGAGTTTTTAGAAACAAAATGTAACTAGAATAATATGTTTGTTAAATAGCTCTCTAGGATGCATTTTCTAGGTCGGCTGATTGAATACATTCAGGCTTTTCGAAGTATTCCCTTACCTGCTCTTTAGTAATAGTTATTACTGGGTCTTCCTCACTTCCTAATTGTCCAAACTTCTTTTCTTTATTTTTCATGTTCAAGACAGATTTAAAAAAGGACTTTAGTATCTCAGCCATTCCAGAGACAACATTTTCACCCCCCTCATTTAATTAAGAGACCTACTTTCACTGTAATGCTCCTTTCCCTCCCCATCAGGTATCTGTAAATGCCTTTCTTATTCCCTATAGCTAGCAGTGCTCCAAGGCATGGCATGCAGGTTATACTTTTTTTTTTTCCTTTTCCACTGATCTCAAATGGGTCCAAGAAGAGGAAGGTGGCATTTAAAACACCTTCCTCAAAGCTGTCTAAGAAACTCTTGATTCACAGCACCCACAAGCCTACTTGGTCCAATTGCAGCAAACAGCTCTGCTTGCACATACAGGATCACCATTCAGACCTCCAGCTTCAGGGCTTGGAAGCACTGCAAAAGGGCATTCCAACAGTCTGGGGCAAAGTTCTAATAATATACTTCAGTGACTTTTTCTCTTCCCCTCCCGCTTAACCCACTAACCCAGGGGCTGTTAAGTCCCAGAGGAAAGATATCAAACACTTCTCAACCAGAGAGCTGCTATAGCACTGGATGACAGAGGATATATGCGTCCCTTCTCCCTCCCAACGCATTCTTTGGAAAAATGTCCCCTTTCACGGGTAAACATGCCAAAGACTGCTCGAGACGCAGTCCGCTCCCCAGCAAACAACATATCCTTTTTCCAACAAAAATACATTTGTGTGGGCTAAGATTAGGAAGATAGCTGTACAAGCAGCAGCTAGTCATGGCATGCCAATATGCAACCCCATTTACTTTGTGTGTGTGTGTGCGCACATGCACACCTGCATGTCTGTAACTTACAGGTTAGCACAAACAGGCTCCTGGCCTTTTCTTGTTCACCAAGGCATTAGGAAAACTCTTCTACAGAAACTAAGCTGTGACTCCAAATGGAAAGCAGTTTTTAGTTTAGGGTCAATTTTTAAGCTATTGTTCCATTTAGTGCCAACTTGTTCTCATCCAACTGTCTATGGACAGCCTTTGGAAAGAATTTTGCCGACTCAGGAGTTAGTCACAAACACTGAAGGTCATGGTTCTAAAATCAGATGCATTACTGTTCATCTGATGGTAAGCTCTTTTAGGAAGCCCAGGAGTCTGAGAGAAGGGGCCCCACCCTGGTAGTGCCAAGTGAACTGAGTACATACTTATGTTTTGAACTCCTGTCTCTAGAACCCCGGCGGTGACCTCTGCTGTGGCTGCGTGAGCGGCTTCGGTGGCGTCTGTGTCGGTCACGCTCTCGGGACCTGGAGCGGGACTTCCGTCTTTCACGAGAAACTGATCGCGAGCGCCTTCGCCTCCTATCCCGAGATCGCGACCTGCAGGGTCAGAAAAACCATTTCAAACCCAGACTGTATGTGGTCAGTAATGGTTGAACAACTTTTCTGTCAATAATCCAGACAAAAACATTTCAGAGTAACATAGTGTATATGAATAGTCAGCCACCAAGGACTTGTGGCTGTTTTACAATCAAGGCCATGCACTGCCCAATACAAAAGGCAATCCCTCAAGGGAGCATGCAGTGTCCTGGGATAGAGTTCTACCAATCAGAACCCAAAGCCAATAAATTCTCTCTCTCTCTAGAAGTTCTCTAGAAAGTTGCAATTCAAACAAATTCAAGCATATGCTGATATAGAGCACAGGTACTGAATATACAGCATTTGGAAACGGGATCAAGAAAAGAGGGGTGAGAAAATACATGGTATGAGGAAGTATCATGCAGTCTCTAAAAGGACTGCCAACAGACTTTCCAAGGGAAGTACTGTACTGGATACTGGAAAGAATAACTCATTTTCCTAAAACAAAGGACAGCAATATCTATGGGGAGGGAGCTGCATACTCACCTTCTACGATCTCTGTTTCTTGATCCAGACCTAAAAAGAATAACAATGTGTGTTTGAGACTACTATAAAGAGGAAACTAGGATATCATCACCAGTTTCTATAAAACAGCCTGTTCTCTAGCAGTTGTTCTCAGGGGTTCTGCAGCACACTAGTTAACCTATTCCAAACCAGAGCTGGTTGAAAATTTCTCTTTTTCCTGTAACAACACATGTGCGTGCCTCTTTGAAAGCCAGACCGTTTTGTGGAAACATCAATTTTAATGAAATTTTGCCAAGAAAATTTCTTATGCCCAGCATAATTTTTTGGTCTAAATTTAATTGATCAACCAAGTGACTCCAAAACTTTTTGATATACTGGGGTTGGAGGCTTAAAGAAAAGTAAAGTTTTGAGATGTGGGCATTCACTCTAATTTTATAATCCATTGTTCATGTCCAATATATTAGTTGCAAGTGCTCTCTTTTGTAAGAACAAACCTAATTATTTTCAAATCTACGAATGTAACTAGGTCACATAAGAAGTGGCCTGGACACATACATATTATTAATATATTATATTAATAACTATATATTTATGATCATATACAAATAAAACATATAAATATTTTTGGGGCAACTTGAGGCAAGTTACCTATTTTACAAACCTAGCTAAATCTACTCAACAAGATTTTTACGTGGATTTTTGTGTGGGGTGGGGGAAGAGAATTTTAATTCTTGGTAAAGAACTGATATTGAAAAAGATAATTAAGAAACGCATCAGGAACATTTTACTGCCTTCTCAGGGTCAGAGACTTTTTAAACCAGGCAGCTAAACCCTAGCAACTTTTTCCACAGTAGTGGTTTGAATTAGCCCACTGGGTTTTCAGTTCCACTCTTATGCACCAGATTTTCCATCAGCCTGTGAACAACAAAGTCTAAAATCTCATGATTTCTGCACAGAAATGATCAGAACCTGTTAAAATGCTAACATGAATAGATGTCTGTCATTCAGCTGTAGACGTCTGCTTCAAAGCAAGCACATTTCTTATGGATCTAAATACACACAAATGCTACAGACCTATTCCCTAACCCAGTGGTTCCCAAACTCTGGAAGACTGAGTACCACCAATTTAAAATAATACAGCCTTAAGCACCGCTAGCACGTTTTTCATACACATAGGTTAACTATGTATTAAAACAACATCAAAACATTTAGTAATCATAAGACATTGTTTTATCAGTTATGGTAGCCATATGAAACAAGTGTAAATTGGAAAAAAGACAGTGTAAATCAGGCAATATTTTTGTCCAGAGTACTGAAAAAACCGCACTGTGTACCCTGTAAGGTGCCAGACTGCGGGTACACCAGAAAAACAAAACAGGGGCAGAGGGTACATGGCAGGACGCACTGTATATTAATATAGTTAATCATCATAAATGTTGCTGCTGCTTTTTTTTTTTTAAACAGTAAATACCAGGTTTTCTAAAAATTCTAAACCTGGTGACAATAAAACTTCATATACTACCTTTGTTCTTGTGTATTTTTTGTTAAGCGTGTTCTGATGAGAGGAGAGGAAGAGAGAGAGAGAACACAGAAGACAGCAAACAGAACGAACACAGAGAAGAGGCAGAGAGAGGAGAGGGGAAGGGAAAACAGAGGGAAAGAGACATGGGGAGAGCAGACATGGAGGAGGCACTGCAGGCAGACTGGGAAGGCAGCAGCCAAAGGAGAGCAGGGGCTGGGTGGAGAATGGGATTGGTTCCAGGGCTCAGCAGACTCGGCCTGCAGTGCAGGTGCTCAGTGGCACCGGAGATGGAGCCTGGCACAGGCTGCGCAGCTCTGTGGGGGTGGGGCACAGCTGCCCTGCCCACAGGTGAACACTGCCTGGCTGGCACAGGGGGACTGTGCGTACCAGGGGGGCAGGCACAGTGCAAGCAGGGCAGAGCCCTCCAGGCCGCAGCAGGGACTCCCTGGTTCACCTGATGCTTTTTTTAACATTTCTGTACAGTATGAAAACATGATCAATGCAATAACACATGGAAAAAAAACTCAATGATACCTTAAATAAATATTTTAGGGTCTGTCTGATGGAGACTGAATTTGATGGTTTACGCACACACTACTCTGGGCTTTTGAGGGAAGTGTTATCTGCCTCCTTGTAAGAGAAACATAGCTTAGAGACTGAAGCACTGAACTGGGACTAACAAGACAGTACCTGTCTTCCTAACAATGCTGTTAAGTGACTCTGGGACCAGTCATGTCCCCTTCTCCATACCTCAGTTTCCTCCCTTCCCCCCATCATGTAAGACAACACCGACCTCTTTTTATAAAGCACTTTAAGTTCTGCTGAGGAAGACAGTTAATTATTATTAAGACAGCAGGACTCACAAAGAGATGGATACCTATGTCTGTGGGACAAGGGCTGAGGTCTCAACCTCAGCAGTGACATACAAAGAAGCTATAGGAACAAAGCAAGAGTCTACACCAACACAATTCAACATTTTTAATATATCGTTCTTTAAATTTTATGCATGTCCGAAACTACAATTTCTGAAAATCAACACATAAGCAGCATCATGCATAGAATCCATGCCCTGTTCCCAAGGTTTGGGGGACTGCTTTTGGAAGAAGAGAGAAATAAATGGAAGTTGAGCCAGAATTTACATGAAAGACTGATCAAATAAGAGACCCTAGAACTATTCCCTTCTGACCCTACCAACTATGAAACTAAGACTGAAATGCTCCAAGGGTGAGGGGCTACCATGAAAAGCACTCTTTGGTTCCCTCTACAAGCGTACGTAAGTCATGATTGGATCTAATGTGCGATCCACACAACTGCACCTCCTGCATGCGTCTTGAGCTGGATTCTTAAATTAGGTAGTAAACCACCGTGTGGCAGCTCACACATTTTAAGTGCTGTATATTTTAACTGCATGCTCTCATTGTAGAGATAACACCCACTATGAGGAATGGGCTCAACAAAAGGCTTACCTGTGTTGGCATAGCTGCCCCCCATTGCATATGCTGTGGCAGATCTTTCAGCACTAACAAATGCCTAAGTTTGGAAAGGATTCATTTGCCATTTTCATGGTTCTTGTAACTGCTGCACAAGGGCAGTACTATTTTAAATCCTAACCCCAAAAGAGGGGCTCACTGCTTTCACTCACCGTCTGCCCATTCTCTCTTCTCGTTCTCGTTCCTCTCTCCGCCTCAAACGATCTTGGTTTCTTTTCTCTTGTTTTTCTGCCACTGTTTTCTAGATAAGGAATGAATTAACAAGTTTGTTAGATATTCCGTAGTGGCCCAAACCAGTGTAGCAAGATCCTATAAGTACTGAGGCAAAAAATGTAATAATTCAGAAGAATTTTCTATTGGATCTGGATTTTATTTTGACATTTTCCAACATGTCATTTGTTTCCTTACTGGTTTGAAAGTGAGAGCACAGGACTGTTTTGCTTATAAAAGTCAAGACAGAAGAAGGGCTGAAGAACAAACTATGGATGACAATGACTTTCTTATACATTTATATAAACACTTCAAAAGCAAATTTTTGACACTCTCTCAAAATCTCCACTCGTGTTTCTGTTTCTTCTGCAACAGCTGAGGACAATGGTACATTTTGGTGAGGCAAGGAATGTATTTCCTGCTCTGGCCTTTATGTCTGTGGTACTGTCTACTTCACCCATAAGCTCTTTGGATCAGGGTTCGTCTCACTCTGTATACACCTATCACAATGTCTAAATCTTGAGGTTAGTGTATCTTGACACAATTGCAATATAAAAGAATCAACCCCCAAAATAAGAATAGCATGGAAATGAAGAACACTGATGGGAAAGCCAGAAAGCTTCTGTTTGTAAGGACTCTGTAAAAACTGACCTAGCTAAGTACATCAGTCCTACCGAGTCAGAGTACCTGTGGCTTTTGAAAAGTGCTCTGTCGTCAAAATTTGAGCTGTACAAGACCTCTGCTGACAGCACAATGTAACACATTAAGTTTTATAAAATATTTTGTCTGGAGGTCTCTGAATGGTTTTCAAAATTAAAAAGAAAATAATTTTAGAATTAGTGATAAATGTTGCTTCAGCCCAATGGACTACAATGTAGTGCATAGTCAACAGTTTCATTATTAAAGCAGAAATTAATTTGATATTTTGGGGGGCATATTCCTCTACTAGTAAAATTTCAGTTAATCAGACATTATAAGGCAGAACCTAAGGCAAAGGTACATAAGCTTCCATTTGAAGATTCACAGTTTTTTGAAATCAGAGAGCTTTTGAGAACAAGGATTTGGCAGAGCTTTCATATAAGCCAGAGAAAGGGACTGTGCATGACAAAGTGGCAAGGATCCATAAACTGCCACCCACTGCTATCTGAAGGGGAGAAAAGAGGTTTAATAGGATTACCCTCAACTGATCCAGTTTCTCACGAATCTGAATGAAGCCCAAATGTAATTTGCCACCAAAATGATCAGCGAGACGGCGGTCATTGTCATGGAGACCAAGGTATGCTGAACAGACCTCACAGACACGCAGCTTCTGCTGCTGGAAACTGGAAGCTGGCATAGAATTGCGGTATTCTTCCTGAGGAAAAGTAGACACAAGCCAACATAAGGAACCTACCATGCAGTAAGCACTCTTAAACAGCTTAGAGCTTGTAAGGAATTGGTCTATACTAAAGTTTGGTTGACAGGACTTAGGTACTCTCAGCAAAACTGTGACACCTTCATTTTTTATCACATCTGCAAGCAGAATCTCTTCTTTCTGCTGGCAGAGCAACCAACAAAAGGCTTCTGCCCTAACAGGCAAGATGCAAGAATGCACTTGTACATGTGCCCACACTCTCTGCAGGCTATCAAAGTCCTTTGAATAGCTGGTGCCTTACAGAATACTATGCACCCTGCTGATGCAACTTTATGCAGCAGAGCCATGTGGAGCTGCCAGAACTTCTTTCTGGTGGCAAAAAGCTTGCAATGTAGACAAGCCCTCAAAGCCATTTCATCAGCTTTCATTCCTTATGGCCAACTACTTGCTAACCCAGTGTGGAGGTAGAGAAGAGGGGAAGTTGTCTAGATAGGAATTTCCTGCTTTGTGTAGTGATTCAGTTAGCAGTTACTCAGAAAACATTAAGACATATTAAGATTACTGTTTTCAACAAACCTCCGCTTCTTTCTTTTTTGCTCGGACTTTTTCCACTTCCATCAGGATCTTTTGAGATTCATCCACGTTCCCTTCTGCTCCTAACTGCTCAGCTTTCGCCAGGAGTTTCCCTATGTCTTCATTCAGCTCATGCACTTTTTCCGCCTGAAGAGAGGAACTTATTTTTTAACACGCCAAAGAATGCAGTAACTTTCATGGGGCTTGTGACTAATAAGCCTTTTCATTATACTTACAGAAACAGAGAAGCCACCTTGCCACCACCATCACCTCAAAGCCAGAGAGGCCTGCAGTCTCCCCACAGGTTGAAAGAGAAAGTTATCCTCAACCCCCTCTCATCCCATCTCCTGTCCTTTGCTCCTGCCTGCCTGCCCAACAACATAAGGATCTTCTAAATGTGACTGACAAAAAAATCAAAACAATGACAAACTCTACCTTAGATGTGTGACTCCCTTGAAAACTCCTTTCATCTCCCAGCAATTACAAACACCCCATTAACACCTGTCCCTAAGGTTTTAATATGGAATCTGAGCAAAAAGATGAGGAATAGCATAGCACCCAGATTCTTGAACAATCCATGCACATTAAACACATTGGTTTAAATGCCTCAAATACTTCTGCACTCATGGCCCCATCCCAGCTTCCTTAGTTGGCTGGCTGGCTGGTTGACAGAACAGCATAACAGCTGGCAGAAACTTCACTGCCCTTAGATTAACCAGCAAGGAATGTACTGTCCTTTGAAATGGTACATGCTGGCTCTTCCATATAATCCTTTATTATCCTTACAGATGATGCCCCAAAGGTACAATGGGAATCACAAGCATTTCAAAAGTGAAGATGCATAAGACAAACGAACCAGTCTCAAATGTCAGTGATCCGCAATTGTTCCCCTGGCTCACAATTGCTGCAGGACAAGGTGTGACACACCTAACAGTTACAACAGTGTGAAGTGCTATGGCTCTAACACCAAGGGGTGGAAGTGAGCATCCAGCCCAGCATACCTCTCAGAGGTTGAGTGGAAAGAGGGAGGGGAGCAGTGCTTGCACCCCTGCTCTGGGGGTTCCAGTGGGTAGGCAACCTGCAGCTGGCAGTGTTGTCATTTCTCTGTTTTCTCTTGTTTCCTAAATATAAGTTCATTAAACTTCAATAGCTTGCAAATTTCCAAAGTCTGAAGTGTGCTTGCCCGACTCTGGAGGTAGCAGGGAGTGCTAAGTCTCCCCAAGGCCTGGGAAGCATGATAAGGAGCTGTGGTCAAGTAGGGAGTGAAGACATAGCTGGTTGTTAGAAAGATAGCTTTTTCTGAATAAGTAGTGCATGGGAGCTCATTGATACAAAGTCACCAGAAAGGAAAAATAGAAGGAAGCAGCAGAATTCCATCTGCGTACCAGAGTGGCCAACTGCAGCGGAATGTGTGTGTTTGGGGTGGGGGGGTAGGAAGTACCAATGCAGTGTGGAGTGACTGAAGGACTGACCAGAACACTGTCACAAAACACCTGATGTCTATACATAATACTGAAGTGGTTCACACGAACCAATTCAAAACAATATCTGATTTTCCAGGTACCCTTTTCAACTATTCCAGATAGGCTTGCGTGTCTGTCCACTTCAGGTTTAAATATCATTTAAACCGTTCTAAGTCAGGGTGTCAAACTCATTCGACCCTGCAGGCTGGATAAGGGTCACTAGGGTAGTCTGTGGGCCAGATTGGGACAAACCCCCTGTGCCACATGCAGCACCCAGGGCATTGGGTCCAGCTAAGAGGCCAACAAGCCAGATCATACGGCTCCATGGGCCAGATTCAGTCTGCAGGCTGTATGTTCACACCCCTGTTTTAAATGTTATGTGCATCCATGCATGCGTGTCCAGTCCATACTGGCCCAGGGCTTGCTCAGTACATGGCACACAGGCTGCACTTAGCATGTAGCACAGGGGGATGGATGGTCCAGGGCGTGGGCTGTACCCTGAGCTACATGCTGTGCCAAATCCAGCCCATGCATTGTGGGTAGAGTGAGCTCTAGGGCCAGGATGTCCTGTACATGGGTTGGACCAGCCAGCAAGCAACACCAGGGCCATCAAAGGGTGCATGCTGCACAAGGTACCCTGCCAGACCAGCCCTGTGCACTGGCTCTGACATGGCCCAATCTGGACTGTGACATGTTCTGCATTTAAGCTGTGCTGCGTGGCGAATGTGTGGCACTGAGTCCAGCAAGAGCATGCCCCATGCAATGTGTAAAGTCAGTCCTAAAACCCATGGGCTGGACCCAGCCTGTATGTTTGACACCCTTGTTCTAAGTGTTGTGTGCATGCCCCAACAGGAACTATTTGAGAGTAGGTGTTAAAAGTAGTTTGCCTCAGAACAGCCTAAACTCCACAAATCATCTTTTGTATTTTAACTTAATTGGAACCAAATTCTGCTCATAGAATCATAAAAATAGGGTCGGAAGGGACCTTGCAGATCTTCAAGTCCGACCCACTGCCAGGGCAGGAGAAAAAAAACTGGGCTCAAATGATCCCAGCTAGTTAGGCATCAAGCCTCCTCTTAAAGACCCCCAGGGCAGGAGCCAGCACCACTTCCCTTGGAAGCTGGTTCCAGATCCTAGCCGCCCTAACTGTGAAGTAGTTCTTACGGATGTCTAATCTAAACCTCCTCAACAACTTGTGGCCATTATTCCTTGTTATGCCAGGGGACGCTAGGGGAAACAAGGTCTCTCCCAAATCCTTCTGGTCCCCCCTAGTGAGTTTATAGACTGTCACCAGGTCCCCCCTCAGCCTTCTCTTGTGAAGGCTGAACAGGTTCAGGTCCCACAGTCTCTCATTGTAGGGTCTGCCCTGTAGTCCCCGGATCATTCGGGTGGCCCTCCTCTGGACCCTCTCGATGTTGTCCACATCCCTCCTGAAGTGGGGCACACAGAACTGGACACAGTACTCCAGCTGTGGCCTGACCAGTGTTGCATAGAGGGGGACGATCATCTCCTTGGCCCTGCCAGAGATGCACCTGTGGATGCATGACAAGGTCCGGTTAGCCCTGCCAACCGTGACCTCACATTGTTGGCCCATGTTCATCTTGGAGTCAGTAAATGACTCCAAGATCCCTTTCTGCCTCTGTGCTCTCAAGAAGGGAATTTCCCATCTTATAAGTGTGCTGCTGGTTACTACTGCCTACGTGCAGCACCCTGCACTTGTCAGTGTTGAAGCACATCCTGTTTTAGCTAGTCCACTCCTGTAACCTATCCAAGTCTTGCTGTAGTCTTTCCCTCCCTACTAGTGTGCTCACCTCACCCCAAATTTTGG
>NW_017728923.1:7379641-7412231 GCF_001723895.1 Crocodylus porosus | reverse complement strand
ATCATCCAAATCGCTGATAAAGAGATTGAACAGCGCAGGCCCAAGGACTGAGCCCTGGGGGACTCCGCTGCCCACTTCTCCCCAGGCTGAATATGACCCATCCACCACCACCCTCTGAGTGCAACCCTTCAGCCAATCTGCAATCCATCTGACTGTAGGCATCAATGCCACAGTCACCAAATTTCTTAATTAGGATGAGGTGGGAGATGGTGTCAAAGGCCTTGCTGAAGTCCAGAAAGATTACATCCATGGCAACACCTGCATCCAAGGCTTTTGTGACCTGATCATGAAAGGCAATCAGATTGGTCTGACATGACCTCCCCCTAATGAAACAGTGCTGGTTGCCCTTAAGCATCATCTCTGAGGCCGGCCCATCGCAGATATGCTCCATGATGATCTTCTCAAGGAGTTTCCCTAGGATTGAAGTAACACTGACAGGCCTATAGTTGCCTGGGTCCCCCCTCCTCCCTTTTTTAAAGATGGGGACCACGTTGGCTACCTTCCAATCATCCAGCACCTGGCCCAAGCACCATGAGCGCTCATAAAGCCTTACCCTAGTCTATCCTTATTATAAATTATTCTAACCTTATCCTGTCCTAAAGGGAATTTGTATAAACTTTAAAGGCTTCCTATTAGGAATGTGACTTTGTTTATATCAACAGACACTCTTCAGAAATACAAGCTGTAGTTCTCAATTTGCTGACAGATGCCAGGAAACCAGCAGACTATTCTTTAGGCCTGTAGAGGAGTAATTTTTCATACTTTGTAAAAATTCAGTACTAGTATTTAAAATAAACTCTGCTTCATTTGCCACTCTAAGCAAAATGCAAACAGCAGCAAATTATCCACTCCAATTATTAGGAGTTGATAATTGGGGGTGGGTGATGAGGGGGAGAGGGATGCTGGCTGCAAATCAGAATAGTGGTGAGTTATCCCTAGGCCTGGCAGGATTCAATTCTTATCTTTAACTGTTGATAAATGTTGATTTCACCTCATACTCACAGCCTGATGAAAAATATTCTCATTGTTAATAATCAAAATTTGTAGAGAGAGGATGCAAGGAAAATGATAGCTGATGAGAAGGACAGGGGGAGCGGTCTTTCAGAACAGTGCTGTCTGTGGCTTGGGCTGCAATGCCCAGAAACTCCAGTGGATTGGGAAAAAAGGAAGAGGAAGTAACAAAGTGGACAGGAAAGCTACAGGCGAGCAGAGCTGAGACTGATGACAGCTATGCTACTCAGCTGGTAGCAGTCTTACAGTAGTTATGTTTGTTGCGACGGGTGGTTAAACTGCACAATAATCATATTCTACTTTCATTAATAAACTGCCTGCCCAACATACCCCTAATTTAGCACAATCCTAAAAATTTGATTGGAAAATCAAAATACATGCTTAAAAATAAACATTGGTATTATTTATCAAAACTATAAAAAATGTGAATTTTGTCAAGCCTAATCATCTCACAGGTGAAGTAACCAGAGTATACTGTACATGGTGCATAGTTTGAGGAGCTTGAGTTTGTGTAGCAGCATTGCTCACAAGTTTTTAGGTTACAACCACATTATTTTGGTCTTTCAGAGCACTAGCCCCACTAAACCTGGCACCCTTATATACATGGCATACCCTTATCATACTTGTTACAAGTAAAGTATATTACAAATAGTTGAAAAGGTTTTTTTAGTACGCTATTGGGAATGTTTTCTATCCTCTGCCTATAGAATCAAGCACCTTAGCTATCCTGAGTCTAAATATGAAGGGTTGAAAATGTGCCAAAAAACCCACAAAAACTGCAGAAAAGTTTCTGATACTTTTTAAAAAAGTGACAATTTTAAGAGCTGGAGGAAAACATTCCAACTGAAAGATGGGAACATTTCTTCTCTACATCCATAAGTAAAAGCTGTAAAGGACCACAACAATCATCTAGCTAACCTCACCAAGCAATTCCTGCATCAGATCCAGTAATTTCTGCTGAACCCTCTCTCTTACAAAGGCACACAAGAATTTCTCATTCTAGCACTGGAGGGTCACTAAGCAGGGTGGTGACCAGTTACTAATGTGGAACTTAATACCCCCTAGCCAGAGCCCTCAAACTAGACTCTTTTTCCAAGAAAAACATTTTTGGAGAACACAGGCAAAAGGCAGGGATTTTTGTGGGTGATACATTTTTACTGAACCAGTTGCATGGTTGGGATAGATTTAGACAAGCTTTAAAATGCAGTGCACTCAACTTCACATTGGGAAAAGGTAACAATTTTTGGCAGGCTGATTTTGCAGTAGCAGATGCTGGAAATTGCTCAGAGATGTGGAACAGTAGCAGTCCCAAAAGACTAGTGAGTCAAGTACAGGCATGACTGTTAGAGATATGTGATGAAACCAGGAATGGGTGACTAAGTTGAATTGGAAGTGTGAGACAGATTATTCTCCATCACATACTATTAACATACCATAGCTCTAAGCTCTTTCCTCTTCTGGAGCTCGGTAAACAAATTTGATGGGTATTCCTCATCATCTTTCCTTTATCTTTGCTTTGTTCTCCCCATAGGGAGAGCAGAAAGAGACATAGCTGCCTATAGCTAGTCAAGGCAAAGACCTCCCCACTCCTTATTAACTGTTGATCGTGGTTTGTTAATTTTATCTTTACTGTGTACATTACTGCTGAAGAATTCAGCCTCACTACATTCAGGAGACTCACTACATTTGGGATTACCTCTCATAGTGGATGCCTGCAACATCAATGGCTAGGATGCCCTGCCCATTTTATTGCTCCATTGTTATCAGAATTCTGAGCGTTGTTTTAGACTGGAGGAAAAAGCACCCATAACTCATCTGAAAGGAAAACAGCAAATAACACGGCCCTGGGCAACAGGAGACTGAGCAGAAGCAACTTCAGATGAGTTAGCTTTAGACAGAGAGCAATGCACATGCAGGTCCTTTGCCTCATGAGGGGTATACATACATGAATGGCTACATCAAGTGACTCCAGGATCTATATGGTAAATAAGGTAAGTAGGATCTCAGGACAAATTTGATGTCAATGAAACAGTATTTACTGCTGTTATGGCAAACCAGGCAGTGGTCCACCCACAAAATGAGTTTGGAATAGGACAGGAAAAACAGCATATCTTAGTCTTTACATCTTCTTTGAACATCGCTTTCCTGTGCAGGTAAGAAGGATTATTAAGTACATGGGCAAAAGTCACATTATAGGATTATGATTGTTTTTTGTTTTCTCTCCATGGGTCCAACAGTAATGTTGCTAACCAAAACAGAGGCTATTAAACACTTGGTCTGAGGGCCTTTGTGCAACTGAAGAGCAATACCTTTGCAGACACTTCAGCACTGATCTCCTCCTGTGTTTCAGCCAGTCGTTTCTTGGCAAGTTCTGTCCTCCTATCACACTCTGCAATAAAGGACTCCAGGTGGTCCATGGCCTGCATGTGTTCAAACAGAGAACTGTCATTAGGCTTGCTTTTATCTATACATACAATATTGTAGGCTGTGGGCTCTAGTTCTCAGTGCTTTCAGATAAAAACAATTCCTGCACAGAGCAAAGTCTTCCACATAGCTTCAATAATATCCCCCTTCCCTTCCCCACATAGATACAGGATAACATTTACAAACCCACTAGCAAGGCTCAGTATAGCAATTGTCATGTTCCTTGTACTCATCTTGCCTTCTCTGAGAAAGGCATGATTTCAAATGGAGGGTAGAGACAGAAGGTTAAATCTACCAGTCTGTTCCTTCTGAAATATAGTGATGGTTGTGGTTCTGAACTGTCATACAAGAAACAGAGCTCGACCATAACTGACTCCCTTTTCCTTCAAGCAGAGAAAGTTTCATGTGACCCTTCTAATTGGGGTGGGACAGAATATTTTCTTAACCAAAGAAACATAAAGTAGGATTAGAAAGAAATGGTAACTAGGAGAGCAGGATGTCAAGTCAGCACGGTCAAATGGGATGTACTCAAAAAACTGGCTGTGATAACTGCAGAGCCAATGGCTAGTCCCTCTGGTAACTCACTGAGGTTGGGAGAGGTCCTGCTGGAAAAGGGCAAATATAGTGTCATTCTTCAAGAAAGGGAAGGAGAATCCAGCATGAACGACATGTGTCCCCAGAAACTGGGGGGCATGGCAACTGGCTGCAGGTGGCGGAGGAGAGGCGACAAGCTCCTGCAGGTGGCCACAGCAGTGTTGGCGGCAGGGAGGGGTAGCGAGTGCCAACCTCCCACAGACACCACCGATGGCGATGGCAGTGAGGGGAGAGGGAGGAGTGGCAACCGCCTGCAGGCACCACTTCTCTCAGGGGATGCATGTGCACCCCCTACATACCACTAATAGGATCCAGGGAATTACAGACCAGTCAGTCTGACCTTGATACCTAGAAAGATCATGGAGCAGGTCATCGAGGAATCTATTTCCAAGTACCTGTAGGAGAACAACGTGACCAGGAACAATCAAGAGCAGGAATTCACCAAGAGCAAATCATGCCTCACACCAGCTTGATTTCCTTCTATAGCTAGGTGATAGGCTCTGTGGATACAGGGTAGGGGACAGGGGGAAGCAGTGGATGGGATATACCTTGACTTTAGCAAGGCTTTCAACATCATCTCCCATGATGTTCTCCAGTAAGTTAAGATACATTAAAGTATTGTAAGGTGGATATAACTACCATATTTCACAGTATAGAAGTTGAGCTTTGAAACCCAACTTTTAATTCTTAAAATTCAACCTTGACTTATACACCATAACAATACTTTTGACCCCCACTCCAGTGCCACCCCGGCAAAACCCTGGCCCAGCCCTGACCTGACATTCTTCACCTACCAACAGCATCCCTGTCGCTGGAGGCCATAGAACCCAGGCAGAGCCTGAGCACAGCCTGTGGGCCTTGCCATCACTATGGAGACAGCGCTTGGCCAGGCATTGAGCCTGTTCCCATGTCCTGTGAGCGGTGCTGCCTAGGCTGCACCAGCTAAGCCTGACTTTACTGTGCTCAAAGAGTCATTATCAATAGCTCACGGAGTGTTCAATTAGGAGAAGGTATCAAGGGGAGTCTGTTAGGTTTTTTGTGCTTTTGGTTTGAAGTAGTCATAAGAAGGCCTAATCAGAAACAAAAAACTAGCATGTGGCATCATTATAGTAAAGCTCAAGCCACTGAAGGAAGGAAGAAAGTTGGTAGATGTAAATATTGCAGGCTTAGAAAGATGTAAGTATGCTAACAATGCAACAAGAATGAAGAAACACTTAATAACATATAGAAACTGTCCTGAAAGAGTACAAGCCATATACAGAAAGCTAATACAACAAAGTGGTGGAACAACATCATCTGAGAAAAGTCTACTTCAGGAATCCTATGCAATTAAACAAATTAATATGTTAAATAGAATCTATATTGTTTTATAACACTATAATTTTAAAAGTTGTTAATACAACTCTGGACTGTTATTTAAAATATTTGTATTCTGCTTGCACTAAGCACCCAAAGTGGCTTAGGATTAACAATAAATATTTTTTTAAATTACATAATAGATAAATAGTTAACTATTTCAACCCAGCACAGTGAGCTTATATTGCTTTGGCCAATGGCAGAGGTCAAACTATACGGCTCTGCAGTCCCAGGACAACTGAGCAGTAAGTTGAGCAGCAGTGTTCTTTCTGGCAGGGAGGATGGAAGCAAGCTCCCTGCCGCTGCTCCTTCTCCTTTTGATGGATGAGGCCAGACTAGAATAGGCTAAAATAAAAATCTTTTCCCCCTTTTGTTGCAGGAACTTGGTAGCTCAAATGAAATAGCATATATGCAAAAAATGGAAAATGAAAAAATGTTGAGCTGCCACGTCTGGGCGAAGAATAAGCAGGATCCTTGCTTTCAGGATCACTGACACCGGATATACAATCCACCATGAGTAGCTGTTCAAGACAGCCAAACCTTTTCTCAAGCTTTGTACACAAAATGTCAAAAGAAGATCAAGAAAAAGCAGATGAGACATTAGCTCAAGCTATAGTTGCAAGTGATACACCTCTCTCCATAACTGATAATCAATACTTTTTGTTATCACTTATCACATTCTCTCTTCGACAGAGAGTATGACAGAGTTCAAGCAACGGTTATTCAAAGAATTGGTCAAACAGAATCACTGATTCCGATGTCGGATGGATGGACTGATATACAAGGAAATCCTTTATTATGCAATATGAGCCAATATTCCTGAAAGCAATTGCCACCAAATCTTCTCATCATACAGGTGAACACATAGCCAAATTACTGAGTGAAGAGACTGAAAGTGCAGGTCCCTCCAGGGTACAAGCCCTTGTAACTGATAATGTGAGTAACATGAAAGCTGCATGGCAGATATTAAAGGCAATGTATCCTCATTTAATAGTATTTAGCTGTCTTGCTCAGGGGTTGAATCTTCCGGAAAAGGACATAGTAAGTGTGAATACAGTTAAAACAATATTGACAAACTGCAAAGTGATTGTGAAGATATTCAACAATCATCACATTGCTAATCAGACTTTGAAGAAATTACAGAAAGAGAAGCAGGGGAAGGAAAGTGAACTTTTATTGCCAGGGGAAACTAGATGGGGCTCAGCTACAAAGTGTTTATACATAGTTTGCTGCACACAAGGAACTGTTTGCAGCGTGCTTCAATAGATGACACAGCATCCCCAATTATTCCTGTGAACATTTGGAAGCAGATTCTCGACAATGATGTGTTCTGGGTTCAAGTTCAAGGACCATCCCATTTGCTACTACCAGTTTCAGTGGCTATCAAAAAACTTAACGGAGATGCTTTCAAATCTTCCACAGATATTCAGACAGCTGAATGAAAATCTAATTGAGCTTCTGCCTTCTTCACCTCTATCCAAAAAAGTAGTAGTAATAGTAAAACAAATGTTTATTAAGAGATCTGAGTTTTGCTCTCATCCAGTTCATCTGGCAGCAAACCTTTCTGGATCTTCAACACAGAGGACAACAATTATCAGAAGGTGAATTATCTACTGCTCTTGATACAATTATGGAAGTAGCTAAGAAAGTCCCCAACATCATTGAAACAGCGATGATCATGCAAAAGAAAAACTTCAAAGCAAAGACATAATTTGGTGGACAGCAGAGAATGCGTCTCCTTTCACATGTTGGAAGGGACACTGTAATACCCGACTGTTGTCCAGGATTACTCTAAGAATCCTAAGCATTCCCTGGAAGGCTTTCAGCTCAATCAAGACAAAAAAGAAGAATAGACTAACAAATGAATTCACTGCTAAGCTTGTTTCTGTTTCTCAAAATTGCTTGCTTCTGGAGAATCAGTCAGAAGCACAATTAGTGAAGAAGATGCAGTGCAATGATAAGCTGCCCTTGCCCAGAGACTCATTCGTAAAACCATCCTTTAGTGAAAGAGAACGTGGTTCAAGTAGTTCTGAATCTGATTTTGAAATGAAGCTAATAAGTACTGCAAGTGATTCCTGGAGGTGCCACGATGACCTCAGTGGAAGAGAGTTAAACTCCGTTGAAGTAGATGAGTAGACGACCACAACTTATCACGCACAGTTCTTTGGGTGTGCTAAAATGAGGGTCAACAGTTTTCAGTGTCTTCGGTTTTTTTCTTACATTTAAACAAATAATATAAGGGAAGTACACGCTATTATGTACTGTCTTTACATTTTTACAAGTATTCCAATAAAAATAATTTGTTTCCACATAAAGCTTTTAATTTGTTTGACTCTAACATTTAAACCACATTAAGTGTGCTGTATTTAATTTTTTCCTAATCAAATATTTCAGTTCAAATACTTGTGGCTACTGGGACAAAATTAACATGGGGTACTTTGTTAGTTTTGTTTACTAAATATAAGTCAAACAAACATGCTAAATCAGATCACGCTCTATTTAGGCCATTGGAAAATTTTCCAATTCAAAATTTTCCAGAAAACCTACATTTCTGGTCATGGGTATAGGATTGTTTAATATCTTCATTATGATTGGGCAGATGGGAGATTTGCATATTTACAGAGGACATCAAGTTAGACAGAGCTGCAGACACTCTGAAGGGAAGGATTAGGATTTAGAATGACCAATTAACTGGAGAAGCGATATGACATTAATCAAATAAAATCAAATACAAAAAAAAGTTAAAAAGTTCTATACTTAAGACCACATGTACAAATACAGACTAGGAAATACCTAGCTGAGAGTTCAGCAATGTTTCTCAGAAGAGCGCCAAAAATACCCACAACACTGACTGGTAAGATGTTGGCATGTCGGGTCAGACAATGGAGGGACCTGACTGTTGTTGTGGTAGTACAGCCCTGGCCCCTTCTGAGACACACATACTAAGCAAAATGCCTTCACATGTCATGCTCTGGCACTCGTGCTGGGGGGTTACCTACCCCTGGCCTAGCTAGTCTGCTGTAATGCAGAAAAGGACCTGGGGGTTATAGTGAACTGTAAGCTGAATATGGGTCAACAGTGTGTACCAGTTGGAAAAAAGGGAAATAATATACTGGGCTGTATTAATAGGAGCATCATTTGCAAGTCAAGCAAAGTGTTTTTTCCATTTGATTCAGCACTGATGAGGCCTCAATTGGAGCATCATGTCTAGTTTTGGACACCAAACTTCAGAAAAGATGTTGGCAAATTAAAAAGCTCAGCAGAAAGCAACAAAAATGATTACAAGTCAAGGAAACATGATTTAGACGGAAACACTGGGAGAGTGGTGATTATTCAGTCTGAAAAAGAGAAACCTGAGGGAGGATTTAATAATAGTCTTCAGTTACTGAAGGGTGATTATAAAGAGGGTGGCAATAGACTATTCTCTGTGGTCACAGGGGATAGGACAAGGAGAAGTGGTCTTAAATTACAGCAAGAGAAATTCAGTTAATTATTAAGAAGAACTCTCTTACTGTGTGGGTGCTTAAGCACTGGAACAGGCTACCTACAGAGGCTGTAGAATTTCCATCCTTGGATATTTTTAATAGCAGGTTACAGATACACTTATATAGTTGGGTTTAGACATAGCATAGTTTAGACAGGGATGATCCTGCCTTGAAAAGGGGCTTGGAACAGATCCTTAGCTCCCTTCTGGCCCTAGTTTTGTATATCAGCAGTCTCTTAAAGAATGGGGGTGGGTTGAAATATCAGATTGTTGATAATTAAAAAACCTGCGAGAAATATACAAGTTTGGCTAGAAACGTATTAGGCTAATAAAACAAACAAAAGCGTAAGACCAGCCTGTAAAAAGAGCACTGGAAATGGCACTTTATTTCAAAAGAAACTGGGACATGCAGGACAACCAGAAAATAGTTTATTATCTGTTTTGGCAATGAGATGAAGCAAGCTCAGTTGCCAAAACTGAATTATCTGCTTCATTTCTCCAGTCCCCCAAGCTCTTTCTTTTGCTCAGGAAAGTCCATAAGGCAGGTTAACTGCACCTTAGGTCTAACAGTGGTGCAAATAACACTGCAAAAATAATAGAAGACTTGGGCCCCGCTTCAAAGTTTACGAGCAAGACTGGCAGTCTCTATTTTAAGATCTAGTGGGCAATGTGTATAGAGACTGCTGACACAGTGCACTGAACCGTCACAGCATGGACAACAGCTATACAAAGAAGGGAAAGTTAGCACTGCTTCTGCCCTTGACTGGTTCCAGTACAGGAAGCCAATCAAGAAGTTCAGGCTGGCAAAGGTAAGTCTGTGAAGAGCAGAGAATGTCCCATACTGTGCATAGCTGGCAACAGGATTTCCAAACATGACTTACAGCAGTGTCACTGGCAGGTCTGCACAGGCAAAAAATGCAGGGAAAGTCCATATTTTACAGTGTATTACTTCTGTTCTTATTTTTTGTTAATGATATAATTAACCTGTTTTAACCTTTGATGCCTGTCTGATTCATCTAGCTGACAAGAGGCAATGAATTATACACATTAGTAAATTTTTCATACACAAAGGTTAGTTGGAATGCCAACTGGACACTCCGGCATTCCAGAGTCCAGCAAGATGTAAGCATTTATAACTGTAGTTACCCCCACCTCCAAACTTACATCCAATTCAAAAAACAGGTCTCTCTCTTTACTTGCAATCTCATAATCTGCTCTCAGTGCCAAATCATGGATCTTTGTACATTCTCCCAGGTCCATGCGCTGTTGGAAAGCAAAAAGAAAATTAACATTAAAAACCTTCTATTACTGCAAGAAACAGAGGATATTTAACTGCTGACATTGATGTATATATTCCTTTCATGCATCACATCATCCTTAAAGGCACTTTAGGAATTGATCTTCCCTCTTGGTCAACTAATAAGAAAAGTAACCAAAAGGTCTTCCACGTGTTCTTGTAGTGATCTATTTTGGTTAACTGTCAACAAAACATAATAGCTCTACAGTCAAAGAAAAGTAGGATGAAGCAGTTACCCAATCTTAATCCTAAAACTACACAATGACAGGAAAATGGGTCTCACCAGGAAGAACACTGAGAAAGGGTCAAAATGAACCTGTCAAAATTAAGGTGCTGCTTCCTGGTGAAGTGTAACTTAGAGGAAAAGGATATGGCCAGGGAAGCAATGTGTCTAAGTCTTGCAAAATTAACCCCTTTACAGGACTGACCCATCCTAATGCAGCAGGGCTTTAAAAATTCCATTGGCCCAAAACAAAGGACTCTTTTGCACAAGACCATACAAATCAAACTGACAAAAAAACCCAATGGAAGAAGACAGGATCCTTTCCATGAGAGTCTTCCAACCACACCCAAAAGAGCAAATTTGTAGCAGATGGTGTTAAAAAAGGTTCTCAATCTGTAGGCCAGCAACCAAAAGTAGTATTTTAAGCATTTAATTAAAATGCCCAATAGATTACTTATTTCATTTATCAGGAAAGCCAGTATTCATTTTGTTTTCAAACGGACAAAGGATGCTTAGCATCCTGAAAGTCATAATGCCAAAAGGCCTAACTATACACAAGAGCACACGAGGTTAGACTGCAGCTCTCTGTATATATGTATCTTTATACTCTACGTCACAAAGAAGCACACATGTGCCTTACCCTACAGAAGCAAACTGCACATGCAATACTGTATTCCCTTCCAGGCTCCTCAGAGCAAGAGCTGAGAGACAGATAATGAACAGGGAGTGAGAAAGATTAACGTTAAGACTACATATGGCTTAACCAGTTCTAGCCACACAACTTGAACTTGAAGAGCTGCTGACTGTTCAGCCTATTTTGCTCTACAGGTAGGGCCTGACTTAAACTGCAATTTCACATTTTTCATGAAAATCATTAAATTAAGTGATTTTCATGTAAAATGCGACTTGCTACAAAATGCCATGATATGACCACCTGCTGGGGAGTTCCCCAGCAAGGCATTTCATTGCAACAAGATGGTTACTACAGGCGGAGGAAAGCATTCCCCAGCCCATAGTTTCTCAACCTGTGGTACACGTACCCCTGGGAGTATGAGACACACAGTCAGGGAGTACACAGGTACCCCAAAACTCTCTCTCTCTTGCCCTCTTTTCCTTACTCTCTTGCCCCTTCCTCCTCTTAAAACTATGGCAAAAAATTTGGTGCAACTTAAAAAATTAAATTCCCCAGTATTAATTTGTTGTGCTGCACTTTGCGTGGCACTGGGTTCAGCCCTCCTAGCTTTAGCCAACATCACCTCTAGCCCAGGTACATACTTGAGTTGTGCACTGCTGGTGTAAAAGGTGGCAACCCTACCCGTACCAGATCAGACATCTGTCGTATCACGGCCTTATATACACAGCCGTTCTTCCAACATATGGCACACACTAGTCTGTAAACATAAAAGCCCCATGGAAATTGAGTGTTGGGATACTTATTAAAATTTTCAGAAGTTAGGGGGTACCTGCTACTTAAAAGGTTAAGAAACACTGCTCTAGCCAGCAGCAAAAGCCTAGCAGCCCAGGGGTTGCAAAAGGGACAGAGGAAGGAGAGAGCTTGGAGAGGGAGACGCTTTTTGCTCCTTCAGGCTAGAAAACTGGGGTGCAGGGTGTTGGGTGCACCTGGGGACTGCCTTGGCAGATGGCCCTGACACCAAGTATGGAAGGGGCTGTTTGCTCCTCCAGACAGAAAAACTGGGACGCTAGGGTTTGAGAACGGGAAACACAGAGGACCAAACAGCCTCTCACCTACCCAGTGCCAGGGCCATCTGCCAAGGCAGCCCCCAGGTACACCTGACCCCCTCCACACATTTTCCTGCCCAGAGGTAGAAAAAGCCCCTCCCTTTCCCCTGTCCCTTTTATGACCCCCTTCCCCCCTCCCCTGGGATACTAGGCTTTCACTGCTGACTGGGGAATGCTTTCCCCACTGTAGCAGCCATCAAAACAAAAAGCACCGCCTGGGCATAAAAATTAGGGGTGCACCAATAGAGATTTTTGGAGCCAAGACCGATGGCCAATTTTTAAGGAGCCATATTGGCCGATACTGATACGATATGCAGCCGGGCAGGTTGCAGACCAGCGTTGGGGGAAAAAGGTGGGTGGGGGGGAGATTGAGGCCCATAAGGTGAGGGAGCAGGGCAGAGGCAGGCACTGCTCAGCCAGGGCAGGTCATGGGATGGTGCCACAAGCAGCTCATCCAGGGAGTGTGTGCGGGGTGGCTCCCACCCTGCACACACTCTGGGAGGGCATGGGGTTGCGTGCCCCCAGATCTGTGGGGGGCAGGGCAGGGCAGGCTTCTGCTGCGGGTTGGGGCCAGGGCTGCGCTGGGCTCTTCCTGGTTGGGGGGCTGAAGCTGGTTGCACTCGGGTAAGGTGGCAGCACTGGGAGGGGGCTACAAGAGGGGGGCTGCAGCCACCCCAAAACTTGCCATAGCATCCTCCTAGCCTCCTCCCAGCGCTGCTTCCGCCCACCCCAAGTGCAACCCAACCCATCCCCACCCCCCCGGAAGAGTCCAGTGCAGACCCCAGTCCCAGTCCCAGCCTGCAGCAACAGCCCACCCCACCCCGCACACAGATCCAGGGGCACATGTCCCGCCATGCCCTCAGGTGCACCTCCCCCCACACTCCGGATGAGCCATTTGCAACTCTGCCCTGCCCCAGCTGAACAGTGCCTGCCCCAGCCCCACTCCCTCCCTCACTGCGGAGGCCTCGATCTGCACCCCAACTCCCGACTTACCAACCTGACACTGGTCTCCAAGCCACTGGGCTATGCTCCAGTTGTGCATATGCACAGGGCTTTTACTGGCCACATTATCAGCCACAGCAGGCAAAAAAAGCCGATTTTTAATACAGTCAACATTCCCTATATCGGTGCTGATCCAACATGGGACCAATGTATAGGTGCACCTCTAATGAAAATAGTGGCCCCCACCACTATCGGCCCATGATATTAGCAAGTGGCACCCACAATTTAAACCAGCACAACTCCTTATTGCATACAAATGAGGCAATAATTCCCACCTTCTTTATCTGCTTATTTCTTCTCTTTTCATTACACTATCTGGCAAAGCACTCATATACTGATTCACATTATTATTCAAATTATCCACATCCCAAAACAGCTTCACGGTAAGTGGACTATGCCACAAGTCCTGGTTTAAAACTGTTGACTTAAAACAGAGGTGCACCAAAATACATTGGTCCATATCGTATTGGCACTGATAAAAGGAAAACTGACATTATCGGCAATTGACTTTTTTTGGCCAACGTGACTAATCATGTCGCTGAAAAAATGGCACACGCATGCATGCAACTGCAGCATGCACCCAGCCAAGAGTCCAGCCTGTAAGTGTGTGGGAGGCAGGAGCGCAGAGGAGGGATAGAGACTCCTGCAACGAGGAAGCGAGGGAGTGGGGCTGGGGCAGGGGTAGGTACTGTCTAGCCGGGACACAGGATGGAGCCTTGAGCGGCTCCTCCGAGACTACGTTGGGTGGGGGGGCAGGGAGGGGCTGAGGCAACTGCCATCACTGGGCAGGCCCCACGGGAGACACAGGGGGCACGTGTCCCCTGGATCTGTGGAAGGCTGCCTGCTGCACACTACGGGCCGGGGGCACTAGGATCTGGCCCACAGCCCATATTTTGCCCTCCCCTGCATTAGTATGATCTTAAGTTAGCAAGACTGAAACTATTCTGACTTGTCACCACTGAGCTATCTATTCATCTACACCTCCCTCAACTTGAACAGAGAAATATGTGCTGCTAATCATGAGCGTTAGACATAAGCACCACTCCCAGAAGCAAGTTCTGGGTAGAAATGAAATATAACTCTTTAGAAATAGCTCTGAAAGTTTTGCAAGATCAGACCCAGCCAACTCTCTTCCTTGGATTTAGAGAAGCTTCCAGTTCAGTCATTTTATTGCGGTTACAACTTCCAGCAATCCCAGAACTCCATACGCACTTTCAGTCATTCCATTATGTGGGGCCACTGTATACTCAAATTCCTTTCCAACACTAGCTTAGGAGGTGGAGGGACCTCTTCTGAAAATCACAGCCCAGGACTGTCATATTTCCAAAAGAAGTTCAAGAACTTTTTCCAAACTGAAGTGGTACCATCACTTTGGAGAGACATGTTCGCAAGCTAAGCAAAGTAGTCCTCAACCTTGCCAGCTCCTCTTTCTCCAGACTTTGTAAGATGGCAATGTATCTCCAGGTTTCTCTCTTTGGGCAAGCAAACATCTGCAGAAAAGCCTTGGGTTCTAGCTCCCAATGACTTGCAATAAATTCTAGATATCTGGATATTTTTACCAGGACCTGGACCTCCACATGCAACACCAAAGCAAGATGACAGTTTGTATAAAGACAGCTCCCTGGAGGATATTCCACTTACACAGTTTTCAGAATTGTTTCATCAGCTAATCTGGTAGCATCATTACCAGCAGGCACCCCATCCAGGAGTACTGCAGTTCCTCTGCTGGTAAAAATACACCCATTGCTATCTGAGAACTAGGGGTGCACCAATAAAATTTTTTGGGCTGATACCAACGGTCAATTATTGGCCAGCCATATCGGCTGATACCAATCCGATCGCTGATGTGCACTGGAGAGCAGCTTCCAGCTGATAAGTCAGTTGGGGGAAAGGGATTGGCAGCGGGGTACAGATTGAGGCCCCCACAGTGAGGGAGAGAGTGAGGCTGGGATTGGGTAGGGCACCAGGCTTGTCCAAGGGGCATGGGAAGATGTGGCAGTTCCCGCCACTGCATGCACTACCAGAAAAGACATGGGGGGCATGTGCCCCTGGATCTGTGTGCTGGACAAAGGCAGGCTGCCCACTGCGTGGTCGGGGTGATGCTGGGCTCTTCTGGCAGAGGTCTGGATAGGTGTTGCGCTCAGGGCAGGTAGCTACAAGGTGGCTATGGATAGTTTTGGGGTGGCCACAGGCTCCACCCCCCCACAACAGTGCTGACGCCCCTGCCCCTGCCCCTGCCCCTGCCCCTGCGTGCAGCCCTGACCTATCCCCCCAGCTGGGAAGAGGCACAGTGGGCAGCCTGACCTCATCCCACATACAGATCCGGGGGGTACATACCCCTCCATGTCTCCCCTGGGGTGCACACAGCGGCAGGAGCCACTCCCCCTCCCCACTCCCTGCACCCCCTGTATGAGCTCCATCCTGTGCCCCACCCTGCCCCGCCTGGGCAGTACCTGCCCCTGCCCCAACCCCACTCTCTCCCTCACTGTGGGGGCCTCAATCTACCCCCATACCTCTTCACCCCACAGACTTACCAGCCAGATGCTGCTCTCCAAGCTGCTAGGCTGCATTCCTGGCTACATGCATGCTCCAGCTGTGCACATGCACCTGGCATTTTTCGGCAACATTATCAGCCACATCAGACAAAAAAAGCTGTTTGCCAATAATGTCAATTTTCCTTTTATCAGTGCCAATACGATATGAACCAATGTATCGATGCACCTCTATTGAAAACAAACATCTAGAACATCTTGACTGCACAACCCCTAAGCAAGGATGATCACAAGCATCAGCTTATGAGTTCAGATACACATACATGTAATACAGAATAAGGTCTCCAAGGAAGCTCAAGCATTGCTTCAGTCGACTAAAAGGACAGATCGCAATATTTTACCTCCCACCTTAAATTCCTCCAGAATTCACAACTACTCACACTGAGACTGGCAACAGACTCACCACAGACTACATCAAACAATAAGCTCAAACTAAAATAGCAAAAGCCTAACCAAAATATCTTCATTTGCAAGCCTATAAGTCTCCCTTAGCACCATCATGTTTGGAACCAGGCTCAGCTGTCCTAAATTGGAACTGGAAGAATGCAAGTAGAATTAACTAGTCTAATCAGATTGCAAACAGATGGTTTTTCCCACATGTGGACTTGTCTGAAAACTGGTCCAACAGGAAGTAGGAAATACCACCCCAATGCACATCTACAAGCCTGCTGAATGGACACCCATTTGCTCTTACAGGTCAGATTACCTTGGTTGTGACATTTTATGTTTCCTTACAATATTCAGTGGGGCAGAAAGGTAAACCAGTATCAAGACACCGACAGAACATTCCCACTTCTATCTCTGTGGCCTCATACGTCTGACTGAAGGAAATGTAAAGAAATCTAACTGGCATACTACCAATCTCTTAGAGCCTCCAACACCACACAAAAGCCATAACTACACTACATAGATTTGCTGGAAGAACTGTAAGCTTGTTCACTCAGTGATTCTTAGGAGGTGACAACTCCTTTCTGCTAGCAAAGGAAAACTCGCTTTCTGGCTGAAAGACTCCTATTGCCACCTAGCAGCTGAGAGAAAATGCCTGTAGACATGCCCATGCTGTGTGTGCATGTAGAGACAATATGCACTCTAAAAGCTTTATGCTGGCAGCTGCTCTCTGTCAGAACTTCTGCTGGTAGAAAACTCATAATGTAGATAAAAGCCCTCAGACGCTCAGCATCCAAGACTCACCAAATAGAAACCAAACCATCACAATTCACTAAGCAAAGCTACTCAACATCCATTCTTCCTCCTGTGCTTCACGAGACCTTCCAATAAGCAACTTAATAGATTGCAATGAAGGTACACATGGAGGAAAAAAACAGAAGGGTCAAGCTGGCAGGAATCTTGTAACACCTTTCTAAAAGTATCTACGAGAGCTGAGTGATGGTTATCTGAAAGGCAGAGGCTTACCCTAAGGAACAGTGTACTGCCTATCCCATTTAATAAGGCCTCAAAACCCTTACACCCAACACACAATTTAAGACTACAGACTTCTAATAAAGCCGCCTTGCATCCACTTGAGGGTTCCTTTGCACTTCCCCACTTTAATTCGCTCCTTAGCACTGGTGGCAATGGCCGAGATGCATGCCAGCACATTAAATGCACCCTGCTGCATGCAGCGCCTGGGGCCAGGCAGCATACACATGCTATATGCTGCCTGCAGGGCTGGTCTAGCATGTGTTACATGTGATGGTTACACCAAGTTGGCTTCAGGCTCTTGATGCAGCGCATGGGACTAATCTGCAGGCCTGATGCAGCCCACAGACTAACCCTGCACTACTTGAAGAAGGAATTCTACAAGTATGTTGGTAGCAAGAGGAGGATCAGAAACAATATGGGTCCCTTACTGAATGACAGAAGCAACCTTGCAACAGAGGAAGCAGAAAAGGCTGAAGTGCTTAATGCCTTTTTTGCCCGAGTCTTCACAGGGAAGGTCAGCTCCCAAACTACTACACTAGGCAGGAGATTAGCTCACCTCAGTGGTAAAAAACCAAGTTAGGGACTACTTAGAAAAGTTGGACATGTACAAATACATGGGGCCAGATGAATGCATCCAAGGGTGCTGAGGGAGTTGGATGCTGTAATTGCCAGGCCACTGGCCATCATCTTTGAAAACTCATAGCTATCAGGAGAGGTCCCAGATGATTGGAAAAGGACACATATAGTGCCCATATTTAAGAAAGGGAAGGAGGAGGAGCTAGGAAACTACAGACCAGTCAGCCTCACCTCAGTCTCTGGAAAAATCATGGAGTAGATCCATAAGGAATTAATTTCTAAGCGTTTGGAGGAGAAGGTGATTAGGAACAGTCAGCATGGATTCATCAGGGGCAAGCCATGCCTGAGCAACTTGCTTCTCTTCTATGGGATGACTGACTCTGTGGATGCATGGAGAACACTGGATGTGATCTGCCTTGATTTTAGCAAGGCTTTTGATACCATTTCCCACAACATTCTCCTAGGCAAGCTAAGGGAGTATGGACTGGATGAACAAACTATAAGGTAGAGAGAAAATCGGCTGAAGCATCGGGCTCAGACAGTAGTAATCAATGACTTGATGTCTAGTTGGCAGGCGGTATCAAGTGGGGTGCCTCAGGGGTCGGTCTGGGGGCTGGTTTTGTTCAATGTCTTCATCAACAACTGGAAGATAGCATAGAGTACACCCTCAGCAAGTATGCAGATGACACCAAGCTGGGGAGAATAGTAAATATGCTGGAGGGTAGGAGTAGGATTCAAAGTGACCTAGACAAATTGGAGGATTGGGACAAAAGGAATCTCATGAGGTTCAACAAGGACAAGTGCAAAGTCCTGTACTTAGGATGGAACAATCCCATGCACCGGTACAGGCTGGAGCTGACTGGCTGGGCAGCAGCTCTGCAGAAAAGGACCTGCGGGTTACAGTGGACAATAAGCTGAATAAACCAGCAGTATGCCCTTGTAGCCAAGAAGGCTAATGGCATACTGGGCTGCATTGGTCAATCACTAGGGGAAGTGATTATTCCACTCTATTCAGCACTAGGGAGGCCACATCTGGAGTAGTGTTTTCAGTTGTGGGCCTCTCACTACAGAAAGGATACTGACAAATTGGAGACAGTCCAGCAGAGGGCGACAAAAATGATTCAGGGGCTGGGGCACATGACTTATGAGGAGAGGCTGAGGGAACTGGGCTTATTTAGTCTAGAGAAGAGGAGACAGAGGGGATTTAACAGCGGGCTTCAACTACCTGAAGCAGGGTTCAAAAGACAATGGAGCTAGACTGTTCTCAGTGGTGGCAGATGACAGAACAAGGAGTAATGGTCTCAAGTTGCAGCAAGGTAAGTTTAGATTAGATATTAGGAAGAATTTTCTAGGAGAGTAGTAAAACACTAGGACAGGTTACCCAGAAAGGTGGTAGAAGCTCCTTCCTTGGAGGTTTTCCAAACCCAGCCTAGACAAAGCTTTTCTGGGATGATTTGTGGGCGATGGTCCTGCTCTGAGTAGGGGTTGGACTAGAAGACCTCCTGAGGTCCCTTCCACCCCTAATTTCTATTTTAATATTATAAAAGCCTAAGTTTATCTGTCTGTCTGTCTGTCTGTCCATAATGCTTTATTCACACTTTCTGTGATTCTATAGTCACCCAGCCTTCAGGACTGCGTGAGTTTGACACCCATGTTCTAAAGCACTCTGCAAGAGTACAACATGGAACTCAAGATGGGCAAGTGACAAAGCAGGAAGAAAAGGCAGGAGAGCCTTCTCACATGATGGAATAGAGGCTGATGCATGGCAAGAAAGAACAAGGCGACCAAACTCCAAGTTTCTTTACTAGGGTCTATTTTGACACTATTTTAAAAATATAAGGAAATGTCTACAACTAACAATTTTACCCAAAAATTTAAACATTTCGGAAGCTGCAGTAATATGTTCAAGTCAAACAGCCTGTGCTGTGGCTCCCTCTGTTGGCACAGACTTAACACCACCTTGGTTCCAGAACTTACGCAATGATTCCCAACCAGGGTGCCCAGATATTTCAAATAAAAATCCCTATCTATAGTCTTTCTGAGTTCTCTGCAATAGAAAAACTGCTTGATTATTTCTCTCAAGTCAAAAAAAAGTTCAAGATACTGAGCTCCCCACACAAGGAAAATGAAGGATAATATGGCTGTGCTGCTCCTAAGCTACTTAGTTTAGAGAAGCTGGCAATGTAAAGCAACAGTTTTCAAATTAAAAATAATTTACTGTAAATTATTCTAAATTGATTTTTTTTCCTCCAGAAGAACCATAAAATTACACTGGCCTTTTCCCCCCCCCCCACAGGCTGACCTACAATCAAGGCCTGAAAATTTTGATCCTTGCACTGGCAGTATATTTTGCGCATGCAATAACAGCATCACATTAGAATTTTTTTTCTGGGCATAAGAACATAAGGCAGTTTTTCTTTTAGTATTTTTACTATATTTCATCCTTTCAGGCCTTTCCCAGATTGTTTGATTCTCCAGGAAGATTTTTTTAAGGGAATGAAAGTTCAAGGTCTTTAGCTGTGGGAAAAACTGTTTTTTCCTAAACATGAACCTGAAACCATGGAGTCAGCTTATAGGTAGGGTGAATTTATAATCAGAGCAATATGGCAGTACTGACTGTTAAAAAGTAGAGCAAGTATCTAAATTCTTCTCTACCATGCAGCAATCTAATTCTTATGTGGTGGTGACAAGCTGTGCTGTGTTTCCTTTTGAAAGTATTACAGGGTATACAATAATTAAGCAATCTTTTGAGGTATCTGTTATTGAAACTATTTTTATAATTTTTACGCAGGCAGCCAAAGTTAAGATACTTTGAACTAAAGCACTTTTGAGCATCATCCCACAGTACCCCTTTGCTCCCACAGAACATTTCTGAACTGAACACGAGAGATTAATGGGCAGATGCTAGAAAAGCAGGAAGATGTGATTTTTTTCCATGTGCCAATTAAACAAATCTGCTCCAACATACCTTATCTGCCTCCTTTGCCAAACCAGATTAAAAACAAGATTACAGACAACAGTAAATTGCCATTAATACTCTCAATATATTTATTGTCCTTTGCATCAGGAGAGATGAAAACAATCTGACTTACTAGCAAGTCCTTCAGATATGACCATGCTGCTCAGGTGTGAAAAGTTGGGGGGAAGAGCGACACAGTGGGGAGGGGAAGAGGCCCAAGAATTAAATTAAACTGAAGAAAAGAAAAAAACACCTCCACACCAAACTCCTGATATTTAACTAGGATGATATAGCATGTCATCTCTGGAAACTAAAGTAGTTTTGTGTGCCTTTTAAAAGAAATGGAAAGGCATTTTAGGTCCTATTTCAAATTGAAAAGACTATCTGGGGTCAAGATAAAAGTATTTCTAGGATCCTCATTTTCAAGTACTTCCAGTCAATTCTGTGCTGGATCTTTCGGCAACTGCATGTCTAGGTCAGAGACTGGTTACATTAGAATTTGTGCACTAAAACATTCATAATTTGAGTCTAATATTTCCTAACTGGCTCCTCTTAGGATGCTTATATCATACAGAGATCCATCCCACACAGTTTCCACAAACTCAGAGTTTATTCCAACTTACAAAGACTCACACTTACCGTTCCTGCCAGAATATCATGAGGGCAGCAGTCCAGAAGATGACTCTTGCAGACACGATCATCAGTAAACTTCACCCTTTGTCTGGTTTCATCTCCTGAAATTCAGGTGTGGTTTCAAATAAGAAAGCATTAGAATACTGATAAAAGCATGAAGGTGTTGGTATGATGATTTTGCCTTAATATGCGGATTAAAAAAAATACTTCACCTTCCTGTTCCCCAAGATTGTTTGAAAAAGCTTAGTTAGGGATAAATTATTCTGGATTTTTTACAACTGGCAACTGAAACATTATTTTTGAATTTATACATCAAGTATATCACATGTTAAATGGTGTGCTGGCAAGCCAAATAATGTCTATCACCTGTCATCCATGTAAAGAGACAGCACAGCCAGAAAAAGAGAAAGACAGACAGACAACCTGGCTGACAGCCATAATGTTTTGTGCCTTTTTTTTTCCCAATATACAAAGAGTATGTAGGGGACAGGAGATACTAAAACCCATGCTATCAGAGGACCATGAATCACAAAACAGGGCTGTGCTTGGCAGTCTTTACAGGTAACTGCTATTTACTAATCCAATAACCTAATGCATTAGTCCAACTGGTTTGGGCAACCAAATTGTGTAGTGTGTTCTCCAAGGCCATGTGAAAAACAAAGCTTGTAGGTATCGGCCTGGAACATGAAACATGTACTTCCCACCCACCTCCCACCCACCAGAAGACATTTTGTAGTTGGGAGCCACTTAAACAAGACAATATCAGAAAAGCAGAAAAAGGAAAAAAAAGAAAAAAGAAACAAAGTTAGTCAATACACACTGCGAGCTCCAACACATACTATACCCATCTGCATTCTTCAAGACCTCAGCTGTAGAATTTTATGCCCACTGTTGAAAAGTTTTAAAGGAAAAGTTTTCTTGCCCACACCTGCAGTAAGGAAGTCAGGGGAATGATACATAAAAGTAAAGGCAAAGTGGCAATGGTATGTGACAATTTTAAAACTAATCTGTGTATATGACACAGGTATGTGTAATACTAAAGTATGAATATAGCTTAGGATTTGCAAGCATCCAGGATTAATGTAGTGTCTATTGAAAATGTTTTCTTTCTTTCTTTTTTTCTTTCTTTCTTTCCTTCTTTCTAAGCTACACTTTTAAAGTTACTCGTGAGAAAAAGCAAACACTTTTTTTTGTTATAACAGCTTTAAAAATTGGTTGTGACTCACGGCTCGATGAACATGAGGCTTTTCTGCAACTCCCTTGCAGATTGATGTAGGCAGGCAAAGATACACTGAACCTTTATAAATAAAATAGAGGGGCCACAATTGTTCAGTTTGTATGAAATAAAAATATGGGAAGCAATTCAAAAGCAACTCAATACACAAAGAAAGAAAAAGCACTTATTCACTTACGAAACAAAGTGCAAAATACCTGGATAGCCCTGCTAAGTGTCAGAGTGCGTTTAAATAGTCAATAACTCAGTAGAAGAGAAGATACAAACCATAGCAAGAATACAGTTTTGTACAAGATGTGACATTCCTTTTCTTGGACAATATCTAGGAATACCAGTTTCTAAACACAAACCTACCTATGTACACTTGTGTGTGAAAGGCGTTGATTAAATGCAGAGCTTTTCCTGTGGGCCTTCCATTGGAAAGCCTCTCCAAATAGATCAACATGAAGTCAGGAAAGTTAAGACTTTCAGCTCTCCTTGCAAGTACAACAGTAGAGTGATGGGACACTCAGGACTCTATTTTCCGTGGGAGAAGCCTGAGTTTTTCTGCATTGCAGAACTATATACCAAGGGTATTTTCTGTTGAGGTTTCCAGGTAGCCTCAGAAAAAGGCTACAAAGACTAAAACATAGGCTTACTCTACTTATAGCAACTGCAGTCCATTGTTTCTGGGCTATTTTATGGGCTTTACTATAAATATACTTTTGTTGGACAGCAGCACCTAGACAGAGGAGGAAACTCTGAGAGGGCCCAATCTTTCAAACCTAGGCTCCTTACTTAGTGAGTCAGCCAAATACCAGTTGTGGACACTCAAAGTTGACACAGACACATGCAGAACAGATGCTCATGCTCAAATGCTAAATCCAACCACTTGGAGGTGATCTGGTAAGGAGCCCATGTTTGAGAACGAGGCCTGGATGCTCAATGTGTCCTCACCCATCCCGTGCGAGGACAGGCACTGGAATAACAGCACAGTTTAAGTCTGACTAATGCACGCAAATGCTTCCAGCTGCTGATGGTTCTAGACAGATTATGACAGGCTCTAAACAGCTCGGCAGAGGGTCCCCACAGGCAGCGTCAAGGGTGTCACCAGCAAGAAAACCCGACACTGACACAGGGCCTCTGCTGCAAGAGAGGGCAGCAAGAGATTGGGTTGTGTGTGTCCGTTTGGAGCAGAGGATCAAAGCCAGGGCCCAGAACGCTAGCTGGAGGGAAGAGAGGAAAAGGGCTAAGGCAAGACCTGGGAGTCAGAGGTCCTGCCAGGATAATGGGGGCAGAGGAAATGGGGCAAGAGCCAGGCCCAGGGTGAGCCGACGTCCCACGGGCTGAGGGAGAAGAGGGAGGGTGCAAAAACCAGGCTCAGGAGGAACCGGCGCTCTGACGGGGAGGCAGCCATCCTACAGCGGCCAGGCCAGCCAGGAGCAGAAGGATCGCGGCTCGGGCACAGGGCCCTACTGGCGCCCCAAGGGGCTTGAGGCGGCCGGGATCGGGCCCAGCGCCTGCGCCAGCGCCGCGGACGAATGGGACGCAGGAGGTGCGAGCCCGGCTGGAGGATGCGCAGAGCCGAGGCAGGGATCGGGCCTACGCTGGGAGAGGGCGAGGCCCAGGCGGGGGCGGCCCTGTCCCCGGCCGCGCCCGCCCGGGCCAGGCCTGCGCGACTGCCAGGCCGCGGCGCTTCCTGCAGGCCCCGCCGCGCTACTCACCGTCCCGGGCCGTGCCCATGAGCTGGTCCAGCAGCGCCCGCATCTGGGCCTGGGCCGACATGATGGCGGCGGCGGCAGCAGCCTCTTGCTGCTGGACCCCCACGGACCAGGCGGGAGGCGGCGGCGGGCGGCGGCGGCTCCGGCTCCGGCCTCTGCTGGCGCCGCGGGGGACGCTGGGAGGAAGCGGCCCCGCCCGGCAGCGCGCGGGGTCCTGGGACATAGAGTCCAGCCAGAGCCCGGCCTCGTAATGATCGTATTGGTAGGATCATTTCAACCCTGGCGATGTAGGTAGATGACACTACAGGACACGCGGTCAGCTTTTTGCTCTCCGAGACTTGGTCCTGGCTGAAGGAAATGATCTGGTGAGCACCTTGAATACTGAAGGTAGCTTGGGCGACAGCAACCTTGAGCTCACCAGGTTCACTATCTGCCGCAAGGCAGACAAATCAACTAGTGGAATTGAAGTCCTGGACTTTAAAAACACGAATTGCAAGAGGCTCAGGCCATTAGTAGGGGAGGCAATGTGGGACCAGGGGCCAAAGGCAAATGGAGTGCATGAAGAGTGATTGTTCTTCAAGGACACGATCCTCGAAGCACAAAAAAAGACCAATGCCCTGCAGAGGAAAGGTAGAAGGGCTGGCAAGCCCTCTTGGCTTAATAGCGATATCATGGTTGCCTTGAAAAAAAAAAAAGGCATACAAATGGAAGCTAGAGACAGTCCTCAAGGAAGACTATACAACAGCAGTCCGCACATGTAGGAAGAAGATTAGGAAATCTAAGGTGGCGACTGATTTTAAGTTAGTGATGAGAATCAAAGACAATAAGAAGTCCTTCTGTAGGTATGTAGGCAGTAGAAGGAAAACAAATGGAAATGTGGGACCCCTGCTTAACACCTCAGGACAGCTGGTAACGGACACTCAGGAAAAAAATGAACTCCTGAATGCCCACTTTGCTTTGGTATTTCACTGGACCAAGGGGAAAAACATGGTAGATAAGGTTCACAGGGGGCATGGTGGGAATGATTGCCTTCCTACTGTTGATGCTGAGCTTGTGCATGACCAACTAGAAAAGCTAGACATTTATAAGTCAGGAGGACAAGATAAATCATACCCAAGAGTACTGAAGGAGCTGGGCAAGGTCATTGCAGGACCCCTGGCAAAACTTTTCCAAAACTCATGGTGCTCAGGGGAGATCCCTGAGGATTGGAAGAGGACCAGTATTGTGCCTATCTTCAAGAAGGGGAAAAGGGAGGACCTGGGCAACTACAAACCAATCAGCCTGACTTTTTATCCCAGGGAAAATCCTAGAAAAACTCATCAAGGAATCTATGTGCAATATGCTCACAGAGAGTAGGATTCTGAACAACAGTCAGCCTGGCTTTGTCATGGGCAGGTCTTGTCTTGCTAATCTCATCTCCTTCTACAGCCAGGTATCTCGCCACCTGGACAAGGGAGAGGAGGTCAACATTCTAAACCTAGACTTCCAAAATGCCTTTGATCCAGTATCCCACGATATCCTCATGGGAAAATTGGAAGATTATGGGCTTAACTGCTCAACAGTTAAGTGGGTAGGAAACTGGCTGCAAGGTAGGACATGGAGAGCTCTTATGAATGGATCTGTTGTCCTGGCAAGAAGTGGCTGGTGGTGTCCCTCAGAGGTTCATGCTGGGTCCAGTGCTTTTCAACATCTTTAGCAATGATTTGGATGTTGGGGTGAAGAGCTCACTGGCCAAATTCACGGATGATACCAAGTTATGGGGGAGCGTGGTCATGCCTGAAGATAGGCTGCAGGTTTAGCTGGACCGAGACAGGCTCAAGAGTTGGGTAAATCAGAACCAGCTTTTGGCTGCTGTCTGTGGTAAGCAAGCTAGCCCAGCAAGGGATCCTTGTGGTTGGGCCTTCTTTTGCTGCTCTTTTGTTTTTGCTGTTTTGAGCACTGCTTGGGCTAATTTATTCAGCTGGCCACAGCATGATGCTGCTAACCCCAAAGTTGTCAGTCTGCTTCCCCGTACAAGCCAAGATGAGTCCAGATACATTTTTTTATAAGAACTGTTTAGGAATAGCATTGCTGCATTCATGCTGGGGGGTTGGACTAGATACCCTTGAAGTCCCTTCCAAATCTATGATTCTATGAAGCATCCTCCCTGCTGCTCTACGGGAAATTTGTGTTCCTGGCCCAGGGAGGGCTACCTGAAAGTACTTGTTTCAGGGCATGGGATGGAGCCACAGCTCATGTTGGAGGTATGGGGGTGGCTCCTGCTGCTGTGTGCACCCCAGGAGGGCGCAGGGTGAGGGCTTGTGCCCCTGGATCTTCACGGGATGAGGGCAGGGTGGGCTGCAGCTGAAGGCTAGGGCTGGGGAAAGGGTGGGGGGCGTGTGCCCCTGGATCTGCATGGGGCAGGCAGCAGAAGCTCTGGGAGGGGGGCTATGGGGTGGCCACAGCAATTTTTAGGGTGGCTGCAGTCCCCCCTGTAGCACCCTCCCAGCAACACCATCACCTGCCCCATGCAAATCCGGGGGCACATGCCTCCCCATGCCCCACCCCACCTGTAGGCCCCTCCCAGCACTGCCACCATTGCAGCCCTCCCTGCCCTCATCCCGTGAAGATCTGGGGGCACAAGACCACACCTTGTGCCCTCTCGGGGTGCACGCAGCAGCAGGAGCCACCCTGATACCTGCAAGATGAACTGCGGCTCTATCCCATGCCTTGCCCCATCCCAGCTGGGCAACACCTGTCCCAGCCCCACTCCTTCCCTCACCACAGGGGCTTTGATCTGCCCCCCGCCATGCCCCTTCCCTCCCCTTCCGCCACAACAGACTTACCAGCTGCACACAGCTGTATTGGAAATCGGATCAGTTTTGGCAGATATGCCTCCTTAAAAATCAGCTATCAGTATTGGCCCCAAAATCTCTATCAGTGCCTCCCTAGCTGTGGGGGGAGGACAAGCAGCAGTGCCTGAGAGGAAGACGAGAGGTCCCAGCTAGGATTGCCACTGGGTGTAAGCAGGGAGTGCTGAGAAATGATAGCAGAAGCATAGGGAACTCACTGAGTCCAAGGGTCAGGGTGATGAGGGCATGCCAGCTAAGGTGGGTACTCTGCTTCCCAGGTTGCCTCCTAACTCTTCTCTGTCTCTCTTTGATGCCCTGAAGCTCACCAGCCAGGCAAACTGAAGGTAATATTCTGTTTCACTTTATGCACCCAAACATCAGTTCTCAGCCACGTGCGCGGCATTTTTGACCCTTCCACACAGTCTGCAATTCTGTTCCCCATGTGGTCTGGATGCAGAAGCAGCCATATAACTTCTGAGCATGCTCAGTAGGCCACATAACGGCCAAGACAGTGCACTGCTATGTACATAGGTACACTGAGTGTATGTAAGTCACAAAATTATGCTTAGCAAAGATCCATGACTAGTGGGTAGAAGGGAAATAAAGGAGGACTCTCCCATATTTTAGCCCTAATAGCTGAGGGTTTGCCTAAGATGTATGAACCACACATACAGAATTGAGGCATCCTGGGCATAGATACCTGAGAGTGAGGGGATGAGGGGTTCCAAGTCCTGGAGAGTCTTATAGCACATGAGCTGCTGCTCCGGATGCTTGCTTGTAACTCCTGGGGGCTGCCATTCTGCCACCCCTTCTAAATCATTGCCCAGGACTGGTGCTCACTTACTCACTCACCCTAGTTATGTAACTGGGGTTGAAAGGTCCTCTGACCACTGGAAATCCAGGTCTAGAGAGTCCTCAACCCAAACAGCAGTGAAGTGTGTTGCAGTAGCTGGCCACTAGAACTGTGGCAAACTGTGTAACAAGTTTTTAGTGTGTTTTGAGCTGCTGAGTAAACCACAAGGGCCTCTTAGCAGAGTGTTGGAGGTGGGGTTATATTTATTTATATACTGTATATCAAAATAAATATTTTTGCTAAAAAAGAAGTAGATGTCTTCTAGATGTCATCTGAGTTCTACCCTGCATAGTCTGAAAAGCTTTGGCTGTATGATCCTTTAGTTGCTGTGTTAGGTTGTGTATAGACTAAACAATAGTTCCTGTTTACTTTGATGCAACTGCGCTTGTGTTTGCATGACCCGGGATTTCCTCCCCCTCTAAAGTCCATTTAGCATCTTAAACTAACACTACTCAGAGATGTTTGTTTTTTTTTTCTGTTTTTTTGCACCGGTCCTGGAAGCACTGCAATACCAGGTCAATGCATGGAGTGGATGGAGCACGCTCCGGTTCCACCACCCAATACCGAACTACTCAGAGATGTTACCTTGCTGTGCTCTCCAGTTACGCCACTCCAACTGTGGAGTTGTTCTTCCAAAACAGCCGGGAATCCAGAGCCTTCTAATTAATCCCCTTTGCGGTGAAGGAGCGCTGTGTTCTGACCTTTAGCCAGTAGGTGCTGCTGTGTGTTCTTTTTTACCCTCCTCACCCCTTCCTCCTCCCTCACAACACAGTTCAGGTTGGGATGGGTCGGCTCAGACCAATTATTATTTTAAAACAGGGGAGGCCAATAATCCCTTAATTTTCTACCCCTCTTAATTCTTCTACCCCCTCTGCCACCTATAGTGTATGTCCTCCCCACCCCTGACCATGTACCCTCCTGTCTTCCCCACCCCATGTCTTCTTCACCTGTGCCCCCTGCACCCCCCACTGTGTGGTGCCACTGCAGTGGATATAGCTCCTGACAACAGCTAAAGCATCACCATAATGGTAAGTTTTTTGCAAGTAATTTGAAACTTTGGAGCGAGTGGTTACATGACTTCCTTCAATATTGCAAACCTTCCCAACTTCATCACATTCCATTTCAGAACCATGACCAAACGTCCAGGGCCAGGAGGCTGCCTGCCAGACCTGATGCCCAGGATATGTAGCGTCCCAGGTGATATTTAGGTAACATGTCTGACCCGCCTGGGGGGGGGGAAAAGTCCGTTTTTTCGACTGTGTTCCAAACCCCCTCTTCTTCCTTTTCTTCCTTTTTTCCCCCTCCTTGCAGAAAACTTTCATGGGCAGAACTTTCTGGGGGTGGCAACCAGCCCAGTAATGAATGAAGATAATGAAGAGGAGAGTGAAATATCTTCAGATTTGCAGGGGGGAGGGTTATTGTTTTACATTTTGTATATATTTTTTATTGTTAAGCTGCAGCATTTTCAATTAAGTTTTATTTTTGCTCTATATACACGTGTCATTTTTTTCTTTGGGGTGTAGGTGGTTGGGTTGGTTTTCGGAGACAGCACCCACCTCAGTGCAGGGATGCTGTGCTTGGTGGGGGTGGGGGCGGGTTATAGAGTCATGGCATTACCGGAAAGAGTTACAAAGAGTTCCAGGGTGGACTCTTATCCGAGGGAGGTTGAATGCTTAAGTTCTAGCTAGGGTGCAGACAGCATTTCTTGTAAAAAAAAAAAAAAAAGACTAAACAAACCCCACCCAACCTCTATGCATGGACCTCCCAGAGCCTTTAGTCTTTAGCAAGTCTTTAATACATTATAATACATTTCATATGCATGGTTGCCAAAGGGGGTGGGGAGCTGGAGTTAACGCCTGCTGCTGCAGCAGCTCCAAAACAGCTTCTTCTTTTTTTTTTTGAGTTTTTTCTTTGCAGGATGTATTGTTATGGGAGGTGCAATGCAAAAATTATTTTCTTTTCAATGCTTTCTTTGCAATGCAATGTTTTCTTTACAAATTCCTGCATGCAGCACCTTTCGGAGCTGGGTTTGCAGATCTCCCCCTCCCCCAGCCGCCTGCAACCCACCAGAGAGAGTTCATCAGATTTTGTTCAGGATTGCTTTGTCCTCCCTTGCTATATCTCAGCCCCTCTCAAAGGACAGGAAGAGGGTGAGAGGGAAGCAAAGAACAGCATTCCCAAGGCAGCCTAGGGTAATCTGTTCAGCTGCCTCTAGGCCTCTGCAGAATCAAGTGTATTCAAAGAAAGCATCATTGTGGGAGAACTTTTTTTAATCCAAATTCAAGAAATTTGTAATACCTCCTTCTCCTACACTAGGTATTGGCATGTCCTCATCAGATGAGTCTCGGCTAAGCAGAGCTGCTAATTAGCCAGGGCCAGGGTTTCAAAAAGCAACTCTGCTCCCTATAGAGAGGGCAGAAGTGTTATGCAGCACATGGCTATCCCCAGACATATTACTGAGGTGCCTGGAGGGGAGGCCAACCAATCTGAAATGTGGGCCCTGACCAACTTTGTTTCTAGCCTGGGAAGTTACTGCACTCCCACCTCTGGTCTGCTGCAAACCGCTCCCCCACCCCTGGGTCCATGCCCTGAAATGAAGCAGGAGTAAGTACAAATCAGAATTTTTTGTTCCTCGTCTTAATTTTTTTCACAATAAATTGAATTGCAATCAATTCAATTTATTGAGAAATCACAAAAAAGCTAAAAAAGTATACACATTGTTTTGTTTTACTCAACAATGCTGTTGGTAGTCAACTGGTGAATACCTTTTTTACAGTAAAGCTATTGCCAGCAAACACAATACAACAGGATAAAACACCAGTTCACAGTATGCTCCCAAAGTTCCTTGAGTAATCCCTTGATATGGGATTACTGGTTGCCTGGTTACTGGCTCTTCCTGGTTACTGGCCGTGTCTCAGCAATGTTTTATTTTTGGTCTATATGGCGTGTATGTCCAATGCGGGGTGGGTGGGGTGCTTTTTGGAGAACTGATGACGGTGCGACTTTTATGGAGTCATGACATTACTGGAAAGTTGCAGGGTGGAGTGTTATTGGATGGAGGGAGGTCGAATACTTGGACCATATTAGTGTGCAGCCAGCATTTCTTGCAAGAAAGAAGACTAAAAACCACTTACAAAGCTTAGTTAGGGAGGAAGGGGCCCCCTCAGATGGGGGGCCCCCAGGCATGGTCTCCTAGGGGCCCCCTCAGGTGGAGATGGATGGCCTGACTCATCTGGCTGGCTGAGTTGGGCCCTGCTAATCTCCATTACATTATAACTTTGGAATCTTTGTTTGCCACAAAGCTGAGGGAGGGCTCCCAGGTGGGTTGGTGGGGGACAGGAAGGGAGGGAGGCGTCCTGCACCCTTTCCTGGTTTCTGAATATGTCCCAGCAGGAAGACAGCTGGGTCATCTCGTGACATGGGTGCTTGTGCAACTGTGTCTGTCTTGGGATGCCGGGGAAGGGTAGGGGGGACTGGACTACTGCAGGCCTGACTGCTGGCTGCTAGGCTACTGTGTTACCAGTTACCAATCAATCATGATTCACTCAGGGACCAGTTCAATACACAGTAGCTAGCTAGTGTAACCAGTTAATTAGCAATGATTAAAACCTACAAAACCACAGACTAAGGAGAGGAAATAATCGATACAGACAATCAACTGCCCCAAGACAGAGACAGTCAGTTGCACAAGCACCCGTGTCACAAGTTTTGCCTGTCAGCAACTAGAGGTGCAGGGCCCCAGAACCCAGAAGCCCCTGCACCGATCCCCCTGAAAGCTGGCAGGAAGGATAAAAAGAGCGTGGGAATTTGTACTGGTGCCTCTTGTGCACCTCGTGTACCTTCCTTCACCCCCATAAAATTCCACCATTCCTATTTACAATAAAGTTGAAATAAATAATGTATCTCCCCCAACCAAAGATGACCATATCAGGGCACAGGGCAATGGTGCACCAACGGTGGTGGGTGGTGCAGCTGCTCTGGCACGGATGAAACAGGGGTGCCATTGGCAGGTGCAAAGAGGGTGCTGCCCATCCGTGCTGCTCGTCCCTCCCCCGCCACTGAAACCACCACAGAAGGCAGCTTGTCCAGGGCACATGGGGCGAGGGCAGTGGCACCCTGGGATTGTCTCTCAGGCCCTGGACACCCACAGTACACCACTGGTGCAGGGCCTTGGGCAAATTATCACCCCCCACACAGAGTGGATCCCTCATGCCACTGCTGCAGCAGCGGCAGTGGAGGGGAATTGGCAAATGTCCAGATGCAAGGCCAGTGGCGGCACTGAGGAGTCACCCCATCCACTCTGCCCATCTCTGTGGGGCCCCCAAAGCACTGTGCCCAGGGCAGTCGCTTGTATTCACGCCCCCCTAGGGATGAGCTTGCCACCCTCAGGGCACAGACAAGTGTCAGGTGTCACTTACCAAAGGTGGTGTGTAGCACATCACCATGGTGATATAAAAATCACGGTTTGTTTCTTTGGAGGCTCACGAATAATAATCCTTCAGGCACACATTGTTAGTAACACAAAGGATATATTTGCAAATAGGGTCAGAGTGAAGACAAAAGACCACACTCTGCCCTTGAGGAAAACTCTCAGCTGGGTTTTATGCCTTCCCTCCTGGGCACGTGTGCAGAAGCAGGAACTCTTACAACTCATTTCCGGTTCATACAAACATATATGAAATGACGTCACGTCATCCGT
>NW_017728923.1:7378049-7379516 GCF_001723895.1 Crocodylus porosus | reverse complement strand
TATCAGGTACGAGATACAAACTGTGCAGTTTTAACAACACTCTATTCACTATACATTTTTAATAATATTTCTATTTTAATAATATTTCTAACAATGTCCTCTTTCAAGTCTCATGTCACAGAGGTGCAGGCATCAAATAGCACTCAAAACTTCACTGCACCCCACTTGATCAGCCTGCAGTCTTGTGAAACCCTGGATTCACATTGCTGTGCCCTCCAGGGGCAAGTCTCATGACTGGGATGAGTACTACTCTGCCTCCACTGTGCTGTCGACCCTCACCTGCCTCATACCTCCCTCATTGATAGAGTGAATGCACACCCCAACCTCTGCTCTCTCAATTTATAGTGCTTCAGCAGCACAACACCCTCCCCCTCACTTCTCTTTTTGGTGTGGAAAAAAAAACCAGACACTCTGGTGCCAGGCTGGAAAAGAGCGCAAAAAGAGGGCAGAAAATTTTGCAAAGTCCCCGGGTTTGTGTGCAAGCAAAGCAGGTCTTAAACCCCATGCCATCTCCCCACCCACAGCCTTGCTTTGGTGTTCCAAAACAAAGGAGACAGTGCCTGGCACCTGGCTGGAAAAGAGCATGAAAAGAATCTTGAAAACGCATTTTCAAAGTTGCTTTCTAGGAAAAATGCAAGGGTTGTGAAGGGTGAGCCAAAGAGCCTGGGAAAGTATGCACCCCTGTGGGAGACTTTGCAAAGTGGCTGGTGGGTTGCAAAAAAGCAAGCCAGGCTGCTGTGGGGTGACACACCACTTCCCTTCTCCCAACTAAGGGAGGTGAAATCAGAAGCAGTAAGTATGGCCTCAAAAGTGACTTTGCAGAGTGGATGCTGCCTTTACAAAATGCTGGTGTGCAGGCCAGCACTTGTGTGTTGTGACCCACCCAGGCAGCCCCCCCACCCCCCCCATTTACCTCTGGAGCCACCCTGTGTACCAGTGCAAGAGAGGTTGCCAACCCCTCCCCCCTGGCACCATACAGCAATTGGCAGGAAAAATAAACTGAGAAATGAACCCAAACAATGAACAAAATCCACCTTTGCAACCAAGCAGTGTAAGGGTGGATATGGAGGCAGACACAGGAAGCCAGGAAACCGTGAGGTTTTATTTTTTGCAACACACTATTATAGTTATGTGTGCTTCTTTGTCTTCACCTCACCATGACCCTGAACTGCCCCTGTCTCCCTGAAATGCAGTGGCACCCTCCTGACCCTGCTGGCAGTTGTACAACCCTCCTGTGACCCCACTGAGTTAGGGGGAACAGACGTGGCTGTAATTCTCTCCTCATCTTGCACAGAGGCAAAATTAGCTGACTGACTTTTCCCTTTTGGGTGTGGTACCCATTTATTTAAGAGGTACTTCTGCACACTCTGAAAGGCATCATTGGAAGTATCCTGTTGTAGAAATTTACTAACAAGACCATAAATAATAATGTAAGAAGTTAACTATAAAGCAGACTCAGTGCTTCAA
>NW_017728923.1:7350390-7377347 GCF_001723895.1 Crocodylus porosus | reverse complement strand
ATTTCAGTCTCTGTGGAGTCTGAAGACGGACCTGAGCCTCTCTACCCTGCTCTCCCTGTCCCCAGTCAACCCCTTCCCCCTGACGAGAGCGCTGCAGCTCCCGTGGCGTCAGCTCCAGCTCTGAGCTCAGGGCTCCCTGCCTCCAGAGGCTTTTCTTTGGTCTGGACCTGGAGCCGAGGTCCTGTGGGGGAGGCATTTTCACCCAGCCAGGAGAAGGAACACCCGAATGCGGTGGTTCAGGTTCCTTTGCGAACCTACCCGGTCCCGTTTGTGGATGGCGGGGGCAGCTTCCAGGTTCGCCCTACTCTAATTCATGTGAAACAGAAGGCCATCCTGGAGCTCCTGTGCCAGAAGCGGCTGGCTGTTTCCTTCCTCCAGGAGATGCATTCCAACAGGCTCAACCAGTTCCTGAGGCCACTTGTTTCTGAGTCATGGCACCAACCTTAGCGCTGGGGTTGCGACTCTCCTATCATCACAGCTACAGCATGACACGGCGGTGGCACGGGAGAGTGTCCCGACTGCTTGCTGACTGTCTGTGTCACCCTAGCACAACACCACCTGCTAGTTGTCAAAGTTTATGCACCTACAGATGGCCAGGAGAGGGCCACTTTCTTCGAGACCTTGGCTGCCCTTTTGCATGATGTTAATGAGAATGATGACCTACTCCTTGTAGGTGGGGACTCTAATTGTACACTGACACCCCGCTTGACCGTACAGGGCCTGAGCCTCACCTGTCCTCAGCCCACAAGCTGCAGTCCATCTTGGAGACTGCAGGCCTTGTTGAAGTCTGGCGAGCCCTGCACCCTGACATGTGCCAGTACACCTGGGCCAGGATGAGTGCCGGTAGTCTCACTATGGCCCGCCTCAGCTGCATTTATGTCACCAGGCACCATCTGCCACTCCTATGCAGTGGCTGCATCATTCCCTCAGGCCTGTCAGATCATGGCCTGGCTTGCTGTGAATTGAGCCTGCTGGAGAGAACCTGCTGCGAGCACCCTATTCGTGCTTCAACGTCAGCCTGCTTCAAGACTCTTACTTCCGGGACTGCTTTGCCAAGTTTTGGTGGGGCTGGGAGGCCACAAGACTGAATTACTCCACCTAGAAGCTATGGTGGGTTGGGGGCAAGGTACAGATCCGGGCTTTTTGCCAGCAGTACACTCAGCTGGCCACAAATGAACTGTGCCACCTGTGGAAGAAATCAAACTTCTCATTGTGTTTGGTATTAGAATTCATAGAGCGCCCAGTCTGAGTTTAATGGCACTCATACAAACGATCATAGGGAGGAGATCTAAAACAGAACTCCTCCCTTTTACAAGTTAACATACCTTTTTATACCTAAAATTGTGAAACCAGACACATGATTTAAACAAAGCATCCTTGAAAAGAGAGTCAAAGGTAGATCATAACAGTTGCTTGCTCAGCAACACATTTTGTTTTGAGAACTGTTATCACTTCTTTTGTTTTTAGGAAAGGAAGAACATTTGTTCCCAGAGAACTGTAAAAGACATAATAAAGCAGAAGGGTTTTTCTTATTTTAAAACATTTTAAAATATGAAGCAAGAGCATTTTTTTTCTTCATTTTAAAGTCAAGTTAGAGGCCTGGATAAATTTATAGTCAAGTTAGAGGCCTGGATAAACCTATTTCAACACACTGCTATCAGAGACCTGGAGGAAGATGTGGTAGAGCTTGAGTCTGCCCTGCTGGCTGCCGGCAGTGATGCAGTGCTGTGCGAGAGCCTCCGGTTCTGCAGGAAGTGCCTGCGTGTCTTGGCAGAGAGTACGGCCTGTAGAGCGAGGATCCATGCCCACTGCCAAGAGCTGGCAAAACAGATGCCCCAACCCATTTCTTCTTCAACCTGAAGTGACAGCGGGCAGTGAGCAAAGTCTTAAATCACCTCAAGACTCCTGAGGGGCAGGTAATCACTGACCCCGGTGAAGTACATAAGCACATGGTTGCCTTCTACCGTGACCTGTTTGCGGCTGAGCCAGCCTGCCCTGAAGCCACGTGGGAACTCCATGTGGGCCTGCCATACCTTTGTGCCCTGGAGGCCAGCGGTGCTTGAGCAGGAATTTTCTCTGGTGGACCTGGCAGCTGCTGCAGCTGGCCACACCTCTGGCAAAGCCCCAGGCCTTGACAGGTTACCTGCTGAGATTTACAAGACTTTCTCGCCTCTTCTTGGCCCCTGTCTCCTGCGCATTTTCCAGGAGAGCCTTGCCGACAAGGTCTTGCCAATCAGCTGCCACTGTGCATTGCTCTGCCCAAGAAAGGAGACCTTGGCTGCATTAAGAACTGGTGGCCAGTCTCCCTGCTGTGCATGAACTACAAGATTCTGGCCAAAGCGCTGGCCACCTGCCTCCGCACCGTCATGGCCTCCATCACTGAGACTGAGCAGAGCCACTGTGTGCCAGGCAGAACCATCCAAGACAACCTGTTTCTGCTGCGCAACCTACTCACAGCCAGCAAACTCTTCAGCCTAGACATTGACCTCATCACTCTGAATCAGTCAAAAGCCATCGACCGGGTGGACCACGCCAACCACTTTCAGACCCTGGAGGCCTTTGGCTTTGGGTCTCTGTGACAGGTGTGTCCCTTCGGGGTGTGTCCACTGGTGAACCCGCCCACCTGTTATGGGCCAATCGCCTGCCTTCTCACCTTCCACACCTTGTTGTTAATTGCTTAATTAGAGGATGTTAATTAAGCGGGAGGCTGCCCATTTTACTGTCCCGATGCAAAGGGGTGATATCTGCAGCTCCTTTCCTCCCCTACACCACAGCCCAAGCCTTGCAGATGGTACTCACATTATTTAGTCTGGGCCTTACTCTAATCTGGCCCCCTCGTCCTCCCTGGGCTCTCCATGGCCCTGCTTCACTGGGTGCCTCACTGAGCATTCATCAATGCTGCCCCCCTCTCTGGGGCTTCTCACTGCCCTCCCTCTGGGGCTGGGGTCTCCAAGTGGACGTGGCTCCCCTATGAGGCCTCCTCCAACCCCTGATAGCCTCACCCAAACCTCTGGGTCTAAACATCAAATACAAAACACAAGCCCCTGGGCTATAACATAAAATCTAAGTCGTCCGGCTAAACATCATTCAATCCCTACTAGGGAATTCTGCACCCCATAACAGCAATCAAGAGCTGCTCGTGCAGTCAGGCTTCTCCCCTGTTTTCTCCAGCAGAGCTCCTTCTCCCTTGGCTGCTAGCAGGGAACTGCCAGCCTGGCCCCAGCTCTGGGGGTTTAAATGTGAACCAGGCCCTGCCCCTTCCGGTCAGCTGACCGCTGGTAGGTGTGGGTCACTAGCTAACTTTGGTTGCCCTGGCAACCAGCAGCTGGGGCTCCTCACTCACTGCTAGGGCTCTTTCCTAGCAGTTTCCCCTCTCTAAAAGGAGCAGGGTGCCTAAGTGCTCTGCAACAGCCCCTTTTCATCAGGGCTCTCTGGGTCTTGTATCAAGACACTTCCAGTCTGCTCAAGGTGAACAGGGTGCTCTGTGCCCCATTCCCCACACGCAAAGGCGTCCATCAGAGCTGCCCCCTATCGGGCATGCTCTATGCCTTAGCCACTGAGCCACTGTTGCATGTGCTGTGGAGCTGCCTGAGTGGCATGGCCTTGCCATTGGCTACAGACCTCTCCATTGCCCCTCTGCTCCAGCTATCAGCAGATGCAGATGATGTGACTATCTTCTTTAACACCTAGGAAGACATGAAGGCCCTGACAGACTGCCAGCAAGCCTATGAACATGACTCCTCGGCCCATATCAACTGGGCCAACAGTGATACCCTGCTGCTTGGCACATGGATCAGTGCAACACCCCCAGATTTGCCAGGGGGCCTCACGTGGCACTGCAAGGGCCTTAAGATTGTGCGCATGTTCCTAGGGCCATCAACCTTCATGGCACACACCTGGGCTGGCTTTGAGGAAGGGGTAGATCCCTGCCTACAAGGGTGGTACTGGCACCTACCCAGCCTCTCCTACCATGGACAAGTCCTCATCATGAACAACCTAACAGCGGTGACCTTGTGGCACTGATGCACCATACTCAATCCACCACAGGACCTACTCGAGATACTCCAGCACCTCCTGGTCTATTTTTTCTGGGATGGGCGCCCCTGGCTCCCATGAGCTGTCCTTTACCTACCTGTAGCTGACGGGGGGGGGCCAGAGTTTGGTTGACCTTGCAAGCAAGGTGGCTGCCTTCCACCTCTAGGCCCTTCAACAACTCCTGTATGGCGAGGAGCTCCTACCTTGGCAACAACTGGTGTGCCGGTTTCTGCAGAGGGTGGGGGCCCTTGGCTTTGACCAGGAGGTCTTCTTGTTGGACCTCATGATTCTGAACTGTGTGGTGCTTCCGGCTTTCTACTGCAGCATGGTATGAGCCTGGTAGGCCACTTTCTGCCTCCAGCCTCAGGCCTATCACTTGCAGTTCCTGCAGCTGCTGAGGGAACCCCTGGTGCACAACTCAGCTCTGAGGCGCCCCGTACTGAGCCTGGCCTCTGCCAGCCTCATGGCTGTTCTCATCCAGCTGCATGTTCTCTGCCTAAGCCATCTCCTTGACCCCGCTCTGTTGGCCTGGCTGTCGCCCGAGGCCTTGACCACCTGGCTGGGCATGGGCTCTGTCTGCAGATCCAGGCTGCCCTCCCATTGGAAGCATAAGCCACCCTGGATGACCATCTCTGGGTTGGCCAGGTCCCCTGCACCGCAGATGTCCCAAGCAAGGTTTTTCCCACACTGCCAGTCACCCCAGCCATGGCTGGCAAGCTGGCCAGCAGACCTGGCACTCTGCTGATGCTCTCTGTGCCTCCTGGCAGTGACACAGGTTGCCCCTTTGCTTTTCTGTCATGTAGAAGCCTATGTGCTTGTGTGGTTCACGTCCACCATGCTCAAATGCTGGTGGGCCACCCCAATACACCGTGGCAATGGCACCTGGTGCCGCCAGATTTCCCACCAGCCCACCTGGCATAGCACACATTGTATAAGCCGCCAACTGCCAAGAAGACTGGTGTCCTGCAGTGGCGGTTGTTGCATGGCATCCTAGCCACTAGCATGTTTGTGTCCCACTTTGACCCAGCCGCCTCAACAGCTTACCCCTTCTGCCCGGGAGGTGTTGCGGAGACCCTCTTTCATGCCTTCCTTGATTTTCCCTGCCTGCAGCTGCTCTTTGTCACCCTTGAGCTACTGCTGCGAGAAATGGGCAGGAGCTTCTCAGAGACCACCTACATGTGCTCCTACCCATACCAGGCGGCTGAGAAAGGCCCTGTCTGCCTGGCCAACTTCTTACTGGGTCAGGCCAAGTTGGCTGTCCTCAAGAGCCACCGAAACCAGCTTGCCAGGACCAGCTCAGATGATGTCCTGTGGCTTTTCTGCCTCCTGGTGCAGGCGTGCCTCTTGCTGGAGTTTGAGCACGTTGTGCTCCGGCGGGCGGTGACTGCCTTTGAGACATGCTGGGCCCTTGAGGGAGCGCTGTGCCATGTGGAGGATGGCCGTCTCACATATGCACTCTAATGTCATGACTGGTTTGGGTGACCGGGCTGGCTCGGTGTCAGACTATGACTTCCAGCTTGTGCTGTGTCCTGGGCCCTTACCAGGCTGCTTTTTTGCTTTCTTTTTGTGTGGGAAGTTGAAGGGTTTGTCATGTGTATGATTGGATAGAGCAGGGTATGAATTGTTTATTATAGTTATGACCGTGTGGCCTGCACTCCGGCCACATAACTAGCATGTAAGACACGATGTGGAATGTAGCGAAGGTGTCTGTCACGGTGTGATGTGATGAATGCAATGACATGGTGTTCTTAATTTGATATTAATTTGTTTGTTTTTTGCTTTGTAAGCAGCCACCCTATTTGTATCCCTGAACCCTTGAATAAAGTAGTTAAAAAGTCAAAGTCCTTCCTTCCACTTTGGATGCTTCAGACCAGGCTCACTTGGAGCTGTGTGGGGTGATCCTGAGCATAAGACTCCCTGCCTTCTTATCTCTTTTCTTTTCTGCCTCTCACCTGTCTAAAGATATTTTGCTTTTGTTTATCCCCTTTCTGATTTTTTTATTGCATTTTTGCAGTGTTTTTTTTTCTTTTTCTCTGCTCTCTGTCTCCTCCCCCTCTACTTCTGGTTTCTTTGTCTGAGAGTTGCTAGTTCACACCTTTCTTACTGTTTCTTTCCTTTGTTTCTTTCTTGCTTGCCTGTCATGGGGAACTATTTTTATATCTTGCCTTTCAAGGGGTGTCCTTAATCCCCCCCATTTTTCCCTTTTCTCTGTTTCTTTCTTATTGCTAACATCCATAAACCCTCCCCCTGACTCTTTTTCACTCCTCGTCTCCCCACTTCGAGCACTTACCCTCCCTTTTAGCTTTTTATGACTGCATTCCCAGACATTTATCTCTGTAGTTAATATACACATTTTTTTTCATTCCCTGAGTTTTAGCTTTTGGGATTAACTGTGTCCTAGCAGTACTGGCCATTTCCACACTCAGCAGCTGGCATAGGGATGCCTTTCAAGACCTCCCCTTTAACCATGGCTTTAGGGTTCATACCACTCCCTATGTCAGGGTCAAGGTCTGTGTAGGTGCCCTAGCTGATCTCATGGGATGACGTAACATATATTACATGGGTCATGTTAATATGGTCCCAGTGGTTTAACAGAGTGCTTCCACCCTGGTCAACAGGGTGTGCGTGGAGGGCCTGGACATTGTGGGCATACACTATCTTGTCATGCCCCTAGACATCCAGTCAGTGAAAGTGGTGATTTCTAACGTGCCCCCACATGTGTTTGACCTGGAGCTGGCCAAGGGACTTGAACCCTATGGGGTTCCTACGAGTCCCTTTTGCCAACTGATGATCGGAAGCAAGGACCCAAAGGTGAATCGTGTCCTGTCTTTTCGAAGGCAGATTTTCATCCTCCTCAGGGAGGGCCCTCAGTCTCTGCTTTACTCTTTGAACCTAATGCTCAACGGGCGGAGGTTTGTGATTTATTTTTCCTTGGGGGAAAACATGTGTTTCCAGTGTGGTAGCTCTTCCCACCTGGTAGCCCAGTGCCCATGGGGAAAAGTGGCTGGGACATCAGTGACTGCAGCAGCACTGATGAATGCCACATCCACCTCTGGGACACAGGCCCCACACAGTGAGGCTGGGAGCTCTTCCTGATGTCCTTTCACCCCGTTCCATCCAAGGGGGCTGGGGTCTCCAGCGTGAAAGTACCATCCAGCAGAGGGGATGGGACTACTCCCCAGCCCTCTCCCCTGCCCATCCAACTTACAGTGCCCACCCCACCAGTGCAAAGGCCCCACCAGGTGGAAGGGCTGATGCCTCCACTTGCCCCCTGCCTGTCCTGACTACGCTAGTCAAGGTGGCTTGGGTGGCCGGTGACTGTGGCGCCAAGGCCCTGTCACAGAATGAGGCTCAGGCCTCCTCCTGGTTGGCTTCCACCATAGTCTTTTCTGAGGTGACTGGCCCTGGTGGGGTGGGCCAGGAGCAGTCTGGCCCATTCCCTATGAAGTGGAGGCTGCCTGCCATTCCTCCAAAGAAAAAGAAGATCAAGGAGAGGAAGATGAAGGGGGCCTCTCAGGACACCCCATTCCTGTTGGGACCCTCCTGGGCCAGTCCCGGGGGGGGTCCCCACTGGAGAGCCTGACCCTGCTCCGGCTGTCCTGCCGGTGACCCTGTTGCATGGGGCTGCAGCTGGGGAAGATTCAATGGTGGGGGCGGGGGTGATGGCAGGGTCACCAACCCCTTGCTTGTCTCCCAGCTCCTGGAGTTGTGTGGCAGTAAAGATGATATAAAATGCCTCTCTTCTGAAGGCCTGACCCAGGGGACAGAGGAGTTTGCTGACCTCTTGGTCATGTCCCAGCATACTGAATTGGATGAGGAAGTGTGAGTTGGCGATCCAGCTTTCTGAGTGTCATAAGCAACCTTGAGAGCAGGACCACCTCTCTCTCTCCAGGAAGGCAGGGATCACTCTCCTGGAGCCGGTCTTCAACCTGGACAATGAGAAGAAGCTGACATTGAGAGTGTAGACACCACATTTTCAGGTGAGCTCCCATCTTGGGTGCAGCCTCACCACTCTTCTGTTGGAAACATCCAGGCCAAGTTAGCAGACCCCGCCCCCGGTCACCCCCAACTATTTTTGAAGCAAACCAAAGGACAGAATAATGTAGCAGGGCACGTCACCCAGTGGTGCACAGATCCTAAGCTTTTTGTCAAGGCTGCCAGGGCTGCAGCAAAACTTATGAAACAAGATCTAGGTACCCAGCAGATAGTTTATCATCTGGATAAACTCACACAGTGGGTGAGAGATGCATGGGGCCTGGGGGTGGTCCCTGGAGTAGAGTAGGGCATGATAGGCCTTCCCCAACCAGTCTCCCTGTCTTGATCTGCTCTTGGGTGCTCACTTTTCCATCCACATCTTGCCTCGCTCTTCCTCTCCCATACCTACAACCCTGGCAGTCATGACCATTGGCACTTTTAACATCAATGGGTGTCGAGATCCAGTGAAATGGCAGGCCATCTTGGAGCTCTTGTACCAGAAGCAGCTGGCCATCACCTTCCTCCAGGAGACACATTCTGACAGGCTCAACCAGGTGGCCTGGCATGCTGCCTGGTGAGCCCACTTATTCCTGAGCCATGGCACCAACCTCAGTGCTGGGGTCACAACTCTCCTATCACTGCAGCTGTGGCTTGACATAGTGATGGCACAGGATGCTGTCCCCAGCTGCCTGTTGACTGCCCGCATCACCCTGGCACAACACCACCTGCTACCCATCAACATCTAGCACCCACTGATGGCCAGGAGAGGCTCATTTGTTTGAGATCTTGGCCACCCTCCTGAGCAATGCTAATGAAGATGATGACCTGCTTCTCGTAGGTGGGGACTTTAAGTGCACCATTGATGCCTCACTCGTCCGCATGGGGCTCCCGCCTCACCTGCCCTTAACCCACAATGCTGCAGCCTAACCTGAAGACCATGAAGCAAGTCAACATCTGCTGAGCCCTGCATCCTGATGTGCACCAGTACACCTAGGCCAGGATGGGTGCTGGTGGTCTAACCATGGCCTGCCTTTATGTCACAAAGCAGCATCTGCTACTTCTGCACAGCAACCACATCATTCCCTTGGGCCTGTCAGATCATGCCTGGCCTACTGCGAACTGAGCCTGCCTGGCAGAATCTGCATGCAGGCAGCTTATTGGTGCTTCAGTGTCAGCCTGCTCCAAGACTCCTGCTTCTGGAACTGCTTCACCCAGTTTTAGTGGGGCTGGGAGGCTGCAAGACCAAGCTACTCCTCCTGAAAGCTATGGTGGGACATGAGCAAGGTACAGATCTGGGCTTTTTGCCAGCAGTACACCCAGCTGGCCACGAATGAACTATGCTGCCATATCTGAGAGCTGGATGAAGATGTGGCAGAGCTTGAGGCCACCCTGCTGGTTGCTGGCAGTGATGCAGTGCTGTGTGAGAGCCTCCATTTCTGCTGGAAATGCCTGCACAACTTGGCAGAGAGCACAGCCTGTGAAACAAGGATCCACGCCCACTTCCAAAAGCTCACAGAAACCAATGCTCCAACTTGCTTCTTTTTTGACCTGGAGCAACAGTGGGCAGTAAGCAAAGTCTTAGATCACCTCAAGACCCCCAAGGGCTGGATAATTACAGACCCAGACAAGGTGCAGGAGCACACCGTCACATTCTATCATGACCTGTTTGCTGCCAAGCCATCCTTTCCCAAGGCCATGCGGGAACTCCATGAGGACCTGCCATATCTCTGTACCCTGGAGGCCAGCGAGCTGGAGTGGGAACTGTCTCTAGAGGAGTTAACAGCCACTGTGACTGGCCTTGCCTCTGGCAAAGCCCCAGGCCTTGACAGGTTACCCCTGCCAAGTTAAAAAAGACCTTCTGCCTCTCCTCGTCCCCTGCCTCCTGTGTGTTTTCCAGGAAAGCCTCATTGACAAGGTCCTACCAATCAGCTGCCACTGAGCGGTGCTCACACTGCTGTCCAAGAAGGGAGACCTTGCTTACATTAAGAACTGGTGGCTTGTCTTCCTGCTGTGGGTGGACTACAAGATTCTGGCCAAAGTGCTGGCAACCCGCCTCCACACCGTCATGGCCTCCGTCACTGGGCCGGACACCTCTAGCCTGCTCAAAGTGAACAGAGTGCTCTGAGCCCCATTCCCCGGATGCAGGGGCATCTGTCAGGGCTTCTACACCCCGGCCATTGAGCTGCTGTTGCATATGCTGCAGCACCACCTGAGTGGCATGGCTCTGCCAATGGCCACAGGCCTGTCCATTGGCCCTCTGCTCCAGTTGTTGACGTGACCATCTTCCTCAACACCCAGGAAAATGTGTAGGCCCTGATGGACTGCCAGTAAGCCTATGATTGCTCCTCCTTGGCCCATTTCAATTGGGCCAAGAGTGATAACCTGCTGCTTGGTGCATGGACCAGTATGACCCCCTGCAGCTTTGTCGAAGGGGCTCACCTGGTGCTGCGAGGGCCTCAAGATCCTGGGTGTGTTGCTGGGGCCACCAACCTTCATGGCATGCAACTGCGACAGCCTTGAGCAGAGGATGGAGGCCCACCTGCAATGGTGGCACTGGCGCCTACCCAGCCTCTCCTACTGTGGACGTGTCCTCATTGCCAACAACCTGGTGGCGGTGACCCTGTTGCTACTGGACCTACTCCAGAGACTCCAGCACCTCCTGGTAGATTTCTTTTGGGACGGGCGCCACTGGCCTGGTTAACCTGGCAAGCAAGGTGGCTGCCTTCCACCTGCAACCCCTTCAGTAATTCCTCTACAGCAAGGAGTGACTACCCTGGCAACAAGTGGTCTGCCAGTTCCTGCAGAGGGTGGTGACCCTCATCTTTGACCGGGAGCTCTTCCTGCTGGATCTCATGCTCTTGAACTGGGCTGTGCTTCCAGCCTTCAATTGCAGTGTGGTACAAGCCTGGCAGGCCACCTTCTGCCTCCAGCCCCAGGCCCAGCACCAGTAGTTCTCACAGCTACTGAGGGAGCCCCTGGTACACAACCGGGGAGTTGCCAGCACTTTGGCCTGCAGCGCCCCGTGACAAGCCTGGCCTCCACCAGCCTCACAGCCGCCCTCATCCAGGCATGTGTCCTCCGCCTGGGCCATGCCCTTGACTCCGCTCAGTCAGCCTGGCTGTCACCCGAGGCCCTGCTCAACTGGGTATGTGCTTCATCTGCAGCATGGGCCATCTTCTGCATGACATCCAGGCTGCCCTCCCACCAGAGGCAGCAGCTGCTCTGAATGACCATCTCCAGATGTGCCAGGTCCCCCTCACCATGGATGCCCTGAACAAGGCCTTCCTCCTGCTGCCAGTCACCTAGCTGTGGCTGGCGAGCTGGTTGGTAGGTCTGGCACCCTTCTTATGCTGCCCATGCCACCTGACAGCAACACGGGTTGCCCCTTTGCTTCCCTGCCCCAGTGGGAATGGAAGCTTGTATGCCTGGGTGGTTCATGTCTGCCATGTCCAGGTGCTGGCAGGCTGCCTCAATACACTGTGGCAATGGTGCCCGAGGGCCCCAAATTCCCCACCAGCCCACTCAGCTTGGCGCACACTGTATAAGCCACCAACCACCAAGAAAACTGGCAACCTGCAGTGGCAGCTGCATGGCATTTTAGCCACTGGCAAATTTGCATCCCACTTTGACCCAGCCACCTCGATGGCCTGCCCCTTCTGCTCCGGGACATTGAGGAGAGCCTCTTTCACACCTTCCTTGACTGTCCCCACCTGCAGCCGGTCTTTGTCATCCCTGAGCTGCTGTGAGTGCTGGGCAGGAGCCGCTTGGAGAACACCTACAGGAGCTCCTACCTATACTGGGCGGCTGAGCATGGCACCATCTGTCTGGTCAACTTTCTACTGGGTCAAGCTAAGATGGCCATCCTCAAAAGCCACCACAACCAGCTTGCCAGGACCAGCTTAGATGATGCCCTGAGGCTTTTCAGCCTCCTGGTACGGACATGCCTCTGGCTGGAGTTTGAGCTGTTAAAAATATTGGCTTTCTCATCTGGTTACCATTTGAGTCTTGCAGGGGCCCTACATTGCCTGATGCCCTCTTCTTGCTCCCAATGTACTTGAAAAAGGACTTTTTGTTGTCCTTAATCATGAGTTCCATCTCTGCCTTGGTCTTCCTAATAGCCCTCTTACACTCACGGGCTGAGGAGGAGTACTCCTTCTCGGTGATAGCTCCTCCCTTCCACTGGTTGTATGCCACTCTTGGTCCTCAGGCATTCCTAAATTCCCTTGCTGAGCCATGGGGTTTCTGAGCACCCTTACCCACCTTGCTTCTCTCAGGGACTGTTACTCTTTGGGCCTGGAGGATTGCCCCCTTAAGGTATGACCATCCCTCATGGACTCCCATCTCCTCTACCTTCTGGGCCCTCAGTGCCTCCCCCACTAATCTCCGAATCTCATAGAAGTTGGCCCTTCTGAAGTCAAGGGCTTTAGTCTTGCTATAAGCCCTTGACACCCTGTGCTGGATAGTGAAATCCAGCAGGTGAAGATTGCTACTGCCCAGGTGGTCAAGGACCTGCAGTCCCCTCACCAGGTCATCCCCAGTAGCCAGGACCAGGTCCAGGTCATTACCCCTTGTGGGGCTCTGCACCTCCTGGATAAGGTGAAGGTCCTGTAATACAGCCAGGAACCTACGTGAGCGGTCAGACCTGGCTATCTACTCCTCCCAGCAAATGTCTGGGTAGGTTAGGTCACCCATAACAATGACATCCCTTGACCTGGCAGCATACAGTGAATGTCAGGCTTTTTTTTACAAAGAGCTGGGATGCTGGGGCTGCGCGGGGCAGTCATGGAGGGGGCTGGGAGAGCTGACAAGGGATGGGGCTGATTCAGAAATTTAGCCAATTTGGCAGCAGCTGAATCTCCGAATCAGATTTGTCCAAATCGATTCGGCACAGTGATGCGAATCTCTGAATCAAATCACTGTCCCCTTGTCGCAGAGCACTTAGGTGCCCTGTGCCTGAGAACAGGGATGGCTCCAGAGAGTCTCCTAGTGGTGAGAAGGGGGAGGCGGAGCCGCCAGTCACCAGGGCAACACAGGTGCTGGTTGCTGGGGCAACCGGTGAACCCCACCCTGACAGGAAGGAGCAGGGCTTAGCCCTTCTTAAACCCAGGCAGGAGGCTAGGGTGGCAGTTCCTCCTCTGGCAGCCAAGGAGTGAGGAGCTCAGCCAGTGTGGAGAGAAGGCCAAGGTTTGGCTGCATGAATATCTGCGGGTTGCTGCCATGTGCTGGAGTATTTTTGCCTGGTAGGAATTAACTGTTGTCTGACCGGACGGTTTAGCTTTATGTTATAGCCCAGGGCCTTTGTGTTTTGTGCTTACTGTTTAACCGGAGGACCGGGTGAGGCTATTAGGGGTTAGAGAAGGCCTCATAGGAGCCCCCCAGTAGCGTGGGGGTTCCTGGCACTAGAGAAGGCGCAGTATTTTGCGGGGTGCATTGGCCTAGCCCCGAGAGTGTGGAGGGGCAGCGGGGAGCCCTGAGAGAGAGAGGGGGCAGTGAGGAGCCCCGAGGGCAAAAGGAGGGCCTAGACATAACAGGGCCCAAGTCAGATCACACCAGCACCATCTGTGAGGCTTGGGCTGCAGTGTAGGGGAGGAAAAGGAGCTGCAGATAGCGCCCCTTGTCATCGGGGCGCATAGAAATGGGCAGCCTCCCACTAATTACAACAATCTATTAATTGCATGAGGGCGGAGCCATACCCAGAGAGGCTCCAATAGTGGCACCCCTGTCACAATGGTGCATTGGCGGGGAAAGGTTTATACGGCAGTAGGCTTTATAAGATGCTGGGTTGCCGGCTTGAAAAAGAGGACCCTTGGGCCCACATGGAGAGGGAAAAGAGGACAAATGCTAACCCCTGGACCAGAGACGGGGAAACAAGATTTGGATCGGCCACACCAAGTGGTACAAGGCCCGCAGGATCAAGCAGCAGGACAACTGACCCTGCAAGCCAGTATGATGGGGAAACACTTGACCAGGCCCACCAGAGCAGGTAGGAATGTGTGGCTATGCAGCCCAAGTTGGCTGTGAGGTGTCAGATGAGCTGCCCACACCGGTGGTAGAAATAACCATAGAGGGGAAAAGAGTGGTGGCTATGCTAGACTTGGGCTCAGCACAGACCGTGGTACGGAGCGACGTGTTACTGGCAAGGGAAATGAGACGAGTGGATCGTGCGAAAGTGCAGTGTTGGTGCGGGGACCTCCTCGATCTTGACAAGGTGAGGGTCACCCTGCGAGTGGGCAATAGGACCCGATGGATGCTAGTGGGGGTCGCAAACCATTTACCCTACCCTGTGGTACTGGGCTGCGACTGGCCCAAGTTGCTAGAAGAGATAGTTGGCATGAGGCATAAAGCGACCGTGGAGGGGTTCATGGGTGAAACTGAGCAACCCTCCCCTGGAGAGGAAGCAGGACAGAGGGTGGATATTGCCCAGCTGGGAGAAGATGAACACTTTCAGCTGGAACAAAGCTGAGAGGTGGATTTTAGGTGGGCATTACAGGAACACCTTGCTCGGAGAAACAATGAGGTATTGAGGCCGGAGCTGATGAGAACAACCCTGAGGTTCGAGGTGAGGAATGGCGTCCTATACCGGATTGAGCAAGGGGAGCCGGAAGGAGAGGAGGTTGCCCAACTGTTGATCCCACGGCAGTATCAACGGGCTTTGTTGAGGGTGGCCCATGAGCTTCCCATGGGCGGGCATCTAGGCTGGGACAAGACACAAGCATGCATTCGAGCAAGGTTTTATTGGCCAGGTATGATGGGGGAACTTGCGAGATACTGCACTTCGTGTCCTGTCTGCCAAAAAACAGACCTAAGACAGCCTGCAAGAGCCCCTTTAGTCCCAATGCCTCTGGTAGAGGTTCCCTTTGAGAGGGTGGCAATGGACATTGTTGGGCCACTCCCTCGAAGTAGCACAGGAAACCAGTACATATTGGTCTTACTAGATTATGCTAATGGAGATGATAAAGGCAGGGGCCCCAACCAAAGATGGACACCAGAGGCAGAGAAGGCATTCCGAGCAGTAAAGGATGCACTATGCTTAAAACCACTTCTATATACACCCAATTTTAACAAACCTTTCCTGGTGCACACCGATGCGTCAGATGTGGCCATCGGTGCGGTATTGGTGCAAAGGGAAGGAGAAGGCAAGCATCCTATAGCCTATATAAGTAGGAAGCTACACCCGCCAGAGCGGAATTATGCCACAGTTGAGAAGGAGTGTCCAGCCATTAAATGGGCCATTGAATACTATTCAATGGCCCATTCAATACTATTTATTAGGGCGGAAGTTCACGTTGGTTACCGATCATGCACCCCTGCGCTGGTTGCAGAGTATGAAAACAGATAATGCAAGACTCATGAGGTGGGCCCTTAGCCTCCAACCGTATTGTTTTAAGGTGGAACACCACCCAGGAACCCAGAATAGAAATGCCAACTTTCTTTCAAGACAGTACGAGGAAGAAGAGGGACCAGAAGGAACAGAGGGACCCCTGATGAGAGAAAGAAGGGGGCGTATATTTTGAGGTCCTAACCTCACTGCTAGGAGGCTGAGTGACCCCTCCAATTCTGGGATCTCCTGGGGGGGCCCGTCAGGTGGGCAGCTGGAGGAGGAAAGCCAAGCCCTGGAGAAGGGCAACTGAAGCGAGGCAGGGGAGCAGCAGGGAGATGGGCTCCCAACTATGAGGATAAGGTGTCAGCCGCCTTCATCAGCGGGACACACCCTACCCAGGCTATCCACACTAGTCTCCACCTCCTATACCTAAATGGCTGGGTGCTGGAGGAAAAGGCCAAGAGGAGAATCCCAGGTGGATGGAATACCTGGCGAAAGAAGTACTCGGCTCAGTGAGTCTGGAGTAAAAAGGGGGGGAGGTGTGTCGCAGAGCACTTAGGTGCCCTGCGCCTGAGAACAGGGATGGTTCCAGAGAGTCCCCTAGTGGTGAGAAGGGGGAGGCGCAGTCGCCAGTCACCAGGGCAACACAGGTGCTTGTTGCCGGAGCAACCAGCGAAACCCCCTGACAGGAAGGGGCAGGGCTTAGCTCTTCTTAAACCCAGGCAGGAGGCTAGGGTGGCAGTTCCTCCTCTGGCAGCCAAGGAGTGAGGAGCTCAGCCAGTGTGGAGAGAAGGCCAAGGTTTGGCTGCATGAATATCTGCGGGTTGCTGCCATGTGCTGGAGTATTTTTGCCTGGTAGGAATTAACTGTTGTCTGACCGGACGGTTTAGCTTTATGTTATAGCCCAGGGCCTTTGTGTTTTGTGCTTACTGTTTAACCGGAGGACCGGGTGAGGCTATTAGGGGTTAGAGAAGGCCTCATAGGAGCCCCCCAGTAGCGTGGGGGTTCCTGGCACTAGAGAAGGCGCAGTATTTTGCGGGGTGCATTGGCCTAGCCCCGAGAGTGTGGAGGGGCAGCGGGGAGCCCTGAGAGAGGGAGAGAGGGGGCAGTGAGGAGTCCCAAGGGCAAAAGGAGAGCCGAGACATAACAGGGCCCAAATCAGATCACACCAGCACCATCTGCGAGGCTTGGGCTGCCGTGCAGGAGAGGAAAAGGAGCCGCAGATAGCGCCCCTTGTCATCGGGGCGCGTAGAAATGGGCAGCCTCCCGCTTATTACAACAATCAATTAAATAAGATGAAGGCATGGCAGGAGAGTAAGCAGGCAGTTGGCCCATTGCAGGAGGGCGGAGCCATACCCAGAGAGGCTCCAATAGTGGCAACCTTGTCACACCCCCGAATCGGCCTAATCCAAATCCAAAGCAAATATTAGCCTTTTCACACAGGGCCTAGTGGGTAGTTGAAGGCATTAGTATGTGTATTACTAGACAGAACAGGTTAGGAATTTTTTGTTTATAAAGCGCTTTGGTCTGCAAGACTGTGGCAGCAAGGATCACACTGCCCACCGTAAAGAAGCTACAGGGACCCAAAAGAAGGTCACGGAAGGTGGTAAGCCATGCTGCAGAGGCTGCTCCAAGCACCACCACTTACCTGGGGAGAAGCAAGAAGCAGGAAGAGCAGAAGTGCCAAGATTTATTAGCTCCTGTCAGCTCCAGCTGGCTGGGCATGGGACAGAGAAGAGTTAAAAAAACCACACCCAGCAACAACTGGAAGGGCAGGCAGAGAGAGAGAGATGAGAAGGGAGAGCAGGATGAGCAGTGGGAAAATTAAAACCAGGGATAATGCTGCAGGAGGCATAGAGGAAGAGAGTAGGAGACTATCTCTTCCTAAGACTTGGAGGAGTCGTCATACTTACCTACCTCTTCTGAGAAAAAAACTTCACCAGCAAGGTCTGCTGCAGCAATGAGGATTTCAGCCTGGGAAGTTGGAAGACACAGAAGATAACTAACTGTGAGCGGTGGTGCTGCAGGATAGGGGTATACTTGTGGACAACACAGGGATTCACAATCCTGCCATCCATTGAAGATTATAGATAGAGATAAAATAGCCGGGAACACTATAGAGATAAACTGCCTAATAGCAGTCACGACTGAGCATCACAAAAGTCAAGTACGGGGTAAATAAGGCCTTATTTGTGCCCCAGTCAACAGCAATTAAGAACAGCAAGCCTCCCTCTTTTATTTTGATCCAACAAGTCATGGCAGGTGAGAATAGGGTGGATATGCTGAGGAAAAAACCTTAATTGGAAGAGCCACTGTGATCCAAGGGCTGAGACACACCTTATACAGAGCAACAAGTAAAAGACCAAACTAATTTGGTTAACTATCTTGCTTACCAAGACCATGTGGCCAGGTGTCTTGACTGCGTAACGACATGTTAGGCATGACATGTAATACTGCGAAGGTGTCTGTCACGGTGTGATGCTATGAATGTAATGGCATGGTGCTTTTGGTTTGATGGTGATGTGTCTCTCTTTGCTTTGTATATTGCAGCTGGACTTTGGTTTGTATATTGCATCGGCTTTTTGTACCCCAAAGCCCTGAATAAAGTAGCTAAAATGTCAAAGTCCATCTGTCCATCCGTCCTTCCTTCCTACTTTAGTTTGTTTATAAGGTGCATATTACCCTGTCTTCCCCTTGGCTTCAGACTAATATGGCTAACTGCCTCTATCTTCAGGAATAGGGTTAGCTACCAGAACACAAGCACAATTAGCAACAAGGATAGGGGAGGAGAGTTTAGAGCAGGGGTTGTCAACCAGGGGGTACATGTACACCTAGAGGTACTTGGAAAGGTCCTAGGGGGTATGCGCGGGTGAGTGGGGGGTATGTGCGGGTGGGGGGGTATGCCCCCTCCCCCACCACGTTGCACTGCCACCTCCCAGGAGCAAGGTGGCTGGGGAGAGGGGGCAAGGGCAACGGCGCCCCTTTGTGGGCTGCACAGCCGCCACCCAGATGGCCAGACACAGGGGTGGGGGAGGGAGCTCGCATGCAGCAGCTGCTGATACCATCCACTACCCTGTGTCACCAGCCACCACCCTGTGCCACTGCTATGCACCACTTTCCCATGGCTGGTCACACATGAGGCTCCGCGGGCTGCTAATGGGCTGTGTGCAACTGGCTGGGTGCAAGGCCTGTCAACAACCTGAGAAGATGGACATGCAACTGGCCATCTGAAAGCAGGGTGTGATGGCAGCAGCAGTGCAGGGTGGTGGGTGGCAGCGGTGGCCGGCATGTGCAAGCCCCCGATCCCACCCCTGCCACCACCACCAAAAGGGGTACACTTCTTTAAAAAGGTTGAAAACCCCTGGTCTAAAGTAGTGGAAGAACAGGTTATGTATTACTTGAAGAAGCTGGATGTTGCCAAGCCAGTAGGGCTAGATAATATGTACCCTAGATAAATAGTATTCAAGGAATTGGCTGAGGTAATTTTGAAGTTACTAGCTATGACCTTTGAGTATTCATGGAAGTTACACAAGGTCCTGAATAACTGCCTTTCAGAAAAGATAAAAGCAAGATCTGGTCATTCTGACCTTGATACCTGGAAAAATCATGGAACAGGCTATCAAGGAATCTATTTCTAAGCACCTGAGGGAGAACAAGGTGAACAGGAACAGCCAACATGGCTTCATCAAGTGCATGGCTGCCCCACCCCAATTTCTATGACAAGGTGATAAGCTCTGTGGATGGGGAAGAGCAGTGGATGAGAATTTTTTTTACTTTAGCAGGATTTTTGATATTGTTTTCCATGTCATTCATATTAGTAAATCAAGGGAGTATAATTTAGATGAAAATACTAGATCCAACATACTGGTAACTGGTTGGATCCTCATGCTCAAAGAGTAGTCATTGATGTCTTGAATCTAGTGAGGAGCAGGTACTGAGTGAGATTCTTGAGGGGTCCGTCCTTTGTCTACTATTGTTCAGAATCTTTATGATTTGGAGGATGGGATTAAGTGCAGTTAGCAAATTTGCAGATGATATGTTACTGGGTGGAGTTACAGACATTCTGGAGAATAGGGTTAGGTTTCAGATTGATTTAAATGAACTGGAAAAATAATCTAAAATTACTTCAATGAATTTCAGTAAAGATAAATGCAAAATTCTATACAGGATGGAAAAATTGCATGTACAAATACAGACTGGGGAATGACTAATAAGCTGCAGCGCTGCAGAAAAGAACTTAGGGTTATTAGCTGATGAGAACTAACAATGCATTTTATTGAAAAAAAAAAAAAGACCAAAAGGCTGTATTCATGCGAATGTCTCTTGCAAGGCAGGGGTAATGATTCTTCCAGTTTATGTTTAGCACTGATGAGACCTTAGCTGGAGTATCTTGTCCAGTTTTGGACACCACATTTAAAGAAAGATATGGACAAATAAGGAAGAGTCCAAGCAAAAGGCAACAAAAATGATGAGAAGTCTGAGAAACATGATTTAGGAGGAAAGGCTGGAAGAACTGAGATAGTTTGGAGGAATAAAACTTGAGGGATTTGAGAACAGTCTTCAAATACTCAAAATGTTGTTAGAAAGAGAATGGTGGTTGTGGTCTTTGGCTCCAGGGGACAGGACAAGAAGTAATGGTCTTAAATTATAGGATGGGAAATTTAGGTCATAGATTAGGAAAAACTCTCTTAAAATGAGGGTGGGTAAGGATTGGAAAAAGCTGCCTACAGAAACTGTGAACACTATTTCTGGCAGTTTTTAAGAGCAGGTTAGATGGACGGTTTAGAAACAGATGATGCTGCCTTGCACAAGGGTTGTACCAGATGACCTCCAGAGGGTCTTTCCAGCCTTGCTATTCTATGTTTCAATCTCTGAAAGGTGCCCGTTGCTTGTAAACTGTTACAGCTTGCTTTACTTGAGATATGGACCAGAAGCCCAAACACAGAACATGGATCAATGCAAACAACTGCTGAGGTCTTCTGGATAGATGTCAATTCCTAGAACTTGGGTAGCAGGGGTCAGGGTAGCAGGACTGAGGGCCTCCCTCTCTCTCGCTGCTGGGAGCAGCTTTCAGAGGAAGGCCCTTCTTTTAAACACTATTCCATTTGCTTGAAGGCTGGGGGAGAACCTGACATAAGCATGATGTTCTCTAGTGAGGGTCTACCAACAATGCCCCTCCTATCCTCAGTCCATTTAGGACCTCAGGGATGTTTGTGATTCCCCCTGGTGGCCATGTAGCCCCTACTTTACTCTGACTCTCTGAGAATCTCCCCTTCTTCTTACCTGCTACACCTTGCTGTAATTAGTCAACTTGGAAAAGGGAGGCTGTCCCAGGAACCCAAAATGGCCACTCACCCACTGTCAGTTGGTGTACTAGTGCACTCAGCACCTTAATGGCTAGTTTCATGGCTTCTGACTTCCCCTAGAGTAATCCCTATGCCTCACAGGTGTTACTCATCTCACTGGGCCTTGGCCCTAGTCCAATGTTGTGTCTCTTCAGGCTCTAGATCTTTATTGAGGTCACTTTCTTTTCAGGGCCTTGTGTCATACTTTGACTCTATGCTCTGGCCCACATCATTTCCATCTTGCCCTTGGGCCCTGGTCCTGCTGCCAACTTGCCAGATTTCAGATCTTGCCCTCAAAGAATCCAGACTCATTCTCTACAATCTCTGGTCTTTTCCTCTTACTGGCTCAGGAGTCACCCATCAAAGCCCCTAGTCCCACCTTTTATGGGCTCAGGATTCACTCCTGCAGGGCTCAGGTCTTACCCCCCTACAAGCTCAGGATTCACCCCCTCAAGGACTCTTGTCTCACCCCTCACTGGATTAGACTTTGCCCCTCCAGGGCTCAGATCTCAACCCTTTAGAGGCTAAAGATTCACTCCTCAAGAGCTCTGGTCTTGCCCCTCACAAACTCAGGCTTCCCCTTTCCCAGAAACCTCTGGGTTGGGCATGGAGCCTAACCCCATGCTAAGCCTAACCCTGTGCTGAGCTTACAGGCAATCACATGTCCCTTGGACACATCTGGGACCTTAAACTTCCTTTGCTAGTCCCTTTCCAGTCTAGTGGTTTAAAATAAAGCCCAGTGCTATTCAGGCAGTTGCACACTGCTATTCAATCCTCTGTCTTCTCTTCTCAAGACAAAATAAGCCCAGTTCTCTCAGCCTCTCCTCAGATGCCATGAGCCCTAACCCTCTAACCAGCTGTCCTCCACTGGACTCTCCAATTTTTCCACATCCTTTCTGTAGTGGTGGGCCTAAAACTGGACACAGTATTCCAGATATGGCCCCACCAGTGCTGAATAGAGGGGAAGAATCACTTCCCTCAATCTACCAGCAACACTCCCACTAATGCAGTCCAGTATGCTGTTACCAGATTTGCCCATTACTTTGGAGTGTGGTCATTTACTAGGGATACGTGTCTAGGGTCTTGGTAATTCTATTAATGTGCTGCCTGTGCTACTTGTGTTTCTATACGGAGCTGTACCTCTCCCTTCTGCAAGCCCTCACCCCCCAGTGGAGCTATCTTGCAGGACTCAGTTTCAGTGGGGCTGGGTTCCTCCAGTCCCCAAATCAGTCATACACACAAACACACACAAACTAACATGACATGCCTGACCTGGTTGGGTTGATCAGCATGGACAAGCTGACACCCTCATATGCCAAAAATCAGTTCATCAGAGCAACAATAAACTGCAGTCAGACACAAGCACACAGTTAATCAGAATACCTCTGAATCCAGCTGGGTATCCAACTGACACCCTCATGGGCCAGCATTCATCCATTAGGGCACGTCTGAGCCACACTGGGTCAGTCAGCCTGTACAAGCTGATCCCCTTATGTGTTTCAAACTCAGCACGTCCTAATCTTTTAGCCTCTTGATGAGCAGACCCCACAGTATTTCTGGGCTTCACAGGGATCTTTAGCTTAGGTAAGAGGGGCGTTGCTGCAGAGCAAGTGGGGAAGGAGAAGTAGTGAAGGAAAAATCTACCCAGTTACCACCAGTTTGACTATAAAAGTTATTTATTGCTAAGTATATGAAATATATAATGGCACTAGTATTAATAAACCTGCACAGGAAAAACAAACACAAACAATCACAGTATTACCCTGGTTTCATTAAGTATTTGGGGAAACTTAGCTCAAGCTTAACTAATACAGTTCAGGTTCAAAAATTTATGCCTAGAGAGAAAAGAGAAAAGAGGGAGAGCTGGGATCTCACCAGTCCAAGGCACTCGGGTTGCAAAGCTGACAGGTTAAAGTCCTCAGCACGATCCTTGAAGGGAGACAATCTGCCTCCTTCAGCTTCTCAAGAAGAAAGCGGATGGTGTCAACACACACTGCTGCTTTTTACAGATCTTTATACCCTCAGTTCAGCTTCTTTCAAGCATTCTCAATAGTGTAAATCAAATGGTCTTTTCTATTGACAGGGGGTTATCTGGTTTGGAATATCTCAGGCAACTGATTGATAATCAGGAAACACATAAGGTTAGGGAGTAACCAGACACTTAGGAGCCAGCTTGAAATTCCTGTGGATAGCAGATATACTGATGGGATATCTCCTGGTTTCTTCAGAAACAATGGGTAGCTTGCAGCATCAGGGTTTTGGATTTTTACTTGTGAACAAGCCTCAGCTTAGCATGACTTTTCCAGATCTTATTATAGTCTTTTAACAGACTTAAGGCAATTATTGGAGTGTTCATAACCTTTGGGAGGGGAGGACTTCCATCAGTTGTCCCGGGAAAAGTATGACAACACTTGTGGTCAGGGCTCCAATGGATTGGACACTGTGATGAACCCTTTACCATTGTTCAAATGTTGCCCATACCCCCTCTGACTCGGTGTCTTGCCTCAGCATTCCCTAACCCGGCAACCGAGTTGTAGCCAATTAAGTTTAAATAGGCCTCCCATAGTGGGACCGGGGAATGTATGGTCCAAGATGCCTATTAAACTTACTTCTGCTTAGAGGTGTGTGTGTGTGGGGGGGGGGAAGTCCTTTGTAAATCCAGATTAGAACTGGTCTGATAAATGCTGAGCTGGGTGTGTGTAAATGTGGGTTGATTAGCATTTGGAGTACAGATTCCCCATCATGCAGTGCTCCCCTGCTTCTCTGATCCCAGAATTCACTGCAGTCTCTGCTTCAGGTTTTCTGTTCTCCATCTCTCATGTAAATGAATGGTCATCTGGTTCCATCTTGGATGCAAATGAGACCTAGGGCAGTTGTTTCACTCTTATCACCCTTATCTGGAGGGTTTTAGGTGTGTCTCCCACTGCATCTCAATCAGTTTCTGTTTAGGTGTGGGGAGGTATTCTTTGTGAGTCAGACAGTCTGCGTCCTGTGTCAGGGTTCCCCAAGAACATAAAGATGAGAGGTAACAATGCCCTTAGCCTTTGTTGCAGCAAAGGCATGCTGTTGGCTCATTGTTGTGGGACCCGAGCCAACAGACCACACCAGGGTGTGCAACAATCCTCTTCTCTGTCTTCATCAGGTGGATCCTATCTCTTCCTTGCAATCCTTCCTCTTGGAACAACATCTCATGGTTGAAGAAGCCAAAGCCCTGCTGGTGACACCATCTGTACAGCCATACGTTAATCTGCAGGATGCGTCTGATCCTACCCAGGCCCTTTCCCTTGACTGGTATGACTGAAGAGAATGCAACCTGAGTCTCTGTCCCCTTCACCTAGAGCCCTGTTATCACTTTTGATCTGCTTATGGTCACCCCAGCAGTGTCATTGGTTCCCACATGGATGAGCAGCATAGGGTGGTAATCAGAGGGCCAGATGAGTCTCAGTGATCCCTCTGTCATGTCTTAGATTTAGGCAAGCAGCAGACCTTCTGAGATAACAGGTCAGGCAGGCAGAAGGATGCCTCTGTCCCCGCCGCCTCCCCCCCCAGAAGGAAGTCTCCGACCACTACCACTTGTCACTTCCTCTTGGTGGCAGTGGTCTCAACCATTCCAAATTTGGGGGGCCTGGCCTGGCCTCTTCCATCAATGGAATGTGCTCCTCCTCCTCTGTTGCTTGGGCTGCATATTTGTTCTCCAGGCAAACTGCTGCAGATGAAAATGATTTCTGCTGGCTGCCAAGGGTCACAAGCTTCCATCTTCCTGGGAGTCCATGTCCTCTTCCTTCTCTGACAGCCCTTCCTCCATAGTCCTGGGGTCTTTTCCAGCATCAGATCAATGAAATCCTCATGGCAAAGGATGCTTCAGAACCTTGCCACCTCCTCCTGTAGATCTCGTCTGCTCCCTGAGGGACACCGTAAGAAGTCACACTCACATCACAGGCACTCCCCCACCTGGCTGTCACTGGGAGGAACCAGCAAACCACAGTCTCCACAGTGCTAAACCAGGACCTGGGGGTAAACCTTAACAGTGAGAAGTCCTGCCTGGACAGACACCTCACAGGTGCAAACAGAGGCAGAGGAGCAGTGACTCTGACACTGCAACATCCTCCAGCCATTTCTCTGTGTGGCTTCACCAAGACTGTCAGTGAAACTGGTTTGTGATGGATAGAAAATGATGGTTTAGGAACTGGCTTGTAGGTAAAGTAGACAGCTCCTGCTTCTCCTCCTCCTCTGCCAAGATATTGCATTTGAATAATGGTCCAGGGGGATGCCAAGGGTTAATTGGCTTTTAAAAGCCTGTTTGTGACAAAGTTTCCTTCAAGGCAGACACCTGTCTAAGGTGAACAGACAAGTGGGCATACACATCCTGGGAAAGTCAAACAGTGTTCCATAACAGCTGATAGGCTGTGTTGGAGCCAGGCCACAGTGAACACCTGCAGAGTCCTTAGATTTCTGGTTTTGGTGAACAGGCCAAATTAGGAGGCTGGGGCATGCCCAAATTAAGACACTGATAAATGATCAAATTAAGAATGTTCATGTGATGGGTTTGGAAAACAAAGGCACATGCTGATAGAACAGAATGTAGACAGGATGATGACCACAGGGAAACCAGTCAACAGTATCTGGAGATGAAGAAGCATCAGAGGAGAGAAAGAATACAAAAGGAGGGTGTAGCAGAGCACTAAGGTGCCTGCTACTGAAAAGCAATAGTATGGGCTCAGGTGCTGGTTGCTAGGGGCAACCAGGAGGAGCTAAGAGCCCACATCTGGTGAGTCAGCTGACCAGAAGGGGCAGGGCTGACCACTATAAAACACAGACAGGAGGCTGCAGGTGCTCCCTCTCCCTCCCTCTCCCAACCGGCAGCTGGCCCGAAGGAGCACTGTTAAACCAAAGAAAAGAGCTTGGCCCTGAATGGGGAAAAGGGAAAGGCCTGGAGGTACAAACCACTGGTTTTACGGGTGCGAGATGTTGTGGGGTTTAGAGAACGTTTTAGCCAGGAGACTTAGATTTGAGTTATAGCCGACTGGCTTGCGTTATTGCTTTAGTTGTTTTGTTGTTACACCAGAGGACTGGGTGAGGCTATTAGGGGTTGGAGGAGGCCTCATAGGGGCTCCACAGTGGCATGGGGGCCCCGGTGCCAGAGAGGGCACAACGTTCAGGGGTGTAGCGACCCCAGCCCCAGTGCGGGCAAGTGATTGCAAGAGAAGCCCCAGTGCGGGCAAGTGATTGCATGAGAAGCCCCAGTGCGGGCAAGCACAAGCCAGAGAGCATCCGTGAGGGCGCGGGGGGCCACAAGGGAAGCCTGGGAGTGTCCATGAGGTTGCAGAAAGGGATTGACCAAACAACGTCTGGTACATTTGTGAGGCTTGGGGCGTGGTACAGGGGTGGTTGGAGCCAAACTTAGCCCCTAAGGCTGGAGTGCACCAAGTCACTTAAGACAGAGCACAGGCTGGGAAATATCAGGGCACCGTGTCAAAGAGGACAAAAAGGCAGCTTCCTTTAAACACTATTAACATCAAACGTGGCTGGCGAGAAGGTGAGAGTGCGGTGACATCAACTTGGCACGGTAGGGGGCGCTAGGGGAGTTCACGGCACCCCTAGACTCCCACTCTGTCACAGAGGGATTTCAAAGCAGCAAAGGAGCCCTGAGGGGGGGGGAAACTTAGGCCACCATGGACAGAGGGCACACCACCAGCCTGTCTCACTCACCCCACTGGAGGTGGGTGGGCCTTGGCCCTTGACCTCCGAGACTGCTGACAGCTGACATTCAAGAAAGAAATACAGGGTGAAGCTTGCGTACTGGCCAGACATACCTTCCCTCTGTGAACCCTAGGACTGATAGATCTGGATACAGAACTTGGGGGGAGGGGGGTTATTTTGTTTGCTTTGCCTGAATTATTCTTATTTGCTATCACGGTGTATCAATAAGATTCGTCTATTATCGAATGGAAGAAGTTGTGGATGGTCTGAGGGTTTGGGTCCACCTGGAATAAGGTATCTGGGTCATAAATTCAGTGCCAGCAATTTGCACAGACCAAGGAGATGTCCCCCTGTCATGCCTGCAGTTTCATAGTTTCATAGTTTCTAGGGTCAGAAGGGACCTGAGTAGATCATCTAGTCCAACCCACCACCATGGCAGAAAATAATACTGGGGTCAAATGACCCCAGCAAGATGTTCATCCACCCTTCTCTTAAAAACCCCCAGGGTAGGAGCCAGGACCATCTCTCTTGGAAGTTGGTTCCAGATCCTAGCCGCCCTGACCATGAAGTAGTGCTTCCTG
>NW_017728923.1:7342873-7350290 GCF_001723895.1 Crocodylus porosus | reverse complement strand
CTCTGTGAGCTGACCTAAGAATTCCTGGTCAAGCTCTTCTCCCTGGTTGGGAGGTCTGTAGTAGACCCCCACTGTTAAATCTCTCACCCCTCTACTGCCTTGTACTCTAACCCAAAGCACCTCAAAGTGCCCCTCCTCTGACATCTTGCTAATTAACGAGGATGTGTATTCCTCCTTGATCTAGAGTGCCACGCCCCCACCTCTCCTTCCTATCCTGTCCCTCCTGTACAACCTATACCCCTTGACATTCACCGCCCAGTCATGTGTTGAGTCCCACCATGTTTCCGTGATCCTCACTATATCCGGGCTGGTGTCAGCCATGAGGAGGGTGAGTTCCTCTTGCTTGTTTCCCATGCTATGAGCATTTGTGCAGAGGCATTTGAGGCCTCCCGTGGATGTGTGTACTGCCCCCCTAGTCCCAGCATTGCCCTGGCCCCCATTGCTTACCTGTTTGCTCGTTTCACTCTTTCGTCTGGGCTAGGCTGTAGTTGTGGGTGTTGTTTGGTCTGGCAGTCTGATGCTTCCTCCGCCCTCATCTTCCCCTTCCCCTGACGGGCCTAGTTTAAAGCCCGCTGGAGGAGGTCTGCCAACCTAGAAGAGAACACACGCTTACCTTTAGGGGAAAGGTGGAGCCCATCCCATCCCAGCATGTCTCTCATCACGATGTGCCGGTCATGGCTGAGGAAGCCAAAGACCGCCTCGAAGCACCATTCCTGTAGCCGCCAGTTGGTCTCTGCGATGCATGTTTCATGCCATCTGCCTCGTCCACTCACTGGCAGGATAGAAGAGAAAACCACCTGTGCACCCATCTCCTTCAGCACACACCCCTGAGCGTGGTAGTCCTCCATCAGGCGATTGGGGTGCTCCTGGCCGCATCATTAGTGCCCACATGGACTAGGACCATGGGGTAATAATCAGTGGGCCGGATTACAGTCTGGACGCGGTGAGCGTGGATTTGCCTCAGCCCCAGTTTTGTCCTCTCCTTCCTCCTCCAGGGCCAGGGCCTCGTACCTGTTCTCCAGTTGGACTGGAGGAACTGGTGCTGCCGTGGTACGAGCAGCCCTGGCACGGGAGGTGACCGTCTGCAACTTAACAGTGGAGGGCACTTCTTGAGGTGCATCCTCCTTGGTCGTACAACCCTGCAGGGAAAGAAAATACCTGTCAATTTCCTCTGCCTCTTGGATTCCCCTCAGCCTGCTAACCTCCTCCTGGAGCTCCCTCACCTGCGCCTCCAGGACCCTAAGGCAGCTCCCACAGGCCAGGGGGGTGGGGGACGCCAGCCTCCCCGTGGGCTCTGTCTGGGTGGAGGCCTCAGACAAGCCCCGGGAAGGCCGCACCCCTTAGGCAGGGGCCCTGGTAGCACTCCGTGTCGAGACCATCATAGGAGTTGCTGCCTGTTACTAGCTGGATGCAGTGCCTCTGCCCCGCGCTTGCAGGAATCAGCCTCCAGGCCCCTCCTGCTCACTCTCCGGCGCAAACGCTGGCATGCTCTTACAGAACGCGCCTGTTTGCGCGCTCTGTTCGCGTGGCTCAGGAGCGCGGCTCCCTACCGGCTCAGCTAAGAGGGATCCGGGGGGCTTCCCCTCCAGATCCGGCTCAGCTGCGTCGGTCCCTCCACCCCACTTACCTTAGGGGGATCAGCTGCTGCTGCCCCCGCTGCTGCTCTGCTCACCTCTGCTGCTCCGCTCGCCTCTGCTCCGGGTCCAGTAAGGGGGCACACGTGCGTGTAAGACACACATGTGCCTGTGTCCTTCCTCTCCCCACTGCTCCTGGCTTCCAATTTTCATGATTAATAGACGGCAAGCACCTGGGCTGGGGCCCTCCCCTACTCACCTGCCATGTCTTGGTCATACTAAAGTTGGTAGGTTTAATGCTGTACTTGATGGGCCCCATGGGGGGTATTCGCGTTACTGCAGCAGCTGACTTGGGGCTCTGCCTCCCCTACACCTCTTCCACTCACCAACCATATCTGTCGAATGTTCTCCAGCTTCTTTGCTGCTCGAGGTCCCTGACCAGGCTTACTCAGAGATGGGTGAAGGTGCACAGCCTGACTCTATGTTCAGCTGCGTAATGTTGCAGCACTAGCAGGTCTGGACTTTCTCTGTCACTGGCCTGCAGGCCCTTCCTCTGGGCCTGTTTCTTTGAAACTTCCCCTGCTGGGGCACAGGCCCTCCCCACAAGACCCAGAGGGTCAATAATAATAACAAAACAGGAAGAGGGGAAAAAAAAGAAAAAAAAAAAAGAAGTAAGGTGCCTCTCCTCCCTGCTCTCCCCTCAGGGATATTAAGGGAGAAATCACAGGGAGTGGCCTTGGTCCCACATCTCTGCCTCAGTGGGGACCCTGCTCCACTGGTTCTGTGCCACTCCAGCACTCTTCAGCCCACTCTGCTGCTGAACTCAACCTGCCTGGTTCTGACTCCCCAGCCCACTCTGCCTCTGGGCTTCACCTACCTGGTGCCAGCTTTCTAGCTGTCTCTCTCCGGCACTTCCCCAGTGCCTTTTAAACCCTGCATGGCAGTGCAAAGGCCTAGACATCATCAACCGTGCACTGCCCAGCCAGATGGCTGGTGTACTTATGAAGTGGTGCTGCAGTGCCAAGCATTGTGTCAGCCCAAGCTCTCTTCCTTTTGCAGGTAAGTTTCTTAGGTCCCTTGCTGGTCCCCATCCATCTTCCTCCAGTCCCAGTGGGTCCTTCAGAGGGCTGGATGATCATGCTCAGTCCTCATTGACACCCCACCTTTTCAAGTGCATCTGGATCATCTGCTTATGAAGATCCTAAACTAGTGGTGCTCAACCTATGGCCCACGGGGAGGTTCAGCACAGATCCATGTCATTCAGCCTGTAGGGCTCCTAAGTCCTTGACTTCAGGAAAGCTGATTTTGACAAGCTAAGGAGGCTTGTCAGAGAGGCCCTAAAAGGCCACAAACCAATGGTGAGGGGAGTTCAGGATGAGTGGTTGCTCCTCAAGGGAGCAATCCTGGATGCACAAGCAAAGTCCATCCCATCTCAGAGAAAAGACAGCAAAAGGGCACAGCAGCCCCCTTGGCTCTCCAGGGAACTGGCGGACCTCCTACATCTGAAAAGCAAAACCTACAAAAGATGGAGGACTGGAACCGCCACCAAGGAGGAATACTCTGTTCTGGTCCAGACCTGCAGAGAGCAAATCAGGAAAGCCAAGGCTGTGATGGAACTCAGCTAGCTACAAATATCAAGGAAAATAAAAGGTCCTTTTTAGATATGTGGGGAGCCAAAGGAAAAGCAAGGGCAACATCGGACCCCTGCTAAACCAGATGGGGCAACTGACAACTGATGCCCAGGAAAAAGCACATTTGCTAAATGGGTACTTTGCATCAGTTTTTCACCAGTCCCATGGGATGGCCCTGCCCACTATGGGTCAGGGAGGCCCGGGTGAGGGAGATTCCTCGCCCTCCATCGAAGCTGACCTCATGAAGGAACACCTTGACAGGCTGGATACCTTCGAATCAGCCGGCCTTGATGGGTTACACTCAAGGGTACTCAGGGAGATGGCGAGCATCATAGCTCAGCCCCTGGCATGGATCTTCAAGAGCTCTTGGCACTCTGGTGAAGTGCCTGATGACTGGAAGAGGGCCAATGTGGTGCCTATCTTCAAGAAAGGGAGGAAAGCAGATCCAGCTAACTACAGGCCCATCAGCCTGACCTCTATCCTGGTGAAGGTCCTGGAAAAGATTATCAAAGAGGCCATCCTTAACAGACTAGCTGAAGGCAATATCCTGAGGGATATTCAGCATGGGTTTGTTGTGGGTAGGTCTTGCTTGACCAATCTCATTTCCTTTTATGACCAGGTGACCTATCACCTGGACAAGGGGGAAGAGATCGACGTTGTATATCTTGACTTTAAAAAAGCCTGCGATCTGGTATCCCACGATCACCTCTGGGCTAAACTGGCTAACTGCGGCCTTGACGTCGCTGTGATCCACTTGGCTCCGCAGTAGGACCCAGAGGGTGGTGTCAATGGGAGCCAATCGTCTTGGTGCACTGTGACCAGTGGGGTCCCTCAAGGCTCTTTTCTAGGGCATATACTATTTATCATCTTCATCAATGATGTGGACATTGGTGTCAGAAGCGGACTGGCCGAGTTTGCTGATGACACCAAACTCTGGGGTAAAGCATCCGCACCTGAGGACAGGAGGGTGATCCAGGCAGATCTTGACAGGCTCAGGAAATGGGCGGACGAGAACCTGATGGTGTTCAACACTGAAAAATGCAAAGTTCTCCACCTTGGGAGGAAAAACCTGCAGCATGCTTATAGGCTTGGTAGTGCTACGCTGGCTAGCACTACAGATGAAAGGGACTTGGGGGGTCATGGTTGACTACAAGATAAACATGAGCCTTCAACGTGATGCTGTGGCTACTGAAGTGAGCAAAACGCTGGCTTGCATCCAGAGATGCTTTTCAGGTAAATCCTGGGACGTCATTCTCGCATTGTACTCGGCCTTGGTGAGGCTGCAGCTGGAGTACTGCGTCCAGTTTTGGGCTCCACAATTCAAGAAGGATGTGGAAAAGCTTGAGAGCGTGCAGAGGAGAGCCATGCGCATGATCAGAGGTCAGGAAAACAGACCTTATGATGAGAGACTAAGAGCCATGGGGCTCTTCAGCCTGGAAAAGCACAGGCTCAGGGGTGATCTGGTGGCCACCTATACATTTATCAGGGGTATTCATCAGGATCTGGGGGAACATCTGTTCACCAGAGCGCCCCAAGGAATGACAAGGTAAAACGGTCACGAACTCCACTGCAACCGATGCAGGCTGGACATAAGGAAGAATTTCTTTACTGTCCGAGCCCCCATGGTTTGGAATAGACTGCCGCCGGAGGCAGTTCAAGCACCCACTTTGAATGTCTTCAAGACATATTTGGATGCTTATCTTGCTGGGATCCTATGATCCCTGCTGACTTCCTGCCCTTGGGGCAGGGGGCTGGACTCAATGATCCTCCAGGGTCCCTTGCAACCCAAATATCTATGAAATCTATGAAATAAAGGGTCCTGAAATTTGGTGGCAGGGGAGTGGTGTCAGCATTAATTAGCAGCCTCCACATTAACTTATGCAGTGTCCAGCATTAATGAACAATGCCACCATTCCCCCACTGACACATGGGGAGTCCCACAGGCTAGATGACATGGCCCCATATGATAGACCATGCCAGTGTTTGAGGTCAGGCTGTGGCTGGATCCAGCATGGGGGGCCAGGCTGGCACAGGGTTGCTTTGTGGCCTGCAACAGTATTGCAGCAACAGGATTGCTCTGTGGTCTGATCCAGTGCGTAGGGCCAGACTGATTTGTGGGGTCACACCCATAGCCAGATTTGGTGCACAGAGTTGGGTCAGAATGGTAGATCATGCCAGCAAACTGACCCTGCAGTGGATCAGGCCTGCAGACCAACTCTATGGCAGTAATCTGGTCTATAGACAAGCTCTCTGCCACTCATCCAGCCCACAAGACCAGACAGGTTGAGCACCTAAACCAACCTGAGTCCATGAGTGTTGGACATGTTCTTCTTAGGAGCTGGCAGGCTGAGGCTCTACCATACATTTGGCTGGCTCATGCACAATGCAGGGTGGGTCCAACTGCCCCAAGCCCCTCATAACCTTTTGTCTGTTCTTCCTGCCCTCCGCCCTGCCTCCCTGAGACAGATAAACTAACCCTGGGCTTTTAATTACTGGAAAGTACACAAAGATATTTCATGTAACAGCCCAATGTTCTTTTAATGGCTATGGACAGGCAGCCATGCTTCTGTGCTTGATGGCTATGTCATTTACTGTGGCTCCCTTGAAGTGCTAACATATTGGACTATTGATTTTCCTTCAGAAAAATCAATAAGAGGTGTGAGAATAATAAGGAGGCTCTGAAACCTCCCAAAAGGATGGAACAACCAAGGCCCAGAGCTGGGCGTGCTGCTTCCAGCCTGAGGGGGTGGATGATAAGGCAGAAATTGGCAGGAAGCTATGTTTTTATTGGAAATACAAGGCAGAAGAGACCATCCTGCAGAAGCATATGCTGAGACAGATGCTCCATCTTCCCTGATTACACAAGCAGGGCACTTTATTATTCAGCAGAATAGCCAAACAGACACCTAATCAAATGTTCTGAACAATAAAACAGGTTGCAAGGTATCATTTCTCACCTTCTTGCTCTATCCCAGAGCTTGACTTTTGGTCTTGGAAAAGCCCAGAGCTCAAGGGTCCTCTAAGCCTGAGGCCTCAAAACATAATGGGAAGCATAGGCAATAACTGGAGCTCAAGTGGTGCTTTCTTGTGACTGAGGGCCTCAAAAAAGTTTCCCAATGCTCCTGCCTTTCAAGGATGACCCAGATCAGTTTGCAGGCAGGACTGTGCCATCCCACAGATTACCTCCCCATTTTACTCACCTTCCAATTCGATATGCACTAGGCAGGGTGATGATCAAAGGCTTCTGTGGATTCTGAGCTAATGCACAGACAGCCACAGAGCAATCTCATGTGTACTGCTAGTCCTATTGCATGCAAACTCAGCTCCTACCTACCACACCATGCCAACACTATGGCAAAGGCCAGGCTCTTTCAGGAAGGAACTTCCTGATCTTGTTGCTAACATAATTTAGTATGCTCATTTTCTCTGAACCCTTCCAGATTCTCAACTGCATCTTCTGTCTGGTCCCCAATTCCCCAAACGTTGAACCTGCAGTCTTGCAAATGGACTTGTTGGGTCCTCTGGGCAACCGGTTCAGGTCAGCTGGTAGAGCTTCACCAATCTTCAGGCTACAGAGACCCAGGGATCACCAGACTAGATCAGAACCCAGGTCCGTCTAGCCTGATGTCCCACCTCTGACTCCATAAGAAAGTGTAAGAACTTCACATTTTCCAGTTATAGGAGACTCCCCTTTGTGCTGGGTCTCAGCTCGGTCAAAAAGCATTAACAATCAGTTTAAGCCCTGAAGTATGAGGAGTACTGTCCCTTCCCAAATGCTTGTTACCAACCATCATTATAACCCTGGATAGTCTTGACAGCTGTATAAATATGTAATCCCTTTTTGGAATGTACTAAATTCTTGGGCTGAACAATACCCTGCTGCAGTGAGTTTTACAGAATAATCGTACACTGTGCAGAAAAAAAGCATTTTCTTTGATCAGTTTAACTCATGGGATGGCAATTATTTTGGCTGGAGGGCCACTTGGCAAGTTTTGGTGAGTTGTCAAGAACTGCACAAAATCTTTGAGAAGATATCATTTTAGATAATTAAAGATCTAAAAAATCATATACTAAAAATCAAACGTCTGCTTTAACATATTTTAATTTTGTTTTTAAAATATTTTTGCCTTGATTTATCTTTTCTTTGAATAGTATATAGACAGGTGGTTGCATTGTAGCTCAAAATACAGTCTTACTTTTGCATATTGTGTA
>NW_017728923.1:7339235-7342765 GCF_001723895.1 Crocodylus porosus | reverse complement strand
CTGGCTGGGGGTGTGGGGAGGGTGGGGGCACACACAACAGAGCTTGCCTCCGTGGTGTGTGCATGTGCAGATGCAGTCAGCCCACCCCTCCCCTATCCGACCCACTGCTGTCCCTGTAGTGCTTCCACCATGCTCCGACCTGCACCCTCCCAGTGGCCTACCATACAGCACCACCCCAGCCCTGACCAGCACACACAACTTCCCAGCAGAGCTGCTGCTACAGCTTTCCAGGTACTGCTTGGCTCTCCCTACCTCCAGTGGCTCCTCCTCCTCCTCCTGCCTCAGCAGTGTGGCTGCATGGGGAAGTGACAGCCATGGGGATGCATGCCAAGCAGCACACACCAAGCCAGGTAGGGCTAGGCAGCTCCTGCCCCAGTGCAACAGGCTCCAGCTCCCTGCCACCTTCTACGCACCCAGCAATGAGCATCCACCTGCAGCAACCGAGTGGCAACCAAATGGGTGGAAGACAGTTGGGAGATGGAGATGGAGCCCTGTGCACTGAGGCAGACACTGCCCAGCTGCAGCTTCCCCACAGCTGACTGGGTGTGATGCTCATCACCATCCCCACTGCTGCTGTCACTTCCCTGTGCTACCTGCTGCCCAGGGAGGTAGGGAGAGCTGAGAAGTACCTGGGAGGTTGTGGCAGCAGCCTTGTGGGGAAGGATGCCAGCTGGGGCCAGGGCTGTGGGTGGGTGCGAGCAGGAGCATGGAGGGGGTTACCCAGGTGGAAGAGGGCAGGGATCAGCCCCATGCAGAGAGCTGTGGCAGCAGCTGCAGGCTGAATACAATCAGTTGGATGGCCAGATCCAACCCACAGGATGTATTTTGCCCACCCCATTCTAACTCTTCCCTCCCAGGTGCTATTTTATCCCTTTCTGTCAACCTCCTCTTTGTCCATCTCCTCTCAGTAACAGTCACAGCCTATTCAATTTCTCCTCATAAAACATTTTCCCAGCCCTTGATCATTCCCACTGCTCTCTTTTGAACTCCATGTAGTCCTCTGCTAGCCTTGGGGGTGGAGGACAGTCCTGCTCTGGATCTGCTGAAGGGTGAAGGGAATAGAAGAATCTGTTACTTTTTAGCCCATCAGAACATGAGGTTTGTTTTTTTGACTGTGACTGCACACTGAGCATAAGTCTTCACTGAGCTGCTCTAATGAGGTTCTTTTCCTGGGTGGGGGCTAACAAATTTGGAACTCTCCCTCACTGGGACACTGAAGCATTTCCTCTGGTGCCCCAGCTGCAGCTGTAGCTGCTTTCCTTAGCTGCTGCAGGCTGAGTCCTAACTCTGCAGGGGCCAGATGCAGCCCCTGTGCCATATGCTGCCAACCCCTGACTTAGACCAAGGTACTGCTCATCTGGACCACAGGTGTAGCCCCCCTTCTAGGATCTCTCTGTCCTCCAAAGGCTAGAACCCCATCTCCTTCTCAAGGCCCCTGTGTACATATGCTAGCAATAGCTCCTACATCTTCTAAGGCAGTGATTCTCACTGAGGGTGCGTTGACACCCTGGAATGTCACAAAATCCTTTTGAGAGTGTTTCAGGGTGCAGTGGAATATGAGCACTGTTAGTTGTGCAAACAATTACACATTATTCACAAGATAGAACCAGATATTTCAAATAGGAATCCACTGTAGCTAAAGCATCCTGACCTGTTGTGGTCTTTCCAAGTTCTTTGCAAGAAAATAATTGCTCTACTATGTTTCCATTAGAGGTGCATTGGTACATTGGTCCGATTTGGATTGGCACCAATATGGGGAAAATTGACAGTATCAGAAATTAGCACTTTTTTTGCCTGATATGGCCAATAATGTGGTGGACAAATGCCCTGTGCATGTGCATAGCTGCAGCATGCACGTAGCCAGGAGTGCAGCCCAGCGACTTGGAGAGCAGCATCAGGCTGGTAAGTCTGGTGTGGGGAAAGAGGTGAGGGGTAGGGAAGGAAAGTGGGTTGGGGCAGATCAAGGCCCCAGTGGTGAGGGAGGGAGTGGGGCAGAGGCAGGCACTGCACAGGCAGAGTGTGGCACAGAGACACAAGTGACTCATCTGTGGGGCAGCACGCACTCCAGGAGGGCATGGGGAGTGTGCCTGGATCTGCATGTGGGGTAGGCAGGCAGTTGCTGGGGACTGTGTCTGGGCTCTTCCCGGAAGGGGTATTGGGCCAGAGCTGTGCTCGGGGTGGGCAGTGGTGGCACTGGTAAAGGGGTATGGGAAGGCTATGGCAAATTTTGGGATGGCTGCAGCTTCCCCATAGCCTCCTCCAGTGCTGCCACTGCCCACCCCAAGCACAGCCCAGCCCCCCACTGGGAAGAGCTTGGTGATACCCCAACCCACAGTGCAGCCCACCCTTGCCCCACACACAGATCTGGGGTATACGCACCCCATGCCTTTCTGGGGTATAAGCAGTGATGGGAGCTGCCCCTGAATGAGCCGCTCATGGCTCTGTCCCACACTCTGCATCACCCTGGCTGAGCAGCCCCTATCACTGCCTGACTCCCTCCCTCACTGCAGGGTCTTGATCTGCCCCACCCTGCCCCTTCTCTTCCCCCACCTTTTCCCCCACACTAGCCTTACCAGCCAGACACTGGTTTCCAAGCTGCCCAACTGTATATCAGAATTGGATCGGTATCAGTCAATATGGATCCCTAAAAATTGGAAATTGGTATCAGCCCAAAAAATCTATCAGCGCACCCATATTTTCAATAGTCAAAAAATGAGTGAATGCTAAGAGCTGGCATTTTCTTATGGGTGCTCTTAAGTGTAAGAAGGCTGAGAACCACTGCTCTAGGGCAGTGGTCAGCAACCTTTTTAAGCCATGGGCTAGAGTGACCCAGTTCAGCCAGGTGCTAAGACCTGGCTGCCACCACCACCTCTTCTCCCCACCACAGCACAGGAGAATCCCCCATCACCAAACACCAATGAAGCCCTATGTCCATGGCTTCATGAGCCAGATCCAGCCCACTGGTTGCAGATTGCTGCCCCCTGCTCTAGATGAATCTCCACCAGGAATTTAACAATTTCTACCCCTCTATCAAACTGACTCTGGACTACTCTACCTAGCAAACTCATTTCTTGGCCATCACTATGAAACTTTGCAATGACCACATCACTACCACATTGTTTCAGAAACCCACCAACTGCTACAGCTACCTCCATGCCATTAGCACTCATCCTAAGCACACCATCAGATCCAGCATCTATAGCCAAGCTCTGTGTTACAACAATATGTGCTCTGACCGCACTGACTAGGATTCACAATTTAAGGATCTGGAGCAGGGCTTCCTACAATACAATCCCCAAACTGTAAGCAAGTCAACAGAGCCAGACTCAGACCTTGCTCCAATCTGCTATAATAACAACCCCATGACAAGGAAAACACAGTCCATTTGCTTATTACCTACAGCCCCCAACTTGAACATATTGGGCACATTATTAATGACCTGCAACCCCTCCTGGAAAGTGATGACCATCTTGTTAGAAATGGAGTGTTGTTAGAAATGCACAGTTTGCATCTCGTACCTGATAAGAAAA
>NW_017728923.1:7302431-7339224 GCF_001723895.1 Crocodylus porosus | reverse complement strand
GTACATGCGATGAATGTAGTGATGTAACCACATATATGTTTGTATGAAACGGAAATGAGCTGTAAGAGTTCCTGTTTCTGCACACGTGCCCAGGAGGGAAAGGATAAATACGGGCTGCAAAAGTTCCTCAGGGGTTTGGAGTAATCTGAGTCTTTGACTCTGCTCTGACCCTATTTGCAAATACACCTTTTGTGCTGCTAATAAGTGTGTGTCTGAGATTCTTTGCGAGCCTCCAAAGAAACGAACCGCTTTTTGCATCAATCTCAAGGTAGCCCTGTGGGTGAAACCTGTCCTTATAGGCAGCTTCCTCCCCACCACCTCCTTCAAGTTAAACGACATCTCTCCAGTAATAAACTACCTAATTCCAAGTCTCACAAAGCCATCAGATTTTGCTCCTGACCCAGATGCAAGCTGTGCCTCCTCATTAATAGTCTACTTAATCATTGGACCAAACAACACAGGTTATAACAGCCAGGGTTCATTCACCTGCTCCTCTACCAATGTCTTATATACTATCACCTGCTTACAATGCCTTTTTGCTGTCTGCAATGGCCAGGTGCCCCCCAGATCCGTATGAGAAAGAATGAATAGACACCACTTAGACATCAGTCCCACAAAGACACAGACTCCTGTGGCAGAACACTTTAATCTCCCTGGATGTCCCATCACTGACCTCAGGGCAGCTGTTCTTAAACTACAAAAATTTTAAAACCAATTTGAATGTGAAACTGTGGAACAAGAACTCATCCACAGACTGGATTGTGCTAAGTATGGTCTCAACAGAGGCTCTGAGGACAGACACTCAACAGAGACTCCCATTACCTGGACTAACTTTTATAACTCTATGTACCTCAGGGGGTTAACTTCTATCCCTATGGACTTATTCAGCCCCCTTTGCCTGTCTCAACAGTGTCCCCTTCCCTTATCCTTTGTATTTAAATTCCTTTCTTTACAACCCCTGTTTCTCCACTCCTAGCATCTGACAAAATAGGCTGTCACCTAAGAAAGCTTATGTCTCTCTGAGCCAGTCAGTCTTTGATGTGCCACCCTGCCCTGCTTTCTGCCTTACTTCAGACTGCTAACAACCTTTCTCTGGATATACTATGAGCTAGGTCCCTGCACGAAGCTGGGCTATGTATTTCCCTGTATTCCCCATGGCCTGTATTTCCCATGACAGAGCTTATGTATGACTGGGACTTGTGTGAGAGTGCTACCAACAGTTCCTGGAAGCAGTACTGCTCACCCAAGTAGGGGTCCTCCATCCCACAGCTGGGACATCCCCAACAATGGTGAGGGGGACTCGGGTCCCCAGATAGCATGTCACAGTTGGCATGGGAGCAATGATCTTTACATTAACTAGCAACAAGAGGTGGTGCTCAGGGACACCTAGAAGGTGCGGGGGGGAGGTGTCATTGTGTGAGTTGTGGGGCTGTGCTGTCTAGCTAGGGGCTGGTTCCCATTTACCCTGCTTCACTGCAATATCCTCAAATGTTTATAGCAGGCAGCAGTGATGGATGCCTAGCTAGTCCCAAATCATTCATTTCTACCTAGCCAGAGTATTTTTTTCATGTAAACTCCCTTTGCAGAGTGGGCGCCTGATAATAAACACAGGAGTTTTAAGAAGGCACCTGGCTCTTTCCTGCTTTGGGGCATGCAAATATGTCTGCAATTGGAACAATGACCTTTCTATGCACCTTAATGTGAATCTGAGCATCCCCCTGTAATACAGCTGAAGGGCACCTGTGTCTGAAGGCTTACAAAGAACAATTTTTCCAACTGGCCTAATAAAAGATACCACATTTACCCAAATAATTTTGTCTGCCTATGTCCTTTAACCAACACAGCTACAGCAGCACGCCATCTCGGTCCATGAGCGCACCGCCTCAGTCCGGCATGGGACACTTACCGAGGGGTACTGAGGGCTGGGGCCAGAGGCTGGAGGCTGGAGCTGGGGGCTAGGGCCAGATACTGGGGGCTGGAGGCTGGGGTCAGGGGCCAGAGGCTGGAGCCAAAAGCCGGGAGTCAAAAGCCAGGGGCCAAGGGCTGGAGCTGGGGGCCAGGGGCTGGATCCAGGGGCCAGAGCCTGGTATGGGCTTCCTGGCTTCTCTGCATCAGGGCCAGGTGCTGTGCTTCTCTGCATCAGGGCCAGGGAGTGGAGCACTCCCCCAGAGCTGGCGGAGCCCATGCTGGCCACCCACCCCAGCCTCCATCCCTGCCTTGCCTCACCTCAGGGAGGAGCCGCTGCCTGCCCCGAGTGAGGCTCCACCAGCTCTGGGACACTGCCCTGCTCCCCTGCCCTGACGCCATGTGCCTCCTCGGGGAGCGGAGCAGTGCCCCAGAGCTCACAGAGCCTCACTGGGGCAGGCAGCGGCTCCTCCCCAAAGTGAGACAAGGCAGGGGTGGAGGCTGGGGCGGGGGCTGGCGTGGGCTCTGCCGGCTCTGAGGAAGTGCTCCACTCCCCGGCCCTGATGTGGGGGAGCAGAGCACTTCCCCAGAGCCAGTGGAGGCTGCACCAGGCTCCCGCCCCAGCCACTCCTGGTGTGCGGCCTTGAAAAGGCTGTGAGCGGCCACACTTTTAGTTGTGTGCAGCCACGTACGCGCACACCTTAGCGAGAACCTTGACTAACACCCCTGTAAAGCTCTTGCATTTGAAATATGGCCCATCAGGGGTGCAGCATGGCCTCTGGGTCTACAGGAGAGGAATCTGGAAACCAGGAAGGGTTAGTCTTCTATGAGAACTCTCAGCTCTAGGCCTTGGCCATTTCCATCTGGGGAGCACAAATAGCAGGCACAGGGGCCTTGGATCAACAGCGATTCACTAGGAAATATGCATGGGAATCTACACAGATTGCAGAGGCTGCCTTCACCCCCTCCTGCCTCAACATCCTAAGCACAAGTAGGCAATTAAGCAACTGTGAGGTCATGGGACCATATTGAAGGGTGCTCACCCACTTATCAGCTGCTGCTTGGATCTGTTTGCTGAGCAGGTCAATGGGAGAGATGGCTGCTCTTCCACCAGGAGGGTTTGGAAAAGGAAATGGTAAGTGCTTGTGCAGGGCAGGGGGCTACAAGACTGCAGAGGACCCTGGGAATGGACCTGTGCAGCTGCAGACATCTGTGCCTGGGAGATAGCAAATTACTTCTTTGGCCCCATGCAGCTATGGAACTTGGAAGGTGTGGTGTCCCATGTGCTGCACTTACTCTGCTCCCTGCAAGGGCAGCTGCCATGATGTGGCCTATGCCTGAAGAAACTCACCTGCTGGACTGTCTCACAGCAACTTGACTTTGACTCTTTGTTTCAGTATTTTCCTTTTACCCCTGAGAGCTCCAAGCTGACAGTAAATTTCATAGATTTCATAGACATTAGAGCTGGAAGGGACCTCGGAAGATTATCGAGTCCAGCCCCTGCACAAGGGGCAGGAAGCCAGCCGGGGTCATAGGATCCCAGCAAGATAAGCATCCAAATTTCTCTTGAAGGCGTTCAGTGTAGGTGCTTGAACCACCTCTGATGGCAGGCTGTTCCAGACCTTGGGGACTCGAACAGTAAAGAAGTTCTTCCTTATGTCCAGCCTGAAACGGTCTTGTAGTAGTTTATAACTGTTCGACCTTGTCATCTGTTGGGGTGCTCTGGTGAACAATCATTCCCCCAGATCCTGGTGAACAACCCTGAAAAACTTATAGGTGGCCATCAGATCACCCCTCAGCCTGCGCTTTTCCAGGCTAAAGAGCCCCATAGCTCTCAGCCTGTTGTTGTAAGGTCTGTTTTCCTGACCTCCACATCCTTTTTGAATTGTGGAGCCCAAAACTGAACGCAGTACTCCAGCTGCAGCCTCACCGAGGCCGAGTACAACAGGAGAATGACGTCTTGGGATTTGTTTGAGAAGCATCTATGGATACAAGCCAGTGTTTTGCTCACTTTACTAGCCGCAGCATCATATTGCAGGCTCATGTTCATCATGGAGGTCAATCATGACCTCCAAATCCCTTTCACCTGTAGTGCTAGCAAGCGTAGCACTGCCAAGCCTATAAGGATGCTGCAGGTTTTTCCTCCCCAGGTGGAGAACCTTGCATTTTTTGGTGTTAAACACCATCAGGTTCTCATCCACCCATTTGCTGAACCTGTCCAGGTCAGCCTGGATCACCCTCCTGTCCTCAGGTGTGGATGCTTTACCCCAGAGTTTGGTATTGTCGGCAAACTTGGCTAGTCCGCTTCTAACTCCAATGGAGCATTCTGTGGAGATACTCACAAACTTCTTCAAAACCCCTTTGCAACTAGTTCCTTTCTGCTGGGAAAGAGGGTGAATTATTAGACAGTCCCTGGGAAAGAAGGAACCTGCCAGGCCTGGAAGGCAAATTTCCTAATTTCCCAGGCCTTATTTAACCCCAGGGTTTTTTGCCCCATGCTGGAAGGTTGAAGAAGTCTGGTGTCTTCACTTTTCAGACTGAATTTTAGTGTATATGTTTACACAAATTTAGGTGTCTTGGAGGAAGAATGTTGAGCAATGCAGCTTGGGAGGGGGTGTCCCCATGAGCTGGCAGGCAGAAGGTAAGACACTATGAACTTAACAGCAAGTGCAGAGGGACTAGAAATCTGAAACTGACCCAATTCTGTCTAATGGCTCTGCTGTGTACTGGATCTTCTAGACAGAGGTTTTGAACTCTGGTGGATGGGGACTGTAGGCCATGACTTCTGAAATGCAATGACAGTGACAATGAGGACTCATCTACAGGACACATAGCAGTATGGTGGATTCCATGGAACTGTTACGCAAATGGCATAAATACCAGCTTTATATTAGGTAAATAACATGGAGATAGACTTTTGCGTATTGCCTTAATCTTATGTATTTTCTTGAGTTTTGCATTGCCTTAAGAAACTCCATTTTGTATTGCTCTGTAGCTTGACATAAGTGCTTGACCTTTGTATGCTGTATGTGTGGGAGAATGGGTGAGAGTGTGTCTGTGGAAAAGGAAAACATCAGCTGGTGACTGGCTGAAGAATGCAAACAGCTAAAAGACCAAAACAAGAAGACTCCTCCCCAGAACAGCAAGAGAACAACATCAATCGACCTTCAAGGAAGAACACAGTGACTGATAACACAGCAAAAGCCCAGAGTACTAAGTAAATTGACAAAGCTATAAAAGATGGGGTGATATGTATTGATTTTGGGTCTTGTTCTTCGTATTATCCTGGAGCATTGGTTTGTCTGATGAGATGGACTGGCAGAAGCCCAGTTCCCACTTGCAATCAATTTGGCTGGCCACTAAGTTGATACAAGCACCAATAAAACTGGTAACGTACACCAGCGCAGAACAGAAATTAGGGTATGAATGTGGTGTGTGTGTATTAAGCACATAATCAGTAAATGCAGCATCTTGCCTTATCCTCCTTCATAAGATCTTGCTTGTGGTTTGAGCAACTGGCAATTTGTGTAAGAGCTGATCTGGTGGTGGCAGACCAAATCCTGTGGATCAGAACCAAACAGCTGCAGCTCACCCTCAAATCTGGAGTCAGCCTTGAAGGCAGAGTCAGAACTAGTAGGTGTTGCACCCCAGGATGGAGGTCATTGTTACCTGTGCTAAAAGTCATCAGCTGCAGACTCTCTAGGGACCTGCCGTTCTGTTGCACCTGTAAGTGGGCAGTCCATCCCATGTTATGCTACTGCCTGAAGCCAAGAGGCTGAGGACACATCCACTTTAGCTTCAGCAGGTTTGTTTGGATTTGGGTGAGGCCATAGACAGGTAGGCTTATGTAGCTGCCCAGAAGTCTTGGCTTCCTTGTTGACAATGCATTAATTGGAGCGAGAGGAACTGCATATTCCTTGCTTCCCAGCTAAGATAAGTTTTGTTTCTGTAACCTTTCTGCTGAGCACCTAGCAGCAGCAACAAGGGCTGGGTTCAATTTTGGGGTATTAAATATATTTCACCTTGGCTTGAGCCCCCATTCAAACTACCTGGGAAACACTAAAAGAATCACTAGGGTGACCAATAAAACCAACAATCCTTCCCTCACAAGCAGTATAAACACAAAATGGAAATTTATTACAAATAAAGAAAAATCAAAAGTAAACACTAACTGTAAGTTTAAAATACAATAAACTACAAAACAAGGTCTATAGGTGATGCCCTCTTGGTAATTGTGACTAGGGTTGTACATTGTGTGCAGGAGAGGTTGTTTGTTACTGGGAGACATTGTTTGTCTGGGTCAGGCAGAATAGAGGACATGGGTACATGCTGTGGTCTGCTTGGGATTAAGTAAGAAACTCCTGTTGTGTTTGCAATAGGAAGCTAGAGAGCAGAGAAAGTTCTCTTTCTGTTGGCATAGCTCTGTTAATAAACAGGGACAAGGTCTTTTGACTCTAGGGTCCTTGGGAAAAGTGTTGCAGTTTTCTGTGTGAATGGTTACAAAATCAGTATTGTGTGTTTTCTGTGGAGTCTGTAAAGTAAAGTTTACAGGTGCAGGTTATGGCAAGGCAGAGTGTTATCCATCCAGGTAGCTTCAGAGAGATCAGAGACAGTTGAGAAGCATGTTACTGGTTACTAGGGCTGTGCAAAATGGAAGCATTTCATTTTGACCAGCGTTTTGACGTTTCGACAGAACACTGCTTTGTTTCGACTTTTGTTTCGAGTCGAAATGGTTGTTCCTCCATTTCGCCCATAGGCTATAATGGGGAAGGTTGAAACAGGCTATAACTTTGTAATTCCGAGCCACATTTGGATGAAACTTGCAAAAATCGTAGCCCCTTCTTAGGATATGAAGCATACACAGCTTCAAGAAGATAGGTGCTGGGAGTTTGAAGAAACTGCACCCCAAAGTCCTCAAAGCAAAACTTGTGTCATGTGTACATTTTAGGATACAGTGGGGTCAAAACTGCAGGCTTGCTAGCCCCTGCTGAGGCCATGAAGTCTGCCAAGTTTCAAGAAGATTGGTGCAGGGGTCCAGGGGGAACTGCACCCCAAATTCTTGAAAGCAAAACTCATGTCACGTGTATGCGTTAAGCGACAGTGGGGTCAAAGCTGCAGGAGTGGTAGCCCCTGTGGAGGCCGCAAAGCCTGCCAAGTTTCAAGGTGATAGGTGCAGAGGTTTGGGGGGAACTGCACCTCAAGCTGCTGACAGGGAAAACTCATGACATAGATGACCCTGTGTGTGTTAAGGCGCAGCAGGGTGAAAACTGCCGGGGTGATGGCCCCTGCTCAGGACATAAAGCCTGCCAAGTTTCAAAAAGGTAAATGCAGAGGTTTGGGGGAAACTGCACCTCAAGCTGCAGACAAGCAAAACTCATGTCATGGGTGCTTGTGCAACTGTGTCTGTCTTGGGGCATGGGGGCAGGGGAGGAGGGGGGGATGGACTACTGTAGGCCTGGCTGCTGTGTTACCAGGTACCAATTAATCGTGATTTACTCAGGGACCAGCTCAATACATAGTAGTACATAATGACTTAATAAGCATGAATTAACACCTACAAAAACAGAGGCTAAGGAGAGGAAATAATCAATACAGACAATCAACTGCCCCAAGACAGACACAGTGAGTTGCACAAGCACCCATGTCATGAGTTTTGTCTGTCAGCAGCTAGGGGCACAGGGCCCCAAAATGCCCCTGCACCTATTTCCTCGATAGCTACCAGGCATCATGGCCTCAGCAGGGGCTAGCAGACCTGCAGCTTTCACCCTGCTGCACCTTAACACACACATTGTCACCCATGTCACAAGTTTTGCCTGTCAGCAGCCAGAGATGCAGGGCCCCAGAAGCCAGACTCCCCCTGCACCTATCTCCTTGAAACTTGGCAGGCTTTGTGGCCTCAGCAGTGGCTACCGTCCTGGCAGTTTTGACCTTCCTGTGGCTTAACACTTACACATGCCATGTTTTTCTTTTAGGAATTTGTGGTGCAGTTCCCACTGTACCAATCTTGAAATCTGGCAAGCTTCATGCTCTACCATCCCTTTGAGTTTCAACCAAATAAGACAAAAAACAACATAGTTATAGATATTTTATTGATTCCCCATTATACCCTATGGCCAGATCTCCGAAGCGGCTTCAACACTTTTCTGAAGCGGCTTGGAAGCTCTGAACCGGTTTGGAAAGCCTAACAAAGCCCGCGGTTCAATCCATACTTGGTGCTTTGGATACCAAAGCTTCTCCGGATCCAAAGCATGGTCCGAAGCCTCGCACAGCCCTAGCCAGCAGGACTAACAATACACTGGCATGCATCAATTGACACATCTCCAGCAAAACCATTGCAAAGAAGTGATTCTCCCACTCTACTTGGCTCTTCTCAGAACTGGTGAGACTGCAGCTGGAGTGCTGCATCCAGATCTGGGCTCCACATCTTAACAAGGACGTGGTGAAGCTTGAGAGAATGCAGAGAAGGGCTGCCCATATGATCAGCAGGGATCCTGGTTTTGTGGCAGCAGGAGGTTTTGTACACAGCAGCCATCATCACTGGCACAGGTGGCCCCACAGGCATGTGACAGCGCCTTCCTGTGCCAGCGGTGACTGCCGCTGCCTCCAAAACCTCCTGCTGCCGCCACGGAGCCATGTTTGGAGCTGTGCAGCTGGTGGGGTGCAGGGTGGTGATGGGGATGGTTGCACGTCACCCAGCTATCACCACGCTGCTGCTGTCGCTGCCGCCCAGCGGCTGGCTGCACAGCTCTAGGCACAGCTCCGTGGCAGCAGCGGGAGGTTTTGGAGGCAGCGGCTGTCACCACCATCATGGGCCTCTACGTAAATGGCAGCAGCCACTGCATGCAACCCCAAGCCCCTGCCCTGCCCCCCATGCCCCCACTCCTTGCTGTGGCTGCAGAATTGGCCATGGAGCTGTGCTCAGCTGCATGCCAACCTCCCTCTCCCCCTCCCCCGGGAAGCTGGCCAGGTGGCATGTGTGTGGCCTGCACATGGTGGGCACCACCACACTGTGCCCGGTATCACTTGCCTGTAAAGCCCCCTGCAGAGGGGCACTCCTGCCCTCACCCCCTGGCCCTATTCCCATCTGCGATGTGCCACCTGAGGCTGGCAGCACCCCCTGCTCCCTCAGCCCCCAACCATCTTCCCCAGCCCTGCCCCACAGCCCCACGTACCTCCATGCTCCAGGGGCGAAGTGCAAGTCTAAGCCTGAGTCCAGCCTTGGCTGCCTCAGAGGCTCAGGCCCCGCCCTCCCCCTCCTCTCCCTCCTCCTCCAGCCAGGGCTGGAGCTGTGCCAGCCTGCAAGAGCTCTTTGCAAAAATGGAGAATCCGCGGATTTCTCTCCTAAAAAGAGAAATCTGTGTTTTCTCTGATAAAACAGGGAATCTGTGGTTTTCTCCATTTTTCCATGGGAAACGGAAAACCCAGATCCCTAATGATCAGAGACATACAAGGAAAGGCATACAAGGAAAGGCAGAGAGACCTGGGACTCTTCAGCCTGAAAAAGAGAAGGCTTAGAGGGGACTTGGTAGCAGCTTACTGCTACATCAGAAGCGTACATCTAGGACTCAGTGAACAACTGTTCACCAAGGCACTCTTGGGGAAAATTAGGAGTAATGGTCACAGTCTGGACGCCCTAGTTGTGAAGTAGTTTTCCCTAATGTTGAGCCTGAAATGAGCCTGAAACGATCTTCCAGGAGTTTGTGACCATTACTCCTAGTTTTTCCCCAAGGATGCCCTGATGAACAGTTGTTCACCGATCTGTAGATGTACACTTCTGCTACCAAGTCCCCTCTGAGCCTCCTCTTTTTCAGGCTGAAGAGTCCCAGGTCCCTCAGCCTTTCCTCATATGGCTTGCCACGCAAGTCTCTGATCATATGGGTAGCCCTTCTCTGGACTCTCTCAAGATTTACCATGATCTTGTCATGGTGCAGAGCCTAGAACTGGACCAGTACTCCAGCTGCGATCTCACCAGTGCTGAGGAGAGCTGAGTAGAGCAGGAGAATCACTTCTTTGCACTGGTTTTACTGGAGATGCATCAATTGAAGCATGCCAGAGTATTGTTGTCCCCGCTGGCTACAGCATTGCACTGCTGCTCAAGTTCATACTGTGGTCAAGTATTACCCTCAGGTCTTGGTGACAAGTGATGGGGGATCTTCAGTCCTGCTGCCTGATGAGAGGCAGGAGTTTTGCCTGTCAGCAGCCAGAGGTGCAGGGCCCCAGAACCCCCCTGCACCAATCTCCTCAACAGCTGGCAGGCTTAGTGGCTGCAGCAGGGCCTAGCAGCAGTTTCCCCTCCCCTGTGCCCCAAGACAGACACAGTTGCACAAGCACCCATGTCATGAGTTTTATCTGTCAGCAGCCAGAGGTGCAGGGCCCCAGAACCTCTGCACCAATCTCCTCAACAGCTGGCAGTCTTCGTGGTTGGAGCAGGGGCTAGCATCCCTGCAGTTTCACCCTGCTGTGCCTTAACACACAGTCACCCATGTCACAAGTTTTTCTTGCCCGCAGCTTGAGGTGCAGTTTCCCCCAAACCCCTGCACTTATCTCCTTGAAACTTAGCAGACATCATGGCTTCAACAGGGCCTAGCACGCCTGAAGTTTTGACCCTGCTGTGCTTAACACATACATGTGACATGAGTTTTGCTTTCAGGATTTTGGGGCATAGTTTCCCCAAACTCCCTGCACCTATCATTTTGAAACATGGCAGGCTTTGTGGCCTGAGCAGGGGCTAGCATTCCTGTAGTTTTGACTGTAATGTAGCTTAACACATACACGTGACAGAAGTTTTGCTCTCAAAACTTTGGGATGCAGTTTCTCTGAACTCCCTGTATCGATCTTCTTCAAACCTGGCACACCATATGACCTTAGAAGGGGCAAGTTTCATCCAAATCTGGCCAGAAATTACCAAGTTATAGGCTGTTTTGTCTTTCGCCATTATAGCCTATGGGTAAAACAGTGTTGAAACAGCAAAACATTTCAACTTGCCTCATTTTGTTTTGAAACCATTTTGACCTATCTGTTTCATTTCAATTTTGCTGTTTCAACCTCAAAACAGGTCAAAACAGAGTTGAAACAAAACTGGTGGCGAAATTTCCCATAGCCCTACTGGTTACAGATACTTTGAGATCCTGTGTGCCCCAGAGAATAGAGGCAGCAGAGGGCAGAGAAAGAGACTGGGTATGATACTGGACATCTGGTCAGGCACTGGCAGAGAATTTGTGATTGGAAGTAAGAGGGAAACTTGGTCCCTCCCCTCCCCCAACCTCTCTAGGAACAGTGAAGAGCCTAGAAATGATTGTTATAGGAGTGTAACTTCTTGTTTTGGGAAACATCAGGGCACAGCTGTGTAAACAGTGTCCAGAGTTATTCTGGGCAGAGGAAGTGTGAGCTTAGCAGAGACATGTTTTGTTTTTTCTCTAGGGATGCATGGTTGGGGGGGGCATTTTGGAGGCAGAAAGAGCTTTTCCAAGGGGATTGTGTGTGGTGTGTAATCTGTCTCATACAGTCTTTCAGGGGGAGCTTCCTCAGTCCTAGAATGAAGCTTGCTGGATGCTTGTGCACTGTAAGAACTGACAAGCTGTGAGGAGAGTCAGAGATTGTTTTGGGTTTGCAGAAAGCAAGGCCAGTACAGATTGTGTAGCTGTGAGAGAAAGACCAAAATTTGCTGGATTTATTGGTTTGCAAAGTGCAAGGCAAGAATGGCCACTGATGAGAATGGATTGTGAAGCCTACAGACCAGAAAGGATATAGTTAAGATTTGTAAGACAAGAGAAAAGCTAGAAGTTAGGTAAGACCTAGAGGAAGCGTAGGGATTCCAGAGAAAGCTGCTAGAGAAAAATCTGCTAGAAAAAGTATTGCCATCAGAGTGGACAAAGAATTGCCATGACTGAGAGACCTGTTGAAGAATAAGAGAGATTCTTTAAAGGGGGTTTGAGAACAGACTCACAGACCACAGAGAAGAATTGAGAGTGGGTGCTAAAGAGGAGAGCTCAGCCAGAATTTGTGAGAGCATTGAAAGCCAGAGACTCAGTCTGAAAGGTGTGAGGCAGAGTTAGCACTACTAGTGTAGTCTGTGTGTAGACAAAATGAGAGTGCATGACACATTAAAGAAGGCTAAAGGCTATTACACGGATGTAATTGTGTCAGTGTTTGCACACATTGGCAGTGTATTGCACATTAATTCCAGCCACTGTAGAAAATCTGGCAGTGCAATGCACCTTAAATGACTTTGGGCACAGCAAACTAAAACTCCCTCAAGGAGTTTCAGTTTGCTGCCCCTGCAGCCGCAGAGTGAAGCACCAAGCTCCGTGCACCCATGTGGCTCTGCAGGAAGCCCTGCAGGCAGTCTGGCAGCAGCCCAGGAAAGCAGACTCTGCCCAAGAAAAGCAGTGAGCCTGATCCTTTTTTTCCTCCACCTGGAGCCTGCTTGCCTCCCTGAGCTGTGTGGGGGCCTGGGCTCAGGACGCCTGTGGGTGCGTTCCACTTGGTGGGGGTGCTGCTGCCATGGAGGGAAGCACCAGCTCCCCCTGCAGCCCATGGACTGCTCCACCTGCCGGCAGCTTGCCCTGCAAGGCAGGTAAGTCAGTGGGGTGTGTGCACAACACAGGGGTTTAATCAATCCTAAATTGAAGCAGTGTTTTTTAAAACCCACCGCTTCAATTTAGGGTCCCCATTTCATTTACACACACCTTGGAGTCCAGGAAGGGTTAAATCAGAAGAGAATAGGACTGAATGGGTCCAGAGGCTCTGAGGAGAGCAGAGGAGAGAGTGAGAATGAAATTTTAGGAATAATTGCTTTAGAGAAGGAAGAAATATAGCAATCTTGAAAGAAAGTTGTAACTTGATCTCAGAGAGTGTCTGAGCTGGTTAAGTAAAATGCCTTCTATTGCTGGTCCCATAAGAAGTCAGTAGCAAAGAAAATTAACCCCTGTGTTAGAAACTGTGAATGTGGGTAACAGAAGTAGAGCCTAAGGAGCCTAATAAGTAAGCGGCTTTGCAAAGTCAGTTAAGGTGTTAATACAAAACAGAGAGTGTGAACAGTGTAGCATATTTGCTCTGTGTGTGTATTACAAGGCAGAGAAACTGCTGGAAGTGTAAGTATCTGTAATCTCATTGGTAAAGGGGGTGAGAAATGTCTTTTTTACCTCCCCTCACTTTCGAGGAATAGCGTGAATCTTTTAGAGAGAATCTTTTCTTTCTTGTCAAAGTCGGCTTTCCTGAAGTTGAGGACTTCTGCATTGCTGACTGACTTGCCAGCTTTATGGAGGATGGTGAAGGTGATCAGCTCATGGTCGCTGTGTCCCAGCTTCCCTTCGATCATTAGGTTGCTGATTAAGTCATCCCACATTGCCAGTACCAGGTCAAGCAGCGCTTTGCCTCTCGTCAGTTCATGGATTTCCTGAGTCAGATAGAGCTCATCCACACACATGAGGAAGCTTTGCGACCATTCAGATTTGGCCAAGTGCTCTTCCCATGAGATGTCTGGGTAGTTGAAGTCTCCCATGATAACCATGTACCACAGCAGAGGCCTGTCACTGGTGTCCTATATTTGGATGCAGCCATTTGTCCTGCCATCCAGTGCCTGGTGGAACAGCAACATAAAGGTTTTAAAGGATTGGTGTCAGCTGGCAGGCTTACACTCAAAAAGCTAGTATTGCTTTGAGCAGGGACATGCCCAGATTTCTTCAGGAGGTTCCTTGGTAGTGGGGACGTGTTTTGAGATGATTTCATGAGGGTTTTGCCCAATGAACCCAGCAGAAGGGCAGCTCCTTATTGGTGGCAATGTAAATAGCACATGCGGATGGCAAGTAAACTGGTGCCTGGCATGGCCAAAGCATTCTTTGGACCAGACAAAAACATAGTCAAGGGTGTCCAGAAGAGTCCCCCAGTGCCACAGAAGCATGGCGTGAGGTGGTCCAAGAAGAATTTCTTTCGCTAATCCCAGCCCAAAAGAAATTCCTTACTCAAACCATTATACTTAGTGCAGTGGGCACGGGGGCCTACAGCTAGCAGCATGGCATGAAGAAACTGTGCTCTGGGCCGGGCAAGACTCTGGTCAGGGATGTCTGGGCGAGTCCACTGGTGCCCCAGAGTCATAGAGTGGGGTGGGCCAACAAGAACTTCCATCTCTAATCCCAGCCCAAAAAACAGTTCCTTATTCGAGGCATTATACTTAGCACAGTGGCTGGGGTGCAGTCTATTGTCATCCTGGCATGACCAAACCGCACTTTGGGCCAGGCGAATCTCTGGTCAGAAATATCCAGGAGAGTTGCCTGGTGACACAGAGATGTTGTCTGGGTTGGCTCAAGAAGGATTTCTAGCTATAATCCCAGACTCAAACTCAATTTCTTATTCAGGTCTATATACGTAGCACAGTGGCTGGGGTGCAGTCTATTGTCATCCTGGCATGACCAAACCGCACTTTGGGCCAGGCGAATCTCTGGTCAGAAATATCCAGGAGAGTTGCCTGGTGACACAGAGATGTTGTCTGGGTTGGCTCAAGAAGGATTTCTAGCTATAATCCCAGACTCAAACTCAATTTCTTATTCAGGTCTATATACGTAGCACAGTGGCTGGGGTGCTATTAGTTGGCAACCTGACACGGCCAAACCGCATTTTGGACTGGGTAAATCTGTGGTTAAAGATGTCCAGGAGAGTCCCCCGGTGGCACAGAGGTGTGTCACATGTGGCCCAAAAATGGTTTCTAGCTATAATCCCAGCTCAAAAGCCAATTATTTATTCAAACCTATGCACTTAGTACAGTCGGAATGAGGGGCTGTCAGTTGGCACCCTGACATGGACAAACTGCACTTTGGGCCAGGTCTCTGCTCAGAGATGTCCAGGAGAGTCCCCAGTGGCACAGAGGTATGGTCTGGGGTGGCCCAAGAAGGATTTCCGGGTATAATCCCAGCCCAAAATCCTTATTTGGGTCCGTGCACTTAGTGCAGTGGCTGGGGTGCTGTCTGTTGGCAGCCTGGCATGGCCAAACCGCACTTTAGGCCAGGCAAATGTCTGGTCACAGATGTCCAGGACAGTCCCCCAGTGGCACCGGGTATTATGATGGGTGGGCCAAGCAGAATTTCTAGCCAAGATCCCAGCCTGAAAGATAGTTCTTTATTCAAGCCATTATACTTAGTACAGTGGGCATGGGGGCTGTTAGTTGGCAGCCTGGCACGGCCAAACCATGCTTTGGGCCAAGCAGGACTGTGGTCAGGGTTCTTTGTGCCAGTCCCCCAGTGGCATAACCACAACATTTGGGGTGGCCCAAGAAGTATTTTGCCCCATAATCCCATCCTAATCTGACCTTAGTTTAGGGTTCTGTACTTGATGCGGGATATTATTTTACATATTAATTAGTACATATGCGTAGCTAATGAAATTCTCTCTCTTTAGGACCTGGAATTCATTAATAAATTTTTATTGGGTCTAGATTAGTTTTGAAAAAGGAACTGGGAACTGGGAATAAGGAATAAGGAACCGGGAATAAGGAACCGGGAATAAGGAACCAACTTCAGCCTCATGCAGCAGGGGAGAATCTAAAACAGCCATCTTTGTTACGTATTTTGCAGGGCAGCTGCTGCGACAGTGGCAGGTGCACACAACTAATGGGAGCCCACGGTTTTATGAGATTCTGAAGAGCTTTTGAGAGAAATACAAGCTGCATGATGCTACCCTAGTGACCCTGGTAAACCACCACAAGATACAGGAAGTGGTAAGGGCAAGAGACACCATGTCACCAGTAGATTTACTACCTGATAGCTGCCAGGCCGTGTGGGAGTGAATCTTCTGCAGGGACCTACAGAAAAAGCACAGAGACCTAAACAGGCAGGCAGCCCACCGGGCACTGCCTTTGCGGGCATGGAAAAACAGCACGAGGCAGAGAGGTCCATTGAACTGTCCAAGGCCGACCTGCCGCTGGCAGGCAGAAATGATTGACCACCTCTTCTGGGATTGTCTGTACACCAGGGAGGTGTGGAAGAAAGTCCGTGTGCTCCTCCTGGTGGTGACAGGTGTCAGAAACCTGACTAGGGAAGAGGTATTTACTTGGCAGGGGAAACACTATGTACCTAGGTTCATGAAGGCAGTTTTTCTTAAGTGTTCCCAGGGTTAACTTTTTCTGGCATGGTTTAGTAGCTGCCAAGGTATTGGGCTTAAAGCCCACATTATGGAAATGTGAGGCTCCTCTCTAGCTGAAGGCCCATATGGCTGAAGGCAGGCGAAACTTGGCGGCATCTGAACCCCAAGCCTCCGGGCTTGGGCCTGCACATAGGATGTCTGCCAAAAGACATTGGAAATATCTGAAGCCCCTGGTGGGGGTGGAAGATGTTTGCTAGTTGTTGGGCCACTTATGGTTCTGGACTGCTTCAGGTCTGCACTATGGAAAACCAGGAACCTGCTCACAAATAGACCCCAAAGTCAAGGATTGTATTTAAATGGAACTATGTGAAATGTACTGGTACTACAGAAAGACAGAAGAGGATGACAGGAAAAAAAATAGCAGACCTCATCTGGTGGAACCTCAAGGGGTCTGGCATAGACTTTTTCAGGATTAGCCCCTCTGAGGAGGGCAGTGGGTGGGGGTACAGGTATAGGGATAGGTGAATGGTAGCGTGATATGTACTGTATAACAGGTTTTTAGTGTGTTTTTAGTGTGCTTTGAGCTGCCAAGTGAACCATAAGGGCCACTGTGTCATGGGACCCAGGCTAGGAAAGAAGGATCTCCCAGTGCTGACTACATGATCATGGAGCTCATGCTGGAAGATAAGGATCTTCCAGCCCAGGTCCTACCACCATGGGGTGCAGGCTGGGTGATAAGGATCTCCCAGCATTGGCCCCATGACCCCGGAACTGGGGCTGGGAGATCCTTATCTCCCACCCCTGGTCTCTCCACTCCCAGCCCCTGCTCTCTCCACTCCCCAGTTGTGGAGCGGGGGCTGGGAGGTCCCTGCTGGATGGGGCTGGGGAGCCTATTCCCTAACCAGCTCCATGATTGCAGATCTGGGCAGGGAACAAACTCTCCAGTCCCAACCCTGTGATCCTGGAGCAGAGGCTGGAAACTGTCCCAGTCAGGGGCAGGTCCTAGCCCTATGGCCCAAATGGGTGACTGAAGCACAGGGCTTAGAAAGAACTGCAGGGCTGGGGCAGGTTCCAGCCCCCTGTCCACCAGTGCGGCTGACTGCTAGCTGCTCCACTGAAAGATCAGGGCAGGAGGCTGGGACCTGCCCCTCCCCTACAGCTCTTTCCAAGTCCTCTACCCCTGATTGAGAAGCCAGGGCCAGGAGCTCCCTGCTGCTGCAGCAGCCAGGAGACAGTTTCTCCTGGCCTGCTGCTCCCTGCCAGCTAGCACCCAGGGAGAGCCTAGAGCCAGGGACACTCTGCACATGTAGACACGTGTCCACGAGCATTTACTTCAAGTAGTTTACTCATGAGTAAACTGCTCCCGTATCAAATGCACGTGTAGACACACCCACTGAGAATCAGGTTCAAGGCACCCAAGGGCAGGTGGGGCTAGAGCTCAAGTCCTCTAGCTTCCCAAGTGAGTAGCCTATGTTGCTGCTGGTGCACATGCCCATTCTGCAGGCATACACAGCAGTTTATGTACTGGCTATGCAGCCAGGAATAGAAGTCTTGCCTTTGGGTAAGTGGCAGTTTTGGCACTTAGATGGCCAAAAATGCCATCAAAATTGGACACTTAGACGAATGGGAAGGGAATAGAGTGTTACCCTATGCCTCCAGGATGTGGAAGGCTGATCAGGTGGTTCAGATTTCACCCGTATTAGCTTCAGACACCTGTTAGCTGTAGTGACTGTGTCTTTCCAGAAAGCAGCCTCATTCTTGGAGGAGTCCTGTCAGTGCTGCTGGTGGCCTCTTGGTGGAGCTAATGATACTGTTAAGCAAAAATCATGAGTTAGATCCAGAAATCACAAAATTGGCTAAAAACAAAATCACCAGCTTTTTTCACCACCTGAACTGTAGTTTTGTCCTGTTTCTGGTGTTTTGAACACTTCCTACTTCTCCATGTGTGAGGCATGTCCTTTTGCCAGGTCTCCCACACCTATTGAGGTGGTTTTGGAACTCCCCCCCATATTAACTCCCCTTCCATGAACCAAATCAGGCCCATCTGGTAGGGAGCTGCAGCAGAGCTCCCTTGCCCCAGTATAGGCAGGAGGCCGCTCCAGGGGCTCTCAGCTCCCACACCTCTGTCCCTATGCCAGGTGTTGCAGGGGCAGAAGCAAAAGAGCTGAGCTGTTGTTTCCAGGAGGGATGGAAGAAGGTGGGAACAGAGATGTTATGAGCTGCTGCTTTTTGCACTTTCAGGGCTGGAGACCATCTTACCTGAAACAGCACCTGAGTCTGGGCTCCTGCCCTGGAAGCTTGATTTGTGAGAACAGTGATTGGGTTGAATCTGCATGTGTGAATCCTAAGGTACTTTCTGTTGAATCTGCTAATGCCAATGCATGTAAAGTTTTACTTTTTGTTTCTGATATAATCAAAGCTGTTTGCTGGAGGCTGTGCTGCTTTGGGTATTTTCCCTGGTAACTTTGGATTCAGGGTGTCAGCTTCAGTCTCTAGCTCTGCCACAGACTCCCTACATAACTTTGGGCAAGGTGTTTAGCCTCTCTGTTTCCATTTTTCCGCTGTGAAATGGAGATAACAATCCTGCCCTGTCAGGGGCTTGTGAACATAAGCAAGCTCAGGTGCTCAGAAGCTGTGGTAATGAGGAAGGTCTTATGAGTAGATAGGGGGTGGTAGATTGGTAGTGTGCAGAGACAGTTGAAAGGACAGTGCCAAGTGTCTGAGTGCTGGACAAGGGGTTCCTAGCCAGCATCTGGTTTATCTGTGCATAGTCCCTTGGTATGTATGTATGGCTGTGCCTGATGCAGAGCTGTGCATATGAACTGGAGTATGGAAAGTTTCCCTGCACTTGGGCAATATTAATTCCATATTCATGCACATGGAGAGATCCCTTAGTGGCCCTTCCGCTCAGACGCTGCTGGTCTGCTGGATAGAAGAATGCCAGAGCCAGGAGGTCCTGCAGAGACGGCTGTCCTGCTGAATGTTATCTGCTTCTCTTCAAAAACGTCTTGTGGGGTTGTGGTGATCCCAAGAACTGGATACAAGGTTAATTCTGCAGGCCAGGGAATGGAGCAAAGGCCTGTTTCTTCCTAGGCTGGGGTAGGTTAGGGTGCCTAGGCTGAAGGGCTATCAAAGGCCAAACCCAAGGCATTTAGTCAGCCACATTGTGCTCTGCAGCACCCTGCCTGAGATGAACAGAAACAGATCAGGTTGTTCCCCTGCAAATGGCTGGCAAGTGAAAGAGCCCCAGCCAGTGATAATAACGAAGCTGCTGTGTGCTCCAGCCAACAGTTTTCTCAACAAAAATGTTATGCTGTTATCTGTGATTTACAATAGTAGCCAGCACCAATAAATCAATTACCCCAGGATCCCAGATTTACCAATAAATCACTCACCAGCACATTGGCCTGGTGCTCATGACCATGCCATCAGGGTGCCCTGGTACAGTGCTGGGGAGGCCAGCAAAATTCTTCAGCTACTAATTAGCGAGTGGGCATATGGGGTGAAATATTTCTTTAGCAGTGAACTGATAAGTTAATGGCTCTAAATGTGCTCTTGGTTTCAGCTGGACAGTTTAAAAGCCAGAGACTAGGCCTTGTGGGTAAAAGAATAAGAGTGGCTCATGGTGACAAAGCAAAGCTCAGAGTGCGCTTTTCCAGGAGCCCCAGTACTCTGCACTTACACTATGGCCCTTGTGCCCAGTAAGGCAGCTAGTTGAAATGGGATGATTTGGGGGATTGAAGAGATGGCAGGGGCTCCATGGAAATCCACAGTGACTGTGAGATCCAGCAGAGCTGTACTGATGGAAATGGAGGTCTGTAGACAGTCTCAGGAGGCCATAGTGTCCAGTCCCGCAGCTGAATCAGGAGGCTGTTTTCAATGGGGAGGCTTGTGTCTATAGCAAGCTCCCACCATGGCCAGGCATCTATTGTTTGCACAGGGGTTGTTTGATAAGCATTATGTTCTTCAGAAGATGCCTACTCCAGGAGTCAAAATAGCATGAAATTTAATTTTATGCCTATTTGACAAAGCTTGATTTCACCTCCAATCAGCAGTGGCGATAAGAGCCCTCGGTACAAGTGTGCAGGGTAGTTTGGCAGCTGTGACTGTGGATTTAATAGGTGAATCGACAGGAACAGCACTTGAAAATCCCCAGGGTAGTCAACCATTAAGGTGAGCGCTATCTTCCGTCCCCCAGCTCCCTTTCTGCAGTGTTCTCTGGTTGCTGGGCACTAAAGCAAACCAAAGCTCTGTTTACCAAGTCTACTATTACAATACAGCTACCAAATATTTGCCAGCCGTCAGCACTGCTCCACCACTATAAATACTTCGGCCCCAGATGGAAAGACTGCCGGGGGCAGGAGCTGGGAGCCCATGCATGGCGGGACTGTGGCGGCTTGGTGAGTGCAGAGCTGACAAAAAGGGGGATGATTTTGTTGCAGCTAAAGAATGAGATTGCTACCAATGACACCTAACAGGTAGGGACTGGGTTTGAGGGCTGGGCAGGGCCTTTAATCTAGGTCATTAAGTAATTGGGATGTTATGATTTTGGGGCTTTTACCCAAATCTTCTCTTGTTCCCTGTTCCCGTCTGACTGCCCAGAGGGGAGAGAAATCCGCTCCAGCTTGGCTCCAAGCCATCCTTTCAGGGAGGCTCTGGAGCAGCACTGTCCCCTTTACCTTCTTTGCAGCACCACTACTATCAGGGCATCTCTCCAGCTCCCTGCCCAGGATGAGCAACCAGGGGCTCATTTCTGAGCCTTTTTCCAGAAGCCCTAACACTGGTGCATGGTAGTCAGTGCACAGCTGGGGTCAAGGAGCTCTTGTGCTGCATCAGTGCACTGCCACAGGCAGCCTCTTTCCAAATTTTGCCTCCAACCTAGATGCTCTGTAGCCATCCCACAGTAGCACCTGGCCCTAGGAGTTCCTGAATGGATGTGAACATTACTGGAAGGCCCAGCTGGATGGGACTGTGGCTCAGGCAGGGCACTTCAGACTCCTGGAGTTCAATTCAAGAAAGGCAGGGAGTAAAGACAACCAGCCCTTTTGGATTTCCTAGGACAGCTCTGAATTTGGGATGGTGCCCTCGGATTTTTGAGGGTTCATTGAAATAGGACTTTCATCCTGAATTCAGAAAGCTGGTTCCAGCTTGATGCCAGAACGTGCCTGCATCAGGGCCAGGATCAGCAAACTAGGCAATTTCATGGGCCCCAGAAATTGACTTGCTGCTATCATAGAATCATAAAGGAGAATCATAGAATCACAGAGAAGTAGGGCTGGAAGGGACCTTCAGAGGTCACCTAGTCCAACCCTCTGCCTGAGGCAGGATTATCCCTATCCAAACCATCCCATACAAACCATAATCCAAACTCTACACAAGACCATTGTCAAACCTGCCACAGGCAAAGCAGGGATCACAGCAGCCAGTGTCCCACTTCTATGAAATGCTGTCAATACATGTTCAAGAGATCCCAGACAGAGGGCCACATCCCCTGCCAGAGAGGAAGGCAAAACCCCACACATTCTGCACCAATCTGACCATGGGCACTTCCTCCTGACCTCAAACGCAATGATTGGTCCATAAAACCAATGCCTGACAGTTTCAGGGCTGCTAACAGCCATCTGTGGAGTGGCTCTGCCTGTGTGCCAGATTTTGGTCCCTAAAAACTGGTCCCGGGAAGGAGCTGGCCACCCAGTCCTGGGGTTTGCAGAAGTCCTGGCTGGAGTGAGCCCTGCCTCCCTATTGCTGGATCACAGAGGTCACAGATGAAAGCTTTCTGGATGCTGAAATCCACACAAAAGTACTATAGCAAAAGCCATGTTATCTGGCACTTTACCATCCGGGATGTTCCACTAACTGGCATCTGTCAATACAAATCTTCCTTCCAAGGGGTGTGGCAAAAGTGAAACCGGAAGTCCAACTCCCCGTTTTGCTGCCACAAGCCGAGTCCCACTTCTTCCTTGTGGATCATGGCCTGGAGCAAAGCAGCCTGCACAAGGCCCCCCTCTCTGTCCCCTGTGTCCCCTGGCACATTGACACCAGAGAGTGAAAGCCCTGGTGCACCAGACATGGCATATTTGATTAACCGGCATATTTGATTAACCGGCATCCTCCATTCCCCATGGATCCTGGATAACAGAGCGTTTTCTGTACTTCTGATGGACACACACTGAGAAACAGTAAGTCATGAGGGGAATCACATTTGGGTGATGCGAGATATTCCAAATTCATCTGTACCAGTAGAAATGCCAAATGACCCCAGTGGCGTCAGGGGAGCTTATAGGGCCAGTAAGACTGGGACCATGATTAGGCCCATTCCATTATACTCCCAGTAGAGAAGTGAGGGTTCACAGGTCCCTGTGAGGGTCTATTACCCCTGGAAGGCCACTGACCATGTGAGTGTATAAGGGTGAGAGTCTGGCCAGGCTCCCAGCCAAATCCATCTACCTGCTCTAGGCAGGTCATTAGAGTTTCAGCCCTCCAGATCCTCCCACCATGTGTCCTTGCCCTCCCTTCCACACATAGCATGTGCTGACTGCTTACTAGGGATCTGGGCTCTCAGAGCTAGGAGTGGGACAGTCTGTGTGAGGTCAGGGGGTAATCTCATAGCCCAGTCTTTTTATACTACTCTCTTCTACAGAGCACAGTGACATTTATATCCTTCTCAACTAGGGGAGTTTAATACAGGGGAAACTGAGGCACAGAGAGGAGAAATGTCCTGCCCAAAACCACATAGCAAGGTAGTAGCAAAACAAGGACTAATACCTGGAGTTCTGATTCCATATTATAGCCACCCAACTCCCCCTCCTGGCCATTGGTTTCTCTCTTGGGGCGTAACTGCTCATTTTGTTTCTCTTAGTCTTTTTTTGTCTCAAGGAGTGCTGGGCTGGCTGCTGGTCAGATGAGGAAGCTGGGGCTAGGGCTTCTGGGCTGTTTCTAGCTTCTCAGGGATGTCACTTGTGGCCTTGTACCTCAGCTTCTCCTCAGCAATGTCATTTGCCTCCAGAGCACCACTGAGGCTGAGCACCAGCTGGCAGAGAACTTTGGGCTCCTCCCAGGGAAGATGAAGGGTAACTACTGGGAATGGATCACACTGTGTTTGCTCCTGTAGGACCAATCCTGAGTCCCCTGCACATGGACATGGAAGGTAGTACAAGCAGGAGCTGATGGCTCTGCTTTGCAAGGTACAGGAAGCTTGAGCTGACTTCAGAAAACATGGGTCTGTACAAAGGCAGATCACGGGGAAGTGCAGTTGCACCTCCCCCACCCCCCTTTTGATCCCTCCTCCACCCACATTTTAAAACGAGAAGGACATTTCTATTTGTAGTGCTGAGAGAGTCCACTGACTTCTGTCATCTCCCTTCCTGTTGATCTCTGCAGGTGTTAACAACCCTCTCTCCTTTCTAATGGTCTTAATGTTTCACTATTCAAACTATCCTTTCTTCTGCAGTTTTTCTATCCGTTAGCCCTTCCTGGTAATCTCTCTTCTATTTTACAGCCCTGCAGACTATTTTTAGCTCTAGCTAAAACCTTAACTCAGCTGTAGAAATGATGACTGAAGTATTGGAGGCACCGTCAAGATGCTCAAGGCTAGATTTTGTTTTACGAAGCTGAATAAGAGATGCACATTTAACTAGAATAACTACAAGATTGATGATACAATATCCTGTGATGATCATTTGCCTAGATGGTGTGTTGTTTTAAACTTTCTATATACTCTAGCAAGTTAGCATACATTCCAATAGTTATGTTTATTTTTTGCTTTGATTTTAAGTAAATAATACAGTTTTAGCCCCTTTCAATATAAGGAAACCTTCTAGGGCCCAGGTGCAGAAGTGACAATTTTCACCCAATCTGGCCACAGAAAGCAGTCTACAGCCATGACCAAACACAAATGCATGGCTGCAAACAGCTTCAAAGATGGCCAATCAGGTGAAAATCTGACCTCTCATTGCATGAAGTAACAGATAAAGACATTTCAAAATGTAGTGTCTTTTGTAACTTGTGTCTGCAGAGCTCCCAGCCTGTGGCAGTTTTCAGAATGGCAGAGGGAAAGGGAGTGGTGGCAGTTCAGTCTTGACTTTTTCAGCCCTCCCAGGATGATGGAGTGGGTGTATTGGAGGGGGGAGGGCTTAAAAACATCCAATTCACCTACCCCACCCTTCAGCACCAGCTGGGAAGACCCAAGAAGGAGCTTCCTCTGCTGCCTTCCCCACCTCCCATTCTGAAGTACTGGCACAGAGCCATGGTCATTGCTATGGGAACCTGGCTGCAGGTTCCTAGTGGGCAGCTAGATTCCCCTCCTCCTGGAACCAGTAGTGAACTTCTATTTGGTCTGGGGTAAGCTGTAACTCAGAAGAGTTTGCAAAAATCCTTCTGAGTCACAGCTGAGAGCTGCCCGTCTATCTGCACCCATGTGTTGCTTTATATGTGGTGATGTGCCACACCTTCTGCACCTGGCCTTTCAAAATCCCAGATCCACCTATGGGTCTACAGCCTTCCCTGCCCTCCAGCTCACTGGGGGCTAGCACTCTTGGCTACTCCACTCAGCCAAACCAGGTATCCAGGAACTGGCAGCCACCGCAACAGGGCAGCTGCAACAAGGGTCTGTGTCTGAACCTTCCTAGCCTGTCATCTGTGCCTAGAGATGGGGAAGTGGGGCTTACAGCTTGCTCTGGGGCTTAGTGGGGTGCAGAGTCCAACAGCCAGGAGCTGTGGCCTGCATGGCAGCAGTAGTAAAAGCACATGCAGGGGTGGGGCCAGCTGCAGCATCAGGGCTGGCGGTAGTAACAGCTGTTGCTCTTGTGCTGCAGGACAACTGTGTCCCCCATCAGCCCTCCCAGCCTGCCCCAGGGTTGTCTTCTAGCTTTAACACTGCTGTGTATGCTTGAATGAACAAGGAGTAAGAGAGGGCCGGCCCCAGCTCCTTTGGGCAGGGCCAGTAGGCACAGGTAGGTCTGCTGGGAACTTGGCCTGCTATGAAGTGTTCTGGGGAGCGAAGAAGCCCAGTCAGACACCCCTGGGGGCATAGCACAGGGGTGCCGTGCCAGCTGGGTTGCTGCTAGCAGATGTGGTGACTGTAGAGGTGGGCGGCTCTGCCCATGGCAGCTGCAGTGGATACAGGCCAGACTCAAGTGCTTTAACCCTCAGCCACAGAGTGCTACAAATGCCAGGGCCCTGCCCATCATTCCAGTCCCATGGAGCTGCATGGGGTGAGTTTTGCCAGCACACAGACTGTCAGGGCCTGCAGCAGGAGGCATGGCCAGGTTGTACAACAGCAGTGCAGCCAGGCAACTGCAGCACAGGGGGACCTGCCCTGGGGAGAGGGACTGAGGTAAGGGAGAGAGAATCTGGCAGGCTACAGGGCACTCTGGCTGCCCAGAACCAGCTGCTCCCAAGGCAAATGTCAGGCTGAAGCATTATGTGCTGTTGGAAACTCAGAGCACTGCATGTGGGAGTGTGGGGGAAGACAGAGTAATGACCCTTGGCCAGGATCACACTTTCACAGTACGCTTGGGTTGCAGAGTGGGCAGGGGCCTGTGGACCACTGGGGTCAGGGAACAGGCCATCAGCTCCCATGCACACCGACCCTCACTGAAGATGGCAGCTGCTCTGGGAACACTGCAGGGCACCTGCAAGCAGTCTGGAGTTGATTCTTTAACAGTCAGCTGTGGGTTTTCTCAGTCCCATTACATTTTGACCTGTTGCAGCACAGGGAGTACCGCCTTAGGCTTGAAATCCCTGAGTTGCATTGGAGAGCATCCAGGATATGAAAACTAGCTCCCTGAGACACTGACCCTTTTCAGGAGAGCCTGCAGCAGATGGAAAGGCCTCTGGAGCAGCTGTGGAAACCAACAGGTGGCAGGAGTCTGAGGTGGGCAGAACAAACTGAGAGCAGGGGTAGGGCTGCTCTGTTTCATGGCATGGGAGGAAGGGGCTGTGGGGTCAGAGTCCTGATCACTTGTACCCATTTAGTTCAGCTGCCCCTCCATCCTAGCACTCCTGTGACATGCTGGGAACATGAAGAATCAGTGCCTGCCCTCCTTCCAGTGCTACCCATGGCTAGCAGCCCTTCCAGAGGCTTGTGCTTTAATAGCATAGGAGTGCCCCCTGCCCCAAAGTATATGAATGGGCACTGGGCAATGGAAAGGCTTTGTGGCATGAGTGAGTCATGAGAAGGGGCATCTCTGTGGCACTGAACCAAGCCAGGGGCTGCCTCTGAAATCAAGGATGCTGTTTGCCTCATAGACTGAGGAAGGTCAGGGCTCAGTCTTGCCTCTAGCCTGGGTCCTGAGAAGAACTCCAGAGCTGGTCCTTCTGCTCCCAAAAGGTCCCTCTCCCCAGGCACATACCAGTCTGGTGGTTGGAAGCCATGCCCAGCTGCATGGCAATCCCCTCTCCCCCCCACCCCACCTGTGTGGCCTTGTGCTGCTCCCGGGGCCGGCAGATGCTGGGGGGTTATTTGTTTGTTTAAGCAGGTTAAGCATAAGCTACAGCCGCTGAGGCGCTGAACATCTGGACTCGGTCTGGCCTTTGGATTCTGTCTCAATGGTCTAAAAGGGGGATGGTAGATATTGGGCAGCCTCCACTTCTCCATACTCTTGCCTAGACATATGTGTCAAAGGTCTTGGTGTGTTGGTCTCAGGGCTCCATACGAGTGGATTAATCAGGTGCCTGACTAGACTTATGCATACACCACGATCCAGGAGATCAATGGCTGCCTCCAGCTCCAACTCCAGTTGTGCAATAAAGCTCTTATCCTATGCATAACTCATTTGCTGCACAGCAACTGCCTATGGGCTCTGTCACCCATGATGCAGCCCTGATCCAAAACCCAGGTCACTGCTGAACTGCTTCCTCTCAGCATTAGGGTCTCAGCCCCACAGTACACTGGGCAAGAGCAGAGCAAGACCCAGCAAGGATGATCCATTCACTGCCCTAGAGTCATGCTGTGAGGTTGTGAACAGGAGCGGGCCCAGGCCTTCTCTCACTCGCACAGATACACCCCGCCTGAGCTAAGCACACTGAGCACCATGGCTCCCTGCCACTGTCAGGGAAACCAGCATGCATAGGCAATGTGTGCCTCCTGAGGCTGGGGGGCTGGCGACCCCCCACAGGTGGCAGCAGCGAGTGGGGACCTCCTGCAGGCAGCCATGCTGATGTTAGCAGCGAGGGTGGGCCAAGCGGGGATTATCCGCAGGCTGCCGCGGCAGTGTCAGTGGTCGGGGGGAGGTCCCACTGCAGCCAGCTGCTGAGCCCGGAATTGCCAGTGGTAATTCTTGGGTGTGAGGCACCAGCGCTCTGCCTGCACCCTCTGCCCGTCACCTAAGCTGAGTGCGCTCGCTCTTAAGGAGTGCACGTGGACCCCCATGCACCTCCTACACATCACCTATGCCAGCAAGTGATAATGGGAAGGTAGCAGTTCTCATACACAAGTATAGGCCTAATTGTTTAAACCATTCACACCATGCACAATGCCAATGCAGTCTGGAGTGTGGCTGGACCTGCAGCACCACAGTCCTCCCTGCATGTTCCATCAGCATGGCCTAACAGCATTTCCCTTGCAGAGTGAGTCCAAAGGCCGGTGGTGCCCATCTCTAAGTGAGCTGAGATGGCTGCAGGAGTAATCAGGAACCCAGCAGAGTTCAGACTGCCCACTTCCTTTCAGCACTCATTTCTCCACCCTGCTGTCCATCAGGATAGGGATTTTCAAGAATTGTCTGAGGAGGAGGAAGATGAGGAGGAGGAGGAGGAGGAGGAGATGGAGGAGGTAGAATCACAGGGCAATCCCACTGCTCCCATTCCTGGTGGAGAGAGACAAGAAGTCACAGCCACTGCCAGCCTACAAGATGCAGAAATGACCCTACAGCTCCTCAGGTTCTCAGAGCTGATCAGCAGTGACATCCAGAGGTACTTTGGGAGAAAGGCCAAGGAGGAGGACCCTGACTCCTGCAACATCTATGAGGACTGCTTCTCCCCACAAAGATCAGGGCGGGAGCTGTACTATGCAGACCTGATGCACATTGCCCAGAGTGGGGAACTGGATGCTGAGGACTCCCACAGTGCTCAGGTGCCCTTGGGGCAGCTAGACCAGCAGCTTTGGAGGTCCATTTGTAACAAAGACGGAGAGCAGAAGCTGGGACCACTGGCTGAGCTCTTCGAATATGGCTTGAGGCAGTACATCAAGCAGACAGACTCTGACAGCAGAAGGCTGCGGCTGGAGAAGAAGTACGCCCACATCACCCCCATGCACAGGAGAAAGCTGCCACCATCCTTTTGGAAAGAGCCCTCTCCTGGCCCTGCAGGCATCCTCAACACAAACACGCCCGACTTCAGTGACCTCCTTGCCAACTGGACTGTTGAGCCTGGGCAGGAGCTGCCTAATGCCAGCAGGGAGCTGGCCAGTGAGCTGGGCCGGCAGGCCATGGAAGCTGATCAGTTCAACGTGCTGTGAGGCAGAGGTGCCAGGGCTCCAGTCAGCTTCACTGAGTCCCACGGGCTGGGACCAAGCTAGGGGCTGCTGGAAGGAAGCTACATGCTCCTAAGGTACCAAGGGCTTGTCCAAATGGGAATTCACACACACTGCCACCTGCCCTGTCCCAAGTGACTGTGGGTGAGAGTGCCATATTTCTTCTTGTGCCCACTTTCAGCCCCATTCTAGTTTGTAGGCAGCACGCAGGAACCAGGCTGATGCCTGGCACATTAACCTTGGACCTTATCTTGCTCCTGCTTTTTAAGTATGATGGGCTTTGGACTTCTGTCAGCTGCAGCATCAGCCTTTGTGCCGGTCCCATCAAACTACCCATGTCTGTGTGTTCTGTAGGGATGGCAGGGATACTGGGCAGTGCCAAGGTGCAGCTGCCGCCACATCCTTGCCATGTGCCACCTTGGTTAATGATAAAACTGGCTTTGCTTTTACAAAAGAAGGTTCTAATGGTGTCAGTGGGGCTTTGGAAATGGACTTTCTCAGCTGGAATGTGCCAAGGCCTGAGAGCTGATGTAGCAAGGAGCATGTTTAATTTTATTTTCCTCTGATTGTAACAGGAATGACTAGGGTGAATAAACCCTTCCTTGCAGTGGCTGAGTGTGTCAGTGGTGCCTTTGCAAGTCACCCAAGCCAGGGGGACCCAGGCTGCAACTGATGGCAAGGCCGTGGCACAGAGGGAGTCACGTCCTGCCCTGGGGAGCCCCTGGTTTTGAGGTTGGATCATGCCCTTTAGGCACACCAGTCTGGACACCTTAAGGAACAGCCAGGCCTCAGATGTCTCTGCTGGGACATCTGGCCCATGGAAAGTCTGCAGGGGGATGAGAGGGAACCAGAGTGTGGTTGAAGAAATAGCCACCATTTGCCATGACACTCCATGTCTATGGAGCCAGGACATACCACTGCTGCACAGCTTGGGGGACCCCCAAGAGGCACAGCAAGGGAAGACTTGCCTGCAATCGGCTGCTTGACCCATCCGCCTACAGCCAATCAGCCATCTCCCACCCCGAGAGGAAAACAAGAGCCTGCGGTACAGGGCTGCTCTCCTGCCTCTGCCCTGAAACTGACCCCTTGCCCAGAAGTTGAGGGTGGGGGGAGGTCCCACTACAGGCCCCCCTGCCTGGGTGGGGGTGAAAAGACCTGAGCAGAGGATGGGTGGGCAGGGCTGATGGGATGTCTGGAGGCACAGTTGACTGCTGGGCAGGAAACAGGCAGTTGTGGGCTGGCAATGCACTTCCTTCCCCCCCTCCCCTACACAGTGCTCTCAGGGTGGGGCATGCCCCAGGGGCTTGGAGCCCATAGACAGACTCCTCCTCTATGCACAACCTGAGGGCAAAGATGGGGGATGCAGCTGGAGAAAGTGGGGGTTTCCTCCCCTCTGCCCCCACTGGCTGCAACTGTTGGGGCAGGTCAGCACAGTTCCCAGTAGGCCCTGCGCCAGGCAGAGCATGGAAGGCAGTAGGTTGCATTCAGCTGCCTTGACCACTGCTCTCTGTGGTGTGTTGGTGCCTCCTGACTATGCCATCAACCCTTCAGTGACGCCCAGGGAGGAGAGGCAAATCCTTTATCTAAAAAGCAGGAAGGGATGGATAATGAGCTGATTAAATGAGCCAATAACACATGTTTGCTCTCTAGGCCAAAGTCAGTGAATCTGATCAGCTTATCACAGCAGTATAAGGACAAAGGGTAACCTAGGCACCTCATCAACTCGCACAGCTGCAGTGTCTTGGGATGGGCAAACATCTGAAGGCTCGCTGCTCAGCTGGGTCCCCAGGACCTTCCTCCCCCACATGCAATCCAAGGAGAGAGCTGTAAATGCTCTGGAGAGGTCTCAGAGCATGTAGGCTCTTTTTTCCCCCCACACCCTCCTGAAATAACACTGCCCATTGTCAGAGACACCTCCCCATTACACTCAAGCACGGGAGCCCACTCTGGAAGGGAAGGAACCATCCCATACAAGCAGCTACCAATGTGTCAGTGTCCTGATGGGGTGCCATAGTGAGTGCTGACCTTGAGTTTGCCACAAAGCTAATGGATCTGGGTCGGGTACCAACTGCTGTGCGTGGAGGATTCGGAGTGGGGGAGGGGTGCCAGAAGCAGGATGGAGCCTTATCTCCATGAGTCCCTGATCCCTTGAAGACATGAGGTGTTTTTCCACTACCCAGAGGCTAGCAAGTTTTTCCACTTCACTTGCTTGCCTGCAGCAGGAGTAGTCTATAGCTGGGGCACACATTGGCAGACCCAAGTGTCCTTTGTAACAGGGAACCATGCCATAAGCTTGGCAATGGTGCATTCCCCCATCAACTGGAGTGGTGCCTCCTGCCACACAGCCCACTGAAATGCTGCACTGCCTCCTGCCTGAACCTGCCTGGTGCAGCTGGTGTGATCCACTCCACAGTGGCACACTTTTTCTGTGCCTCAGGAGAGAACACAGCCTCATGTACCCCTTGCATTAGATACCACACAGCACTTCTTTTAGTGCATGCTACTCCCATCTATTACCAGGGGCTGGTACGAGGCATTTATCTCCATCTTTGTGGCGAAAGCTCCTTTTTTTGTTGGATTTGAAAGGAAGCAGCATCAGAAAACATATACAAACCTCCAGATTCCCAGAGGCAGAGAGAGCACCCGATGTCTGAGCTTGGGCTGTGAGGGGTCAGGAGGCAGGGCTTGTCCTGCCTGGTGGGGAAGGGTGCAGCTCCATGGACTCTATGAGAACAGGGGTAGGAATGGGCTGTTCAACTCAGCTGGAGACCAGGCTGTATTGGGTGGGCTGGCCAAGTGTGGCAGGCAGACTGGCACTTCCTCAGCTCCCCAGAAGGGCTGAGCTTACAGTAGAAATAAAGTAATTTTTTTAAAGAAAATTTTTCATGTTCCAATCCAAATCAGCCAAATTAATTCCAAATCCATAAATCAGTCAAGAACCCTAAGTGGCCCTACTATTGGCAAACATCTACCCAAGCTGGGGCTTGAGGTGTTTTGAAATCCTTTGGCAGGCATCCTATGTGCAGGTCCAAGCCCAGAGGCTTGGGGTTCGGATGCTCACAAGTTTGCTTGCCCTTAGCCATAAGGTGGCAGGAGCAAGCTAGGGAGGAGTCTCCCATTTCCATAAAGTGGGCATAAAGCCAAAATTTTCCCACCCGAGCAGCAAGCGGAAGGGTTACTATACATTACCTCCACAGATACTACCCCATGCCAGAAAAGCAATTATCTCCGCATATGAAGAGGAAAACCACCCTGGTGGTTATGGTATTTCCCCAGCCAGGTAAGTAATTATCAGGGCAAAAACACATTTCCCTTGAGCTGCTTGCAGCTGGTGGCTGTTGGCTTGAAATGAGGCCCAGCACAGCTGCCTGCCTGTTCAGTGGGGGAGACCCTTTTCTGCTGCCTAGGGGCAAGCTTAGATTGTATTAAGCAATACTGTACATTGAGGTCCTCCCCCCTTGCAGCTCATCATGATGTAACACAGCAATGGCAGTGTGAGTGCAGCAAAGGTTCCTGCTGAAGAGGGCTCTGTTGCACTGAAGATAGCAAAGAGAAGAGGACAGCATAAAAGAAGATGCGTGCCTTCCACGGCAGGACTCAGGGTAGAAGGGCCAGATCCTAAGAACTCTCATTCCCAGAAGCCAGCTCTGTTCACGGGGAGACTCTCAGGGACGGCAGCAGAGCTTATTGCATAGTAGAGGTATTCCAGAGCTAGCCTAAGGTTTCCAGTTTCAAAAAAGGGCACCTGTTGGGGTGGGGGACAGTAGTATGATTCTGGGGAGCAGTGATATGCCAGTGCCCTGCCCCTGCCCCTCACTCCCAAGCCACAATCCCCAGTCTATGCTGGTGCCCCTCACTCCTGACACTGCCAGCACCTTGCACTCCTGATCCTCAGTCCCCTGACCCCTGCCGCCCTTCACTCCCAAACCACAGGATCCCCAGCCCTGCCGGTGCTTCTCACTCCCAACCCACAGCTCCCTGCTCCCCGAACCTGCCTGCTGCCCCAAAAAGGACCCCAAAGAGAGGACATGTATAGGAAAACCCAGACATATAGTAATCCTAGGCTGGCCCCTTAATCTTATCACCTGGATCAGTGGGAGAAATACAGATGGAGTGGAGCAGGTGCTGGCAAGGAAATTCACTGCTGTGAAGGGCAGGTTGCAGCGGAGGGCCTGAGGCTTCTGGTAAAGCAACAGGCATTGGCTGCAGAGGCTGTCTGAGTGAAGGCATCAAGTGGAGAGCAGAGGAGGAGATGCAGCAAGGGGCTGGGAGGAGCATAAAATATGAGAGCAAGGTGAGGTCCTTGGTGGTGGGAGATTGGCTGTGACCACATGTGTGGATTTGGGGGAGAGCCGGCACTTGTTCACCATGCAGATCCTTGGGTTTCACTTACTGCCGTCCTGCTGTGAGAAGAACAGCTAGGGCACCCATCAGTCTCCCCAGCGACTGGCCTGTTTGCTTGTGTAGCCCTGACCCCAACCTCCCCTCCCTGCCTCCAACCTGCCTCTGTGACAGAGGCCCTGGGGTTTGTCTCTGACCTCTCCAGGATGGCTCCCTGCCAAGGCTCAGGAGCTAATGTCCTCCAAGCCTGGTTGGGTCAGTGGGGAGGCAGGCAGTTTCTGCTGCCTGTTGGGAGAAAACACTGCAGAGAGACCAGGAGAAAATGCCAAAGCAAAAAGGTGGGAAGGAGAGAGGGAGACGGTGGGTGAATTAAAGGAATTTCTGGGAGCAAACACCAAGTGGCAATGATTAAGAACAATAAACAGTCATTTGTCTTCTAAGCAAACCTCTCCTTTCCACAGGACTCTTATCTGCAGGAAAATTCCTCCTAGTTCCCCTTTTAGCCAGGGAGTCGGTAGGTTCATGATAGACAAACCATCTCTCCACTGGGGAAGGGCAGCTAGAAAAGGCAGCTGCGACTCTAGTTGCCCTGCTCACCATCCATCATGCAGCTACATACCTTGTTGTGGTCATTACACTGTTTCCATTTAGAGCAGGCAGAAAAGCACTGAGGCCTAATGAGATGGAAGGCAAAGCCAGTGCATCCTAGAATCAGGACAAGACAGTTGGTTGCAGGGTGTATTTCACTGTGCAGCAGAGATGGATAAAATACAGCATGCAGGCTGGATTTGGCACAGCTTCCTGGTGGCCGCACCAGGAACTGCTCAGCTCCCCACCCCCACCCTCAAGGCAGCAGGTAGCATGGGGAAGCGGCAGTGGTCATGGGGATGCATATCAGACACCACATGCCTAGCCAGGTCGGAGGCAGGGGGAGGGGAGCTACAGCTGGGCAGGTCCTACTACAGTGTGCGGGGCTCCTGCTCTAGTTCCTGGCTACCTTCCATCCACTCGGCCACCTGGCGTGATTAGCAGCTACCTGTGGACAGTCAAGTAGGTGGAAGGCAGTCCCCTGGCTGGGAAGCTGTGCACACTGGCCAGGGCCAGGGCCAGGGCCAGGGCCAGGGCAGTGCTGTCAGCAGGTGCAGGGTACATATGGGTGGGAGCACAGTGCAGGCTGGATTGGGTAGGAGCCAGCAGGGTTTGGCCCAATGTGGAGCACTATGGAGACAGATGTAGGCCAGATGGGGGGGGACCATACCTTCACCACACCACTCAGGCAAGCTCTTCTGTGCAAACTCCCTGCCCTCCCCCCCTCCACCTGCTCCTGGGACCTAGCACCATGGCCAAAAAGGGACCTAGGGGTAATGATTGATCATCACATGAATATGAGCTGTCAGTGCGAGGCAGTGGTCAGCAGGGCAAATAACACACTGGCATGCACCAACCAATGCATCTTGTTTAAAACTAAGGAAGTGATACTCCCTCTGTACTCAGCACTAGTGAGACCACACTTGGAGTACTGCATCCAGTTCTGGGCGCTGCACTTCAATAAGGACATGAAAAAACTTGAGATGGTCCAGAAAAGAGCCGCCCATATGATTACGGACTTGCAAGGCAAGCCATACGAGGAAAGGCTGAGGGACCTGGGCCTCTTTAGCCTAAAGAAGAAAAGGCTGAGAGGGGACTTGGTAGCGGCTTACCGCTATATCAGAGGAGTGCATCAGGAGCTTGGTGAAGAACTGTTCACTAGGGCATCCCCAGGGAAGACCAGCACCAGTGGATATAAACTCCTGGAAGGCTGCTTCAGGCTTAATACCAGGAAAAACTTCACAGTCAGGGTGTCCAGACTCTGGAATAAACTCCCTCCAGAGGTGCTGCAGTCACCTACCCTGGAGGTTTTCAAGAGGAGACTAGACAGTCACCTCGCTGGGGTCATTTGACCCCAGTTGTCTTCCTGCCTAGTGTTGGGGGGGGCCTGGACCCAATGATCTGCAAGGTCCCTTCCAGCCCCTAACAATTTATGAATCTATGAACAGCCCCCCCACACACATGCACCCCCCACACCCCTTCACACACCACACATTCACACCTCCACACCCACTCCTCCACACACACAATATACAAGAGTAAGACTTTATTTTGAGATATTATGTAATTGCCTCTATATACACTATTCAAAAAACCATAAATCAGAACTAAAACTATTTTTAAATATTTTAAAATGTTACAGTAGATGTTTGATTTTTTAGTCTATTGTTTGTTTTTTTTAAATTTATAATTAGTTAAAATGATATCTTCTGAAAATTTTATGTATGTGGCCCTTGACAGCTCCCCAAAACTTGTTAAGTGGCCCTTCAGTCAAAATAATTGCCCACCCCTGCCCTGGAGGGACAGAGGAGCCTCAGCTTAACTAGCTACTTTCAAACCCTGGAGGAGCCAGAAACATGCAGGCTCACACAGTGAGGATCCATAATGGCACAAATGATTCTGTATTCACTAATGAGGGATCTGATCTGTGCAGCTAGCAGGGCTGCATGCTAACACAGGGCGCCCTGTGGAACAGTGCATGTGGATTAGGTGCAACCGTCATGGACTGCAAACAATAGCCTGCTGGTAGGGTGGGAGAGTCCAGGTTACATGGCTTGATGCATAAGGTTCTCATGTAGGAGGTCAGGCCACAAGATCGCAGTGGGTGACAGGTGGCTGACAGACCAAAACTTCATCCCATGGCTGATCCTGTGCACACAGCTTGGGCAGTCTGTGGGGCCACAGGAGAACAGGAGAATCACTGGGCAGGTAACTAGAGTGATAAAAACCCAGCAATATCATGAGCAAAGCTGTTACATTTCCTGTCTTAGTGACACTAAAGCAGAATGACATCCCCAAGGCATAAAATCTAGGCAGCCCAGGGCCTGTTCTGTTGGAAGAACTGATTCAAAACACAGGAGGTCACTAATAAGGTTTGGATCGGTGTGAGTGCAATGAAGCTGGAATGCATCCATGCTGAGCTGGCCTTAGGGGTGGGTAGCATGGGCAACTGCCCAGGGCACTGTGGTCAGAGGGGTGCCACACATATGCCCTGCCCTACTTCGCTGCTTGTGCCAGGCAGGAGCCATCATGGGATTTGGGATCTTGAAGAGAAAAATGAAGGACATAAAGGCGTCCAGTTTCGTATCAAGAGAGGACAGAGAACAGAGTAGCAGAAAACTGAAATGTCTTCTATGATGGCCACCCTAGCTGTACAGCAGGGCCTGCTTCCCCTGGCCATACCCAGAGCTGATTGGAGCTGCTGGCCAGGGCAGTGGGATTAAAACCCCCTGGGTAGTGGCAGTGGTGAGCACTGCCTGGCAGCAAGATGGGCCAGGAGGAGGGTGATGAGAGCTGGGTTAAAGACAGGTGCCCAGCAAGAAGACAGTGTGTCTGTTTGGCCCTGGTATGCATGCCAAAGTCTTCACCATCACTGGCCTGCTGGGGCTGGAGGCCAAAGTGCAGCCACCCACAACTACTGAGGGTGTGAGTGTGGGTGGCTGGTGGGCTCAGATCAGGTGTAGTGCCTGTTCTTAACCTGGCAGAGGAAATATGATGTATCTGTGTCCATAAGGGCAGTTTTCCTAAAGTACAACCTGGGAAGAACTGCTCTTCTGGCATGGTTCAGTACCCACTGAGGTGTAGCGGCTTTAAGTCCACTTTATGGAAATGGGAGTCTCCTCCCTAGCTTGCTCCAAGGCCCTTATGGCTAAGGGCAAACAAAAAAAAAAGTAGGATGCCCACCAAAGGATTTGGAAAGATCTGAAGTCCCAGGTGTGGATGGAGGATGTTTGCCAGTAGTAGGGCCACTTGTGGTTCTGGACTCTTGGATTTGGAATTAGTTTTGGCTAATTTGGCCTGGGATATATATATATATCTATATATATCTATATATAGATGTGTGTGTGGCACTCTGTCACTGGAGCTGGCCTTTCTGTGTGGACAGACCTGCTTGCTGTCCACCCACTTGCCCTG
>NW_017728923.1:7263466-7302331 GCF_001723895.1 Crocodylus porosus | reverse complement strand
CCCCCTACACACTGCCCACCCGTTCAACACCCGTGACTTTGGGGGATACTGCATGGGGGAGGGGGTGGGCACCAGGGCAGGGAGGCATAAGGGAGAGTGGGTACCAAAATACAAGTTTGCCCAGTGTACTATTTTCTAAGGCTGGCTCTGCATCCATGTCCAGAAGGGACTGTTGCATCTGATGCCAAAGTGCTGTTTAGTTCTGGAGAAATGTTGCGTCCTGCTCGGTTCCTTGAGGGGCTGTCAGTACTGGAGATTCTCCCTCCCCTGGTACCTAGGGGTTAGGCACAGTATGGAGTGTGGGCATGTTGCTGTAAAGGTGTCTCGCTACGGCTCCTCAGGATGTGGATTCAAGCGCTGCTCTGGGCTCATGCCGAAGGCTGTCCCTAATTGATCCAGATAACTGGGACCAGGCCATTCAGGCTGAGGTCAAAGGCAGCTGGATATGTTGCTAGTCACACCCTTCCCTCATGCTCTGTTTACTGTAGAAACTGGTATGCTGTTACTAAGGCAGCCTGTTGGGCTCAAATGGACTTTCCTTCTGACAACTGTGGTCAATGCCTAGTGAGAAATGCCAAGCTCTGCCAATGCAGAGACTTGAAACACTTCCTATCTCAAATGCCCTGTTTCCAGATCAGCTGGGCTGGTGATTTGTGCTCAGTGTACTTTTGCCACAGCATGCAGTTCTCACCTGGGCAGAGCCAGCATGAAGCCACGTCACCATTTCTGCTCTCTTCTCTACTCTACTCTACTCACAGGGGAGTGGAGGAGATGCCCTGCTCTGCCCCTGGATTGGATGCCAAAAAGAGTGAGGGAGAGCCATTGCCAGAGCATTTTGGCTGGGTGAAGGGATATGGTGGGCTGGACAGATGCCCTCCTGCAGCCCAACGCCGGAAAGTGAAAGCCAAGTGCTGTGCACAGAGGAGAGGCTGGCATCAAAGGGCTGTGCAGGATGGCTGCCCCCAGTCCAGTCCAACCCTGTGGTGTGCCCTTCTGCCAGCCATTCCCCAGAGCTTGTGGAGCATGGTACATGGAGAACTCCAGCAACACCTGGCAGCAGAGGAATCTCAGATGCTGTTTATGAGTGATAAACGCTTGTTCTCCTTTTCCCCCTCCCCCCACAAACTGCTTTGTGCTGTGTACTGGGTACTGCTCTGAGAGTGAAGGGCCAGTGTCTCTATTTGCAAAGCTGACAAGGCTGCGTTGCTATTCAGCTTTGCCCTGCATTAGCTGGCCTGCACTGTTAGTACCTAGTGAGCATCCCTGTGCCCAGGGCATTGGGAGCTAAGCCACACTGTACATCCTGGCTTGCTTGTCCCACTCCTGGCCCAACTGCTTGGAGTCCCCCCAGACACCTTTCTGAATCCCACATCTTTGCGGGGCATAGCCTCAGTGTAAGCCCCCACAGTAACAGAGTGCCTTTTGTGGGGTTGTGGGAGCGGGTGCAGGACTGCCTGGAGACTGCTGCTTGCTAGCTAGGACTGTGCCTGCCTCCCCTGGGGCTGTTGCACACAGCACATTTAGCCAGAGTGCCCTGAGAAGCTGGTGATTGTAGGCACACGTGTCACTGCCATGCTCAAGTCACTCTAACTGCTGGAATCCAGACCCGCTACAGGCCAGGGGCAGGCAAAGCCTTTGCTGGTAGGATTTTGCAGAGTTGTGGGTCAGGTACACTTCTCTCAAAGTGCAAAGGAGTGAATAGAGTGGAGCATCCTCCCCCCCCCCCCCCGGGGCTTCCTAGGGTTGGGTTGTGCAAGGTATATGCTGCCGCTATCTCTGTGGATGCCCTGGGAGGTGATACCCTGGGAGCATTCACTAGGCTGCTACTTACTGGACCCTCCGCGCCACCCCAGAGGCTGCAGCTGCACCCCCACACAGACTGTGCTGGGCCCTGGCACACAGGCAGCAGAGCTGCCAGGGCCCATCTCCAATTGCTCTTGGGGTTGATGTGACCATCCCAAATTGAGCCAGACAGGGACCTGCCTCCCCCTAGGTTGCCCTCACATAGTAGACTTACACTTTACAGGCCAGCTGGCTCTCCAAGTGTGCTGGGAAGTGCAGGAAGGCCAAAGGCAGCCAGACCTGGCCTGGCTTCTAGAGAGAGGCCAAGAAAAGGTGGCATCAAGTATATGGGCCTGAGTGGCAGGATGGTGGTAGTATATGACTGGGAAAGGTGGGAGCAGGAGGTTCAGGGTGGGGAGAGATGAAGAACTCTGGCAGAGCCAGACACGATCCCAGCAGGCCCAGGGCAAAGCAGCCTGCACAGGGTCCCCCTCCCCATCCCACGGCACACTTACACCAGGAAGCAAAAGCCCTGGCACAACAGATGCGGCGTGACGGGTGGCAGCCAGAACTTCCAGCTGGAAAGAACCATCCAACCCACCTGGCAGGTGTGTGGGCTAAATTGCAGCTGCGGCCACTCCACTCAGCTCTGTGGGACCCCCAAAGCATAGGGCCCAGGGAGGTTGCCCCAATTCTCCCCCCACTAGAGACTGATAGCTGATTGTTAGGCACCCTCTGGGAGATGCTAGAGGCTGGTCAAAAACTTTGCTTTGTCCAGAGCAGATGGGGTCTCTGCAAGGCATCAGCTCAAACAAGGGAGCTGCATTTGTGTCCAGGGGTGAGATCAGCCTAAGGTAAGAGAAGGGGGCCAAGGCTGGACCCTGTGAGCTCTCTGCAGAGGAAGGGAGGGCTGAGATGGGAAGGCTGCTTGGCAGGAGAGTGGTCATGGATGCACAAAAAGGGTAATATCCTAAGAGCAGCAGGGTTGAAGGCAGCTGCAGGGCAGGGAGGATGGGAGTGGGATCTGAGAACAGGCCCACAGGGACCAGCCCTGGCAGGAATAGCCTCAGCTGAGTGCAAAGGCCAGAAACCTCATGGGAGCAGGTCTGGAAGGGAGCCAGAGGAAAGAACTCCAGGCAGGGGTGGCAGACAGCATGTTCAGCATGCTGAGAGATGAAAGGGAGATGGGGGCTGATGGAAGGCCAAAGGGGTCAAGACACTCCAGCATGCTTAACTTGTGAGAAGGAGCCAGAGGAAAGGGGGAAGAAGAGTACAGAAGAGAACATGGTTGGTGGGGAGGGGGAGGAAGGTATGAGCATAAAAGGGATAGCAGGACATGGAGAAGAGGGGAAGGATTAGAGTGGAGGGGAAACTTTTGTGCTTGTGATTTGTGGGTGGAGGGCAGTGGAGCAGGGCACGATAAACTCTGGAGTTGCTTTGAGGTAACCCAAGTTCCAGGGCCTTTCTCCACTGCAAATCCTTGGGGCTTTGATCAGATCTTGCTCATGGGAGACTCCTCTTTGCCTAGCAAGACTCAATCTCTGAAGCAGTCTAACCAGTGACAGCAGGTGCAAGATCCAGATGCTGGAGTAACTCTGGGCTTGGGCCAACAAGAGGGACCTGGAAATGGGAAGAAGAGAGAGGGGCATGGAACATGGAGGTAAGCAACCAGTCCATCCAGGGATGAGAGGGCTACAAGGTGTTGGAAGCCACCACTGCTGGGTAGTGGATGTCCTGGGGAAGCTGAATGCCAGGGTATGGGGAGGAAGCCACAGGCCATGCTGAGAGACCATGGGATGGCACAAGGGGACTCAGCAACAGAGAATGTGCTTGGTGTAACCTGAGTCCCAACCATGATGGCAAGCTGGCCCAAACTGCTGAGATAAGGATTGGATGAGCTACTGGCTGGTCAGCTAGGCTTCAGCATGGAGGGTGAAGGGAGCAGAGCTGAGTGAGGTGAGCACAGAGGAGCAGAGAGCACATCAGGCATCACCATGAGCGCAGGGGGCTGGCAGGCACGACTAAGGGTCAGACTGATTGCCACATCTAGGATCAGAAAGGAAATTTTCCCCCAGGTCAGACTGGAATGGGCTGTGAGGTTTTGCCGCCTCTGTAGTATTGAGTGAATTTAACAAGAACTTCCCATCTTTGCAGTAGTAGGACACTGACTGTGTCCTTGTATCCCTACTTTACCTGTGGCAGGTTGGGGTGTTCTTGGTGTTTTCGGTCATTGTGTTGGTGCACAGATTTAAGACTAGGTTAGACAGACCGTTGTCTGGAGTGGCATAGTCAAGCATGCTCCTGCCTCAAGCAGGGGCCTGAACTAGATGTGATCTCCTGAGGGTCCTTCCAACCCCATTTTTCTATGCTGCACTGCTTGGAAGACAGGCACAAGCTGCTCTAGAAAGAAACGGAGATGGGGAAGGAGGCGGCTTGGAAGCATCAGGAGCAGCAGAAGAGAAGCCCAAAGCCTCCACACAGGAAAGAAAGCTGAGGAGAGGCCTCCCTGTGAGAGGGCATCCTCAGATGTAGGACTGTAGGGCTGGGGACAGCTCAGGGGCAGGGGAAGTAGTGAAGGCACTACAGGTGACTGTAAGTTTTCTAGAGCTGAAGGACATGTTCCAGAGACAACAAGAGAAGGGGCTGAGGGAGGTATGGGTATGACTCTGGGAATGGGAGACACTACAAGGGCAGATATGAAGGGGGATGGGTGCAAGAGGTGGGCAGGTCTGTGCTTGTGGGGGCAGGGCTGTGGGGGGTGGCAGGCAAGGAGGGTACAGGTATGGGATCTGGATTCATGCTGCTGTTGGCAGGGCAGAGAGCAGGATGTGCTGGGTGGGGAACGTACAGGGTGGCAGTTCCTGTACCAGGTAGGGAGGGAGGGCAGGGGATGGCATAAAATAGTGGGGACCAGCTTCCAGGGAATGGATCCTGGTTGATGGGAGCTGTCCCCTTAAAGAGCAAGGCACTTGCATTAGGGTTGTTGTGTGCAGACATATGCAAATGTGAACAGAGGGCTGAACCTGCCTGTGTTAGCCACAGATAGGCCCAGCTGGTTGGCTTCAGTACTTGCTTTGGTAGACAAGGTATGAGGTTGCTGGTTGTCACTGGGTGGCACAAGGCAGAAAGGCATCCGAGCACCTGTAGGGGACTAGTGTGTCACACATCAAGAATGCAAAACTTGCTCCCTTTTAATGGCTTTGTTGCCTCTGATACATGAGGAGTTTGGGGGCTTCAGCTCCATGCTATACAGCTGTCTTATTGGGAGGGTCTTCTCCAATGGGCAACCTCAGCAGAGACACTGAGGGCTGCCCTTAGAGCCTCCCTGTGGTAAGAGTGAATCAGCCACATCTAGGATCTAGCAGGGCAGGGTGTGCAGGGGGGATGGTGTGCTGACAAACCAAGAACCCCCTCCACAGAGCCATATGCACTCATGCTCTACTCACGGGTTACAGCTAGGCTCTTACTCTACAATTGCAAAAAATATTCTATGAAGCTGCACAGCACTGGCTGCTGGGAGAAGTGCACACATAGCATCTGCCCTTGAGGGGTGGGAGTGCCTGACTAGGGCCAGGAGACAGCAGCTGCAGCTAGAAGAGTGTTGGGAATGGAGGTGGGGGGGCAGAGGCTGATTGCTGGGGCCTGCTGTGAAGTCTTGTCACAACCGCATGCAGTAGCAGGTGCCTGTAAGCCTGCTCAGGGGCAGCAGCCATAGCCCTTCCCAAACACCTCCTGGAGAAGGCAGGATGGGGCCAAAGAGCAGAAATTATTTTGCCTCAAGCTGCAAGCAGCTGCTTGCAGCTACGGTGCAATCTGCTGTGCTCAGACAGGGCAGAGACGGCTAGACTCAGCACAGCACCCCAAGGCCAGAGTGGCCTTTAGAAACCCATCAGACAGGCTGGCTGGAGGGTACTGTGTTGGGTGCAGGTTAGCCTCTTGTGGCACACATGCTTGTCACTTAACACACAGGTACCTACATGAGACCACAGAAGACCTGTTGCCAGGCAGCTTGGGTACCACAAATAGGTCAGCAGGCTGCACAGGAGAGTCAGGGCCTGCGTCCTCTGGCTTTTAAGTAGGTGTCTATGCCTCCCAGTTGCGATCAGCTCTTCCATGGCCCAAGCAGGATGAATGCAGTGGCATCCATTGCATGGACTGGCAGCCTGAACCATGCCCTAGCATAACTGCTCCCACCACTGCCAGTCCTGTTAACGCTGCATGTTAGTGCTCACAGGTGAATGGCAAGACTTAAGCATTCACTTTTCCAGTGTGGACCCTTTTAGCAGGCAGCAAAGCCTCCAGGGAATGGCCAGCAGGGCAGCCTGCTCATCTGACCATACTTGGGAAGGAAATGCAAAAGGCCAAGGGAGGGCCAGGGGAAGAACACGCACGAGGCAGAGACAGCATTGGAAGCCCACACCATGTGCTGCCAGCTATGTCTGCCAAGATAGCAGACAGGAGCAGAACTCCCTGTTACTCACCATGCAGGCCACACAGGGTAGGCATCAGTCAGATGCTTCCCTGCCAGCAGCAAGTCAGCCCGTGGAACAACTGTCATGTTCAAACCACCCCCTGCCACCACTTGGCAGTTTTCAGGGCAGGCACATTACTCATCCTGTTTACAGGCAAGGACCAACCAACGCTGGCAACTGGGGTGCTTGTTCTGGGCACAGACAGGCTCTGCACCCAAAAGCTGACTGAAGCCATGTGGCCAGAGAAGTTGAACACCCCCCAGAGTGAGCGAGTCCAGGGACAGTGGGCCTCCTTGCTTTTACTAAGGAGGGGGCTTACTTCAAGAGCAGGTGGAAGGAAGGAATGAGGCCAGCAAAGGGAAGGGAAGAGCAACCAGCCAGTTTGTCTGGGCAAGAAGGGGCCAGAGGCAATCAACAGCAGCAGCTGGCACTCTGGCTGTTCGTGTCATTCGTTTCAGTTGTGGGAATCTCTTGCCAGCTCCAAGCTTCAGTGCCATGGCCCAAGGAATCTCTCTTGGCCAGCTGGGGCAGCCTTAGTCAGGCCTAGGTCTTAACTTTCCTCTGTAACTTCTCCAGGAAGGCTGGAGCCTCAATCTGTAGCCTCAGTCATGAAGCCTTTGAGGGCAGCAGGCTGTGCCTAGCAGCAGTGGTGATTGGGCCCCAACCTCATGCCTGCTGCCAGTTAAGCAGGAAAGCAGCACTTGTATGCCTTGGTGCCCTTTGACAGAATCTGGCCCACAGGTACCAGTAGGATGTGGGGCAAAATGCTGCAGTGACATTTTCGCAGAAGAGCTCTGCATCTCAATGGACTTTACAAGTGGCACTGCCTTGCTGCACCAGATGTTGAGCTGGGCACAGAGAGGGGATGGTGCAGGTTAGCCTCAGTTGCTGGCCCAGGGTTACACTGACCTGCATCCCACGCTAGGCCTGCTGGCTCCCTCCAGCCTGCACCCTCCTTGCTCCACTGGGCGCACAGAGATGGGGAAGCTCAGTGTCTCCGGGGCACGTGGCAGAGTAGTGCCCCCCCGGCTTTCCAGAGCAACCATGCAGCAGCTGCCAGCATGGTCCCCTGCCTGCTGGAACTAAACAATGATGGGATGCAAAGGGTAGGTTGGTGCTCACCATCTGGTTTCCTCATTCATCCAGCTCTGCCTTAGCTGGGAGCAAGAGACAAGAACAGGGCAGGCAATGTCACTGGCTCCCTGCATAAGGATGTAGCCCTCAGCCCTAGTGGTTCCCAGGCCATCAGTGGCAGAAACTAAGGCCAAAACATTGCCTGTGAACAAAGATGCCACCTGGGGCTGGTGGCAGGACCAACTCCCCTCCCAATACCTGCCCAGCAGGCACCTGCCTCCCAGTTTGCCTAGACCCAGACAAGCCAGATTAGGAGCATCACAGCCTGGGCTGGGCCTGGCTACAGGGGCCTTCATAGCAGAGAAAGCAGCCAATACCTGCATGAAAGTAGAAACAGGCTTTATTCAGCACAAAAATATCTCCCGTCTCCCACGCTCCATAGAAAATCTCACAGCTTCCAAAATAGATGCCTGGGTTTTGCAACCACTTAAAAATGCAGCTACTGAAGGATGAGAATTTGAAGTGAAGGGGGGAGGGGCAGGAGCCTGGCTTAATACTGTAGCCTCACAGGACTCTGCTCTGCCTCCCATTGTGAGGAGCCCGGCCCTGCCTTGGGGGCTGCAGGTACATGCTAGGCTGAGGAGCTCACAGGAAGCATCTCCAGGTCACTGCACATTTGTGCAAGAGCCAGTTGCACATACAAGTCAGCAGGCTGAAAGCCTCAGGATCTGGAGCAGAGGGGAGACCATGTGTGCTCAGTTGCTGCCCAGTTTGAACCTGCAACCCAGGGAGCATGATCCCAAGTCCCTGCTAGACTTAGCAGTGCAGACCTCTTCCCCACCAGATTCACATCATAGCCCTTAGCACAGCTGCAGCTCTAGCACAATTAAAAAACACTTGTCCACCAGCAACAATCCAAACCCTCACATGGGGCTGGCATTTCAGTCACCAGAGGGACCCACCTCAGCCCTTCTTACAGGGTGACCTGCTGCCTTAGCACATGATGCACAGGGGCCACACAGTTTCTAAACTCCTAGGTGCAGACAGCCAGCAGGACAAAGAGAAGCACAAGGCAACATGGGCACCTGGGTCTGGTGACTTGAAGGCTGCCTTGGGCTTTGCCCTCCCCTACACCTCACCCCCCCCAAGACTGCCCCAAGCGAGCTACCAGAGCAGCACATCCCCATCAGGGCAGATTTGTAACAGCTCTACCAGGGCACAAGGGAGCCAGTGGGGATTGTATCCTCTGTGCCCAAAACACTGTCCAGATGATGGTGCCTAGCTGATGTCCTAAAGACAGGTCTTGTGTACTTCTCCCTCCCCTGCATACACTTGGCAATGAGTTCCATCAGCAGCTGCCTGTACTTTGTTTTGAGGTGCAAAGGCCAAAGATGCCAAGTCCTAGAGGTTTGGTGGCTGCACAAAGGCCATTTTTAGGCCAAAGTCTCCAGAATTCAAGTTAGGCCATTTCTGGAGTTCATTACCCTCTACAGCACTGGCACAGGCAGTGAGGGCCTGGCTGAGTAACCCACTGAGGAGCTGGGCATTGAGCCCCAACAGTTCTCCACCTGGGCCACGCCCGAAGAGGAAAATCAGGTCCAGCTGCAGCCTCTGGGTTCCAGCAATTTTATTTCTCCCAGTGCAGCTGGTTTCAGCCCCTCCCCTGCCTGTTGGGCCCTGGCTCTTGCTATGTGGGCACAGGGACATCAGATTGTCAGCAGAAGTTGGGCACCCCAGCCAGGCATGAAGCAGAATCAGCGAGATCCAAGTGGGAGCAAGCTCATGCTGGAGGCTGCCACTTTCCCCAGAGCAGAGACAAAGAACACTGGAGCTGCTGTGTTCCCAAGGAGCCCGCTCCCTCTGCCTGTAACTCCCTCCTTACCCCTCCCTTGTGGGGGCCCATCTCCAGGGTAGCTGAACTGGGCTGGGGCTATGCTTTCCTGCAGCATTGTGACAGGAGCTGGCTGCCTGCAGACAATGGCATAAACTCCTTACGGAGCTTGACCAAAGCTCTATGCCACATCCCCCACCCTCAGAGCATAGGACCCACGGGGAACAGGCTGAGGCTCCCCGGCTCGCTGTGTCTGACTAGTGTTTGAGGTTTTTGACCTAGGTTTGTGCGCTGGGCAACTGCCCTGCATCCAAAGAGAACTGCATCCTTACTGCTTCCTGGGAAGTATCTTTGCCATACACCTGCCCCCACCCTCTGCCCTGGGTGCAAGGATGCTCAGTCTCTGCTGTCAGCTTTCCAGCAGGCACCCACTGTGAGCCACCCACGTGAAGTGACAGGGAAGAGCAGGCATGGGAAAAGGGGCTCAGCAGCCTGCCAGGCCCCACAGTGCAGGCAGAGATGTGTTGTGGCTCTGTGCAAGCTGCTCCTGACCAGCTGCAGCAGGGCAGTGCCAGCTGTTTGGCCATCAGAGCAGATTCTAGCCACAGGACACAGAAGAGGCTGGCCCAGCAAGGTGCCTTCCCAGGCCAGTCCCCCTCGAACACATGGATACAGCCTGTTCTGAGGTGCCTGCACTGTGCAACAAGGACCAGGTGACTCGCCTGACTGGACATCTAAGGCTGTGAAATTGAGAGATGTTTCTCCCTTAGCCAATGGGATTCAAAGGCAGCCCAGCAGCTGAACCAGACCTTGGGAGCTCCGCTTTGCAAGGTCATGGCTTGGAGACATGACAGTGGCAGTGCAGAGCAGGCCCATAGCCAAGTTCTGGGTAGAAGAGGCATAGCACAGAGTAGCAGACATGACCCAGAGGCAGCAGAGGCTGTAGATTGGTTCACAACACCCTGGCTTTGCTTTTCAAAGCCCAACAACAAGGGGTTGCAATGGGCTGGGCTGCCGCAGGGTGGTACTGTCTCTAGCTGGGTGGTGCTCTCCAAAGCTCTAGGCTGCTCTGCCTGGCTCTCTCATATACCAGTGTTCTCCAGCCTGACATCAGCACACAGAGGAGGCAAATAGGAGCTTACTGATATCTGATCCCTTGGGGCAAACAGAGAAAGGAGGTGGGTAGTGAAGCCCAGAAGGCATGGAGGAAAGAAAACCATTAAAAAACAAGAATACAGCTATGAACAAAAGAGTCAGGGGCCAAATAACCTCTGGACACAGCAGCCTGCAGGGACTGGTTCCTTCCATCACTTCCAAGGAAACAAGACTTCCGATCTCAGAGCACTGGGGACACCAGGACGCCGGCAAGCATTTCCAATGGGTAGTGCCACCAGAGTGTCACGTCTGTGCCAGGGACAGCTCTTCCAGGCCCTCTTTGCCTAGTCTATATCTAGCAAGATCCTTCCTGGTTACCATCCCGACCACCTGCAGAAAGGAAGCCACAAAGATGCCTAAGAGCCACAGCTAGCTTGGCACTGTCAGACCTTCAGAGAGGCACAGCAGTGTGGAACCCAGAGCAGAGCTTGGTCTTGCCCACCATGCACTCACCTCATTGCGATTGTCCACTACCACCAGGTGCCGCAGGCCCAGGGCCCGGAACAGCTTAAACACCCTCGGAAGAGACGCCTCCTACAATTCACAATAAAGCCTGGCAGTCAGAGCATCCTGAGGTAGTGTGAGCGGGGGATGCTGGTATCATCATGGAGGCTGATCAGGGAGCAAAGACCCCAGTGTGCCTAGATATTACCCGGGGGGGCTCGGCATGGATGGGATGGAAAACAACAACCAAGTGCTGGAAGCAGCTCCTGCCTTTGAAACAGGTTTGGGGGCATCTAATGAACAATGCTCCTTGGATGGGCAGTGAAGGAGCCAGCTCCCAACTCACCCCAGGGTAGAAGAGTTCTTTTTGGTCTGTCACAGCTGAGCCTGACCTGTACCCCAGGAGGCGGCAGATTTTCAGCTGGGTCTGCTGGGCTTGACCACACCCAAAAGAGCAGACCCAGCTCTTCCCCAGTAGCAGGCTTTGAGTGCTGAACCTAGATCACCCCAGTGAGTGGTGGAAAGGACAGTCTGTTTGCTATGCTGTGACTCTCAGATTGAGCAACAGTAGGGACTGTTACCTGGGGCACTGTGTAGGGTGATGGATTCATGAACTCAGTCAGGTCCATCATACATTCACGCTCATCCTGGGAGACATGAATAGACTGGATTGGGGGGAAGCGAGGATAGGCATCCCGGAAATCCTTCAGCTTCAGCCTCCGCTGAACCAGGCTCAGGTTGGCTCTTTCCACAAAGACCTGGAAAAGGCAGACTCCATTATGTAAGACCTAGGAAAAGAAGCTGTTTGCTCCCTTGACTCAGCTGGTGGAACCCTGCCCTGGAGATCAGCCACCTCCCAGCCCAGCAGACCATGCTCTGCAAGCTAGGCCTCCCATCTCAAGTACCAACTGGAGCATCCAAGAGCCCAGAAACCTGGCCAGGGACAGCTGTTTCAGTCTGCGGTATACATGAGAGCAGCCACTCACACTGGGGGCTGGAGAACCTAACAGTGCAAACAAAGGTCCATTTCACCCGAGAACAGTACACAGGATCAGGTCATTACCAGCTGTCCTAACTTTTGGCTCTTCTGACTGCAAGTGATTTGCAAACACAATGGTCCTGCAGTGACACTCTTGACAGGGAGGCAGGCAGGGAAGACAGCAAAGGGGAAGGATCTGCCCCAGCTCAGCAGCAGCGTGGGGCAGGGCCTAGTTCAGTGGGCTCATACAGTCATCTCCTGGGGAGTGGGGTCAGTACATCATACTCATATGCTAGGCTGATCTTTGGGCTGCAGCTCAGGAGGAGCTACCCTTTGCCACCAGCATGAACAGCAGACTCTAGGCAGCAATGGAACCCGCTCTTTCACCACATGCAGGGGTGAGGTGGGAAACAGCAGTGGCCACTGCAAAGCCTACCTCTACTGTCAGCTGCAAGAACTGGCTATGCCACAGCCACACACCCCATCGTCACTGGCCATCTTACTGTGGGTGGGGCACCCTGTTCAGTGCCTGCCAGAAGCTGGACAATCCAGCAGCACCCTCCCCAGAGGATGGGCAAAGAGTGGTAAAAGGCCACATGCCTTCCAAGTCCTACCTTGTGTTTCAGAAGAACGATCAGCTGTGAGCGCAGGATAAGGCCTCTCAGTCCAGCCACCTGTAACAGAGGGTTCTTTGGGTGATGTGATGCCTGCCAGGTGGGCTGCCACAGAACTTCCCTCCAGGGCAGAGCTCAGCCACAGCAAGCCAGACAATAGGGATGTTCGAAATAGCACTGTTCTGTTTTGACTTCAGTTTTGAGGTACGGACGGAACAGTGTTTTGTTTCAAATTTCATTTCAAGTTGAAACAGCTGTTCCGTTTTACTTCGTCAAAACAGTGTGGCTGTTTCGCCTGACCATCAGGCTGGAGAAACTAACTCAGCCCAGCTGGGCTGACTTCCCAACCCCAGCCCGATCTTGTTCCCATCCCCCGTGCTAGATTGAGCTGAGGATGGGCTGACTTCCCATCCCCAGCCCGATCGTAGGGCTGGGGAGGAAAACTGAGCAATTGGGCTCAGTTCCTTTCCCCAGCCTGCCACAACGCTTGGGAGGGGAACTGAGCCCAGGTTCAGTTCCCTTCCCCTGTGCTGTGATCAGCTTCCCACAGCCCAGCAGCAGGAGATGGGGAAAGCCAGGGCTGTGCTCCTGGCTGCTGCTGGGAACACAGCCCTAGTTCTCCCGTCTCCCACCACCTCGCTGCTGGCCACTTTGAAACTCAAAATGTTTCGACGCTTCCAAAACATTTCAACTAGCCTCATTTTGTTTCAAGGCTGTTTCGAAGCCCTTTGTTTCAATTCTATTTCGCTGTTTCGAGCTTGAAATGAGTCGAAACAGTGTCGAATCGAAACAGCTGGCAAAATTTCACACAGCCCTACCAGACAGCCACTAGGGAGGCCCCCAGTGCTCCTTTGCTAGTGATGGCCAATAGTGCAGTGTCTGGTGAGGGCAAGCCTGAGCCCCTTCATAGAAGTGCTGGATGGAGTGGTGGCAGAGGCTGGGGCTGGGTACTGAGGGATGGGGCAGCACAGTCACTGAAGGGGAAACTCCCAAGGCCACACCTGCACTATTTGTGTGGGTAATCCCAACCTCTCAGTTGCACTGATGTGCTTAGGTCTGAACCCACCACATGAAGGGATGGCTCCACATACAGAACACGCAAGGGCATTTTAGCAAAGAGAAAGGCACCCTTGGTATCAGAGCTTTACCAGGCCAAGGCACCCTTGCATACTATGGGTACTGCAGTCACATATGGCTGTCTCACTGCCTTACCCACAGTTCTTCTAGTGCCAGCATGAGCACGCAGGAGTGCTATGCAATCACCATACCCACTCTGAGCCCAGCTAATAAAGCCCAGGGCAGCAATACCCTCCACCACAAATGGCAGCAGCACTGCTGGAGCTGCAGGGCACAGATGTCACCAGCTGGCACTGGGCCTAGGAGCACCATGTCCACCAGATCTGCCCCTGCTCACAGCAGATAATCCCAGGGCTTGATGCCAGGCACACACAGAGTGCCCAATGCAAGACAAGCTCTGCCACACCAGCATGCGTATGTATGAGAATGTCTACTCCTAATTCACAGGGAGAAAAAGGAGACTCCCAGCAACCACCAGTCCAAGCTGACTAGAGCACAGAGCCAGCAACCGATCTAAATGCTGGACCCAATTTAAGTGATTTAGGTTGCATTTCTGGAGTCCAGGACCCTGAATCCCCAGTCTGTGATGGTGCATTACTGTCCACACCGCCTGAGTAAGGCCTGATCTCTGGAATCAGTGTGACCCACCTGCATGGTGTCTGTTTCATTCTCTACCACAGGGAATCCATTGTGGTTGGAAGATGCATCACTGAGGATGTCCACGATGGTTCCCACCTTCTCCTTCCTTCTAAGACAGGTAACAGGTGTGCTCATGACCTCCCTGAAGGGAAAGGCAAGGCCAGGTAAGACCAATGCCCTGAGGCTGGGGTCCAGTGGGCTGCAGCCAGGGTTCGCCCTGGCAGATGCTTCCACAGACTTTCTATCTCATTCCCCTTGCTAAGAGGAGCTTGCAAGCTCTTTACATCCCTGGGCATGTCTCTCAGGACTGTTGCCAGAGAGCCAGTCTGAAAGACCATTCATAGAGCCATTAACCAGGAGCAGAAAAAAACACTGATTCAGGATGTTACCTAGTGTCACTGACACACAAGAGGGCTCTCAGGGGGGTCTGTGCAGCACCAGTTACCACTGGTGACAGACCCTGCTATTAGCACAGCAAATTCAGATCCCTACCATGCTGCCAGAGCACACTTTTATGCTAATCATGAAGTTAAGAGCACAAGAAGGCTGCTTCGCTCTGTCAGACAGCAGGGGGCACCTTTCCCCTACAGTTCTGAGCACCAGGCAGTACTCATAGCATCAGTCTTACAGTTGTCATGTTTTATAGAGAGTAGGGCTCTCTTTCCTCAGTAGCTTTGGGAAATTCTTCAAATAGGAACCTCCTAAGTCACTGTACCTGTGATATGGGCCAGGGACCAGGCAGGCAGCCCTGTAGCTTGTGTGCTACCCACCAGAGAGGCACTTGCCCCTGCTGCTGATAGTCTGTGTCCAGTCCTCCCTGGAGAGGGAGAGGCAGGAGGACAGTGCTCTTCTTACAGCCAATCCAGCCCCCTGCACAGGTCACCTGTGACCTAGTCATATGAGCACCCAGCATTGCCTAAAGTCCAGACATCCATCAGGCCATTCCAGATCTTACAGCCTGTGCCTCTGGGTCAGGGGCACTGCTAGCCTAGAAATGAGGGTCCTTTCACCCACTGCCACTCTCCAGACCCAACAGCTTCCACCACTCTTTCTAGTAAAACAACTCAGAGTGCAACGGAATATCTTGGTTTGGGGAAATGCTGCTGAGCAGCCAGTGTGTATGTGGGGGGGGGTGGCCAGGCCCATGGGTATGTACCTCCAGCACCCCCCCACAGCCACCAGCCAGGCAGTGCTGGCATTTGGGCACACTGGATGCCTGCAGGACATTCCCCTAATGGGGAAGCATTAGGAAGCTGATGCTTGCAGCTGCCAGGATGATGCTGGATCTCATTCATGCAGCCTGCAGGTGCCATGGTCTGACTGCTACGGCACACAGCGAGATGGGGTGGGCAAGGGGCATTCCAAGGAACACAGCTAGGTCAACGGGGGGTATTTACCTGGCTGTGAGGGAATGAGAAGTGACTGGAGCTTCCCAGTGCAGGAAAGGAACGCTCTGCAGCTGGATGTGCATGTCATACAGACCCTGTGGGGAGACAAAGCCATCAGGAGAGGCCTGGGTTACATGGAACAGGCGCAGCACATGCAGACTGCAAGTTTCCCCCACAACACATGGCTTGGGCCCCAGCATTAGGCTTTCCACACAGAGCTCTGCTCACGCCCCTCACTCCCAGCTCATAGCCCTTCCCTACTCCCTGCTAGCCGAGCCCTGGGCTCCCAACACAGCTTCTTGGCTTAAGAGACCTGGAAACAACCGAAGCTGATTACTGAGTCTTTAATTTTGTTCCACTGAGGAATATGGAAGCTGGCAATGGTACCACCATTACCCACTGCCAAATGCTTGCCACAGCCAAGTTCTGTGCTGGAGGTGCACTGAGCCAGACTCAGCAGCCTGTCCATGCTCAGTGCAGCAGTACAACCCCACACATGTATGACCAGATAGCAAGTTCCAGCTGCTTCACAGGGCTCCTGCCTCTTGTTACTGCCTTTTCCCCACTCTTGGGCTGGCACATAGCCACTCACCTCCACAAAGAAGTCCCCAACAATTTTAGCTGTCATCAGCACCAACATGATGGGAAAGCCATAGGTGACATTGCTTGTTGCTTCCATCATGATGACTGTCAGGCTCAGTGTCATCCTCACTATCCCACCTGAGGGGGAAAAGACATGATTCCTAGTCAGGGAGGGGACTTCAGGGAAGGAGTGGAGGAAGTGCAGGGGCACCCAGGGACCTTGTTCAGGTGGCTTGTTGTTGCCCCTCACTGCTGAGAACACATGGATACCTGCAGTGAGGCTTGGAATAGAGACTGGCAGCCACTGGATGAATTAGCAGGTTCTGAAAGAACCAGATGCCTCCAGAGAGTTGAGAGGATGCCAGGACGCTGTGTCTCAGTGGTATTTACAGGCAGACTGAGAGAGTGACTTGCCCAAGGTCACATGGAGAGTCTTTGGCAAAGGTACGTACTGAGCCCTCATCTCCCAATTCTCAATCAAGTGCCTGCCTAACTAGAAAGTGCCAGTCTGCCTACCTGCCCAAACACTGCTAAGCTGGGAAGGCCTTGTTAGGAGGGCAGGACACTTCTTGGCAAGGCTCAGGCAGTAGCCAGCCTGCCTACAGTCCAGCAGTCTGACAGGTCCCATCAAGAACTCCTTCAGAGCCTATGCAGACAGCTCTGCTTTTGGAGTTCGTCTCTGCATGAGGAACTCTCCCACTTTTGGGGACACAGCAGCCAGTACTGATGCTGACAGACTGAAGGATATAGCGCCAACCCACAGGGTACTCTGTTGGAGGCAATAGGAGCTGCCTGTGCACACTTAAGAGGCTCCCAGCTAGCACTGGACCAGCATGTGAGGCATTTTCAGATAGTGAATAGAGCCTTCCCTGCATCTGCAGCCTGAAGACTGCACCCACAGGCTACACAAATAGCTGTATTCCAGTAAGCTCATTACAATGCCCGAGTACCAGCACCCCTAGGAATGCCCTCACATCCCACCTCTACATGCAGAGAGCAAAAGAAGAATACTCCCTTCTTGGCCACTTTAATTCAGTTCCCATGCCACAACCCAAACCAGATGCAGGATGGTCTGTGCATGCAAATATCTTTCTCGATTAAAAGGGAGGCATTGTCTATGACAAGTCCACTGCCAAAGCCTGCCCGAATCAAACAGGAGTTTTGATTCTAGGGCTAGTTTTTCAGTCAGATTCTTCCTACTGGAGAGACACTGAGAAACAGGTGAGTATCCTAGGATGGAACAAGTCCTTCGTGTCATAAGCTTTCCTAATAGAAAGTCCAACTCACCCAGTTGTGCTGCAGCTCCCATCAGAGCGTATTTTCCAGGATCAGCCCAGATCTGGACAGACAGAAGATACGGAAGTGAAATGGAGAGGCAGCCAGAATGAAGAGGCAGCCAGCTAGCCTGGCTGACAACACTCGTCTTGCAGAGGCCACTTACTACATGAGCCAAAACTGCAGAGTGACAAAGCCTTCTGATGACACAGCATAGCTCATGCCTAGATGCATGAGCCCAAGGAGAGGGCCACATTGGCCAACTGGGAGGAAGACTAGGGTTTGCTCATGAGTTGCTGCTGCTGACCGAGGTAGGAAAGGAAGTCACCAAGCAAAACCCTGCTCTACCTTTCTAGCTTGAGAAGCTGCAGTATTGAATCCTGTCATTGTTTTGCTCATTCAGTTGACTGAAAGCCAACCATGACACCCAGAGCACTGACAGACATGCAGCTCCTTAGAACAGCAGCCTGTCTGCAGCCACTCTCCCCTAGTTCCACAACCCCACTTCCCTCCCATGTCCAGTGGCATCTTCAGAATGGGAGGTGGGGGGGAGGGAAGGGAGGGAAGTTCAGTCTCTTGGAGGGGGGGCTCCAATCCACGCACCCAACTCTCCAACACAGGCTGGGCAAATCTCAGATGGAACTCCCTCCCCTTCCTTTTTCCCCTCCCATTCTGAAGACAGAACCAGGGGCTGGGTTGGGCTGTATCAGCCCAGCTCTGCTCCTGGCATATACTGATAGAAGATAATGAAGGTGCTCTGCTTTGGAGGGTTCAGACTGTTGCACAATCAGGCATTTTTTAAAGTGCTCTTCAGCTGTGTGCTTCTGTAAGGGCACAGCTGTAGAGTACTTTCAAGGAGCCAATCATGTGACATATGTAACTTCTATAATAATCCCCACTCTCCTACAAATATACAGATGGTGTTTTTGTGTTTTCCTCTACAGCAGGGGCATTAAACATACAGCCTGCCGACCATATCTGGCCCTCAGTGCCAGGTCATCCAGCCCACAGACTTTTGCAGCAACTCTGGCTGCAATAGAAAACTTTCCTGTGGTGGCAGCCATGTGCCTGAGTGAGATCCACAGTGCTGGAACCCCAGCAGCACCTTGACTTGTTTCTGTGGTTGTAGACAAGTTGTTGGTTGGGCGCTGTGGTGCTGGAGCCCCATCAGCCCTGCGGGAAGAAGTCTGCCACTGCCAGAGCAGCAGCCAAGTGCCTGCGATGTTGGGCTTCTTCCTGTGGTGCTGCTGGGGTTTCAGAGCTACAGTTCTCACCCAGGCACTTGCTCGCTGCTGTGGATAGGAGCTGTGGTGCTCTTGGTTCCAGTGTTGTAACTCTTGCCTGGGGGCTTAGCTGCCACTGGGTCTCTTACTGGCAAGGCTGCTAAGCACCCAGGTGAGAGAAGTGGCACTGAAGCCCTGGTAGCACTGTGGGAAAGAGGCCCAACACAGTGGCTTGTTCCTGTGGTGGGAGCCAGACAGCCAGGGATGCTGGGCCTCTTTCCATTGGGTCCTGGAGTGGGTGCCACATGCACTGGATCTGACGTGGGGGAAAAGGGGACATGGGCCTGATCTGGCCTACCAGACTGGCTCCACACCATTCGTTCAGCCTGTAGACTTGTCCTACACCGCTAATCTGGACTGCAGGGCCAGACAAGTTTAACACCCCTGCAGGGCGGGATCAGCAGGCACTGGGGAAGTCCCTGTTTCCCCACTGACTGCCAGGAGTCACCAGGAATAATGGTCACAAGCTGGCAGAGGGTAGGTTTAGGTTAGATATCAGGAGGTGCTACTTCATGGTCAGGGTGGCTAGGATCTGGAACCAACTTCCAAAAGAAGTGGTGCTGGCTCCTACCCTGGGGGTCTTTAAGAGGAGGTTAGAGGTACAACTCTAAAGGATCTTGCCATTTAATTCTGTTTGGCTTACAAAAACTCATTTGTTCTTTCCTCATATATTACCTAAAATACTGTAACCTGCTCCTTTGTGGTCTACTACACACATCACTCAGTTTAGTTCATTTAGAATTCTATTTCTCAAATCATTTTCTTTGCCCATCCATCTAACCACTTCCTAATATCCAACCTAAATTTTTCCTTGTTACGGTTTGAGACTATTCCTTCTAAACCTGTTGCCTACAGCCACAGGGAATTATCTATCTCCATCCTCTTTATAATCAGATATTTAAAGACGGTTATCAAATCCTGTTGTCAAATTAGTCTTCTCTCCTCCAGACTAAGTAATCTTAGTTCTTTCAGCCTTTTTACACTTAAGTCATGTCTCTCAGACTTCTAATCACTTAGTTATTACATGCTCCTGGGCTTTGCTGATCCTCACGTGGGGCCAGGAAGGAATTTTTTCTCTCCTTTTGCTACATGTAACAGTTTTTTTTCCTTTCCTCAGAAGCCTTGAGTGTTGGCTGCAGCCAGTCCTGGGGATTTTGACTCAGGTGTGGTAATGTTTCTGCTGGGATTTAAAATCTGGAGGTTTCTGGATTAAGGGTCTTACTCCTCCACACAGACCTATCATCACATTTGAGATCAGGAAGGAATGTTACCTCACTGTTAGATTGGTATTAATTGTGGGAGTTTTTACCTTCCTCTGTAATATGGCCATACCCCTGGGTAGCGGCCTCTTCCTTAAACCTCTTGGTGGGCCTGATAGTTGTGCCAGAAAGTTGTTTGTGAAGTTTTTAAGAATAGGTTAGAGAAACATTTGTCTAGGATGGTTTGATAGGGATCCTGCCTTAGGCAGAGGGTTGGACTAGGTGACCTCATGAGGTCCCTTCCAGTCCTATTTTTCTGTGATTCTGTCTGCATCCCTCAGTCCTCTCCTAAGCCTCAGAGCTCCTGGGTCTGCCAGGCCATAGGTTGCTCACTGAAAGAACTTGGGACTGTACTGTCAGGGAAAAGGACTTCCTGCAAGTTTCTTGGTCCTCCATTTTTGAAGGCTTCCTTCTCCTGGCACATCACAGCTCCTACCTTGAGCAAGCAAACAGGGACACTCACCGATCCAGTCAAGTAGGACAATGAAATGCCAAAGAGCCTTCCCCACGCAGCACCAATCAGCAGGGATGGGATGAAGACCCCTGCAGACACTGTGAGGCCATAGGTCCAGCAGGCCAGAAAGAAATACATCAGCGTGAACATCCCTAGGGTCATGGGGTTGTAAGTGCCTGCAGAGAAAGGAGGCCATGTCAGTGCATGTTGCCTCTTCTGCCCCTTGAGCTCACATACTTCTATGGATCAAATTCTGGCAGTGTGAAAGGGCAAATGTCAGCCCAGCAAGGGCAATCATATCAATGCCACTGCCTGGATGCAATAAGGAGATGCTGGTCAAGCAAGCCAATTCCATCTGCACATGAGCACTAGCACTCAAGGTACTGAAGCCCCAAGCAGACAGAAGCATCTCCCTGGCATCTCAGGATGGGGATTTGTCCCCCATCTCAAGCCCTTCATCTGTCATCCAGCACGTCAGCACCAGCCTGATTGCTTTCCAGGCTAATGCCCCTCTGTGTGCAGCTAAAGCAGTTAGGGAAACAATGCACGGAAAGTCTCAAAGGAGAATCAGTATTTCCTAATAGAAAGGCAAAGAACTGGCAGAGGGGTAGCACAGTGTGGGAGGCATTACAAAATAACCATTCCCTGGCCCTAGGTTTGCAGGGGCCTCTTGGTAGACAGCTTCAGAAAGATGATGGTGATAATGTTAAATAATAAAACCCTGGAGGGCCTTTCCCACTACACAGTGGCCCTACCTCCTACTGCTGGAACCCACTAAGCAGAACTGCTGGCGTTTCTTAGCAGTCCATAGATGAATTATGAATTGCAGGAAAAACACTTTCCTCCCATCAGTATTAAGCCTGTTGACTTTCAATCCTGTCAAGTTCCCCCAGGCTTGCATTCCAAAGGATGGTGGAGATTGAGCATACACCCTCCTTCCCTTCTCCCACCCCCTATACGCACCTCAGCAGTCTTTCAGTCCACTTCCGTCTCAACTAACCTGAAGTTCTGTGTCTCCTGCTGCAAACTATTGCACTTCTTTCCTCTTTTCATTAATATTAAACTCCAGTTCTAGTGCAGATCTCAAATCTCCTGCTGCTAAGCTTTTGCCATGATTTTACCTGACCAGTTAATCTGTTGCTTTGTTTCGCCAGAATAATCCTTTGCCTCATGCTTCATGAGGATTTTGTTTCCTTACCAGACACCTGTAAAGGATTTGTCTAACACTTTGGAAACCCCAGATTAGCTGTGCCAACCAGTCCTTTCTATGTTACTGGGAGAGTTGAGGAATTCTAATAAACTTAGGTGCAGTTTTTCTCAGGAGAAGCTGGTCTGGTTAGACCATCATCCCACACTCCTCTAGAGCTCTGTTTCATTTTTAAATCCTGTACCAAGTTCAGCGCAGGAAAGGTCCCTGCGATAATTACTATGAACAGCCCTTCTGTCTTTTGAAATTAAATGGAAGGAAAGTTTTGATAGCTACAATGAAGCTGCCCCACTGTACAAGGACTTGCATAAAATGGAGGCCCTTGTTGCAGGGCCTGAAATGCAGCCCTTTCCCTAAACATAGCCCCCACCAGCGCTCTCCTGACATACAGTACTAGGCAATAACCATTTAGTATTGCCAGGTAACTTTAGCATCCTAGTTTGACTGCTTTTATCATCTTTACCGACTGAGGACTCTGACCTACAATATAGAGCTGGGAGAGTGGTCATGGACCACGCAAGTTTTAAAGTTAAAGCAGGTTCCCTGGGTACCATGGGTTTTCTCTATATACAAAAGTCACTGCTACTTCTTCTGTAGTTGCCATCAAGTGTCTGCAACTTGGATTCTGTATCAAAAGGCTTGCTGTGGAATTTAATTGGCTGTTCTAGGAGAGGTAGAGGTAGAGGTGTCATTTAGATTAAAAGATAGGACTCTCTGGGGCACTCAAAATTAAATCCTATTTCACAGACAATCTAAAGAGTGAAATTCACATCCAGAAGGTAAATTCATTTATGAGCAAGAAACCCAGGTAATCAATCAAGTAGCAGCCAAGAATTGCAGCTTTTAGAGGGAATGTGTAAAACAGCTCAGAAAGACTGAAGAATGGAGAAGGCCTTACTACTCTGTCACCACAAGGTCTCTGTGGACTATTGCCACTTCCCAAAGTTTTCATCAGCATCAGAATCTCCTCCCCTTTGAGCACAGGGGGTATAACACTAACCTTAGATAAAGCAGGGACGGAGGGGAAGGGGGCAGAAATTTTCAAGGATGCCGTAGTAAAAGAAGAACTTGTGGATAAAATGTAGTGCAGTGGTTCTCAACCTTTTTAGACTCAAGGCACCCCCTCCATGACTTCTGTGAGTTAAGTGGCACCCAATTTCAAAAACAAATGTATACAGTATAGTGCTTACCCTCCTTGGAAAGGGGCAGGGCAGTGGGGGTGTAGCAGGGTTGTTCAGGCAGGGACAAGCATTAGCCTGCATTTATCTTCATTGCTTATCTGCTTATCTACTCACACCTCAAAGCACCCTTTCAAAGGATCTGGCAGTACCCCAGGGTGCCCTGTACCTTGGTTGAGAATCACTGATCTAGAGGATGTGAACTCTTCATGTCATTGGCTCCTGCTGCACATAAGGCTTTGATCACTCAAACTCAACCTACTCACATCTGTCTAGGGCCTATGCCACTTTTTTACAAGCAAAGAATCACAGGGTTGGAAGGGACCTCAAGGGTCATTTAGTCAGCGATACAAGATAAGCTGTTGTTAAACCACCCCAGACAGATGCCTGTCCAGCCTCTTGTTGAAAAATTCCAGTGAAAGGGATTCCACAACTTCCCTGGGCATTTTGTTCTGCTGTCCTATAGTTCAGAGAGTTGGGAAATTTTTACTGTGATTTAATCTGAAACTGTTTTGCAGCAGCCTAAACTTATTGTTTCAAGTCCTACCCTCTGCAGCAAAGGAGAAAAGTTGTTCTTTCTCCTCTTTATGACTGCCTTTCCAAAGTTTAAATACTGCTATTATTTCCTATCCTCCAATCTCCTTTTCACTGAACTAACCATATGTTTCCTCATATAACTTGCACTCCCATCGCTTTATCATCTCTGTCGATCACCTCTGGATCCTCTCCAGTTTTGCTACATCCTTCTTAAACTTAAAAAAGTTACAGTAACCCAGAATTATGCACCATAGACTGGTTAGGCCTCAGCTAGACTAAATGGAAAGGTGTTATCATCTCCCATGTTTTACATGCTACACTCCTGTTAATGCAACCCAAAACAGCATTTGCTTTTTCAGCAATTATGTCACACTGCTTGCTCACACCAAAGGTCTTTCTCTGCAACTCTACTGCTTAGCCAACCATCTCCCATTATGTTTTGGTTTTCCCTCCTTAAGTTTAGCCCCTTACATTTGCCTTTGGAGAACTGCACACAAGATAACAGAATGAAATTCAATGATCTACTGGCATCCTTTTGAATTTTCCTCCTATCTTCACAAGTTTTTAAAGCCCTCCCAGGTATGCCATCTACAAACTTGATCAAGCAGGAAGAGCAAGCTTCGTCCAACTCATAAATAAAAATGTTAAACAGCAGCTAACCCAGAGCAGATTCCCGTGAACCCCAATTGAAATAGGTCACTGATTTTTCTTCAAAACTTAGAAGATCCATCCCAAGTTACAGAATTTTACAAGCAAGTAAAGCAAGACCAATGCAGAAAGTTCTGATGTTTTGACAAGGAGTCAGTGGAGACTGGCTAGTGCACCAAGTAACTTAGGGACAAAGGATTTTGTAAAAGGCTTATGATGACACTCTCTATTTTCAGCTTCTAAAGCTTTGCTGAGAGGGATGGAAGGAGAGAAACAGCTATAGTGAGCAAGACTTAGCAGATAAAGAGTGGTAACAAATACCCTTCCCCCTACAGATTTCAGTGGGCACTGTTCTGGCCAGAACTGCCCTCATCAGCACCTGGCACAGTATGGTCTTCACTGTGTATAAATGATGGACAACATGTCTGGCAGGAGCCTTGCTCTTCTCCAGAAGGGAGGGAGGTCTTTTCTGGAACTCTTACTGACTTGCACTCAGCCCACAGAGCAGGGAGCATCAGGGAAAGGGGGTGGTATATTGTGCCCCACAAGGGAGAGCTGCTACTGCTACCAAAGCAAGGAATGTAACCAGTGCCCCACTCCAGTTTTGCTCATGTTGTTCCACCCATAACTCAGGTCCCATTACATGAGCAGTAACAAACCCGGAGGGTCATGAAAGAGGCTGACGACACTTTTCTCTGGTGTGTTGAAGAAGGCAGTAGCCATCGAGTTATACTCGCCATCGGCACAGAAGAGCTGGGGGGAAGAAAGAAAATGACTGAGTGTTTCTTTTAGAGCTGGGAAAGCCCACACAATCTTAGTACAGAAAAGCCTCCAGAGCACTAGAATTTGTTCAGAGGCAGCATGGGAAAGGGTGGAAACCTATAAGGCAGTTATAACCAGGGATCCTGGTTTTCCACAATACAAAATCACAAACTTGAAATCCGTGACTAAAATTAAAAGCCCCCCACAGACCTGCTAGTGCCCCTCACCACCCCCCCCCACAGCCCTGCTCATGCCCCTTACACCCCACACAACAGCCGCCCAGCCCCACACATGCAGGCACAAACACACAAACATGCAGACAAACACACACACACTCCAGCAGGTAGGTGTGTATGGGGGCTGGGGGTGGGGAGGAAGGCATTGTGGGGTAGGCAGAACAAGAATGGTAGGGAGGAGTGCATCTCTGTGCCTGCTGGGGTAGGGGGCAGGGACACAGCAGGGGGGGAGGTGCGACAGCAGTGCTGTCGGTCTGCAGACCACACAAGTGCTGTCCAGCTGGGGGAGGGTGCAGCTCACACAGCAGCTGCCGCTGCACTGGGACGTGTGTGTGTGTGTGTGTGTGTGTGTGTGTGTGTGTGTGTGTGTGTGTGTGTCTTGGGGGGGAGGAGAGCTGCCTCACATGTGGCAGCTAGCACCACACCACATACCGTGCAGCTTTCCCATTGCTGACTGCGGGCAAATGGTGCAAGGTGTGGTGGCAGCCACTGCATGCGAGCCACCCCTCCCCCTGGCCACGTGAGTGTGCATGGCCCACAGAGGGACATTGCTGCCCTCACCCCCAGCCCTGCACGTGCAAGCGCGCACAGAGTGAGCTGAGCTGAGGGGCTGGCAGCACCCCTCCACCACAGCGCCCTGGGGTACACTCTGTTCCCCTCCCCCTCTCCCCACCTGCTCAGGCTGAGGGAGCAAAAGGTGTTGGGGAAACTCCTACCAGGAGTGTCTGCCAGCTGGCAGGCACTCCATGTCTTCCCCCAACACATCCTTGCTCCCTCAGCCCCCAGCCAGCTTCCCTGCCAGCCCTGCCTCACAACCCTCAAGCCCCACTTCACCTTTCATTCCTAGAGGTATCCTGAGGCAGCCTTTGGTGTCAGGTCCCGCCCTTTCCCCCTCTCCCTTCCCTTCCAGGCAGGGTTGGGGGTTTCCTGCCCCTTTTGCAAACAGCTCTTGCAAGCTAGAAAAGGGGGAAATCTGCAGGTTTCCCTGCTAAAAGTGAAAATCCATGGTTTTCTCTGATGAAACTGGGAAATCCATGGTTTTCTCTATTTTTCCACAGGAAATGGAAAACTCAGATCCCCGGTTATAACCCTGCTCACAAACACAGCCTTTATTCAGCCCTATTGCACATTCTCAGGTACATTGCTAAAACCCTGCATTACTGCAACTAGAGAGCCATTGACCTGCCAATTGCCATGCTTCATAATCTGCACCCAAGATAAGGAAGGTGGTACTAGTGACCTCTCCTTTGCCATTCCCCAATTTCCAAGCTCTTGAGTTGGATGCTGTGAGTTCTATTAACAGAATATGAATGAACTGATCTGCTTTTCTGCATTAATCCCATAACCCAGAAGTCCTTGGCTGGACCCCTACTAAACACTGTACTCAGCAAAACACAAACCCCAGTAGAGCCTTGCCTCATTCAGCATACACTTTAGTGCCTGCCCACAGTCCTAGCAGTGAGAAGGGACTGGCAACAATAGAAATGCCGAAGCTCCCAGTATCAGGTTTGAAGCCAGTTCCTCTAGAACAGGGATTGGCAATCTTTTTGCTACCATAGGACAATGTTTGCTACCCAGCCCCTGCCGAAGGCTGCAAATCTCTGCATCTGACCCAGAAATCAGCAGATGCTGCACAGGGAATATGGAACAAGGCAAAATGCAGGAACTGAGACACAATGCCTGTGCTGCCTGCACAGCAGCAAATGACAAAGTGAACAGCAGGCAGTAGGACCCAGGGGAAGTCTCCTCTGCCACTTTGGCTGAAGCCTGCTACAAAATTTCCCAAGCTAGGGCAGTTGGATCCAGTCTCTTCATGGTCCTGATCCAGCCCACAGGCCTTAGGTTGCTGATCCCTCCTCTAGGACAGCGGTTTTCAATTGAGTGACTGCCCTGGCACACATTGCACACAGCTAGATAAACCTAATGCAGGGAGGAGCATCCACTTTTGCCACAGCCCTTCCCAGTCTGCTCCTGCACACTCCTCCCAGAAACAGAGGCTTGCAGGAAGTTCCAACTACCCTGTGCATCTCCATTTCCAGGAGGTGCCAGGGGGGTCAGACCAAAAAGGGCTGCAGCAAGAGCAGATGCTCCTGCCTACATTAGGCTTACCTGGCTGTGCACAAGCTGCACACGGCAGTTCCACCTGACAGCATTGGTGGCACCACTTGGTTGAGAACTACTGTAATAAGGAGAGACAGGACAGCAGTGATTCTCAGCTGGGGATGCTGTCAAATTAAAGGAAGTTCTGGAAGGGTGCCTGGAGTCTAAGAAGGTTGAGAACCACCGTTCTAGCACCAGATACACATCTCTGCCTTGTTGGTTGCCCATTAAAAAAATTACTCTCACCTCTCTGTACTCTGGACCCCACCCCTGCCTTTCTAGGCTCCAAGTTCAGTTACCACTTCTCCTTAGGAGCAGGAAAGTTATTAAGACCACCCTGCCCAGGCCTGATCCCAAGAAGCCCTGGGATCACCTTGCCAAGCTGTGTAACACAGTATTCAGAGGTGTTTCTGAACAGAAGCCATCCTCACCGCTGGGGCCATGTTACAGCCTTGTCTCCTACCTGAAGGGGATAGGCCACAGCATTTCCTTGGAGGGGCTGGCAGTCCCTGGAGCAGTAAATCATCACAAATCCCACAGCTGCTGTCACTGCTGCCACCAACATGGCCTCAACCACTTGCAGGCATGGGCGGTGGATGTACCTGAGGAGAACAACACATGCCAACTGAACACAGAGCACTGCCTTTTGCCACCCAGGGACCAGCTGGCAGGAGCCCAAGCGCCAAACAGCCCACCAGTTCTGTCCACAGCTCTCTTCTGATGCATCAGCATTTTTTGTACCCCAATCACAACACCGATCTGAGCCAAGGTGCTGCCATCTAATTCTTCCAGCAAAATCTGTGGCTGTACATGCTGTACTACAAACACTACAACCAGAGGCCACCACAGAGGAAGCATTTCAAGGTGCAGTCAGCCACATTTGCAATGGATCAATATAAAAGGGGCTGTAGGTAGGAGGCTGAGGAATTGTTGTTTCCGTCTCATACAGCTTAGCTTCATCACTGTCCCAGAGGCACCACATGGGGCTGCATTGCAAACAAGAACCTTGGGTATGTTAATTAGATGCCAGCCTGCACTGGTGCCTCAGCCCCAGTGCCCTTAGCAGGAGACTTTATGTTATGTCACTGGGTTCAGCAACACATATATACTTATGTAAGAGATATGTTCATAGAGGGGAGGTCTCCTCTGCTGAAATGGACACACCCCACCAACCTGATAGATGCAGTCTTCGACCCCTTCCCAGGCATATTGCAGAAGCCACTATGGATCCCACTGCTAGACTGAACCCTGGTGACAATGTCCTGAGCATATGCAAGTACAAGAACATGCTGGAAACTGATGTGTAGGGCTAAGGCATGGGAGGCCAGAAGCAAGACAAGCTTTATATGTAGTTACTCTGGGCTGTCCTCACATCTCTGAAATAGGCCTCTCCCATCAACTGTTCTCACAAGGAGTCAGAGGAGGAGGACAGAAGGTTTCAGGGGAAATGGGTGGTCTCCTGCCTTTCCTTGAAGAGAACTACCACAAACAGTCTGACTGGACAAACATTTCAAACTGCAAATACCTACCATTAACCCAGAGCAGCCACTTTTTGGAAGGACCCCATCTTTTGACAGGATATTCTTCAACTCCCTAATGCTGCCACAGAAGGGTAACAAGACACTTCCTCAGTTCTGTTCCTGTAAGTGATTCCTCCCTAAGGCAGACCTTTTGGGATGCAACTAGGGCCTTAAGAGTCCAGCAGTTTTATTAAGCAAGTTGGGTTTGTTTTTTTTTGTTTTTTTTTTTTACAAACTTAACGGTTGTTACAGACTTCTGGCTGCAATGAGATGGAGCAATAGAAGTTTCCATTGCTCCAAATCCCCTGGTTCTGCATTGTGTTCTGTCTGCGGAACGACATGGTATCCTTCCCAATATGCACTAGCTGCTGTTTTTTTGAGCTAATTGTTAATGAAACGCAAGGTGCACAAACAGATAATTGTGAAACAGATTTTCTGGGTAAGTGGACAACAATTCTAACATGGAACACAGCCACTTCAGCAGATCTTTGAAGCAATGTGACTTGGTGCTGAAGTTTTCAAAATTGATTTTGAAAATCGGGCATAAGCCACTCAGGGTAAGATTTACAAAACTTTAATAGGTGCCTTTGCATGTGCTCTGGAGGCTGAGGGGGCAGGGGTGCTTTAACTAGAGTGGCTCCAAGAGCTGTTCCAATTAAAGTGTCTACAGCATCTTGTGTATTCAGCATCCTGCACTTCAAAATGGCAGGGGGGATGCTTTAACTAAAGCTTGTTGAACGAACTTTAGTTAAAGTGCCCCCACCACCATTTTGAAGCATGTGGACGCTGAACTCACAAGACACAGAGGCTGCAGGAGAACACTAAATATCACACTGCAGCAGGACTTAATTAATAGAGTCTGCTCTGACATGCTGTAATTACAAGGCATCAGAGCAGCCTCCCTGCACAGGTACTCGACGAGCTTATATATCATATAACCCTAGCATTTAAAAGCCAGGAAACTGATTGTTAAGTCAGTCATAGATCTTACATTGTTCAAATACTCACATAATAGAATGAAATGTCTTTCACAGAACTACTAGCCAATTGCCCATTAGGAATGATGGGGGTGGAGCATGCAGGGAGGGAACCCTGTGCCCCACTGTCCAGGCCCACTCCTCCTTTCCTCCGGCTGCATGAGGTCCAGGCCCACTCCCCCCCGCAGCGGTGGCAGGAGGGGAGAAGCGGGCCCTGGCTTGATGTGGGATAGAACTGGCCTGAGGATGGGCACAAGCCAGCCCGCCACTGCTGCTGCTGTGAGGAGAGCAGCAGGCCCAGGCTGACCTGGCAGTGGCAGGGGAATGGGAGGAGCGGGCTCAGAGCCATGGGGGAGGATTGGGCCTGGGCCCAAGGGGGGGAGGAGGCGGCCTGCCGTGGCAGTGGGGGGGAGCAGCAGGCCCGACCCAATGCGGCAGCAGCTGCAGCTGGGGGAGGGGAGGAGCAAGCCTCTTCCCCACCCCAGGCCCGGGGCCACTCCTCCCCCACACCCCTCCTCCCCTGTTGGCTCCAAGCCCACTCCTCCCGTTTCTCTGCCACCACTGGGTCAGCCTGGGCCCACTGCTCCCCCTCTGCCCGCGTGGGGCCTGGGCCCACCCCTCCCCTCACCCACTATTTCCCCCACCTATGTTGGGACTGCTCCTTCCTCCACCGCCGCCGCATCATCCCGTGTCAAGCCCCGCAGGTGGCGACAACGGAAGGGGGGAGGGGTGGGCTGGGGCCAGAGCTGTGGCCTTGCCCGCCCCCACACAGCATCCCGACCTCGCTCGCCCCCCCACGCCACTGCCACTGCCACTGCCACCTCCATGCCATCACTACCCTCTGTTCCGTCCGCTCCACTGCCCCTGCCTCTAGGGACCTGTTGTCGTCCATTGTCCCGTGTCCTCACCATCATGGTGGTGCTCCACCAGCCGCCAGCTCACTCCTGTTCAAACGTTTGTTTGCACTCCGATTAGCTGTTTGTCAGCCAATCAGAGTGTGAATAAAGCACTATGGACAGACAGACAAACAGACAGACAGATAAACTTAGGCTTTTATAATATTAGAACAGAAATTAGGGGTGGAAGGGACCTCAGGAGGTCTTCTAGTCCAACCCCCTACTCAAGGCAGGACCATCACCAACAAATCATCCCAGAAAAGCTTTGTCTAGGCTGGGTTTGGAAAACCTCTAAGGAAGGAGCTTCTACCACCTCTCTGGGTAACCTGTCCCAGTGTTTTACTACTCTCCTAGAAAATTCTTCCTAATATCTAATCTAAACGTACCTTGCTGCAACTTGAGACCATTACTCCTTGTTCTGTCATCTGCCACCACTGAGAACAGTCTAGCTCCATTGTCTTTTGAACCCCGCTTCAGGTAGTTGAAGCCCGCTGTTAAATCCCCTCTGTCTCCTCTTCTCTAGACTAAATAAGCCCAGTTCCCTCAGCCTCTCCTCATAAGTCATGTGCCCCAGCCCCTGAATCATTTTTGTCACCCTCTGCTGGACTGTCTCCAATTTGTCAGTATCCTTTCTGTAGTGAGAGGCCCACAACTGAAAACACTACTCCAGATGTGGCCTCCCTAGTGCTGAATAGAGGGGAATAATCACTTCCCTTGACCTACTGACAACACACCTACCAATGCAGCCCAGTATGCCATTAGCCTTTTTGGCAACAAGGGCACACTGCTGGCTCATATTCAGTTTATTGTCCACTGTAACCCCCAGGTCCTTTTCTGCAGAGCTGCTGCCCAGCCAGCCAGCCCCCAGCCTGTACTGGTACATGGGATTCTTCTGTCCTAAGTACACAACTTTGCACTTGTCCTTGTTGAACCTCATGAGATTTCTTTTGGCCCAATCCTCCAATTTGTCTAGGTCACTGAATCCTAGCCCTACCCTCCAGCATATCTTCTATTCCCCCCAGCTTGGTGTCATCTGCTAACTTGCTGAGGGTGCACTCTATGCCTTCTTCCAGGCACTGATGAAGACATTGAACAAAACCGGCCCCAGGACTGAACCCTGGGGCACTCCACTTGATACCTCCTGCCAACTACACATCAAGCCATTGATTACTACCCTCTAAGTCCGACGCTCCAGCCAGTTTTCTATCCACTTTACAGTCCATTCACCCAGCCTGCAAGAATGTTATGGGAGACTGTATCAAAAGCCTTGCTAAAATCAAGATACATCACACCATCCACTGGTCTCCCTGCATCCATAGAGCCAGTCACCTGATCATAGATCAGTGTTGGGCAAAATAGGCCCGGGGGCTGGATGTGGCCCACCAGGCTATTCTATCCAGCTTTGTGGTCACTGCTGCCCAAGCTTCTATCCGCTACTACATTCCCCACTAATTCATCCCTGTCTGTAGGCAGTAGGTCAAGAGCATGGCCACTCCAGCACTTGCACCAGGAAGTTGTCCCCAGTACTCTCCAAAAACTTCCTGAATTGCCTGTGCACTGCTGTATTGTGCACAGCAGATATCAGTATGACTGAAGTCCCCCATGAGAACCAGGGCTTGTGAGTGGGAAACTTCCATTAGCTGTTCTAAGAAAGCCTTCTCTACCACTTCCTCCTGGTCTAGTGGTCTATAGCAGACACCCATCACAACATCACCCTTGTTGCTCTCACCTCTGACCCTAACCCAGAGACTTTTAACAGGCCTATCTCCAGTTTCATACTGGAGCTCTCAGCAATTATATAGCTCTTTTACATAAAGTACAACTCCTCCTCCTCTTCTCCCTTGCCTGTCCTTCCTGAACAGTTTGTACCTACCCATAACAGTGCTCTAGTCATGCAAGCTATCCTACCAAGTCTCTGTTATTCCAATTATATCATAACACAACAAACCTAATTCTGAGCCATGAATCTGTTCAAAAGTCTTTTTTCTCTCATGGGAATTTAGAAACAAAATGTTCCCTTCAAAAGAATACTGCTACACAGGAATTACAGTTAATAAACTGACAAGTTGCCAGGATAATTTAATTAAATACCTATACAAGATGTTCAAGGAGCAGCTGCTCAGTGGGAAACTGTCTCTCTGCGAACATATTTAAAAATATTTGAGGCTGATCAGCAAGCTATTGATGTGTACATGTGTCATAATAAAGTCTTTCTGAAAGGATCATTGATTTATATAGTTGGGCTTACAATGAAAGGAGAAGATTTGTTTTGGGTCAGAGTGGAAGGAATGAACAAACGTGGATTTTTTTGTCCTTAAGAATGAAGGGTTGATCACACATGGACAATTGGAAACATGACATACATAACTGCTGGTTTTCTTGCTTTTGAGGGCTTGTACTCTGATGTGTCAGATTAGCCAACTGTCCCAGCTTAATTACTGATGCATCAGGGTGCATCTAGAAGCCTTCTCATGTTCAACTCTACAGGCCTCTGCCTGAATAGCACCAGTGCTAATACCAAGGGACTGAGTTTTATTTAGTTCTCACCTGATGCGGAACATGGTGAGCCAGTAATTCAAGGCATTGAACATTGCTCCAAGAATTCCACCTGCAAATACAAAAGGGAAACATCTGCAAAACCCCACAGACAGATCTGAGCAGTCACAGCCATGATAGAGCTGGTTTGTTTAGTGACCACATGACAACACAGAGGAAGACAGAAACAACAAAAGCTACAAATGAAGTATGGGCTTTTAAATGTGCGCTGTGTCGTGCGTGGTAGGTGGCATCTGAACAGAAATGGTTTATTAGATTATTCTTTACATCTTATCTGGTCCAAACTTCCTTCTACAATTCATAGCCAGAAGCCCTCCTGCCACTTCTAAACACCACACTTTCTTTTTCCCCTGGCTTTCTGGAAGCCCTTGTCACACTCCAAATACTACCAAGCAACAGAGGAACACAGAATTAAAGAGTCTTCACCTTTACCAAGAAACTTAAATTTGTCCTGATAAACTAGTTACAGCCCTTGGAAGCCTTAAACAAGAAGCTCAACAAAAGTCTTCTGCTTCAGTGTCTTTAATGGATTTCTCATTCTCCTCAGGAGATGTAATGAGGAAACTGTAAGATTCAGACAAGGAACAGGAGATGACCCAGACTAATTACATTGAAAGAGAAGAACAACCTTACCAACCACTCCCATAACTATGAAGATTGGAATTTCCTGGATCGTGTATTCCATTTTCTGTAAACAAAGAAAAATAGGGTTTTGAGCTCCTTTGGCATGGCAGCAACATGAAAGCCAAGTCATCATCTCTGCCCAAAGAACACCAGCCTTCACATCTGATGGCTGCAGAACCATCACTGGAGAGCAAATGCTGCAGTGCAGCTGCTTGCCCCAACACCCACATAACCTACATATTTCCTTGTGGAATCTGAGCCTGGAAGTAGCTGTAAAAGGACTACTTGCTTGGTTGAAGAGGTTCACAATTGGAGGTGCTGATCTTGGAACCCCTGGTCTTTGCAGAACTCTGGCTGTCATGACACACCATGTAGTGAGCTTAGAGCTTTCCAGAAAGACAGAGCTACCCAGTATTCATCCCAGAACAAAACTTCTAGGGAAATGTTACAAATGGGGACAGCTAGCCCTGACTGTCTCAGTAACCTTAATGATGCCCAGAAGGGCAGGCATGGGCATAGGACATCCAACACCCTGGTAGCACCCCTCCAATGCCTCACCTCATTATCAAACCTGCCGAAGTTGATAAGCCCTGGGTTAGAAAGGTCCCAGGCATTCCCATGGTAAACGCTCAGGACTGAGTTCAGTGTGAACGTAGAGATCATGGAGGCAAAGAACTACGGAGACAAGGAACAGAGTTTCATAGCATAAGACAGACCACAACTCTTCCATCTCCATTGGTTACCTGTCACCACACCCTCTACCTCTTCTTCACTCACTAAGGGCTCCCTACCACTTCAACCCACCCTCTGTGACACTCAGAGAGCTGTGCAGCAGAAGTCACTCTAGGGCTGAAGACAGCTAAGAAAAAATAGTTTTTGGGTATGCCTACCAAGGCACAGTGCCCAAATCCATGAATCTGTACACACCAGAAGTGCCATGGGGCAGGAGCCATGTCTTCCTTTGGAAATAGGGCAGAACCTCTTATCCAAGCCAAAGATCCAGTGCTGCCTCCTACAACTCCAGGCAGTTCCTTGGGAAGGGAAACAGCATCTTCCCTTCTGATCTCAGGCTTTGTGCCAAGAAAGCTTTGCCCTAGATTCACTCTGCCATTTCATTCTGAATGGAGCACCAGCCACAAACCCAATATCCAGGACACAGGGCAGAGCAGTTCTGCCCCTCCCCAGTCCAGGTAACCTGGGGGAAATGGGTAGCTGAAACTAAGGCTATGACACCAAAAGCCAATTCAGAAGTTAGTGCTCAAGGAGGTGGTATTTTACAAGTGCTAAGTGCCCACAGTCCCATGGCACCAGGTTCTGCATAAGCATGCAAGCAGACCTTGCCTCTGCCTCCTCACTTTGGGTTTCTGACACTTACAATTCTCCATGTCAAGAACTGATTCCAGAAGGAAGCTCCTTCTTCCAAGCTGAAGAGAACTCCCCCTTGGAACACAAAACACACCACCATTAGAAAAAGCCTGCTCAGTGACCTACAACCTCCTTTTTCAAGGACTACCATGGACCAGAGCTGTGGCACCAGTTGGAGCAACAGCCTTCACTTACAAGCTCTGCATATATGCAGTAAGCAAATCACATCTCACAAACCCAATTCGGGCATGCAGAGACAAGAACACAGCATGAAGACCTTTCGTGTCCTCTATATGTATACTCTCAGCTATGGCTGACTGTGAAGGGGAGGGACTTGGTGGGGCTGACAGGCCTTTTAGCTCTACTCAACCCAGGGCACATCATACTTTCTTCCACCCAAGTTGTTTGGGACTCTTTTTTCAAGGCTCAAAGTGAAGTCAGTGGAGGAGATAACTTCCTGAATAGCACACATGTCTTATGGCTGTATCTGTACTTCACAGGTCCCTGCCCTCACACCTTATTTCTCAGGGGTTTACCTGAAAAATAAAAGAGGGAGTTGTCAGAGTATCAGACATAATCTCAGCAGAGACAAACTGCCACGGTAGAGAACTTTGTATTTTGCCACCAAGAGGACAGGGAAAGTTATAGTTTGGGGAAAGGGATTCAGTTCCAGCGCTATCCAAGCTCTGTAACAAGTACTGCAGGGGGAGATTTGAAAGTTGCAGTTTCAGAAACTGCTCAACAGGAAACAAGCAGCACCCAAAACTGCTGGTGGGGGAAGGGGGCTGCTGCCCAAGGTATATCAAGTGCAACCTACTTCCCCTTGCCCCCCAGCAGTCACAGGAAAGGCCTTAATTTTCTGACTGATCTTGTACTGATCACTGCAAGGCAGTTCCACGAGGGAGTGGCAGCGGGGTAAAGTGTGGGGGGGGATGAATATGTCTCCAAGGTTTTTCCAGGCTGCAAGGGAAAAACCATGGTTTCCCATGTTTTTCTCCTTTAAAGAAGAATCCATTTTTAAAGTTTGCTGATCCACTTCTAAAATTGGTCCATGACCCTTTCATATATTCTTGCGACTCACTTTTGGGTCGTGACCCGCAGTTTGAGAAACGCTGATCTAGATGCTGAAATTGGGTATCCCTTGAAGAAGTAGTTAACAATAGCATAGTGATGCACACATCCCCTGCAGTAATAGGGTCAGCAGGGAATAGGGGACACTCTGTTGTTTACCAGGGGTTACCAGAAATAATGGCCACAAACTGAAGGAGAACAGATTTAAATTGGACATAAGGAAGAAATCCTTTGTGGTAAGGACTGCCAAAATATGTAATGGGCTTCCTACGGTTATGATGCTTTCCCCTACCCTGGAGGTGTTCAAGAGGAGATTAGCTAGGCATCTGGCTGGGGTTACTTAACCCCAGCGCTCTTTCCTGCCTGGAGCAGGCAGTCAGACCCAATAATCTACCAGGTCCTTTTCGACTCTAGAAATCTATGAAATCTATGGAAGGAGCTGGTCTGTGCATGAATATACAATAGCAGAAGAACTATGATGCTTTACCAACTGGGGCACCAAAAGCAGCCGAAACACCAGCAGCAGCTCCAGCCGAGACAAAATCCCTTTTCTCTGTGTCTCTGCGGAAGTATTCAAAGATCTGAAACGCAACAAAGGGGACTTTACCTCTGCACAGGTTGCTTAAAAGTGATTCAAACACAAAAGAACCTGCAACAGAGAAACTGTGTATTGGACCCAATGCACCCTTCCCACTGCTAGGATGGGGCTATCACCCTCCAGTCCTCCTCTGTCACATATGGTTTGGCCACCTATTGTGAACCTCACAGCTAACAGAGTGGCTTTCCATCCTATTCAGGATACATACCACCTTTCACATAGACCAGATTCTCCTAGCCATAGATTGTACTGGGAAAGTGACAGGCACCTGCTGTAACTTAGAAAAAAGCAACTCAAGGTGGTCCAAAACTTGGCTCCTCTTCTGGAGGAGGACTTGATAGCCACATCCCCTTCCCAGCATGCACATGCTCACCACCCTCTTTTCAGGTGAACTAACTAACCTTAAAGTCACGCTTCAAAGATGTGGATCTTCCTTGTGAGATCCCAGCTGCAATGACTGCTCCAGAGTGAATCATTGGCCCTTCCTAAGAACAGAAAAGCAGACATTAGGCAAAAAGCCCATTTCTCCTTTAAGAACCTGGCTTGAGATGGTAATATGTGCAGGGAACTAGCTCCTACCAGACTTGGACCCCAAGAACTTTGGCCACACTGAGGCTGAGAGTGGGAATATACTATTTCATTAGCCCTAGCTCCAGGAAAGGAAATACCCTCTCAGGAAATGCAAGTCTTATGGCAACCCCCAACTTCCTAATTCTACAAGTGGTTTTTGAGACACTGCCAGGTTCAGATGATCACAGACAAACCAGCATGCTGCCTGGAGCAGCCAGCGAAAAGGTATGCTCACAAATGCAGCAGTTAACAGGGAACCCTTGGATTCCAGGACACAGACCTGCCATTTGTAATCACAGAAGTTACATATATGACTGCACCTTTGCCTGCTAAGGTCCCAATGGGGCTCTATGGCAGGGCACCTTCTGGTATAGCAGGCAGCAATTTACAGGGTTCATCTCCTATGTGGCCTCTTGTAAGAGCCCAGCAAGGCCATAGGCTGCTATGCCCCTGCCTTCAGCCTTGTTCAGCATAGACTCTGGAGTCAAGGAAAACAATTCTCCCCTGAAAACAGGGAGCTGCCCCTAAACACATGGATGTGTATGACGGTATAGTAATCTTGGGACACATGCAACAAGCAATATAGGAAGGGAGTGTGTAGCACTGGGTGGTCATTGCGCACTGACAGTGAGCCAAGATCACTCTGTGAAGGGGGTTGATGAGAGTCCAGTTCTCTTCCTCAGCAGATTACCTTCCCCACAGCCAGGCCTCCAACCACTGAGAGAATCACTCCACAGACCTTAACCATCAGAGTCTGCAAAAAAAAAAAAGGAAAGTCCTTTGCTAGCACAGGAATCTGCAAGTCACTGGCCATGCTGGAGTGGGGGAGATGAGCAACAAAGACACTTTGATCTAGGGGGAGGAGGAAAAGCGCCTGGTTGCCTCAGCCATTCTTCACCTTCCCAGAGATCACAAGCAACAGGCAACAACTAAGGCAGGTACCCAGTACCTTTCCGGCTACAGGGGTGGAAATGAAGGATGTCAAAGACAAGCCCTTTGGCTCTTGACTGAGGGTCATTGCTCAGCCTGGAGCTGGCTTCTTAACCCTGTTCAGTACAAGTTGCCTTGCAACAGCCTCTCTGACAGCTGAAATATAAACCCTTGTAGCAGCAGCCAGTAGAAATCCTGGCATACAGGCCAATAGCCCGCTATGTCCAGGGACCAGAAAGTGCCCAGAGCAGAAAACCCCAAATGCGTCAAAGCCCTGCTGCTTACACAGAGGGTCCCATATACACATACAGACAACACAATGTCAGTAAGACCCTCCTCATCCTGTGTGCCATTTAGAGCTCACTGTTACTGTGATCTCATGGGCCTGCTCACCTACAAAACCGTTCCCCCACTGTCAAAGCATGCATCCTACCCCCTCACCACCTCTTCCCCTGGATAAAGAGGCACTGACACAATTTATCAGATGGCCCACAGAACTCTGATTAAAAAAGATGCAATTACAGCAGACGCACCTGGAGGTAAAATGGTCCCCAGGGTCACTCAAAATGCAGGGGATATAATGCAACTGCTGGAACCTGAGGACTCAACAGCTACCGCTGCTTGTATGTGTTAAAAAAGAAAGAGTCCAGGGCTATTCTAGCAGAGCTGTCCCATGAATGTACTCAGACCATGACAAGCATAAGGATGGGTGAATAGTGCCTAGCAGCCCTGGGACACCAGTACAAGAGTAGAAGGGCTGCTGTGGAGGATGCCAGAAAGGC
>NW_017728923.1:7200933-7263366 GCF_001723895.1 Crocodylus porosus | reverse complement strand
CACACACACACACACACACACAGGGACAGGGAGATTCCCTAATTCAGGCTGGACTGGGGAAGTGCAGGAGTACTCTTGTCCCTAAGCCAAACCCCAATCTCCTGCCGCGTTTTACCTTGAGCCGGACAACATGGGGAATCTTCACACCATTAAGGTAACACTTGATCTGGGGAATCCCACTGCCAGCTGCTACAGGCTGCAAGCAAAAGGAAGAGCATCAGCATTCACCATGCCCTTCCCTCCAAGGAATCCTGCTCCCATAACCCCTTCTGCTGGACCTAGGATAGGCCCTGGGCAGCGGGCAGTTCTTTTCTTCGAGGCAAACTTGCAGTCACAGGACTGTTCTGTGGAAAGATTCTGGTGCCATCTCCACAGCAGCTTTAAAAGCAACATCTTAATTGACCTCAGGCAGAACTACATTCCCTAGCCTGAAAGCAAACAGGCTACAAACTGAGTAGGCTGAGCTGGCTTGGTCCATAACGAATGCATGACTATTCCTTTTTGGGAAAGATGCCAAGAAGCTAGGCTCTCTCCCAGAAGCCATTCTTCCAAGTTAACCCCAGAGACAGTACAGACCCCCTGGCTGAGGAGTGGAATAGGGGCAGCACTGTAGGTTACCATTTCCATTGTCTCCCTCTACAGCACAGGAAGAGTTCTGTGCTTTAGAGGACAGTGATGCTTAACAGAGAAAAGGCTTTGCTAGACTCAACTGCTGCTCGATGGTGTGTGGGAGTTCCTTAATTGGGTATTGACTATTGGTCATTAAGAACTATACCACCACTTTTCACTCAGGCCACTCTTGAGAAGGATGTACAAACAGCAGAATGAGCGCTGATACAAGCATACAGCACTCGGACCACAGATTCATAGAGAAGTAGGGCTGGAAAGGACCTCCATGAATCTAATCCAACTCCCTGCCTGAGGCAGGATCATAACTATACAAACCATCCTATACAAATCCACTGTCTAACCTCATAGCAAAAACTACAGTCAACTCTGACACAACACAGTCTGCCACAGGTTAAGCAGGGGGACCCTAGTGAGCAAAGTATTGCTTCTGTAAGTGTTGTTAATATACACTCAAGAAATCCTAGGAAGAGGACCATGCGTGTTCCTGTTAGCATTCTGCCTCTCCAGAAGGCTACTGCAATGGGAAGAGATGCCTCCCTCTTTAGAAGGAACAGGGTATTTCTTAAACCTCCTCACAAAGCAAAGCAAATGCAGAGCAAAGCATGGTCCCATCCAGCTTGGTTAATGTATCACCAACCTGATAAAAAACTTTTGAGACTCTACTCATTTGCCTTGTTACTGGTCAATTTGTTACCTTGGTAAAGCAATAATGCATGCTCAGTGAAAACCCCTGACTTTTGCTGTCTTCCATTTATCTCAACAGCATTTTTTCTACCTAAGGTTTTCACAGATTCACTGAAGTTTAGGGCTGGAAGGAAACTTGTGAGATCATTGAATCCAGCCCCCGTGCTCTAGGCAGCAAAGACTGCTGCGGTCAAATAACCTCAGTAAGGTGTGCATCCAGTCTCTTTTTGAAGATCTCCAGGGTAGGTGCCTTGTACCACCCCCTGACTGAAGTCTATTCTAGAGTCTGGTCACATAAACCATAAATAAATTTTTCCTTATATCCAGTCTGGAACTTTCTTCTAGGAGTGTATGACCATTGCGCTTCTGGTTTTCCCCTGGGGCGCTTTGGTGAATAGTTGTCCACCTGGCCCCTGATACTCTCCCCGATATATTTGTAAGCTGCCACCAAATCCCCATGAAGTCTTCTCTTTTCTAGGCTAAACAGTCCCATATCTGTTAGCCTTTCCTCATATGGCTTGCTCTTCAGGCCTCAAGTCATAAGAGTGACTCTTCTCTGGACTCTCTCAAGCTTCTCCACATCCTTCTTGAAGTGGCACCCAGCACTGGATGCAGTACTCCAGCTGCAGCCTCACCAATGCCAAGTAGAACGGGAGAATAACTTCCTTAGTTTTGCTTGAATGCTGAAGTATATAGGGAATTTAGAAGTGCAGTGAGAGTCCAGAGCAAGTATAAATGAGCACAGGTTTAAGAAGTCAATGGAACAGCACTTATTTATATCAATTCAGGATTAGATTCAGAGTCCCTATTACTGTTGCTGCTCTGCAGAGCCTCCTCCAAGACACCTGGCTACACATGCTTCCAACATCTGCTAGATTCCTCCTACCCAAAGTCTCAGCAGCTACCATTAATGGCTGTGTGCAGTTAGCAAAGTTAGGGCTGAGCTGGAAAACAGCATCGTCCTACTTTAATACTGTCATCTAAGCATTACTTAATGAGAAAACCCTGTGTCACAACCCTGAGCCAGTACTGCGATGTGCTCAGCCACAGAGGAACCGGGAGCAGAAAGAGCAGAAATAAATCAATATCCATCATCTTCACATATTTTCCTATGAAAATACACCAGCTCCTCAAATCAGTATAATATTCCCTCAAAGAAATTTCATCAACTGGCAATTCCATAGTCAAGATAGTTCTGCATCAGTTACAGGAAGACTTGTAATTCTATTCAGCTGTTCAGGTTGAAATGCTTTTCAGGCCAAGTTATTTTGTAATGTTTCATGCTCCAGCAGGATAAGCAGAACAGAGGAGACAGGGAAGTGCCAGAGCTGACAACAGCATCACAGGAAATGGTGACTTCTTATTTCTTGAGCAGAATTTGGAACAGGACATCAAACCTGGTGAATCTGTACATTCAACCGCAGAGACAGCACACAGGGAACACAAAGAGCCACCTACGTGCAGGAAGTTTTGAACTCTTACCTCTATGAAAGCAACAATGATGGAGCCAACCATCACCACGCTGGAGTTCAGCGTCGCCCACAGTAACAGGGAAAAAGACAGCCCCCCCTTCTCAGTGAACTTGTCAATATCTGGGAGGGTCAGTTAAGGAAGTTCTGTCACATTTAAATGTATTGCTCAGGAAGTGGCAGGCAACAGGCAAAGCGTTAAAGGACTTCCACACTGCAGGAAATATGTTCTTACAAGGTTTAATCGAGTGAGCAGGCAACTCAGCTGGTGAGTTCTGTGTTACTTTCACTAGCGCCTAACATCAGTCCCTCCTTGTCTGGGGGCCTCTCCCCCAACTGAACAGCATATAACATCTCTTATGGTTCAGATGTTAAATTGTTGCAATAGAAAATGTTAAGACTTTAATTTCACATCAAAGCAGAACAACCACTTTGGCCAGGGCTAGGTGTTGGCTGCCCTGGGTGGGGCTGGGCCCCATGCAGAACGCTAAGGGAGCAGCCATTGGCTGGATCCAATCAATTGGCAGACACCACCCCCATGTACTGGATCCAATTAGTTGGTAGGCTGAATCTGGCCCATGGGCCATATTTTACCCACCCCTGACCTAGAGGCACCAGCCAAGACAGGGTGCCCCATGCTGAGCAGACGTAGCAAAGGGGCATCTCCTGTCCAAGGAGTATGAGATCCAAGCAGCCAGCACAGGCAGTGGGGTGTGTGCAGGCATTGGTAACTGAGATTAAACAACTCAACTGAAGGTACAAGAGTTAAGTTAGACCCTTGCCTCTCTCTCCAACCTGGAGTTGAGCTAAACTCTACAGGCCCACTCCTCTTTGACCCAGAGAGAAGGGACAGAAAATAACTGACAGTTTTTCATTAAAAGCAAAAAAAACCCTGTATTTGGAAGTCCAAAGAGTTCCAGCTCCAGGCAGAAGTATATTTCAGCAAGTCTTGCCACAACTCCAGCTCATGCACAGGGGGGCTGGTCTGCAGGGCACAGGGCCACAGTCTTGACAGTCACCATACAGAACTGAACCACACTCTGTGCACAAATCACTTTAGCACCCAACAGCCACAACAGGGTTTTTGATACAGAGCATCTGAACGTGCCAAAAACAGGTAGACTGGCAGGTCTGAGGAGGACACTAATAAATTTGAACTTCCCTTGCTCCAACACTGGCCTTCAGCTTTCAGGTCAATTTCCCATTGCTTTCTTGGGCCCATCAGCCCTATAACACAAGGTCAGACATCACAAGAGTTAACAGGACCAGGAGCTGCTACCAGATGGAGGCCATGCTCCACGCAGTAAGGCCACTGGAAGGAAACTTCCTTCCCAGAGTACTTAAGAGTGGCAAAGTGCATTCTCAGATCTCACCAGAGATGCGTGCCTTATGGTAGAGGTGCTTTATTTTAAGCTTTACCTATGGTTGCTGCAGAGCCACCAACTATTTCACTTTCTCAACTGCTTTGGCTGCTCTCCCAGCCCCTCACTCCTTCTCATGAAGATCCCTGCCCTGCCCCCTCCATAGCTGCCCCAGTACCACTCACTCTCCGAGTCCACAGGCAAAGCACACCTGGCAGGAGCCAGAAGGATACTGTCTTTCACCACTTTGTACTTCAGCCCAGCCAGCTTCTCCACCACAATATCGATGAAACAGGCGACAAGGCCAGTGAGAATCCCAATCATGGCACAGATGACCCAGCGTTTGATCTCCACTGTTTGAAATGCCTGCAAGAGACATCAGACTCCTAGTCCTTGGAATGCTTATGAGAGAGTACCCCTAACCATCCAAATATCCACTGTGGGCAGGACATGTTAGAAATCCCCCAGAGCTGGGGACTTCACACATACACTCAGTGGTACTCCCACAGAAATGGCTTGCCCATAGAGGAAGCTTCCTTTAGCGGAGGATGTACTTCTGATTCACATAACAGCATGCTGTTTCCTATTCCACTACTAACACATTTAAGCATTTTGTTTCCATTTCTAACACAACCAAGGAATTAAGAATCAGGCATCCCATGAAAAGTATTTCCTATTGCACTGCCTGCACAGAGTTACTTGTGGGTGCAAGGACTAAGGCCTAACTTGCCAGTATGTGCCCACATCACATTCTGTTTGGAATGGAACCTCCACAGTCTGTGGTACAGGCACAAAGACATTCTTGTGCCTTTTGCAGCACCCTCACTCTCTGAAGTTTCCCCCTTTACTCCTGGGTGCTGCAGTAGGTCTACCAGCTTCTCACACAAGCTATGTCTGATGTACTTAGAGAATCTAGGCATTTTCCCCTCCAGCTGGCTATTTACAATTCCCCTCCTTGTTTCCTGCCAACATATCCCCTGCCATGACACATGGTTCTTCCTACTGATCTCTCCTGGGTTTGGGATCATATCCAGATAACACTTGCTTTGGTCCCAATAAGCTCTGGAGATGTTTAGTTGCAAGAGGCCTTTTTCCTGACCTTCCCTCCCTTTTTTTAAAAAGGTGTTGTGTTTTTGTGATGACTTACAGCAGCTTCTTCAGACAATGAACAGAGTTTAGTGTCATCACTTTGGAAGTTTGGGTTTTTAATTAGTTTTGTGTAAATACCCCTTCTATGCTTAGGTTCACTGGGGCAGCTTGCTGCTGCCCCTCCTTGAGGGGGTTGTCATTTGTTTGAGTGTGCACTTCAGTAACAGACAGCTGAGGAACAAACTTCTGTCCAATGGTAGCACCACACAGAGGTTAACCTGCATGTGGGTTCAGTTGGTAATTTGTTTTCATAAGCAGCTGGTTAAGCTCTTGAGAAATTGTTTCTCTCTCCCTATCCTGCAGTGGCATTTGACCAGATTGCATTGTGAGAGGTGGGATCAGATCCTCAGTCCAGGACTGTGCGCACACGGTTTACTCAGAACTAGGGTTCTGGCATGCTCACCGCATGGTTTATTCTCCTTTCCTCTTCCAAAAACAACTGATTTTCACTGTTGTCATAATCCAGGCTCTAGATTCAGGAGAACAGAGAGGTGGTTATTAGCCAACATGTGGAAGAAAAGGGAGCCTTCAGCTCTGCTCCACCCTCCCCAACACAACATACCTCATCCTGACTGTGCCACATACCCCCTATCATATTATGGTCTAACTCCACTTCTCCACCTCTTGCCCTTTAGAATCTCACTGATTACTTTGGAAACAGGCCTCTCGCTACCCTGTAAGCCAGTGGTCACCAACCCGGGGATCCTGACAGATAGATAGATCCCAGAGCCTCTTTGGGCCAATCCTTGGCTGGTGGGACAGCCGGGCACACATGCATACACACACCTGCTGCCTTCACCTCCAGCAGGTCAGTCTGTGGAGGTGGGAGCCAGATCAAGGCCACACGGTGAGTGACTGACCATGCAGCCCAGCCAGAAGCACGGGAAGGCAAGTGGGGCCCCAGACCAGCTGAGTGGTGGGAGGATTGGAGCCTGGCCAGGCACAGCTCAGCTCAGCAGCAGAGACTCATGTGGGGGTGGCCCCAGCCCAGCCAGGTCTGGAAAGATCTGGTTGTCCAGGGGCACATGCGGGGGAGGCTCCCGCTTCTGGACGCAGGCTGAAAGAGGCCGTGGGGATCCATTCCCCTCCCCCACCTATGCTCTAGGCACAGTAGGCAGCCTGCATAGCTGCCTCATCCTGAGCACAGGTGGTAGAGGGGTGGGGCACAGGTCCCTGGGGCCTCCATCAGGCTGCATCCAGCAGCGGGAGCTCCCCACCTCTGCCACGCACCCCTGGACGACCAGATCTTCCCAGACTCGGCCAGGCCGGTTCCTGATTCCACATCTGTGCTGCCACTGCGCTGAGCCACAGCCACCCAGAAGCTAAATGAACGTGGCACTGGGCCCCAGTTCGGCCAGGTTTGGGACTCTCCACGGCCCAGGTATGTGTGGGGGTGGGGGGCCTCCCACCACTGGGCACAGCCCTGAGGAGGCCTTGGGGGTCTGTGCCCCCTGACTTGTGCTCCAGACACAGCAGGCAACCCTCAGCAGCAGCAGCCTCCTCCCTGAGTATAGGTGGGAGGCATGGGCCCCTGAGGCCTCCAGAGCATAGGTGGGGGGGCACAGGCCCTCAGGGCCTCCACCAAGCTGCACACAGCAGCAGGAGCCCCTCCCTCCCCACACACCCCTAGGCCATGGAGAATCCCAGATCTGGCTGGGCCAGGGCCCAACACCACCTTCATCTGGCCACTGGGCGGGCACGGCTCAGTACAGCCACAGCACATAAGTGGGATTGGACCCTGACCCGGCCCAACCAGGTCTGGGACGCTCTGCAGACTGGGGGAGAAGAGGGAGGGGTGGGGGTGCACTAGATCCTGGGGTGCCCTTTACTACTAAAAGGTGATAGTCACCATAAAACTGTTGGAGACCATTGCTGTAAGGACTTCCTACCTCCACACCATGAGGACAATCCCTATGTTGAGTTTTCCATCCCATCATCTTGTAATCCCCCACCAAATCACCTCCTGCTCTCCCCAGCTCCCCTTGCGCACTCATGGCAAAGACATGGCAAACAACTGTTCGCCAAGGCACCCTGGGGGAAATCTAGAAACAACAGCCACAAACTCCTAGAAGACAGTTTCAGGCTGAACATTAGAAAAAGCTTCTTTACAAGTAGGGTGTCCAGACTATGGAGCAATCTCCCCCCAGAGGTGGTGCAATCTTCTACCCTAGAGGTCTTCAAGAGAAGACTGGATGGTCACCTGACCCCAGATGTCTTTCCTGCTCATGCAGGGGGTTGGACCCGATGATCCTTCGGGGTCCCTTCCAGCCCTATGATTCTATGCCCTGGACACCAACAGCTTTCAGATGACTGAGAATAAGGTGTTTAAGTGACAGGTAACATAGTTAAGCTGAACTGAATGCTCACCTCATATTTAAGAGAGAGGAGTTTCTCGTTGTGAGGAATCTCATTGGGAAACTGGTGAGAGACCTCTGTTTCCTAGAAGACAAAGGAGTGCACATTAGATTGACCAGGACATAGTTCCCATAAAGCAGATATAGCTCCTCTTCTCTGGCTGCCAATGATCACTAGGCTGGTCAGACTGCCCTCAGCTTTTGCTTAAAGCTGTTATTCCCCAGACATGCATTTGGATCACAATATTAAAACGTGGCCTCTTCTCAACTTTAGCTGTCACCTGTAGTAGGGTAGCTTTTCTAAATGGTCGTTCAGGGAGGTGTCAGCTGGCTGGTATTTTAAGCTGAAAACTATGACTAGAGACTAATCTCAAATTGGCAGCCTGGATGATATTTGAAGCAGCCTCTCTACAGCTATTGCCTCAATTGGCTCTAGACAGGATCAAACCACAATAATTCCCTGAGCAGATATAGACTCCTGGAAAGGATACAAAGAACATACTTTGGAAATGACCTAGTCCAGTTGGATTTCCAGCAGAAATCAAGAGGAGGCAGGAGCAGCAAAACAGTGAGGGCACCAAGACCTTTCTCTCCATGTAAACTGGAAGAATGTTTTCTCTGCTGCAGTCAGACACAACCCATATGACAAGTCTATGCAACTGCAAGCTTTTGTTGATCGCTGTACATCAAACAGAAGGGGACCCTCCACCTCCTGCACAAACCCCTGTTCTGAGACACCCATTAAATCAGAAGAGAAACAACAGTAAAACCCCCATGCTCACTAGTAGCAGGACAGTAATATAACGAGACCTACCAATGCAAGAAGCAGCTGGGAGAGCTTTAAAATATAACAAATGTCACCCGGTCCAGAGCTTCATTCTGTATATAATGTAGCCAGGAAAAGCTTCCCTCCTTTGCATAAGGCTGCCTTTGCCTACCTAAATGTCACAGGCTGGGGCTAGAAAAATGCTGATTGTGGAGGCATGTTCAGATCTGCAAATGCACTGCCTTGTTAAGCAGGAGGTGAGAGCACAGCATTATCCTGACTGCACATTCGCATGAACTGATGCTTGTGTGAGCTAGAGCCTGCAGCTAGATGACCTGGATCTGGGGGGAAGGGGGGGGTCTTTTCTCAGGAATAATGCAACCCTTTGTGATGACAATCCATTTATGGATCAGTGACTGTGACCTTATTCTGAGGTACTTAAGCAGCAAGCAAAGGTTGGAGGCAGCACTCCAGCAATGCTTGGCTCAGTGTAATCATATTCCCAGGCCCTGAACCACAGAATGAAGCTGGCTCCTAATTACAGTGCAGAGGAACAAGGAATAGGGGTGATCCATTTAGCTGAGGGAGGAAAGGACAGAATCTGCTTCCATGGATTCTGGCACAGCCCCTTACAGGTTACCCATACAACACATGTAGCTACTTCCATGGGATTGCTTACCACCCCAGGAACAAGACTCTGCATGAGTCTGGCAGTCTATGAAGAGCTGGAGAAAAGAATTCACCCATGGAAGCTGTTCTGCCAGGTCCACACCCCACTAGGATCTGCCTTGTGATCCACACTATTGCCAACCCCCAAGATTAAGTCAGGAGACAGGACTCTCCTCCCAGAAACAGTTTAAAATTCCTGGCAAGAAAGGTTACTAGATTTAGGAGTCTCCATTTGCCTTCTGGTGTTCACGTGCCGAGGAAGAAGGCTACATTTTCAGCCTTTTATCAGCAAATGAGAGGGCTAGAAACAAAAATAATGACTAACTGCAAGCAGAATCTGATGTATTCACATGACTCCAGGAGCTGGGGTAGGAGCAGCTACACAATGCAGGAGCTGGGGCATAGACACAAAAACTAAAACCATCTCAAACAGGCTCAACGTACTCTCTGGGAGCATGTCCTATAAGGCTGCAGAAAAGTCCCAGTCAAACAAAAGGTCTTCAAAAGAATAGTCAAGTTTTCTACCTGGGTCATGGAGTCCAAGAACATTTTCCTTCTGCAGCAGGGAGCAGACAGATGACTCTCTAGCACATACCATCTGACCTACCTTGGGGTGGCCAACTTGAAGCACACATACCACAAGTGATATACAACAGACTGAGGAGGCAGCACAATGGGAGATGGAGCAGGGAACAGAAAGCAGAGCAGCAGATAGAGCAGAAAGCAGAATAGAAGACAGAGCAGGAGAAAGGGGTCAGAGTGGCATGCTGGGAGGGCACAGGGCTATTTTGTGGTACACCTACCAAGTAAGGATGGTGCCAAATGACCTCGCAAAGACAGCAAGCATTCATTTGGTAGAGAGAGGAATTACCAGGTCTATTAACAAACATCCTGCTGGCTTTTCTTGGTCCTGCAAATCCCAGGCTAGCATGGAAAGAGAACATGTAACACTGCCCCAAAGGAGGAAAACCCATAGGAGGTAAATGCAACCCTTGCTCTCTGCTTCCTCTCCCTAGAGGGGCAGAGCATGGGAAAGCCTGCACTGGAGCATGGAGCACTGTGGCTAAGCTCTCTCAGGACAGAAGTGGTGGGGACATGGGCTTCAAGACAGACTAACTGCCCAGGTACCCAAAGTTCTAGTTAATTTTCCTTGCTACTAGCATTGCTGAGCTAGCCAAGTTTACCCTGTTTGTGACTATCCTTCCTGTGCTGCACTTTTACCTCCAGCTCCTGTGCTGACTTAGCACTGGCCTCTAGCCCAGGGGAAGGCAAAATATGGCCCGTAGCCCACGAGGCCATTCTATCCAGCCCATGGGGCCCCTAAAAAATTTAAAAAAATTAATATCCATCTGTCCTTGGGTCCTGAAAAAAAATGACAGTAACCAAGGGCAGTAGGACCCAGGGGAAACCCAGCAGGCTCCCACAACAGCAGGGCCCGCCCAGACCTACCCCCCATCCAGAAGCCCCACCTGGGGCTTCTGGCCTGGGACCACATGGCTGCCCCACGCTGGAACCACAGGTAAAGGGGAAGGGGTGGGGGGGAAGGGCAGGGGAGGCCCCAGGCAGGGAAGGAGCCCGGCGAAATATGGCCCAGGCAAAAGCTGAGCGCAAGCAGGGGAAGTGGACCCTCACCTGCCTTGTGGCCACTGCCCCAATGCGTAAGCTCCAGGCGGGCAGCAGCAAGCTTGCCTGGCACAGCGAGCGGGGGGGGGGGTGTCACAGCTCCTGCTGCTGCGCACAGCTCCGACGGGCGAGCCCGGAGCCGGCACAGGGCCCAGCCTGGCACCAGAGCCGAGTTATAAGCTGGTGCTGAGTGCGGGGAAAAGCAGCCCCTCACTTGTCTTGCACTGTAGCCGCTTGCAGCCTGTGCGGGGCTGCCTCTGCCTGCTCCAGACAGCCCCACACGGGCTGCAAGCAGCAGCAGCACAGAGCACGGGCCATGGGATGGGCGAGGGGTCACTTTTCCCCATGCTTAGCACCAGCTCGTTCCCTGCCGGCAAGCAGGGGGTCGGTACCGTGCACTGCCCCCCAACCTGTACCATGGGGCTGGATAGGCACTGGGAGTGAGTGGGTGCAGGAGCACAGGCCCTGCACCAGTGTCCCAGGGCCAGCACCAGCGGGGCCCAGAGCAGGGCAGCACGAGTACAGGGTCCTGGCCATCAGGGGCTCTATGAAGCTGGGCCAGGTCCCCCCTCTCCCTGCTGGTGCAGCCCAGCCCGGCTCCACAGACCCCGGCCAGCCTGCACCCTGCTCTGGACCCCACCAGTGCTATCAAGAGGAAGGGCTGGCCCTCGACAGCCTGCCAAAACTGGGTAAGCAGCCCTCCACCCAAAGTAATTGTCCACCCCTGCTCTAGCCCCTCCACTCTGCAGTGAGGTGAAGCAAAGGGAAATTTCACCTTTTCATTCCAAACTTCTGTCAGTCCAGACTACAGCGACACCCCAGTGGAACAGAAATCACACTCTGTGTAACAAGTCCTCAGTGAGCTAGCTAGCACTCAACAGGCAGCCAGCATCCTGGCTCATAGCATATATGGTGCACTGAAGTGGCTACAAGCCACAGAATAGCAGACACTGGACCCAAAATGGCAACTGGCGGCTGTTCCCCTCTTGCCCCTGACATGGGCCCACAGATCCCAGTACCACTGCCAGCCTCAGCAGGGACCTATCCTGTGTGTAAACACATGGGACAGATCCCAGACCCATGCTCTGGGTAACATGTGGGCTGGGAAGGAGGAGATGGTTTTTATTTTTTTTGACACACACAGAAGTCTGTCATTTTTTAAAGCTAATTTCTCCAAAACATCATTATCAGATAGGCCCCAAATTTTCCTAGAGACATCTCCTCTGGCAGGAGCTCCCACATGGCAATTTCTAGGCAGGAGCAGGGTCTGCATGTGTGTAGGGAGGAGTGGGGGGAATTGGGAACAGGAGGATAAGATCAAAAGTAACAAGACAGGATTGCAAAGAGAAGAACTACACCCTGCACTAACTGCTGGATTTCCAATAGGGCCATAATACTGCTTTGGGAAGGGAGCCACCTCCCACATGAAGGCAACCACCTATAGTCTCCTGGACAATTGTGGGTTGCTCTCACAATAACTGCTCATTTTCTTGTGTGCCACTCACCAGCTCATGTGCATCATCATGAAGATCGATATTGCTCAGCTGCCCAATGCGTAAGAAAGAGGAGTGGGTGAACTGAGAAGAAAATGGAAAATTAGTTCAATGCATGAATATTCCACAGGTCAGCAAGCCCTGTACCAGACAGGGAATAACTACTAACCCCACCTTCCCCTGCCCTACACCTCCCCTTCCTACTGTGGAATCCTGAAGTAAGGAAAGCAAGGCAATGATCCCAGCTAGGTAGGCATCAAGCCTCTTCTTAAAGACCCCCAGGGTAGGAGCCAGCACCACTTCCCTTGGAAGTTGGTTCCAGATCCTAGCCACCTTAACTGTGAAGTAGTCAAAACATTTTGAGTTTTGAAGCTCAAGCTGGGCTTACCTGCACTAGGGAAAGAGAAACTAAAGTAAGGAGAGGGAAGAGGAGGGGGAGAGGGGGAAGGAGTGCTCTCATTATTGACTGTGTAGCTGGCCAATGATAGTATTCCTTCCCTAAGGTCCCTTCCAATCCCAGTGCTCTGGGGTAGGGATGGAAAACCTGCATAAAAGGCAGCGTTGTTTGAACTGCCCTGCTTTCTGCCTTGGTGTCAGTTAGTGAGCTGTACGTTCCAGCAGCTCAGCATCAGACAACTATGGCTAGCAGCACTGATCTACTAAAGGATTCCCTACTTGCTAGCAAGAGGGATTTCAGATTCAGAATACCTTTTTTCTTTGAGGCTCTTTTATTATAATCATTTATTCATTCTTTTGAATTCTATAATTATATTAGATAGGATTACTGTAGGATTTAATTTATATAGGAAGCAAAATAGATTTATATTTTATTTCTATACATTTAAAGCTATGCAGCATACATTAAAGAATTTATATAGGGACAAAGCCATACTTCTATTTGCTTTATACATTTCGTATTTGCACCACACACCTACCAACGCTCTTGCAGCCACACTTTTTTGAATTTATGCAGGGACTAAGCCATATATTTACTGTTTAACATTTCTTATTTGCACAAGACATGAAACATCATGAAGCGTGGTGGAAAGGCAGGTAGCCACACTGGCCAGCCTTTAGGGACGGGTGCAAGAGGGGGAAGAGGGAGAGCTCTAAGTTCCCCCCCCCACCACCAAACTGAGACACAGCCTCTTTCCTCCAACTAAAAGGGATGAGGTTGCTACAAACAGCAAGAAGAGGGGAGCAGTGCCACTGCCACTGCCTGTGCCTGAGACTGCATCCCATCTCCGTGCACCAGCCATAACCCGCCCCACCTACCACCATGACAGCAACAAGCAGCAGTACCAGCACAGCAGCCTACTCCACCCCTATTCCCATTCCCATGCTGAGCCTTCCAGTGCTCAGCACTGGAAAAGCTGGCGCTGGATCTGGATTTCAGTGTCTTAGCAAGGGAAATTCTGGGGAAGAAGGGGGAATCAGCTGAGTTTGTGCTCATCACCCCTCAAGTTTTCCCCTACAGCCAGTTCTCCTTCCCCAGAAGGCACTTCGAAGGAGATTGGTGTAAAGGTGGAGGCAAGCGGCTCAGCTGATTCTGCTCCTCCTCTTGCTGTGCCTCTGCCTGCTGAAGAAGAGGAGGAAAGTGCAGCAGCATCCACAGATACACCTGCACCCTAGAAGTGAGTGGGTGGTGTAGTCTGGGATCATTCTGAGCTGGCAGATGATCCCCCGTATGCTATCTGCCTGCACTGCCAATCCAAAACCAGCTGGAGCAAGGGAACAAAACATATGAGCACCATGCGGATGCTGATGCATCTCCACAGGCCCACCCCGTTGGCCTTGCTCTTCCTCAAACTGGCACCACTGGGAACGTGCCCAAAGGGAAGTCCCCCTCTCATTTCAAAGCCCCCATCCCTCCAAAGCAGAGGCAGGCCACCCTGGAGCAGTGTGGGAAAGGTGGATAGAAAGGGGGGCATGTTCCAAAGGCGTGTGAGATCACCCAGAGCATTGGGGAGATGCTGCTGTCGATGGCCAGCCATTCTCCCTAGTTGAGCACCCAGAGTTCAAGTGGCTCATGACACTCGTGGCCCCATCATACCAAGTGCCCACATGCACCACCTTCAGTAGGACCATGGTGACATCCCTGTATGAGGTATGCATGAAGTACTTGAGGGAGGAGCTGCACAAAACAGGTCCACAGGTGGCCTTAAACTTCACCTTGGACACCTGGAGCAGCCGGAGTGGAGATCATGCCTACTTCTCCCTCACAGGGCACTGGTGTGCCCAGCAAGGTGGTTGGTGGGCTCTCCTTCAAGCCAAGGTGATGGATGTGTCCCACACTGCAACAGAGATAACAGGGACAATGAACCACTTGGTGCAGGGCTGGCCACGGGTTCATGGCCACTGACAATGGGACTAATATAGTCTAGGTGGGCCGTGATGCCAACTTTGTTGGCATCCACTGTGCATCACACAAGTTGCACCTTGATGTCAGGGACACCTTGGAGGTTGACACGGCTGCTGGTGATGGCACCAGTACCACCAGCAAGCTAATTTCAAAGAGCAGGAAGGTTGGAAGCTACTTCCACCAGAGCATCAAGGTGGGCAAGATGCTGCCAGATAAACAAATAAAGCTGAACATCCCACAGCACAAAAATCATGCAGGATGTGGAAACTCAGTGGAACTCCACATACCTGATGCTCAAGAGGCTGGTGGAGCAACAGATGGCCATCCATGAGATGGCCTTGCTCAGGGAGATCAGGATCAGCGGCCCCCTGAACAGAGCTGAGTGGGATACCATCTCCCAGATCTTGGTGGTCCTCAAGCCCTTTCTCGAAGCCACCGAGAGCCTCAGCACTGCTGATGCCTTCCTTAGCCAGCTGATCCGCATAGTGAGGGAACTTCAGAGCCAAATGGAGAGCTTCCAGGGGATCAATGTTCCTGGCAGGGGCAAGCCATTGTCATCAGAGGTGCAGGCACTGGTGAGGCAGCTGAAGGAGGGCATCAGGAAATGGCTTGATCCCTCGCGGTCCTCTACAATCCATGTGCTGGCCACCATGTGTGACCCAAGGGTGAAGGACACTGTATGCAGCAGCCAAACTCTGAATCAGTGGATGGAGGCACTGGTAAAGAAAGTCAGAGAAGAAGAACAGCAGAGGCAGGGGGACATGGAACAGGGGGATCCACTGTCCCATGCTAGTATACCGTCCACCAGCCAGTCTTGTCCTCCACCACAGGCGCTGCCAATATGGGCTAAGGGCAGGGGTTCTACAGTGGGGTCCAGAGCCACCAGCCCCCACCATCAGGCAGGTAGCACTCACGCCTCGGTGGCTGCCTATCTTGCTGAGGATGTGGAGCCACTGCCATGCACCCCTTGGTCTACTGGGCAAGCTGCAGCCAGATGTAGCCACATTTGCCCGTGAGCACCTGTCCTGTCCACCGACCAGTGTTCCGAACGAGAGAGTGTTCAGCATCGCTGGGGATGCAGTGACACCACCCCACACCTCCTTGGATCATGGTTTGGTGGAGCAGCTGGTGTTCCTGAAGGTGAACCTCCCGCTGCTGGGGTACTCCCAAGTTCCATGTACAGATGGAGTAAGTGCCACCCTCCTCACTCTGTCCACACCTATTTCCTTTTTTCATTTTTTAAAACCAGTTACTACCCCGCTGTCAGAGCTGGAGGGGACACTCACTGCATCACCAGCCAGCAAGGGAAGAACATGTCTCTGCTGAGCTCACTCCCATGCCAGGATGAACTTGGAAGTATGGGCTGGGGCTATGGAGAAGGTCCTGGGCATGACCACTAAAACTGCACCCTGCCGGTAGGGAGGCCTGGTGGGACTTCTGGCAGCACAGCAGCCCTGTAAACGCCAGGACCAACAATCCCCTGGTGAAAGGTGGGTAGGAGGCACCATAACCTCCAGCTAACACATGTATGTAGACAGTCCTGGCTGGGGGGGGTGGGGAGCAAAGGAGTAGCAGCACAGCCAAAAGTGCAGAGGTACCTGGGGAGTCAGACGTGTTGCCGGTTGCAGCACGCTAGAATTCTACTGCCTATATTGAGTCTATGAGTTTCTGTACCTGCAAGACTGAAGAAGTGAAGTTCATAGGCTCAGCTGTGAAAAGTGGTTTGTACATTCCCTTTTAGGATCAGGGCTGAGAGACTGGAGACAGGGTGGTTTTTTGGTGGGGAATGTGTCCCCACAGGTAGTTGGGTATTGTTGTCTTTGATGGATTCTGGTGCGCAGTTTGTGGCGGTACTGGAGATTGTCAGGTTTTGTGTTTTGAGCTGCAGGAAGTTGGCTTGAGTTCAGGTGATGAGGTTACTTGCTTGTTTGAATTTACAACCACTTTTCAGAGCTGGGCCTATGAACTTTACTTCATCAGCCTCCTGGGTAGTAGGTACAAAAACTCACGGACTCAATATAGGCAGTGGAATTCTGGTACACTGCGACCTGCCAGACATCTGACTCCCTATGTACCTCTGCAATTTTACCTAGTTTCATAGTAGGTAGGGTCAGAAAGGACCTGAGCAGATCATCAAGTCTGACCCCCTGCCATGGGCAGGAAAGAAGGCTGGGATCAAACAACCCTGGCTAGGTGTCTATCTAGCCTCCTTTTGAAGACCCCCACGGTAAAAGCGAGCACTTCCCTTGGAAGTTGGTTCCAGATGCCAGCCACCCTGACTGTGAAGTAGTGCCTCCCGATGTCTAGCCTGAATCTACTCTCAGTCAACTTATGGCCATTATTCCTTATTATTCCCGGTAGTGCTCGGGGGAACAGAGACTCTCCCATTGCCTGCTGGTCCCCCTTGGGTAGTTTATAGAGATGACCACAAGATCCCCTCTCAGCCTTCTCTTGTGGAGGCTGAACAGGTTCAGGTCCCATGTCCTCCCCTCGTAGGACCTGCCTTGCTGCCCCTGAATCATGTGAGTGGCCCTCCTCTGAACCCTCTCGATGCTATCCACATCCCTCCTGAAGTGGAGTGCCCAGAACTGGACACAGTATGCCAACTTTGGCCTGACCAGTGTCACACAGAGGGGGAGGATCACCTCCTTGGACCTGGTCATGATGCATCTGTGGATGCATGACAAGATGCGGTTAGCCTTCCTGACTGTGTCCGCACATTGGCAACCCATGTTCATTTTGGATTTGATAATGACTCCAAGATCCTTTTGTGCTGATGAGAAGGGAGTTCCCCAGCCTGTAGATATGCTGCTGGTTCTTCCTCCCCAGGTGCAATATCTTGCACTTGTCAGTGATGAAACCCATCCTGTTCTCATCTGCCCACCCCGTAACCTGTCTAGATCTAGTTGCAGCCTGTCCCTCTCCTCCAGCGTGCTCACTTCTCCTCACATCTTAGTGTCATCCACAAATTTGAACAAGGTACTCTTCACCCCCTTGCCCAAGTTGCTGATGAAGATGTTGAACAGTGCAGGCCTGAGGACCAAGCCCCGGGGAATCCCATTGCCCACATCCCTCCAGGTCGAAAATGACCCATCCACTACCACTCTCTGGATGTGGCCCTCCAGTCAATTTGTGACACATCTGACTGTGTAGGCATTGATGCCACAGTTGCCTAATTTTGTAATGAGAATGGGGTGAGAGACAGTGTTGAAGGCCTTCCTAAAGTCTAGAAAGACTATGCCCACCGTGACACCTCTGTCCAAGGATTTGTGTGACCTGGTCGTAGGCCACCAGGTTGGTATGACAGGACCTGCCTCTAATGAACCTATGTTGGCTGCCCCTAAGCATGATCTCCCCTGCTGTTCCCCCACAGATGTGCTCCTGGATAATTTTTTCAAATTGCTTCCCCAGGACCGAGGTAAGCATAATGGGCCTATAGTTTCCTGGGTCCTCCTTCTTCCCTTTTTTGAAAATGGGGACCATATTGGCCCTTTTCCAGTCCCTGGCACCACACCAGAGCACCATGAGCTCTCATAAAGCCGTGCCAGGGGTCCTGCAATGACCCCTGCTAATTCCCCTCAGCACTCTGGGGTGGAGATCATCAGGACCTGCTGATTTGAATACATCTAGACCCACCAGAAGTTCCCTGACTAGGTCAACACTGACCCTGGACCTGGCTGTGCCTCCCCTGGCTCTGTCTGGGATCCCGGTCCCTGCTTAGAAAAATGGAGGCAAAGAAATTGTTAAAGAGATTAGCTCTGTCATCTGGTGCGACTACCAGATTTCCTAGTGTGTCCTGCAGAGGCCCCATGTTGCCCAGTACCTTCTTTTTACCCCCTATGTATTTTAAAAAGGACTCCTTGTTATCAAAGCACACCTGCGCTGCTACGTCCCCCTTCCACCCCCCATCCCACCTGTTCCTCACCCCCTGATGCCTCCATTTCCATTTTCACTGACTGGCTTTCTTGCCTGCATTGCGGGCCAGGCCAACCTCTGGCTTCTTTACTATTCCTTCCATTCAGGACCAGGAGACGCACCAACTGCAGGTACTTCCTCAGCCTAACAAAGGGTTTTTTCAACCTGAAAGCTTCCTAAGATATATTTCTCTAACTATTCCATATTTTTTCATAATAACCATAAAAACCCAAGATAAGCCATCACACACCACGAGGAACTTATATCCAGCACAACATCTTTATTTCTTGATGTCAAATCCTTTATAAAAAGAAAGGCTCTGTGACCGTTCAGTTTCAGTTCAGTTCAGTCAGATGCTGCTGGTGCTACTGGTGCTGACTGCTGAGTCACCTACATTATTTACCTGCTGCCGTTTACAGTAGTGGACCAGACCGAGGCTGCAGGGGAGGAGGAGACCTCAGTGGGGCACACTGCCGTGTTGTGCAGAGGCCCAGCACCAGGAAGGGCGCACACGAACACACACACACACACTTGCACAGTGAGGGCGCACCTAACAGACACACACTAGGTGTTCCTACTTGAGAGGAAAGAAGGGCCTGACAGTTCTGTTTGCCTACCTTAGATGCTGCTGATGCTACCGGTGCTGAGCCACCTAGGTTATTTTTACTTGCTGCTGTTTACAGTGTTGGACCGGGCCAAGGCTGTAAGGGAGGAGGCAGCCTCACTGCGACACAGTGCCGTGTTGTGCAGAGGCCCCAGTGCCAGGAAGGACACACCTGAACACACACAGTCACCCATCCATGTCATGAGTTTTGCCTGCCTGCGGCCAGAGGTGCAGGGCCCCAGAACCCCCCTGCACCTATCTCCATGACAGCAGACAGGCTCTGTGGCTGCAGCAGGGCCTAGCAGCCAGGCCCGTAGTATTTCCCCCCACCCCACAATGCCTCAAGACAGACAGTTGCACAAGCACCCATGGCATGAGTTTCGCATGTCAGCAGCTAGGGGTGCAGGGCCCCAGAACCTAGACTCCCCCTGTGCCTACCTCCTTCACAGCTGGCAGGCTTCGTGGCCACAGCAGGGTCTGGCAGACCTGCAGTTTTCACACCCTTCTGCCCCAAGACAGACAGACAGTTGCACAAGCACCCACGTCATAAGTTTTGCTGATCAGCAGCTAGAGATGCAGGGCCTCAGAACCCAGACTCTCCCTGCACTGATCCCCTTGACAGCTAGCAGGCTTCATGGCCTCAGGAGGGGCTAGCAGGCCTGCAGCTGTCACCCTGCTGCGCCTTAACATAAACCCAGTGTCACCCATGTCACAAGTTTTGCTTATCCACAGCGTGAGGTACAGCTTCCCCAAAACCCCTGCACTTATCTCCTTGAAACTTGGCAGGCTTCGTGGCCTCAGCAGGGACTAGCCTGCCTGCAGTTTTGACCCTGCTGTGGCTTCACACATACATGTGACATGAGGTTTGCTCTCAAGATCTTGAGGTGCAGTTTCCCTGAACCCTCTGCACCCATCTCCTTGAAACTTGGCAGGCTTCATGCCCTCACAAGGGGCTACCATTCTTGCATGTTTCATCCAAATCAGACCAGAAATGACAAAGTTATAGCCTGTTTCAAGCTTCCCCATTATAGCCAAGGCCAAAACAGGGTCAAAACAGCAAAACTGTTTCAATGAAATGGACCAGTGCTTTCAAAATGAAACAAAACTTGAAACAAGGCACTGTCCCATCAAAATGGCAAAACAGAAGTCGAAACAGTGCTGTTTCACACAGCCCTAGGGTGTAGCATGTTTTGCTGTACTCTCTACGCCGGAGATGGAGGAGTACATTAGTTTATTCAGTCTCGCATTCCAAGCCATCATGCTCAAAAGCTTTTAGCCCACTTGGGCTCTGACTGTGTTACATCTGAAACCTCAGAGCCACTTGAAAGGCACAAGAGAGGAGCAGGTAATTCCAGTGTCATTACAGAAAGCAACTTTCAGGAAGTCTACCACAGCCACACATGGCCAAGCTAGAGTAACTACCATGTAAGTGCTCTGAGGCAGAAGTGCTCATCTGGGAGGATAGGCTTTTTTTTCACAGAAGCAGGACTGATGATTACTGTCAGCAGCATTGCATAACAAAGGAGTTTCTGAGGTATTTTGGGCTCTTCTCATATTAGCCAACATAAGCAAGGACTTGGCCAACAGTCAAGCCCGCCCTCAACTGTCCTCTATTTTATGAGTCCCATTTGCAAGTACCAAGGCAGACTCATTACATAAAACCAGGCTGGGAAGTTTCCTGGTCTTGAAAGCATTTGTGGCAGTCAGTAGGGGTGTATATAATACCTCATCCAGTTGTGAAGCATTAGAATGCAAGAGAGGGCATTAGAGAGGCACTAATGGGGAGAGGCAAATCCACGTGTCACTGGCAACATCTTTGTATCATTAGGCCTCTCACCCTGCTGCTTGCAGCTTGCGCAGGGCTGTCCTGAGCAGGCACAGGCAGGCAGCCAGCCCCACGTGGGCTGCGAGCAGTTGCAGCATGGGGCATTGGCCACAGGGCGGGCAAGGGGCCACTTTTCCCCTGCACTCAGCTTGTAACCTGGCCCCGCGCCAGCTCCGGGCTTGCCCGCTGGGGCTGCCCGTGCCTGCTCAGGATAGCTCCGCACAGGCTGCGAGTGGCTGCAGCAGGGAGCACCAGCCACGGGGCAGGGGAGGGGCTGCTTTTCCCATGTGCTCCACATCAGCTCCTTCCCTGCCCTACCCACCCCACTCCTTACCTGAGCTTCCTGTGCCAGGGCAGACACGTGGTCCCAGGCCAGAAGCCCCTGCTGGTGCAGGAGCATGCCAAGGATTTAGTTTCATAGTTAGTAGGGTTGGAAGGGACCTTAGCAGATCATCAAGTCGGACCCCATGCCATGGCAGGAAAGAGTACTGGGGTCAAACAACCTCAGCAAGGTGTTTGTCTAGCCTTGTCTTAAAGATCCCCAGGGTAGGAGCCAGCACCACTTCACTTGGAAGTTAGTTCCAGATCTCAGCTGCCCTGACAGTGAAGCAGCGCCTCCTGATATCTAGCCTGAATCTACCCTCTGCCAGCTTGTGACTGTTATTCCTGGTCACTCCTGGTAGTGCTTGGGGGAACAGGGACTCCCCCAATGCCTGCTGGTCCCCTCTGACTAGTTTGTAACAGGCAACTAGATCCCCCCTCAGCCTTCCCTTCTGGAGGCTGAACAGGTTCAGGTCCCATAGCCTCTCCTTGTAGGGCCTGCCCTGCTGACCCCCTGATCATGCCAGTGGCCCTCCTCTGGACCCTCTCCATGTTGTCCACATCCCTCCTGAAGTGCAGTGCCCAGAACTGGATGCAGTACTCCAGCTGCGGCCTGACCAGTGTCACACAGAGGGGGAGGATCACCCCCTTGGACCTGCTTGAGATGCATCTGTGGATGCACGACAGGGTGTGGTTGGCCTTCCTGACTGCATCCCCACACCATCTGCCCATATTCATCTTGGCATCAATGACGACTCCAAGATCCTTTTCTGCCTCTGCACTAACAAGAAGGGAGTTTCCCAGCCTACAGGTATGGTGCCAGTTGTTCCTCCCCAGGTGCATCACCTTGCACTTGTCAGTGTTGAATCCCATCCTATTCTCATCTGCCCACCCCTGTAGCTTGCCTAGGTCCAATTATAGCCTATTCCTTCCTTCTAATGTACCCACACCCCCCATACCTTAGTGTCATCAGCAAATTTGATGGACGAGGGGGTAAAAATCAGCTTTTTACCCCCTCGTCCAAGTCACTGATGAAGATGTTGAACAGTGTGGGCCCGGGGACCAAGCCCTGCAGAAACCCACTGCCCACATCCCTCCAGGTTGAACTCCAGGTCCCCTGGGTCCTACTACCCTTGGCGCCTGTCACTTTTTACTCTTTAAGGCAGCTTAAGGTCCTTTTTTCTCTCTTTTTTAGGCATCTCAAGGTCTTTGGGGCCAAGTTCCCTCGGGGCACATCTATGCCTTCTCCATGTAAATCCTGAAACTGCTTGTTAAGGAAAAAGCCCTGTTACTCCGTTCTCATGTGTCACACATTGAAAGCATGCTGTGCAATCACTGTTACAGCAGAACCAACCACACCCAGCTCTGGTCTCAGCAGCACTTTTGAGATGGAGATCAAAAGCATCCCACAGTGCACTCCAAAAGTAACCACGCAACATCTTCTGGTTTTGGGAGCCTAAGAAAGGGAGATAAATTATTGAAGATCAGAGCTGCCAGTGCCAACATATGTAGTCAGAAGGAAGAGATCTTCATGTTCAGTCCAGTCTCAAGGAGGCGCAATAATTTCTACAGCAGACAATGAACTACCAAGATGCAATCAGATAAGTAAGCAGCACCATTAGGACCATGCAACTGGGGACTATTGTCAGACTCTGGTCTTCCCTAATGAGAAGGATGGGCGGCCTAGTGGTAAAAGCTCTAGTGTGGGACCTGGTTCAATCCCCAGCCCTGCCACTGACATTGTGTGAGCCTGAGCAAGTCACTTAGTTTCCCTTGGCAGGACCCATGGAGGCATGGATTCCACCAGATTACATGTGATGTGCAGTTTCTCTAACACCCTCAACATGCACATTACACTGTTGTGGGGAACATGACATGGATAAATCTTCCCCCACTGAGAGGGCTGCTTTAAGTTCTACAATGGGAAAAAGTAATTGGAGCCAAAAGTAGTCCCCCAGATGGATTCTAAACCAGGCTGCTAGTTCATAGATTCATAGATGCTAGGGTCGGAAGGGACCTCAATAGATCATCGAGTCCGACCCCCTGCATAAGCGGGGTTGTACCATGCCACAGAAAGCTGAACCCAAGCAGGGGCCGGTCTGTTAGGGATCCTTCCCCCTCCCATCCCAAGGGTTCCCTCTGCAGAAGCAAACTCCACAAGCACTGGTTGAGCAACAGCCTCACTTATTTTTTAGAGGAAACACAAAAATTAATACATCACTAAACATAATCACAAAGCCTGGGCATGTCTTAGCCACTAACACCTTCACAATAAGCCTGAAGTCATGTTGACATAAAATGTAGTAATAAACTGGGGGATAGGAGGATGTAGAAACTAGCCAGATTCAGCCTCTGCCCTCTCACAGTATGAACAGTGCAGTGTTCCACTTGATAGGGATGTGTGTAGGAAACCGTGCACTTTGGTGGCTTAATACTGTTATAAAGTTTAAGAATATTTTCCAGAAGTTTTCAACCCCACTGCTTGCCCCTGCGCCCTGAAATTCTCCAAAATAAAAATCTGCTGCAACCAGACCATCCCATCCCACCTCAGGGATAGTAATCTTTCTTAAACCTGCAGCTCAGGTGTTGATCTGCGCTGTGGAAATAATGTGTAGGGTTGAAGCCTCCTGATGAGTGCTGAGAAAAGATGGTTAGTGGTACATAAAATAGAGGCTAAAATCAAATGTTACAAAGGAGAACCTAGCGGTACCAACAGAAGTGACAATTTTTGCCTGATCTGGCCAAAGAAAGCGGTTTACAGCTATGAACAAACAAAAGTGCATGGCTGCAGACCACTTCAAAAATGGCTGACTGGGCAAAAATCTGGGTTCAGACGAAGATGTTTCAAAGCAGAGCATCTTCTGTAATTTGTGTCCACACTGCCTGCCAACCTCAGAGGTGTTTTCAGAATGGGAGGGGAGAAAGGGAGTAGAGGAAGTTTGTTTGGTGGCTTGAGGGCTTCAATTCATCCACCCTACCCTCCAGCACTGAATGGGGAAGCCCCAGAACTAATTTTTTTTAATCTAATTTTTATTTAAATCAGATTTTCTTATTTAAAATCATATTTTTTATTTTTGTTAAGATTCTTTTTAAAAAACCCCACATAAAAATAGTTTTAATTTAAGATACGTTAAGGCTCAAATATATCATCACGGAAAAGGGATTATAACTTCTAATTATGTACTATTTAAAACAAAATAAACACGTAATCTTTTTAGAAAAGTTTTATAAATAGGTCACAACAGGCCATGGACTTGATTAGCGCCCCAATTTTATAAGGTTTCCAGAGGCTCCTCTACAGAGTCTTTAATCTTTACTAAAACCACTGTATTCAGTGAGACTCAGTGCTTGGTCTAGAAGATCCCATGAAGCATCCCTGTAATGCTTAGTTTCAGGGTCTCAAACTGTGGATTTGTGTCTCCAGAGATAACATCCTTGTTAACAGCAGTCTATGGAGATGAGAGGTAACAGACCTGATTTACCCACCCATCAGTCCTATTGTCTCTCTGCAAGTTTGTGTACAGAGTCAAGCCCCTACCTCTTTCTAAAAGTGCAAAGTTTCAAGAAGTTAAATGAATAGAAAATATCAAACAAGAATGCACTTTTTGTAGAAAACAATTATTAAAATCAAGGCTTCCTGACCAGTGATTTAAATCAAATCCACCCTGATCCCTAGTCCTTAAAGCTGGTGTTTGAGACTCATTTACACTGCAGCAGTCTTTGAGCTCAGCTCCATAACTATGATGCGAGTATGGTTTGAGAATTATTTAGCACATGACAGGTACTCACCTACAAGACAGCCCCTGTTCTAGAGTGCTCTGTTCTAGAGATTTCATAGATTTCTAGAGTTGGAAGGGACCTGGTAGATCACTGAGCCTGACCCCCTGCTTCAGACAGGAAAGAGCGCTGGGGTTAAGTAACCCCAGCCAGAAGCCTGTCTAATTTCCTCTTAGAACACCTCCAGGGTAGGGGAAAGCACCACCTCCCTAGGAAGCCCATTACATATTTTGGCAACCCTTACCATAAAGATTTTCTCCTTAAGTTCAATCTAAATCTGTTCTCCTTCAGTTTGTGGCCATTATTTCTGGTAACCCGGGGGGGGGGGAGGGTGCCCTGGTAAACAACAGAGTGTCCCCTATTCCCTGCGGACCCCATCGCTCCAGGGGATGTCTGCATCACTATGCTATTGTTAACCAACTCTTCAAGGGATACCCAATTTCAGCATCTAGATCAGCATTTTTCAAACTGTGGGTCATGACCCAAAAGTGAGTCATAAGAATATATGAAAGGGTCATGGACCAATTTTAAAAGTGGATCAACAAACTTTAAAAATGGATTCTCCTTAAACGAGAAAAATGTGGGAAACCGTGGTTTTTCCCTCGCAGGCTAGAAAAGTTACAGCATGCAAGGGGCTGCTTGGCCCCCACCCCCCCATGCTGAGGAGCAGGGGCTTGGGTGTGGGGGCAGCAGGCCAGGAGAGAGGGGCACTGGGCAGCAGGCCAGGAGTGAGGGGCACTATGTGCGGCTGATGCTCTGGGACCAGCCACCACTATCCCCCCACACACCCCTCCCCAGCTCTGTGACCAGCTGCAGTACTGATTTTAAAAAAATGCCCTTCAAATCACTTCTTACCCCATGTGATAATGGCATTATTATTATTATTATTTTTATTTAGAGGCACCTCATAATGTGTTGATTTCCAGTGCAAATGGCCAATTTATTGCTAGTTGCAGGTGACTTGGGTCACATTGCTTGGGGATTTAGTCCAACAGCTGACCGCTATAAAAACATTTCTAAAAGAACCTACAACAAATCTATAGGTACACCTCTAATCAGAAAGAGGCATTTGGCTGAAGCTCATTAGCTACAGTAAACTGCCCTTCAAATCACTTCTTACCCCACATGATCTCGAGTAGAGGTCAGCTAACCAGAGACAGACAGTTGGAGCACCACAGGGATCAATACCACAGCACAATTAAAATATTGGTTTTGCTCAACAGGCACTTGTGTACAACCAATTCCCTGCCCTCAGCGCAGGATCATTGCTGGACAAGAATCTTCTCTGAAGAAGATTATAACCACTGACAATTAGAATCCACAGGGTTTGATTCATGCTGAAGCATCTGGTCTGTGTTCATCCAAGCTTCGTAACGTATGCTGTTGTATACAGTTAGGACCAGATCAGCATTTTATCATCCTGCCTGACTGGCCGTGACCCCCACATGCCACCAACAGAATGACTCCAATTAGGACAAACCACCCAAAACATTTACAGAACAAGCAACACAACTGTGTACACAGCAACTTTTCATTGCCTCCTAACCTCACCCTGAAGAGCCATAAACAAGAAGCATTTGACTTGACTTAACCAGGGAGCCTTTATGTAAATGAGTAAACAAGGCCATTACCAGGGGCTTACTGTAACAAATGCCCTGCAAGTAGGGCTGTGCAAAATTTTGCAGGGTGTTCCTTTTTGACACTGTTTCAACTTGTTTCCAGCTCAAAAGAGTGAAATCAAAACAAAACGAAAGACTTTGAAACAGCTTCAAAATGAAATGAGGGCACTCAAAATGTTTCAAAAGTTTTGAAACATTTTGAGTTTCAAATGTGAAGCTGGACCCGTTTGCAGGGAAGTAGAAATTAAGGAGAGGGAGGAGGAAGAGTGCTCTGATATTGACTGTATAGCTGACCAGTGACTGTGATCCTTCCCTGAGGTCGCTTCCAAACCCAGTGCTCTGGGGGAGGGACGGAAAAACCGCTGCACTTTAACACACACACATCATGAGTTTTGCTTGTCAGCAGCTTGAGATGCAGTTTCCCAGAAACCACTGCACCTACCTCCTTGAAACTTAGCTCCTTCAGAAGCCATGAAGCCTGCTATCATCCCTGAAAGTTTCATCCGAATTAGGCAAGAAATGAAAAAGTTATAGGCAGTTTCATACTTCCCCATTATAGCCTATGGGCAAAACACCAAAACAGTTTCAACGAAATGAAACGGACTACTGCCTTTGAAACAAAACAAAACACTGTCCCATTAAAATGGTGAAATGGAAGTTGAAACAAAATGGTGCTCCTACCTGTGACCCTTCCTCAGAAATCAAATCACCCTCCAAAATGTCTCTCTTTCATCACATACCAAGAGTCTGGGTTTGAAGACATGTACTGTTTTCATGTTAAAAGGAAACTCTCTCAGTGGCACAGGCCAGCAATATGATAAATCACACCAAGAAGACCTGTCCAACAGGCATATTGTATAAGAACCAAGAGGAAAGTAAGAGTTTTGGTAAATGGTCACAGTCCTCAGGAAGTGTTTGTGCTTGAAAGCTTGCAAAGACTGTTTTTCCAACTATGTAGCTGGTCTAATAAAAAGATATCACATTTACTCAAAAACCTTGTCTGCCACAGTCTTCAGGACCATTTGAGTCATAGCCAGCTAAGAAAGGTGTCAAATGTATGGTCTATAGAGGTCCAGACAGACTGGGCATTAAGTGGTGGGGCCTGCTGGCAAAATCTAGATCCCTACTGGGGAGGAATGACAGCTGCATAACCCCCTGCACTACTACTCACCCTACCACTGCGGCATCCATATCTAGCCTGCAAAATCAAATGAATTTGACACCTCTGGCCTGTAACATCTCATCAGAGGACTCTGAAAGTAAAATGACCTCTAGTTTGCAAAGATGCACTGATGTACAACTGTTACCTTCAAAAGAAAATGTATTACACCAACACCGAATGGACAGGTGACAAGGTCCCTTATTTTATTTGTTAGTCCCCTTCTCTTACAAACAAGCACAGCTCCATCAGGCCCAGCGCTGGATTCAGGCACAAGCTAAGTAAGCTACAGCTTAGGGCCTCACATTATGAGGTGCCTCTAAATATGAAAAAAAACCAAACAGTAAAACCTTACAAATCCGGTGTGCTCAGGACCAAGCACATGCTGGAAATTTGAAAATGCCAATTTTTTTAAACTGGCACTGCAGCTGGACACAGAACTGGGGAGGACTGGTCCCAGAGCACCAGCCACACGCAGAGCAGCGGCACAGGGTGCTTAATGAAGGTGGCAGCAGCCATGTGCAAGCTTCCCCTGCCACTTCTGGGCCGGCAGGGGGGAAGTGGCAGCCGGTCCCAAAGCGACAGGGAAAGTGCCAGATTTTGTGAGTGTTTCATGTTTTTTGGTAATGCTATGGGGCCTCTTAAGCTTGACATAATTTAGGGCCCCAGCATGTCATAATCCAGCCCTGAGTGGGCTTCAAAGTGTGTATCAAACATCAACACAAGGAGAGATTAAGAGACATCTGACTTGCAGATTACACTTACTGGCTGCAGGCCAACAGGAAAGCAAGATACCCTCTTTTCAACCCAGTCTCCTTGGATGACAGAGACCCTGATATCCCCAGGCTGTTCAGAGCAGAGGAGTGTCTGAATTTTTTTCTAAGGTTTGTCCACTGACCATGCTAAGGGACTTGTATCTTTGGAACCAGTTTTTGAGCACTAAACAGCTGATAAACATGACTACCAGCTCAGGGAAGTTCTCACTCTTCATACCTTCAGTTCCACAGCCACAGACAGTCATGGGGCGAAGCTCAGTTACCCGAAATGCTACCTCTACCATTTTTTTGGGTTCCTGTCCCCTGAAAAACCCAGTTGTCTGCCTCTTAGAGTTCAGTCTTGCACTCTTGCTATAGAGAAATGGTTGTAATTGGTTTCACAGCTGCTTACAAGGCTGAAGTGAAAATGACTAGGGTCTTGTTAATATCACTTTTGAAAAACTCCCACAGTAGCTTCAGAACTGTCCATAGACTCCAAGTCAGATCTAGGCAAGTCAGCAAATCAAAAGATAGCTTCTGTCCTAAAGCAGAAATCTTCATCTCCCTTACGGGCAGCTTGTGCAACTACAAATATACTTATCCATACATTATGGATATTACAAACACATACATATGCATGCACATGAAGGTGCACACATCCCCAACCCCTCTCTCTTTGTTAAACCCAGTGTGAACCCATGGAACCTGCTCCCACCAAACCTACTATTTCCTTTTTACAAATTGGCTGACTTCCACTTCTTTGAATGCACATTTCATAAGAAAGGACAAAGCTGTATCTTTTAATCGTAACCCCTAAACCTACTCATCTGTGAGCAGCCCTCATCTTCTTTGGTCTCTCCTTAGTTTAGCTATTTTTTTATGCTTGCCTGTTGTCTGTTACAGCTGCCCCAGTAACAGTTTCCTTTGGGCTGTGGAATGTCTAGTTGGACATACAATTTGTCAAACACTGACTCTGTTGCCTTTTGCAGTTATGGTGTTTTAATACTGATGAGACTGAAGTGATTGGCAGTAGGATACAAAATCATCACAGTTCTAGGTCAATACAATGGAGTCGCATCATACACGCATGCCCCAGAGTGCCAGTTGTGTGGATTCAGCCCGCAGAAGCCCCCCACAGTGCTGTGCATGGGGCCAAGCAACTACACTGGGAGCAGCCCCGCTGGGAAGCTGTGCACACTGGCCCAGCAGGAGTTTGGTGCAGGCTGCCCTGAGCAAGGAGGGACTGTATCACTGGATGGGGGAGGGAGTGGACTGTACCACTGGGCAAGCCCAAGAGTAATTTTGACCATACGCAATTTTTGCCTTATGTGCTGACTTTAGAACCTAACCTCCATGTAAGATGCAACTCCACTGTAGTGCGAATTAAACCATCTCAGCAGTAAGCAATAGGGATGTGCAAAGCAGGCCCTATTCGATTCCGATTCGGCCCAAATCACGGACAGTGATTCAGTTCAGACTAATTTGAAGATCTGATGCTGCTCTGGAGAATCAGTGATTCGGACACAGGCACAGCTTTAAATGTTTTTTCTACATACCTTGAGGTACCAGTGTGGCTAGTGAACACTGAAATGCTGGGGCGCACGGAGCGTCCCACAGGAGTGCAGGGGGACCCTCCACGTGCTTGGCAGTGAACCCAGAAGTGGACTGCAAACACCTCCAGTCCACTTCCAGGTCCACCAGAGAGTGGGTCCTGCCCCACAACAGAGGCACCAGTCGCTGAGCTGGGGTGGGGCTGGAAGTGCTTCTGGTCCACTTCCAGTTCCGCTGCTAAGTGCACTGGGGAGCCCCCTGCGCTTCTGTGGGATGCTCCATGGGCCTGTGCCCCAGCACTGCAGCATTCACAAGCCACCTGCTACTTAGAGGTAGGTAGAAAAAGCATTTAAAGCTGTCTCTATGTCCAAATTGCCAAATCTTTCTGAATCTCTCCAAATCGATTTGGAGGGTTCTGATTCCATTCAGAAAGATTAAAGGGTCCTCTGATTTGATTCAGATTCAGAGATTTGGCCACCAAATGAGGCTGAATCTCCACCAAATTGAATCAGGGACCGAAGCTTCGCACAGCCCTAGCAAGCAACAGTCAGCGCCACTTTCAATTGTCAGATGAGTTCAAAGTATCCGTCTCCCTTGGGGCAGCAGTGGCAGGACCCGGCTCACATGATGAGCCCAGCCTGAGCAGCTCCCCTCCTCTCCCCCACCTGCCTGTCCCAAGCAAGGGACCTTAGGCCTCAGAAAATGGCTTGGCGGGCCGCATGGCGGTCCATGGGCCATATGTTGGACAAGCCTGATTTAGTGCTTTCCCAAAGGGTATAACCAGGACAACAGGATCTGAGGCCTGAATTACTCCCTGATGCAAAGGGGAGTGTACAAGTAGATAAACACAACCACATGGCAGCACAGACAGGGCTGGCAGCACCTGCATGCCAAGCCTGTTTTGAGATACCCTTATTGATAATCCAGAAAGCCACAGGTAGAGATGTTTTTCTTATTTCTCATTACTACGTTCACCAGGGATTTCACCACAGAATTCATTCCATTGTCTAAGTAGCTGACCTAGTCCTCTAGTACAGATCCTTTAAAGATTGTACATGCGTAAGTCTGCAGTTTTTTCCTTTTGCATTTTATGGCAACAGCTGAAGCTCAACAGAGACCGACTAGGCAGGAATAATCATGCCTGTTCAGCATCCTGTGATCTTATTCTTTCATCTGTTTAGAAGCTTCCCTATTCAACAGCCCAAGGTTCCTCTCCATCTATCTTGCTCAGTGTTCTAACTTGCATAAGGCATTCTCAGCCAGATGAAACACAGTATTACACAAGACAAGATGCCCATGATAATGGGTGGCAAGGGCTGGGCACTCTTCTCACATAAAACCAAAAGTCATGGCCACCTGAGATAAAACTTTTCTGGAAATTCAAGAAAGCCACTCCGATTTGCCCATCTGCCTCCTGGTACCCCATCTGAAAACATACCAATGTTATAACTACAAAAAAGCTTTTACTGGGATGAAACTTGTTACCTGCACTGAGTGTGATGAAAAAGGTCTTCCTACTTGGAGGACCCCCTCTGGATACTCTAACAGGTAGTGTGGTGTACAGTAAGTGTTTTATACACTCAAGTCACTGCCTCATGCTGAAGAAAGAGACCCAGTAACAGTCTTCCGGGTTCACACAAAAATATGCTTTGACAAATTAGGATAGCATCCACAGTTTTGTGCTCTGGACACAAGCTGCAAATGCCAAGAAAATCTGGCAGGTACGTCTGGAAAACAGGAGGACAAGAAGCCCAAACATTTCTTACAATTACCCTGTTCTCTGTGTTTATAAGACCAATTTCTTATTAGCTATACTGTAAGTCAGGACTGTTCAACTGGTGACCTGTGGGCAGCATCCGGCCAGGAAGCAGTTCACACATCACCAGCAGGCTACTATGTGCCCTCCCCTCATTGTTTCTGCCGCTATGGGGGATGGCAGGTCTGGCAAGCTTGTTAGCTACTGGGCAGCACCAGCAGGAGGTGGAGGGGAAGGCCTGCACTGCAGTGGGGGGGGGGTGTCAACTTAAGTACAGTGAAGTGGGGGGGGGTTCTCACCTAAGTACAGGTGGCAGTAGTGGGACTCAAACAAGTGGGGGGGGGGGAAGCCGCATACAGCAGGGCTCTCAAGGAGCCTGTGTAGTACCAATGGGCATGGTCTACATGGCGTGCAACCTAGGGCCTATGACCAGTGCACCGTACAGCCACTGGCTACTCTGAAGTTGGACAGCCCTCTACCTTAAGTCATACTATGATGGTTCAGGGACCTGCTGGTCATCTTCTGGCATGGAAAATAATTTGAAGATTTCTTTTGTACATATTATTAAATAGACACCATAAGAAATGGGTGGTAGCAACTGCAAGTGCTCGTCTAGTATCTGTCCAGTCTGTTTTATTTCTACACTAGTAGCCTTGTCATGCTAATGACAACACTACAAACATATCAACAGTATTAGTAAAGAATCAACATCAACTAAACCAGGTGTCAAATCACCCCAGGCCCCAGAACAGATCCAGACCACAGGGGTTCCTCCTGGGCTGGAACCATGAGGCCACATTGAGGCTACAGTGTCGGCTGAAGCCAGGCAGCTGCACTGAGTCAGGCAGCACAGAGCTGGGGGAATGCAGCAGTGAGAAGCCAGGGGCCTGCTGCAGGACAGAGGTGCATTTGAGCACTGGTACAGAGCTGCACACCAGGACTACAGGCCATAGTTCCCCAGCACCACCCAAATGTAGCTCAGTACAGCTACATGCCATGGCACTGGCATTGCCAGCCAGCCACAGTTCTGTAATACTACCTGAATGTGGTTCTGTACAGATGCACACCCTCCGCTCCCTGCTGCTGTATGGTGGCATGGAGCTCTGGCTGGCCTGTGCTGCCAGGGGCATGCAGCAGCACAGAGCCGAGGAGATGCACCTTCAGTAGCCTGCTGGACTACTGGTGCGCTGGATGTTTGACACCCCCAAGCTAGACGCTTGTCAGAACAAAGTGAAAACCAGGCTGTATGAATCAGATCCTCATGCAGCATTGTCCCTCCCTTACAAGGGACCTAGCTATCTGTACATGAATTCCAGCTCTGTTAGCCTCTCTCTTGCCATAGGAAATCTGAGCCCAGCCATCTCATTACCACCAAGGTTCTGCTTTTTAGTCAGGGTTTCCAGCTCAGCCAACTTGGACACAGAAAGAACAGCTTTCCCCCACTGAATCAGCATCTGGGGGAACTTGGACTACAACTGGGAACACAAAGTATCTCCTCAGCCAGAGGAAGAGACCAGCAGAACTGCCATCCCCTCTCCCCTACCCACCACTGTGCCACATGCTGCCCCACTGGAGGCTCCCTAAAGCTCAGGGACCTGAATACAAAGCCCAAGTGGCCGCAACTCCACCCTTAGCAAACACCCTTCCCCAGTGGGGCTGGAGGTCGCGGGGCGGGACCAGAGTTCCTCCGGGAAGCAGCGTCCGGAGGTCGGCGCACAAGCAGCAGGCCGCCCCCTTCCGAGCTCCACGGCTGCCCCTACGCGGGGCGCGGCGCAACGCAACGTCGCGGCCCCGGCCTACAGCCACAGGGTAGAGCCCCGTGGAGCCCCGAGCCGCGCAGGTGCAGCCGCCCAGGCCGCGGAGGCGCTGCTGGGCAGCTGCGCCCGAGCCGTCGCTTCCGCTCAGCCCGGGCCTCATACCGCCCTCGCTGTCCCCGGCCCCGGCCCGGCGAAGACCCACGAACAGTCGAAGTGGGGGGCGGGGGCGCGGCCGGACCAAGCCCGCGAGCACGATCGCCCACCTGCCGCGAGCGCCGGGGGCGGCCCGGGCCCGCGCCGTTGAGCAGAGGGGTAGCCTCGCCCGGCTCGGGCTCGGGCTCGGGCTCTGGGTCGTCGCGGGCGCGGCCGGACCACGACACTTTCTTGGCGACGTTGGCCATGCGGGGCCGGGCGGCGCGCAGCTCCGTGTCTGCCGCTCGCATCGGCGTCATGTGACCCGGCCCGGCCCGGCCGCCACGTGACTCGGCGGCGCTCGTGGCCCGCGCGGCATCCTGGGAGACGTAGTTCCGACCCGCCCCCTCGCCCGCGGCGGCTGCGGCGCTGAGCCTCGGACTCGGGATTGGCAGCTGCTGGCCGAGGCGGAGCGGGGCGCCAGCAGGGCTGGGTTTTTTCAGTGAAATCTCTCAAAAAACGGGCTTGACCTCAAGCCTCTGCTCTGCGGAGCGGCTCCTCCTGCCGGGAGAGCGCGGCCAGCCCTGCTGCTGGCGTCTCGAACGGCGTCTCTCATGCCCCGCGCCAGGGATCGCGGTGCTGAGGCAGGAGGTCCCTCCAAGGAACTCTCCCATGCTGTAACCCTGGGCCTCCGCTTGCCCCGGCACTGAGGGCTTGATCAGGCACAGTCACAAGAAAGCAGAGCTGGAGAAGGGGCATCCTGAGATCTCTCTCCAACCCCTGCTCCAGTCAGGATCCTGGCCTAAGCCTAGTTTGTCTAATCCAGTGACCTCAGCCTTTTTGGACTTGAGGCACCCCCCATGACTTGCCTGCATTCAGTGGTACCCCTTTCAGATATTTAATTCTTACATTTTTTTTTCTTATTCCTTCTTGCACCCTTGGATGGACATCACAGTGGCAGGGCAGGCAACAACAGGCAGGCAGGGAGTGGTGTCTGGTGTTGGCAAGAGCTGCTTAGCAGCTGAACCTGCAGGAGGTGAAAGGGGATGGCATTACTACTGGAGATATAGGTGAGGGTGGCAGGGGCAGCAGGTAAATGACAAGGCTCAGAATTTAGTATGTGTAAAGACTACATGTGCTATGTTTTTTTTTCCAAAATGTATAAAGCTACTTCCCTCTGGGCCTCCACCGCCTAGAAAACCCCCTCCACAGTGGCACAGGCAGAGGTTAATGTACAAAGCTGCACTCCTTCCCTTTATGTAGTGGAAGTCAGGGTTCAATGACCACAAATGCAAATCCTTTCGCTCTTCAGTGCCTGGCTCTTTCTGCTGTCTGCCCCCTCTCTCGTCTCACTGTACTAAAGGGGACTAATGTGACTGCAGCTACTTCTCCAGGGATTTGCAACCCAGCAGCCAGTCATCTGCCCTCCCTGCAAGTTGCAAGAGCGTGGGAGGAACAAGGAGGCTGTTTATTCCTAGTTCCTAATCCCCAATTCTCAGTTCATTATTCCTGGTTTCCTTTTCAATGCTAATCTTTACACAATTTAAAGTTCTTAATGAATTTGACATGCTGAAGAGTTAGAATTTCATCAAAAATGTATTTTTAATATTAGTCTAACATCATAAAAGCCTAAATCTCTGTCTATCTGTCCGTAATGCTTTATCTATGCTCTGACAGAAGGCAGCCCACCACCATGATGGTGCGGACACAGGGGATACGGAGCAGGGAGAAGCGATGATCCCCCATGCCCTGCTCCCTGGAGGGAGCAGCAACAGATCAGATGGAATCAGCCAGGTGTTTGTTGCTGAGGGAGCAGCGGGTGTGATTCAGGGGCTCATGCAGACCCCCCCATGCAGCGTGGGGGAGTGGGGATCACCCCCCGCCCGGCAGCATCTGCTGAGCCTGGTCTCCATGGGGATCCAGTTGCAGTTATGCCCTATTTGTCTTAAAGTGACATAGCGCCCCAAGCTCTCTGTAACAGCTGTCCACAACTTAGCCATGTACAATGAGGTAGGGATAATGACTGCTTAATAAACCATGAGCTTGGTTTGGAATCTGGTGGCACAATTTTTGAACACCTATTTCCTCACATCTGAAGGCTGTATTTGAACATTTGAGGCGATGTTGCATTTCTTTGTTGATGTTAGCCTTCTGCAAGAGAGGGTTTCCCAGGTACAGGAAAATACTCAACATTCTTCAGAGTCTCACCATAAATCTGAATTTCTGGAGCTGGGGACTGCTTATTAAGAGCTTGTTGATGGACAGCCTTAGTCTTCTGAATGTTAAGCGCGAGTCCCATTTTCGCCAGTTCCAGCATCATCAGCATACTGGAGCTCAGTGATTGAAGACAGAGTAGTCTTGTTTTGGCTTGGAGTCGGCTGAGATTAAACAGCTTACCATCTATTTGGTAGTTTAGCTCCTCTGACTGGTAGCATGTTAGTGGTCAGATGTAGCATTGCGGTAAGGAATATCAGGAAGAACATTGGAGTGATTATGCAGATTTGCTTAACTCCCATCTTAACCTCAAAGGGGTTGTCACAGGGCACTAAGGTGTCTGCTCCTTTAAGGGCAGAAACTCCCTAGAGAGAGGGCCCTAGCAGTCAGGCAGGAACCCACAGGTGAAGGTTACTGTGGCAGCAGGCCTAAGGAGGGAATTAGCCTGCATCTGTAGCCAGTCAGCTGTTTATTACCTATCTGACAACCTGGTTACCACGGTCACTGCAGAAGGCAGACACCCCTGCCCCCATCTGCTTCAGGTAACCCTGAGTTGTAACCTGAGCTGGATACATTCCTGAGGGAGGGGGGAACCTACTCCCTTTGCCTAGTAACTGGCCTCACACATCTGGGGGTAGGTGCTTAAACTCTCCATGGTTCTAAGCAATGACCTAGAGGCTAGGAGGGGAGGCAAAAGCCACTGTCCCTCTACCTGGTAACCAGTGATGCATTTCCACTTGATTGGCTTGTAGCCAACTTCAGCTAGTCTCCATTGGACCCCAGAGTGAGATCATAAAGTCTGTATAAGTTGAAGACTGCCCAGGAGGAGGGATGGCAGCCATAATGAAGACACTGAGAGTAGCTGAGCCTCAGCAGCTGTCTATCTCTTGAAACACATGGATACCCTATGAACTCCCTGCCTCCAGAGGAAAGCTCTATTAGCCTCTAGATGATACTTGTGAGTAAGCTCCCTGAAATCTAGCTAGATATATAGGCTACAGAAAATCAGATGCATGATCAAAGGTTACCATGCCACTGTTTGATCTAAGGTATTTCTCTGAGATTGCTCTACCGTGTATCCTATTCCAAACCTACTCCCTGTAATCAGTAACATTCTCCTCTGTACCTAGCATGGGAGACTTACTGGGAGAAAGTCTAGATTATGCCTGGGGGGCCTTGGTTTGGCTGACTAAGGGAGACCACTATTTGTGCTTCACACTAAGGGAGGCACCTCAAGTTCTTGCAGTGGGTAAAGTACCCCCTTCAGGTCTGTAAAGTCCATGTACCTCACGAGGCACACAGCCACTAACAGACCAAGACTCATGAGTGGTGGCAACGTTACCCTAAGGCTTGCAGGTGTGCTCCAGGAAGGGGGTCAGCTAGACGTGAGGCGCCCCCAGGGAGATGTTCAGAGCTTGGAAGGTGGTCAGGCGCAGTGAAGTGGATGGCTTAGCACAGGAGCACCCCCTACTGGCCTGCCACAGAGACCCCCCGGCAGAGGGATGGAGAGGCCTGGTGACATGGAGGAGCGGAGAAGACCCCCAGCAGACCAATTGAGACCCCTGGAAAAAGCATCCACAGCGGCCCTCCCTAGCATCACACACTAGCACTGCTCTACAGCATCAGTGACAGTAACTCCTGGGCCTCCCTATCCAGCCCTTTCTACTTTGGCTGGCATAGGCAGTACAGCCCCAGGAGAAGGGCAGCAAATCCCTGACAGTAGGAAGCAATAGCGCCTCCAGGGTGGACCCTCTTACCCAGAACTTACTGCTAAACTGGTGCAGGTGGCAGAGGTCCTGAATGGCAGCCCTGGCAGTGACTGGGCTAGGTGGTAACCCCCTAGGTTGATTTGCTGCTGACTATGACTGTGATCAATTTTGAGCTATCATTAAAGATTAAATAGTTATGGTCTTGCTTCAGGTGTCCCCTTGCTTCCTTTTCCCCTTGTAATAAACCTGTTTTAATTTAACCTTTGCTTGCAAGTGGGTAGGTTGGTTCATATTAGAACACCCAATTCAAATTTACTTTACCAAGTAAAATGGAGGCTCAAGGTAAATTTGAAAAATTGGTGTTAAAACCCCTATATTTGTATGCAGCTATTCTTACTGCTGTCCAGTGCCTGGCAGAAAAATAACACACAAGCTTTACAGGGTGGGTGTTAACTAGCAGTCTGGCACTCGAAAACTGAGCTTCAGATCAAGCAGGTACCTGCCAAAACTTCTTCAGGAGAGAAGTGAAGTATGATGTGTTGTTTGAGTTGATCCAAAAAGGATTTTGCCCAGTAATCCCAACCCAAACTCAGGTCCTGATTTGGGGCTATGTGTTTAGCACAGGTCTGGGTGGAGGGGTGTCAGTCAGTCAGGTGTCAGATATGAAAACCAAGCTTCAGGTCAGACAAGGACTAGTCCAGACTTCTTCAGGAGGTTATCCCAGTGGCGGAGATGCGACCCAAAAATTATTTTGATATATAATCCCAGCCCAAATTCAATTTTTTGATCATGGCAATGCACTTAGCGCACAGGCCTGTGGGGCCATGAATTGGCAGGCTGGCATGTAAAAATTGAACTTCAGGTTATGCAGGGGCCTGCCTGCCCAGTCTTTTTCAGCAGAGTCCCCGGTGGTGGAGAGATGTGATTTGGATTGATCTGAGAGAGATTTTGCCCAATAATCCAAGCCCAAACTCGGCTCCTTATCCAGGGCAATTGTACACACACACAGGCCTCCAGGCCTGTCGGTGGACAGCCTTTTTTCCCCCCCAAAAGTTATATAACTTTACCTCCAACACTCCGCCAAGCAGCCCTTATGGTTCACTTAGCAGATCAAAGCACACTTTGACAGTTAAACCATTAAAAACCCATTACACAGTTTGCACCACGTATCCACACATCTATCTCTATACTTGTACCCCCACCCACTGCCCTCAGAGAGGCTGCCCCTGAACAAGTCGTTCACAGAATCCAAAGAGCCATGTGCATTTTCTTTTGGAACTCCACTTGGGAGAAAGCGGTGAGGACCAAGCTGTACGAAGAGAAACAGTCCAAAGGCAGAGGGAATGCCAGACATCCTTCTCTTTTGGGCCAAATACATGAGCCAGGTTTGCAAACTGGCAACAGGGGTGGAATCTAAAACAGCCAGCTTTGTTAAGTATTTTGCAGAGCAGCTTCTGTGACAGTGGCAGGTGCACACGACAACCAATGAGAGCCTGTGGACCATGGTTTCCCCATGGTTTTATGAGATTCTGAAGTTAGAGAGAAATACAAGCTGCACGATGCTCCCCTTGTGACCCTGGTGAAGAACTGCAAGATGCAGGAGGTGGTAAGGGACACCATATTGCCTGTAGACTTACTACCTGGTGACAGCTGCCAGGCCATTGTGGGAGTGAATCTTCCCCAAGGACCTACAGAAAGAGCCCAGAGACCTGAATTGGCAGGCAGCCCACTGGGCACTCCCTGTACAGGCATGGAGAAACAGCACAAGGCACAGAGGTCCATCCAACTGCCTGTGACAGACCTGCCACTGGCAGGCAGAAACAATTAACCACCTCTTCTGGGACTTCCCATATACCACAGGGGTGTGGAAGAAAATCCATGCGCTCTTCCTGGTGGTGGCAAGTTTCTGAGACCTGACCAGGAAAGCAGTTCTCTATGGGCACCTGACCAGACAGCCAGGGACCCCGACAGCTTGCTTCGACCCGTTCGTATCCTACTTCAGGTCTGCACTGTGGAAAGCCAGGAACCTGCTCATAAACAGACATTCTGACCCCACAGTCAAGGACTATATTAAAATGGAACTAAGTGAAATATATTGGCACTACAGGAAGACAAAAGAGGATGACGGGAAAGAAATGGTGGACCTCATATGGTGGAGAGGGGTCTGGCATAGGTCTGTCAGTAGACAGCCTGGTGCTGGCACAAAAACTGAGCTTCAGGTTAGGCAGTAACCTGACCAGACTTCTTCAGGGGAGTCTTGCAGTGGCAGAGATGTGTGGTTTGGGGTGATCTTAAAAAGATGTTTATCATAATCCTAGCACAAACACGGCTCCTTATTCAGTGCAATGAACATGGCACACAGGCCTGGGAAGCCATCAGTTGGCAGACTGGTAGTCAAAAACCAAGCTTTGGATCAGGCTGGGACCTTCTCATAATCCTTCAGGAGAGTCCCCTGGGCACAGAGACATATAATTTGTGGTGACCAGAAATGGGTTTTGCCTCATAATCTTGGCCCAAACTCAACTCCTTATTTAAGGCAACATTCATTGCACACAGGTCTGGGGACTGTCAGTTGGCAGGCTGGTACATGAAAACTGAGCTTCAGGCTGGGTACTGCCTTGCCCAGAATTCTTCAGAAATACTCTCTGGTAGTGGAGGCGTGTGGTTTGGGGAAAGGTGCGTGGTTTGGGGATTTTGCCCCATAATCAAAAGGATTTTGTCCAATAATCCCAGTCTAATCTCAGCTCTTTATTAAGAACTATACACATTGATACATGATATTTTATATTTTTATTAGTAAATATACACTTTTGATGAAATTCTAACTCTTTAAAATGTATAATTCATTATTGACAACCTTAAATTTTATAAAGATTATCATTGAAAAAGGAACCAGGAGTAACTGGTAATAAGGAGCGAATTTCAGCCTCATGGAAGAGCAGGGGAATTAGCCAGGGTGAAAAGCATCAGTGCACAGACCACCAACAGCAGAGCATGCTGCCCCCCCAGCAGGGAACAAGAGACAGGAGTCGTCATCAGATAAGCAGTTGCAGGTGCTGCTTGCCTGTGGGATCCTGAAGCGGGCATAGGCCACTTAGAAGATGAAGTTGCAAACACCTCCTTGCATAGGGAGGTATGTCTATGGCACTCTTACAAGGATCTTGTGGAATCCTCACTTGTGAATCACTGGCTTAAACTGTTCTTAGAGTCCCCAGGAACAGCCCTCACATGCACCTACGATGCCTGAAATATCAAAAACTTCTTTAACTTGCCACAGGTGGAACAGGGGATGAAGGCACTGTCAATGTGCTGCCGCGGCAAGGGCAGGGCTGTTCCTTATACAATGACAGTTGGCCTTGACCCACTATAAAATAGAAGTCCCCCCACGATGGATAGAGGGGCCCACTACATGTAGAACAACTAGTTTTTTGCCTGGTACCTGACCTAAAGGTCATTTGGGTGCTATAGGTAGAGCAATTTATGAAAGCAAGCTGAAGGAATGTTGTTTTCAACTAATTTTGTTCCTCATATACATCACTTTACAAAAGGTGACTATGTGTTGGAGGCTTTCCTTCCCCATTCCCAGAGAATGCAGGCTCTGTCGGAAGCTGAATCATGCATCTCCCACCAGGAAGTACAGTATTGTCACTCTCAGCCAGCAGGGGACATGGTACCGCCCCACTTTCTTAATAATCAAAAACTTCCTAGGGAGCAGAAGGACCCAAGTCCTTTGGTTTGTCTTGTCAAGAACCTGGTTTGTGAAGGGGACCAGCCCAAAAGGGATTTCCTAGTGGAGGTAGCCAAGAAGCAGCAGGCTGGCATTTGCTCCCAATCCCTCAGAACTTCATGGATGGGATCAGATCTTACAAAGAAAATCAATGCTGAGGTTTCAGGGACCTTTTCTAGTGTACCTCAAGCTGTCTTAGCCATTCTGGAGACACAGAACTGGACAGGAACCCACAGAGTGAGGTACCTAGAAATGGGGTATAGAGAGGTGGCAAAGGTCCCACTGATCAGAGCTGTTGCTGCCAGGTTCTGAATTTTGGCAGCAATCCTAACACAGTGAGAACAGCATAAACTAAGGAGTGCACCCCACCATGGGGTCAGCAGGATGAGACAGTCACTAGAGCAGAGCAGCTGTTGTAGGAGCTCAGCCAGGAGAAAAGAAAAGAATTAGGAGATAGCTGCAGACACAGGGAAGGGAGGAAGGGAAAATAAAGGCCTTGGGTTCTGTGGTTCCTTTGCAGTCACTGATGTTTCCATCCTCACAGTCCTTCTGACTCAGGAGCACTTGATAAGCATCTGCCAGTGACAGGGCTTAGGGTTCCAGCCTTCAAGCCACTGAGTAATTAGTCAAGTTGTCAGATGCGTTCAGTCCCGACTGGTATCAGTGGGAGTTAGAGACTCAGCACCATCAGGATGGGACCTTTAGGGTGTGGAAAGAAACCATGACTGCACTGCCCTGGGGCTGGAATGTACTTCTGACTAACCCTTTGATTTTAGGGAAAAAATGATCCTCAAGCTTATAAGCAGGATTTAAATCTGGGGTGGGTAATTATTTGGGCCCAGGATCCACATGGGGAGTTTTGACGAGTTGTCACAAGCAGGGTCAACACCCTGCACCTGCACAACTCACAAAACCTCCCTATATGGGGTGGGACTATGGGCAGATAGTGAGCAGTGTTCAGGAACGAGACAGGCAGGCAAGGCCAGGATCATGGCCCCTGCCCTGCAGGGGCAGTGTTGGGTGTGTGCAGAAGGGTGGGTGTATGAGGAGGGGGTGGGAGGGCTGCCTGGGTGCTAGGTCCTGGGAGCTGTCCAGGGGTGAGGAAGGGGCAGGGGGCACATGCAGCAGAGCCTAGACACTCCCGTGCTGCACTCCCTTTGCCTCCAGCAGCAGCTTGGCTCCTCCTTCTGCTTCTACTATGGTGTTCCAGGAGGCAGCTTCAGCCAGGCAGCTCCTGCCCCAACTTGTGGCTCTGGCTCCAACTCTCTGCTGCCTTTCACCCACTCGGCCCACCAAAAGGTCAGGCCAAACTCAGGATCCGTGGGCAAGCCAGGTCAGGTATCCAGAGAATCCAGCAGAGTGCCAAGCCAAGGGTGCAACAGCCTAGGTACAAGATTAAACCTTATTACCTGGCCACTTTATTTTCCAGGTTAGGGGTTTATATTGGAAGGGATGAGGGTCAGCTGACCTTGGCTGGCCACTGCAGTGGCAGCAAGTGGGTGTGTGGCTAGGTCCAGATCAAGGGTTCTAGCCACCTGTGTTTATACCAGTGGTCTATTGAGGAGTTGGTAGACCAGGATGAGCAGCTGTGCTGGGCAGGCTAGGGCTCTGGGTTCAAGGCCATGGCCTAACAAGTAGGATTCTGTGCTGGGCAGCATGATCGGTTTGGAGATGATAGCCAAGAACTTCTCCAGTTCTGCTCCGGAGAGTGAGGTTCATGCCATAGCATGTGTTTGCACCCACTGCCCCAGAGTGCATCTCAGACATGTTACACGGGTTGTTCTTACCCTGCCCCTCAACCCCACACATACAGGCTAGAAAGACCCTGACAGACATGATGCAGCTGTGGCAGATGGACACTTGGAAGGTGCTGAAGACCAGGGAGCTGCCAAAGGCAGAAATGGAACCACTGGTGGGATACTCCAGGCAGGGACTTTCAGCTCTGGATCAGGGGCTGTTTCAGGATTTGCCTCTGTCAAAAAAGCCTGACAGCAGGCAAGTCAGGGTGGGGGAAAGGATGTGTGCTGTGGGCAGGGGGGAAAGAGAAGGGCAGGGCTGGCATCTTCCTGGGCACAGCAGCCCTGTCCATCTAGACAGTGTTTGTTGGCTCTGTCAAGCACTACAGGAAAGATCTGTAACAGGCCAGCTGGGCATTGTGAGTATATCAGTTTAGTTGCAGACTGACTGAGCACTGCAACTTTATTAGCCACTGGACTTTTTGGTTCGGGATCAAGGAGGTGATGTTGGAAAAGAAAGTAATGACAAGTTTCACTTACAAAAAGGAATAAATTTTACTTATGACAACAAAAGATATAGTTTGCATATATAATAGTTAATAAAAAGGTTAAGCTAATAAACAAACAACAATACAGATTAAAATTGACAGTGATAATAAAACAGATAAGTTACTAACCAAGTGGGAACTCTTGGTTAATTTCTTTATCGATAGTCCCTCGGTTAGAAGATGCACGTCAAGTTGAATCAGCAAAGTCAGACATCTCTGAACTGGGCTGCCCGAAGGAGAACTGGTGGAAGCCCCTCAGTCAGGATCTGGTCCTCACTCTCACAAGGAGTAAGAGAGATCCGTGGGGGTATGGGACAGTGATGACCCTTCTGTTCTGTCCTTTCCGAGGGTTACTATGACGTGTGTGTTCTTTTATATTCTAATTATGCTATTTTTTTTAGTTATGTAGCCATTCATAATATTGCTTTATAGCTGTTATCCTTTGGGGTTAAAATGTGTTAGAAATTATTATAATAAGTTACTGCCCAAGCTTGGGTTTATCCAATAAACAAATTGCAACACATCATCTTCAGGTCTGAAATTAACATTAGCCTGCCTAAATCCAGCAGCCCCTTCAAAACTCTCTGACTATGCTTTTTTGAGATATCCAGTACATTTCAAGAAATAACAAGCTAGGCAGTTGAATCCAGTTTTTATCATCATCAAGGCTAAATTCTGAGCAAGAAAGAACTATTAGGACAGCTTATTTCACAGCTATAGCTTTGTCTTTTTGTGCCCCTAGTCAGTTCCACGAACAGTTACAAGTTACATTTGCGGGTTACAAAAATACAAGCTTCATATTAAACAAAAGTTCCAAATGCCTCCAAGAAGCACATATGTATTACTTATTAATTTCTTTGGTTTTGGCTATCACAATGATCCAATGCCCCAAGGCCTTGCTGGAGCGCTCTGTGCTCCCTGCACCACTCTGATGCAAAATCAGGTCCACCACCTAACTCAGCCAGGACTCAGGGAGGTCCATGCAGCCACATGGAGGCCCAGCACTCACACTGACATTGTGGCTGCTGACTGGCTAATGCCACCAGGGAACCTCTGCCATAACCCAGCAGCCCTCCAGCCCCCTGCCTGGCTGACCCCGTGTAGAGCACCCATGGCATGCGGCTTGAGCACACCCACCTGTGGAAACATGTGACTCTGGTGTCCTCTGGAGACAGCAGGAGTGAAACTCCATGTTACAGGAAACCCTGCAATAACAGCCAAACTCCAGCCCCAGATCCTGGGGGAGTGAGAGGGGCAGAAGCATGTGGATCTGACCCAGACCCCTGCAGTACTAGGGCATGGGAAATGCACAGTGCTGACACAGGACTGTATGGGGCTGGACCAGCGGGTACATCCAGCCTGGGGAGATGGGGATGTTGGTACAGGCTGGTACTTATGACTCAGGTGTCTGCTGCCATATTTATACCTGTTCCTGAGTGCCAGCTCCTGGAGCAGCTGGTGCTGGGGCCTGAAGTGCTGCTGGGGGCCAGAGCCCTGGTATTGTGCTGGTAGAAGAGTGGGGCCTGGATGATCCCCAGGACTGGAGTTTAAGCCCTTCTGGATTGAATCACTCTATACCTGCTTCCCCAATGATAGGGAGGTGCCCATGAAGTCCCCAGGAACAGGACTGCAGGTGTGGGCACCAAATGAGGGCATGCATGCAGGAGGTGGAAGCTTCCTGCCAGCTGTTCAAGGGCAACACAGGCCTGACCAGGCTGGGTGGCAATGCGGGCTCATGTTGCCCAGTCCCACCTGCCCCAGGACTGCCAGGACTAACCAGGGCCTCTGCAGCCACAAGACCACACACCCTGATCCTGACAGTGGTACTGTAACACTTGTTTACAGACCCAATGACTGCTTGCCACAATGACAAAGGCAGCTGAGCAGGACCTGGTGCCAGGTAGCATGACCAGCTCAGAGACAGCTCTGTTGCAGAGCCAGAGATTCAGAGAGGCCTGATGTCACTGGCAGGGAGCCTCTGGGACTCCAGTGTGCTGCTGATGAACAAGGAGTGAGTAGTGGAATCTGCATGGTATGGGATGGTAGATGCTGAGCACATGGGGCAGAGCCCTCTGTGAACAGACATAGGTGGGGCCACGTCAGCAGTGAGGCAGTCCTGGGTGCCTGCTCCCTTGATTAACTGTTTGGTTTTCACTTAATGTTTAATGGTTAAGGTTCTCTCTTTTTCCGCTGCAGTAAAACCCTGTTTTAGCTGAAAGTCTGTTGCAAATAGGGACTTTTCTCACTTTAGAACATAGTTAAAAAATTTATTTTACCAAGTTTCTGGGTGGGACCTTGAGCCAAGTTTAGAAAGTTGGTGTTAAACCCCCAAATTTGAACCCCCTTGTTATTGCTGCCCAGGGCCTGGCAGAAAGGTTACATTTTTATTATATAAAACAGCAGTCAGTAAAAAAGTTTGTTAATAAAAAGTTTGCAGAGTGTCAGTAAAAACACTTGAGTTGGCAGCCCTGTGGCTGAGTCGCAATGAGCCTGGTCCCACTCCCTACCTCATGAAAGAAATGGCCCAGCAGGTTAGTCAGAGTTTTCCTGGCACTACAAACCAGTGTCAGTAACTACCTGGTGGTGGGCATCCTGGGCTGCATGCGATTCATGTATGTTAGGTACAGCCTGGGGCAGGGAGGGCTTTGTTTACAAGCAATGCTCCAGGCAAGTGCAGTTCACCTTCTGCACTCCTCCATGCAGAGAGATGTCAGCTAGCGTCAAGATGACGCCATGGGGCAGGCCCTTTCCTGTGGCAATGCCAGAGACCTCCCCAGGTGATAGTGCACGGTTCCAGATGGCCAAGCCAGCCAAATGTCCTACAAAGGCTTCTGAGGGGTCAAACCCCCCACCCACTACATCTTGCTCCTGGCCCAGGATGAGTGAGCCACCAGGAGGAATCACGTAGCCCTTCTGGAATTTGGAGCCCATGGATACCAGCCTCCTGTTCACGTAAAACCAGTACTGGCCCTGCACAGAGGACCAGATGATGCACAGGTGGTGCCACCTGCTGTCCAACAACTGTCCCACAGGTAGCTCCCGGAAAGCTGGGTCTCCAATGACGAAGTGGATGGAGCCATGGACCCTGGCATTCCTGCCATGCAAAACCAGCTTATTGTCATTCTCCTCCATTGCATAAGACAGAATAGTGCCCAGGTAGGAAGAGGGGGTGCTCACCCAGCTGCAAAGGGATAGTTCATACAGGCTGGCCTTGAAGCCTGGGGTCAAGGTGGCAAAGTTTTCAGTGGAAACGTTGGGGAAAAGCAGCATTGAACCCACATTGCAGACTAGACAGAAAGAGAGAGAGAGAAAGATGCAATTGTCACCTCTTCTGGGGAACCCTGTCCTGTGAGGACTTGTCTCCTGCCCTTCCAGCCCCCATTCCCTGAGGATACCAGCAGAGACCACCCCCACCCCTGTCTCTGTCACAGGTGGGGCCTATGAGCGGCCGTGAGCTCACTAGCGCCCCCTGCCATGTCAATTAGGTGATCCAGCACCCTCTACTCGCCCGGCACATCTTCGATGTTATGAGGTTTAATATGGGAGGCTGCCTCTTACCACCCTGGACACCGCGCTAATACTATTCCCCGTTCCGAGCGGGGTGCCTCAATGCATCCCTGCCTTGTGGGCAATGCGTACCTCCTACCTCCCCTTTAGCACGCCCCAAGCCTCGCAGCTCTTCCTGGATGTTATCCGGTCCTTACCTTTCGGTGCCCTTCTCTGGGGCCTATGCCACGCTGCCCACGCTTCTCGCCCTCACTCGGGCTTCCCAAGTTTGGGTTCAGGCGGCCATAGCCCTGCCTGGCCCCCAAACCTGCCTTCTCAGGCCTAGCTCGCGCTCCTCCCACGCTTGGGGCTCAGGTGGCCCGTAGCCGTGCCTGGCCCCCTAACCTTTTTCAGGGTCGTTCACCCCACTGGGCAAAACACCGCCCTCACGGGCTGGGGTCTCTACACCCCACACATTGCGCCTCTCTGGCGCTCGCTCGCTGTGCCAACTATGCCGGCAATCACTGTGCCACCCTGGCACCGCTTGCTGTGCCCTTACTGGGCACCAGGAACCCCCAGATTATTGGGGAGCTCCTATGAGGCCTCCTCACACCCCTATAGCCTCACCCGGTCCTCCGGTTTCTCACTCCAGGGCTTCCTGCTGCCCCCTATCAAAGCTGCGCCCTCTACAGAGCCAGGACCCCTTCCCACGCTACTGCGGGGTCCCTATGAGGCCTCCTCCGCCCCTCATAGCCTCACCCGGTCCACCAGTCTAACGATGACTAAACCATGAGCCAAACGGCTGCAACATAACACCAAGAAGCTTCCTGCCTTATAACATATGGCCTATGCTTCCTTGGCTCTCTAATCATGCCATAGCCACTCCTGCTCCTGCTAGAAGGGAACTGCCACCTAGGTTCAGGCCTGGGCTGCTTATAAAGGCCCGGCCCTGCCCCCTTCCGGTCACATGGCCTGCCTGGTTGCCACAGCAACCGGCACCTGAGCTGCCCCTGGAGATTGGCAGCTCCACTTCTCCACTTCTAGGAACAGGGCACCTGTGACACTCTTGCAGGGTGCTTATTTGCTTGCACAATTGTTCACTCACCCCTTTCACCAAGCATGCTGAAAAGATCTGCCCACAACTAAGCCTCTCCAAGGAGAAATCCCCCTGTTCCTCTCTAGCACCTCCACTGGGGAGCACAAGCACTCCACAAGTATGACATGAGAGATCATAGATTCATAGAAAAGTAGGGCTGGAAGGCAGGATCATCCTTATCCAAACCATCTTATACAAATCCAAATAAGTTAGACAACTTATTATTACTAAAACTAGACTGTCAACCCTTCCACAATGTCTTGCACCTAGCTGGCATGGAGTTCAGTGCTATACTCCCTATTCTTCAGGTACAGACCTAGGGGACAGAGGGAAAAGGGCCTCATTTCCAGACTGCCAAGTGCTTGCTGCTCCCATGATGCATTGCTCAGCACCCTGGAGAATCAAGCACAAGGTACTGATCTGCACCAGGGCTGAGACCAGAACCAAGGTCGTCTGTGTTCCAGCCTCATCTCCTGCAGCCCGGCTGAGCCTGGGCTGCACTCGGTCTCCCGCTGCTGGGCTGAGCTCCATGGAACCCAGGGCTGGGCAGGGGAGATGGAGGGCTGGCAGAGCCAATCAGAGCACAGCCCGGTGGCGGAAGGCGGACAGAGCTGGTGGTGCCCTCCGTTCACCGAGCGCAGCCTGGTGGTGGGAGGCGGGCAGAGCCGGCACTGCGCTCTGCCTCCTACTGGCAAGCTGAGCTCCATGGGGCTGGCAGGGCCGATCGGAGCACAGCCTGGCAGCAGGAGACGGGTAGAGCCAGGGCTGAGCCGTATGAGGCCGTGGAGCTGCCCCTGCATCCCACCACCTGGCTGCTTCGAAACTTGAAATGTTTTGAAATTTTCAAAATGTTTCGAGTGGCCTCATTTCGTTTAGAAGCTATTTCAGTGCTTTTTGTTTTGTTTCAATTTTACTGTTTCGAGCTCAAAACATGTTGAAACACCTTTGAAACAAAACAGTTGGTGAAATTTCATACAGCCCTACTAGAAGCCTAACAGAAAATCCTGCTGCATGTGTGTGCAAAACCCAGCAGTGTGGACATCTCCCAGCCAATTCCTCATATTCTTTACTTATTCTCTAAATCCCCACAAGATCTAGGAAAGAAGCCAAACTCTTGTTCGGGGCCATGTGTATTTCAAATAGCCGGTGGGAATGTATGAGGAAAGTGATTTCTTTATGGCAGTTGTTTTGAGCAAGGCAGCAGTAGCTGATGCTTTCCAGAAGCCGGGGGCTAAGGAAGTGGCTCAAATCCTGTGTGATGCTAAGGTTTAGCTCAACCTCTCCACCAGCAGGTGGGAAGAAACTGCATTTTCACTGGTGCTGGAGCCAGGCAGGAGGACCTGAACAGAAAGGGGAATTTGCATCTAGCCAGGGAACATTTCAGCCCAAAGGAACGTGTTTGACAAAATTACCAGCAGATGAAAATCAGGATTTAGCATCATATATTGACATCCATGCTTGAAGGTGCTCTCAGGCACCTGCTATCATGCTGTGCATGTACATGCCCAATAACTCTCTCCACCTGTATTTTTCGAAACTGCTACATTAGAAGGCTGTTATTTAGCAGACTCCAGCACGTGAAAATTATGACATGCCAAATTGACAGTTGCTCACACAACTTCTGCTCAAATTCCAGTCTGCACAGGGAGGGTAGAAGGGACCTGTGGAAAAATAGCATGTGACCGTGTAATTAAAAATTATGAGGCAGGCTACCTGTAAATCTGGCACCTCCAAGCTTTTAAGGCTGGATTTTGCAACCTAAACAAGCTTGTTCCAATGCGGCTGTTTTAGTATGAAACTTCCTAGGTTGTTTAAAAAACAAAATAAAACCAAATTTTGTTACCTGCAACTATAAAAATCTCCCCATCACTGTCAGCTGGTTTGAACCTAAGCCATTAGCACTGGAGGAGGCTGACAGCTAGTGACACATGGGGCTAAATACGTTAGCTGTTAGCATGAAAAGGGAATGGGTTACTGGAACCATACATCAGGGAGGGAGGAAGTTCAGATGGGCTCCTGCCTTGATGTTTTGTGTCCAAATGGTTAATCACCGTATGTTATACCTCAGGTAGTGAAAATGCATTGCTTGGATTACATGCAGGGTCTGGACAAGGGGATGGGGTGGGAGGGGGGTTACAGGAAGACCTGCATCCTCCTTTATTGTTCCTCCACAGCCACCCACTCAGTGATGTGTCTCCACTAGGGGGCCTGCTGACATAGCTTGGCAGGCAAAGCTGGCAGCCCCATAAGAGGGACAAGTTCAGATAACGGTGATTTTTAACTGTGCACTTCAGCTACAGTCATAGGCCCTGACTTTTATTTTTGCAGGGGTGGCTGATATGCCCCTCCCCCCATGGCACAGCTGGAGCAGAGCCAAGTGAACAGAAAATCTGGATCCCTGCACGATGCTGGGAATCCAAAATAAATGCTGTCCCAGAGTCATGCAACCCAGGACTGAGACTTGATGTTCCCATTTTGGAACTGTTCCACCCAATTAGGCATGGTTAAAGGGGGGCCAGGGCCATTGGTACCTCACGTAGTCGGTCCTATGGCTACAGTGGATCAGATTTTACAAACAAGGAAAAACCACTCTGTGGGTTGAGGGGTTCTTCCCTTCTGCATATCAGAGACCTGCTGAAGATAGAGGCGTGAGCTTCTCATATCGAAGAAAAGATACAAGGAGGAAGAGAGCATTAGGTAATCTTAATATTGGGGTCATTCCTCCCTGTGATCACCTCTGACGTGGGTATCCCCAGGGGACAAAATAAAAACACCACTACATACCTGTCCCTGGCTTCTTGGGGGCTGATGGCCGCTTCTGCTCTTGTGAGACCTTGACTATACTGGAGAGCTGCTTCCTGGCAGCCTGTGGCTCTCTTCTGGTCAGTGGCTCTGGTTCCTTTGGTTGCAGGGGGGTTGCATGTTCATGGAGTAGGCTGCTTTGCAGCCCTGTGCCTGCGGACTGGGCCAGAAGCTGCTGCCTCTCCTCTTGCAGCTTCTTTCTCTGTCTGTGCTTGGTGTGTAACTTCTTCAGGCTCTGTGTCTGGCTTCCTTCTGCCTCCAGCTGCTTGCCCTGGGGAGCCTGGTTCAGGAGCTGAGTGGCAGGCAGGTGCTGAGGGGAAAGTGCCTCCTTGTGTGCTGTGCTTTGCAGCAGATGCTCCAAAGCACCCAGTTTGGTTGCCTGGCTCTGACTGGCTTCCTGGAGGTTCACCAGCTCTTTCTGCAGGCTGCTGCTGCTGGCATGCAGAGAGCTGATGGCCTCCTTGTGGCCTGTGACCTGCAGTGTGAGGTTGGTCAGGTGGGCAACCTGCTGCTGCTTCTCCCCAGTCCTCTGCTGGCTTTGTTTGCTCACAGATTCTTCCAGGGATGAGATCTTCAAATCCAGTTTTCTGGTTTTCTTTTGCAGCTTCTTCATCCAGATTTTCAAGTGGTCCAGGTCTCCCTGCAGAGCAGTGTGGGACTCATTGAGGGCAGACACCATCCCGCTGTACTGCTTTGCCAAGTGCTGGAACCGGGTGTCGATGTTGTAGGAAATGTTGTAGTTCCCTGCAATGCCCTGGAGACGCATCAGGGTCACCTCCTGGAACCGGCGGAACTGCAAGACACCAAGGCAACTGCAGAAGTCATTGCACTGCACAAGGGAGCTGTGTCCAGACAGGACATCACCAACTCTAGCTTGTACACCCCACCAGTTCCCAGGCACTTGAACAATCATTTTTATCCCTTCTGGAAGGTCCATCCAAACATAACAGCCCACTGGGCTCATGTGATTAAGGCAAACTGGTTTCTACAGCCAGCAGTGCACAAGCAGCAACATGACCAGCATCACATTCAGACACTTTAGACTCCCCAGCCTAGATGACCAGGGGCCTTGCAGACCTGGGTCACTATGGACTTCACCACAAGCCCAGAGCTGGATGAGATGCTTTAACCATTCTGTGAGTGTCCTAGGGCAAACTAAGTCACCTTAGTTAGGGTCACACTTTGGCTTCCTTGGCTTCAAGTTGCCCAGTGTCAGATACTAGTAGCTCCCACTAATTTTAGCCAACCCCAAGGTTTGTCAGTCTGGGCATCCTAAAGCTGACACATTGTGTGCCAAAGTGATCTGGCCAGGGCCACTCAGTGAGGCAGCAGCAGAGCTAAAACTAAAATACAGTACTCCTGGTGCTGAGCCCTCCAGTAACTTCCTCAGATCTCTCCAGCTGGACATCAGCAGTCTGTGCAGTCTGTCACTGATTTATAGCACTTGGCACTGGTTGATATTTTTTATACCATGCTATGGATATATGCAGCACCTCATGAGACATCCATGAAGACACAGAGCTGCATAAAAAGCCAATGGCTTTACACAGACTAGGCAAATTTGACATGTGATCCAATGCTGAAAAATCAACAAGACTTCATGTGGTGTTTCCCCAATTCTAACTCCCCTTGTGGGTGACCTATGCTGGCAAATCCAGGTGACCAAGAGTGGGATACCTTGCATCAGACACAATACTTGCTATGTTGCCCTGTGGGGTCAGACCAAATCTCAGGATCTCAATATTGCACTGTTAGATGGAAGGGTGTGACACAATTGCACATATACAAACACACAAATCGATTAGGTGCATACACACACTACCAGCTCAGGCACATACACATCCAAACCAGCCTAGACACATGCATACTTATCACCAAGTCAAGCACACTACACACAAAAAATTAGACAACAATCAGTTGTCAATACCCACACACTCCGTACACGTACACAGATCACTAAATTGTATATCATGCACATGATGACATATATATATATATGTATACAAATTAGTGATCCAACTTTTGTTGTTATCGTTGTGGTTGTTGTTGTTGTAGGGCACAGAAGTCCAGGAACCAGTATGTTCAGGCAGATGACCCCAACACCAGGCATAAGTGATCATAGGGCTAACTGGGTGAAAGAGGAGGCAGGTCCTCTCCAGCAGAAATGGTTGTAAGATTGTTTTGTCTTGAGGCTTCTGAGATTTTGTGTCTTGAGCTTTGATGTTTCTGAGATTTTGAGTTTTGAGTTTATTGCTGGCTGTAAGTTAGTGTTTGGTGTCAGACACTGTTTTTTTTTTCTGTGAAGAGCTAGTATAGTCCAGTATTTAGACCTGAGTAGAAAGGGTAGCAACCTGGTTTTCTGACTTCCCTCTTTTGTGCCAGATTTGGGACATAAGGGAGATCCAGTTCTTGAAAGTGCTGGGTCTGGACAGGTTGAAAACCATTATGATTGAAACTGCCCCCCACAGCTGGTGCCTGTATTGTTACAGCCCTATGTGAGGGAGTTAAAGAAAATTTCACTAGGAAAGATGCATGGATCACTCATTCAAGGTTTGTTTCCTTACGTAGAGAGATTCAGAAAGCAAGGAGCTGTAATAGATAGAGGGAAAGGAAAAAGATAGAGGGAAGTGGGAAAACAGGCTGTGAGGCAGCTGTTAGAGAGATGTGAAAAGTGTTTAGAAAGAGAGGAGAGAATAAAAGATTAACAAAGTTTGAATGCTAGAGCAGGTAGGAGCAAAGTAAGAATGCAATTTTAGGGATGACTGCTCTAGAGCAGGGAAAAAATGAAGTTGCTTTAAGAAAAAGTTGTGTCCTGATCTCATAGGTCCCTAAGATCATGCTGTGGTCTGTTTGGGTTAAGTACAACAACTTATATTGCCGGTCCGATAAGAAGTCAGTAGTAGAGAAGACTAAGTTCTGTGCTAGAAACTGTGAATGTTTGTAACACAAGTAAAGCCAAGAGATTGCAGAGATTGTTGAGGTGTTTGTGCAAAAGTGTTGTGTGTTTGCTTTGCGCCTGTGTTGCAAGGCAGAGACTGCTAGAAGCATAAAAGTAGACTCTTATTGGTAATGGGGGTGAGATATATCTAGAAATAGTGTTGGTATAATATAGGTACCCTAGAAAGAAAGGTGTTAGCAGCTGTTAAGGTTTTGCTGTGATTGAGTGAATGATGGGGTTAACCCAGAAAATGGAATGAAGGCATTTCCTAAAGTTCCCACAGAAAAAAAGGTTAAAATGTGGCAAAATACAGGCATGTATCTTAATTGAAGGACCAAACCCTCCCCCATCAATGCAGTGTAAATAATCACTGGAAACTGAAATAAGATTATAGCTCATAGTAAGTAGTTTGTTAAGTCAGAAAATGATAGTACAAATGCTTAGTGTGTGAGACTCCCTGATCTGAAATCTGGTCTCTTCTGAAAGACGAAGTACCCTGCAATCATAGCAGCTTTATCAGGAGGGCTAAATGGTTTTCAGTATTAAATTTGGCTAATGCAGGTTTTATTTTTGTTTGTTTTGTTTTCTATCTCCCTGGTATAAAAGTGCTGGTATAATTTTAAATGTATATTCAAGGAACAACAGTATCGTGTTACCCCAAGTATCCTAAAGATTTCACAATGCCCAGCGAAAAGAACATGGAAAAGTCTTTCTAAGCAAACATTCTGAGGGAGAAATTGTCCCGCTAAAGGAAAAACTCATCTTTAAAATGACAACTTGGTTTAATTGTAACAAGGGTATTGGCATCCCTCAATCTCACATTTACAGCAACGCCAGGGCTCCACTGAACAATTAATTTTGGGAGCCCCCTTGTTCAATAAATCACCTGACTCTCAAGGAATAGGGTAAACAGTCTTCTCTATCCTGCCAGCCACCCTTCCTGGCTAGCAGGAAGTAATGGCTCTGAGCTGTTGGAAAATACACATGGGATGAGCTGATCAGTGGCCACCGGAATGTGGAGGCAGGAAAAGGCCATAAAAATCCTCAACTTATGAGGGCCACCCTCCTGTAGGTAACTGCTCCACTTTTTCAGTATAGAAGAAAAGCACCCCAAGAATGGCAATGATGTATGCACTGCCACTGCACATCAGCATTGTACATTTGTAAATATGAATTATCAGCCACTGCAAGGATTTTTCCTTGGCAGGTTTGTGTATGTTTGTTTTCTTCTGCAGAAACCACAGTGTAATCAAAGGTGACTGATAGACCAGGAGGCCTTATTACCACCACCAGCGTCTTCCTCATCTAAGCCATGGCAAAAATTACAAAAAATTGTCCTGTCTGTTTGTGTTGTCTTGTTATATGTTCAGTGTTTGTTTGGTCTGTTTTAAATTGTCAGTTTAAATGCATATGAATATCATAAAGATACGATAAAAATAATTGGAAATACACCCTCTAAAAATTGAATCTGTCTGTAGATCCCAGACCAGAACACTTCCATCCGATTGGACTGGAAAGTTGTTCTAATATTTAAAACAAGGGCAGCAATTCATATAAAGTTTTAAATTCCATTTGATTACCAAAATGATATTTATTAAAGGTTATGTGTATTTTGTTTTGCTTTGTTTTTTTCTCTTTCTCCCCTCTTCTCTAAACTATCTGATAACATGTTTTGTTTTGTTTTCTTTTCTTTTACTTCTCTCAAGGATTTAAATGCTATTTAGGATATCAGTATAACAAGATGCATGTAAAAAGAAACTGCATTTAAAGTCATATTTAATTCAACATTATTTTAATAAGTGAAGAGATAACTATACCATTGTAACTGTTTAAAGCAACCTTATTATGGTTTTTTTCTCTCTTCCACCCCCCCAAGGTTTTTCTCTTTTAATTTCTTTTAACTGCCTTAATTTTGTTTTAACTTCAAACCAGCTGAACATGACACACCTCCTTTCTATATAGCTGGACCATGGTGTTCAATAACCCAAACAGTATAGTAACATCACCCTTGTGTAAGGTTGATGTCAAGGGGGGAATATGTAGCAAAACTCCCAGTTTTTGTTTTGGTTGTGTAAGGGGAGGGAACGTAATAAAAAACATTTCTCACTTTTTCTCTCCCTCTCTATTCCCTATAGATAAGTGTAAGTGAGCTAAGACATAGGATAAGCTTCAGCATTGTATTTTGGTAGCAAGTTGTATTTGTTTTGTTTTTTCTCCTTCTTTATATTGTATAATTATTATGTTTATATTGATTTTTACTGTTCTATATTACTGTTCTACTGATACTATATGATTTAGGCCTACATACGTAAGTTAGCATAAGTCATGTCAAATTTCTTTTTTGTTTGTCAAGTCTCCATCTTGTCCCCATGCCCTTTTGTGTAACTTATGACTCACACCTACCCCTCCTATGTAACTTGGTTCCTGCATGAATGGGGATAAATGAGGGTGCTTGAGAGACAATGGCAGTAGGTATAACCATAGCTCCCTCTGAATGACCAAACCATCAAAACCAATACTTGGACCAACAACCCAGCCCTTGGAACCACCCTCAGCATTCAAGAAACAAAAATGAGGCAACCCACCAATGTGCCAAGGCTGTACATGCTCAGTAAGAACACCTGGAATCCTTTGGAATAGGACTGAGATTGCCTGGACATGCCCTCCCCACAGGAGATTAGAGGTAGTCTGCCCCATAAAAAGGGGTAGTGAAGACTGACTCCTTGGGACACCCTCTCCATCTGGACCAGCACCATGCCACACCACGTATCCACCCAGAGGCCCTGCTGGCAATGCCCCTCTGGACAACATCTGCTGGACAAAGACCCCTTTTTCAGCCTGGATAGGTAGCTATCACCCCCACCCTCTTCAACCAGGGACTCGGACTCTGTTTCTCTTCCCTACCTGGACTCCAACCCTTCCATTGAGTCTCTTTCTCCTGCTGCCATTGTGAGTGCTTCTGTGTCTGTGTGTGTGGGAGTGTGTATAGGAACCAAGCTGTCCAGTACAGTGTTCATTTAATAAAACTGTTATTTGGACCCCTGAGTTGGGTTTTGCTTTACTATGGTTCCGGCCCTGCTCCAATCTCTGCTCTAACTTCTGTCTCATTTCTCCCTCTCCTGCTTCTGGCTCACTGCTACCTCCAACACCTGTCCCATGCTCCTGTGGCTCCAGCTGTCCTGAGCTCCTCTTTGCCTGCAAACCCCTGTTTCTTTGCCACGGTCTCATCTCCACTGCCTTTTCTCCTGATCTCTGCCACTGTTATTGCCTTGTCCCTACTGCCTTTTCCCCTGATCTCCAAGCTTTCTGCCTCTGTCTCCTGAGCTTTTTCCCTTGCTTCCACCCTGGCACCAGGTGACCCCAAGTAAGCCTGGGGCCACTTGACCTTAAGTAACCCCAAGCCTCATTTCCTAAGCCAGTTTCTCTCTAGTCTACTGGTTCTAATCCCAGTTCCAGCAACTTTCAGTCCGTACACTTTCTCTCTCACCTTAACTTTCCACCAGGTATCCCAAGTACCCCAAACACACACATACATACCGTACCATCCAAGTTAGGAACTCACCTGTGTGTGTGTAGGTGGGTTGTATGTGTGAACTGGTAAATATACGCATACACGTGTATGTCATCATGTGCGTGACATATGAATTAGTGATCTGTGTATGTGTACTCACAACTGCATGTGGGTATTCACAACTGATTGTTGTCTAATTTTTGGTGTGTAGTGTGCTTGACTTGGTGATAAGTATGCATGTGTCTAGGCTGGTTTGGATGTGTATACGCCTGAGTTGGTAATATGTATGTGTGTATGCACCTAATTGACTTGTGTTTGTATATATGCAATTGTGTCACCCCCTCCCTTCTAACAGGGCAATATTCTGATCCTGAGAGTTGGCCTGACTCCACAGGGCAACAGCTGAAACACACAAGATGACCAAAATATAACAGAACTCAAGTCAGCAGAGCCAGCTTTAGGGAAAATGGAGTCCTGGGCAAACTTGTATTTTGCTCTCCCGTCTCTCCCCCATCACTGTCCCTCTCTCCCCACATCACTGTGTGTGTTGGGTGTGTCCTTGGGGTGTGTGGGAATGTGTGTGTGGGGGTTAAGGAGTGGTGTGTTGTAGGGTGTGGGGGCAGCAGGCAGGGCTGCTTGCACAGGAAGCCCAGCCCACCAGTGGGGCACTACTGCCCAGTGCCTGCACCCACTACACTGGTGGCAGTGGCAGAAGGGAAGAGGGGAGCAGCAGCAGCTGCAGCTCAGTCTCCAACCTCAGCAGGTGGGTGATAGTGACGCCCTTAGCACTCAAGCCAGGGCTGCCCAGCCCCACCACCTTCTCGCTGTGCACTGCTGCCTTGCCTTTGGCCCAGCTTTTGATGTCCCCCTCCCAACCAGTCTTGTGGTCTGAGCCTGCCACTGCCACCAAAGCTCTGCCAGGCTTGGGCTCCTGCTGTGGGTGGAGGTGACTGGGTACCTCCAGGCTGCTGCCAACTTTGCTGTCCCCATCAGCGAGTGAGGAGGGCAGCAGTCTTCATGGTACCCTGGCCGCCTACCTGGCCATGACATGCAGCAGCCAGGCATGCATTTGGATATGGGGGCCCAGCAGGTCCCTGGGCACTTGGGGTTCTCTGGAGCCTGGTGGGAGCCACCCTGTATACAAGTGAACCAATGGGGGGGGGGGGGGGGCAGGGGCTGGGCTTGGGCACAACCCCAACAGGCTGAGCAAGACAAGCGCCAAGAGCAGCCCCTCCTCACCACTGCCACCCAGGGGGCTTTGTATCCTGCTGCCCCAGCTGGCTCCAGTCAGCTCCAGGTGTAGCCAGGAGAGGCAGGCCTCACTGCCGAGCCCCAGGATTAGTTGCCACTGAAGTCCCCCAGTAGCTTACACCTGCCATGAGTGGCAGAGCATGGCCTGTGCCTGTGCATGTGTGCGTATGTGGGAGGGTGTCTGGGGGCCCCCCTGACCACAGCGCCCTGGATAGTCCCCTATACCGCCCACCCCAAAGAATGGCTCAACAGGTCAGCACTGCTGGTTCTAACTGGTGGGCAGATAAGCCAGCCAGTTACCAAAGACCCAGACAGCTGTGCAGCAAGGCTCGCTCCTGCCTTTGCTGGGAACTGGATTCATTGAGTTAGCTATTCTAATCCCACTTCTAATTACTAGGATCTCAAAGTGCTCTAACCTGGACATTTGCACTCACTTTCTTCTACACCAGGGGTGGGCAATTATTTCAGGCGGAGGGCCGCTTTCTGAGTTTTGGCAAGCCATTGAGGGCCGCATGACAGGCAGCCAGGGGCAGATAAATATTAATTTTCTAAATTTTTTAGGGGCCCTGTGGGCTGGATAGAATGGCCTGGTGGGCCGCATCCGGCCCGCATTTTACCCACCCGTGCCCTACACAAATGGTACAAACATTCAAAAAAGAGTCTTTAAAGTCTATCCTTACCCAGGCACCTCAAGAGACAGTTGCATCTTCAGAGGTGCTGTGCCTAAAGCAGGGCCGTCCAACCTTTTTGAACGTGGGGCTGGATCATGAACTTTTTATCACTCAGTGGTCTGGCGAGCCATATTCAAACACTCTCTGTCCTGGGCCAGAGAGACCCTGCCTGTGCAGCCCTACTGCACCTGCCTATTATTGCAAGGTTCATGGTAGCTGCTGGTGGGCAGAGGCAAGAGAGACCCATTCTGCATCCAGCCAGCTGCTGCCCCAGAGACTGATGGGGAGAAATAAATAGATCCCCATCCCCATCCCGCGACCGCGTCGCAGCTGCCGAGCCTGGCAGGTCCCGGGAGGTGGGCAGGACACCAAGGGCAAGGGGCCAAACCGAAGAGAACTAAAAGCAAGCGTTGTCCCCAGCTCGTCCCATCAGGCGTGGCTGGGGTAGCCCCGTGCCATGCAGCCCTTGGGGCGGCAGTGGCAGCAGGACCCGGCTCACATGACAAGCCTGGCCCCCGCGTGGGTGAGCAGCTCCCCTCCCCTCCCCCACCAGCCTGGCCCGAGCGGAGGACCTTGGGCATCAGAAAATGGCTTGGCGGGCTGCATGGTGGCCCATGGGCCACATGTTGGACAAACCTGGCCTAAAGCAACTTCCATTGGTCTGCCATGGAGAATGCAGGCTGGGTGTCTCTGATGGATATAAACAGCAGCTACCCATCCATCCATCTACACAGATACACATACATCACCCTCAAGGGATGTGGGTACACAGCTACATCCCATGGCTCAGGGAAACTTCATAGAAGTTTTGCCTAAGTAAAAACTGTGAGACTATATGTATCCATACATACATATATTACAGAGCTGGAGCAACTCCCTAGGTAGATACTGTAGAAATGCATGGCTGTACATCCTGACATCAGGGTGACAAAATACAGACCATTGGGAGTAAGTGCCCCACTGAGGTCAATGGAACTGGCTTTGCCTCTCCAGTAAAGACATTTCAAAAGAGCTGTGTAATCACCTGCTCCTCGAGTCTCCTAAACCTCTCAAAGAAGGGCTTCCGCGGCTCCCCTGGTCCAGCCTCCAGCAGCAAGCTTCCCTGCAGACAGGCAACAGCCAGAAGAAAGCAAAAGGACAGCATCCTCCTCACCCAGCTCATTCTGAAACAGAGAGCAGACCTCATGAAGCTGCTTGGTAGGTCTCAAGAAGGGTTCTTCACTTCTCTCTCTCTGGCTTTCTCTAGTCTCTGTGGCTGCTCACTGGCTTTCTTCCTTCGATACTAAGGTCTCACATTCCTTTGCTAAACAGAGTCTGTGGGTTGGCCTAAAAACAGACAGGATCTGCAGACTCCATCAGCATTCCCAAGGAGCCAAGGTTAGCACAGGAGTAGTTCTTACTTCAGGAGCAAATCAGGCTGGAGCAGAGGCCCTGCTAACAGGGAGCAGGAGCAGGGCTAGGGGAGGGGCAGAGATCAGACTGCTCCTGTTTGTAAAAGCACTAGGACACCTCTCTCCCCGGCGCTGAGTCAGCCTGGCTGGTTTTACTGGAACACTAGAAACATCTCTGCTCAGCTTGACTTATGTGGGAGCCCAGATGAGCTTTGCAGGAACGTGGGTCTGCCTGCTTCCTGATCCAAGCCAATGGCTTCCTGCTAGCACTGGTCTGGCTTGGGGTGCAACCAACAACCTTCCATGCAGCACAGCTCACTGGTACAGGAGCAGCAACCCAGATGGCCATTGTCACAGAAAGAGTCATCACACACCATCCACATTCTGCCAAGGGTCTGCCTGCTTCATATACAAGCTCATCATAGTCACTTGCTTCAGGAGACTCTGAGGGTAAAGCTCTAAACAGACAGGCACTTGGGAATCATAGACACCTGCTAACTGCCCTCAGAGGCCCCACATAACCTCATCAGGAACCTGCTTTGCAGAGTATGTTGGCTCACCTACACTAATATAACTGCGTCCACACAGCACTATGAGTTAATTAGCAGGCGGATAGGCTAGTTGGCCTCATCACTGATGGCTGTGAAACTCAGTCTGAGCTTCGGCTTACTCGCAAAAGTTAAAATACAAAATACTAATGACAATTGCATAGTGTAAGAGGATGTGAGTTTTGCAGCTGGTTCTTCTGAAAAGAAATGATGAGGCATCACTTCAGCTTATCTTACTATATTCATGATGATTTTAAGCAGGCTTCTGGGTTGTCTGGTATGTAACTGTACGAAATGTCTATCCTTGATTAATTAGTATGGTAATCATTTATTTTGCAATTAATTCATGTTTATGTGCAGGAAGAGTCATTCTCTATATGTGATAGATGTCTCCTAATTTATTCTTGTTTTGCTTTAGTGGCTCCCAAGGATGACTCCTCAAAAATCTTGTATTTTTCCAGGTTGTTAATCAATTTCCTGATATGTTCCAAACTTAGTAGAAATGGATAACCTCTTGTCACTGAGGAAGGTAATTTATTTAAATTGGGACTTTCTGATAACCAACAATGAGCAGTTTGATTAACAGAATTTTCCTGTTGGTTATTGGGACGCTCTTGGTTTACTACAAGAATGCTGTGAAGACGCTGAGGTAAAGGGTATAGCAGTGAACTTGCAGTGCCTGCCTCTTTAAGGGTGGAGTCAAGTAGCCAGCAGGTGCTTGATTGCAGCAGCCATTTTAAAACACTGGCTGCCTATATAAATGCAGCAGTTTACTATTGGTAGCTGGGTAGAAATATTATTTGGTTGAAAGGCTGTATGAAACATCTTGGCGGTAAGGGTGGGAGCTTATGGGGATGGTTTGGAGGCTCCTGGTCCTGGGTATGACCTAAAACTGCACCCTGTTGGGGATGGGTGTCTTGGTGGGGCTCCTGGTTGTTAGAAATGGAGTGTTGTTAGAAACGCACAGTTTGCATCTCGTACCTGATAAGAAAAACACTGCCAAGGACTTTTTTTTCTTGGCCAGCCTTGCCACAGTTCTTCTTATACTAAATCACACTCTCCCCCAGCCTCCCC